>NC_139035.1:21072654-21672654 GCF_964662115.1 Mustela nivalis
GGAGGTGTAGGGGTGATACAGGATAGATCTATGATAAGATAGATAAACCAAACCAGCTCCGGGTAAATCAAAAATTCCTTCACTTTTTCCTCTTGTCCCTGTCTCTGACACAGAGCCTTAAAGAGTATTTTTGACTTGTGCCTCTTTGGTGCTACCTATACACATGTCTTCATAAAAAGCAACTGAAGAATAATAATACTTTTGATATTGTTCTCACAGTCTCTCCTTGTCTGTCTTATCCATTGCTATTATTTTTAGTTCACGCCCTCAAAATCTCCAGCCTGAGGACAGCACTGGAAAGCAGTAAGGAACACGGGCGTGGCAGTCAGCTGCCTGGGTGCAAGCCCTGGTTCTACAGCTCATTAACATTGACCTTAGACAAATGGCTTAAACTCTCTGAGTTTCAATTTCCTGAGGTGAAGAATGTTGTTAATATTATTACTACAGTCTCCTCCTTTTCCCCATTTTGCTTCCCTTATTCTATTTCTCACTCATTGTCTGAGTGATTTTGCTGAAATATACTAATTCTTTTCTGCTCTTCAGCTTCAATTCCTTCAGTATCTTTTTATGCCCTCAGGATATAATCTTAGCCCCAGTCAGCTTTATGCAGGTGCAACCTGACAGTGTATTACCTCAGGCTTTCCTTCTGTGTTTCCTGTTTCTGTCCTGGGCTTATCGGTGGATATCTTGGAGCAGGATACCCAAGAAATCAAATCTGCATCTGTGTATGTGGGACCCAAAAATGTGGGGTTGTTTGGGCCCCATGGGGTAGGTCATTGACCAATGAGAATGGGAGGTGATAAGTGAGTACTTCCCCTTTTACCACACCGACTCCCCTTTCTCCTTCACAACAGTCTTGAGACACCTAACCTCAGGGCTTTTATTCAGTTCCATGAGACCCAATAACCCAGAGCAGATAGAAGCCAACTTCCTAATGTACCTTACCCAGGCTCTCTTCTTCAGTCCTCCTATCCCTCAGGCCTACAGCCTGGGAATCACACCCAGACCTTCATCTCAGGCTCCACTTTCCGGGGAACTTCTGCCAAGATGGTCAGATAATTTTACAGCTGAAATAAATTTTAGAAATTGTGTAGTATGATGAGTTTGTAAAGGACAGAACTGAAGTAATTAGTCCTAAAGCAAGACAAGATTCCCAGACCAGTGCTCCTTCCAACCTCACAGAGACTGTTTTTAATAACAAAAGCAGGAAATGGGCTAGAATATATTGTTATTTCTGGGCAATACTCTGATTTAGGCATAACTGTCCTTTTTTGCCCAACCCTTCCTACCCCCTCCCTGGGCCATGCCCCCTTCCTAACCTAATCATTTCTCCTAATGTGTATTCTTGGTATTCTCGGCTGACTGCCGGCCAAAGTCTACTTTCAGGGACTCATTTATTTTAAAAAGTGTAAATAAGATTTCTGCCCACAGGCTACCTTGTCTCCAGAGATCTGTATTTCAGCAGAGATCAAACTTTATTGAAAAGTAGTGGAAGAGCCCAGGTGTGTCTCTCCTGCGTCACAAATCATGTAGTCATCAATTACATGAAACTAAAGTGGAGATATGCATCTGGGATTACAGAAGAAAAATGTATATTTCACATCCATACATATATAAGTACAAATGCTTTCTGAGACACTGAATATTCCTTTCCTTTCTTAACCCTCTTTCCTTACCACAATGCCCCATGGACATTAAGCATGTTGTCAAGTGCTACCACCCACTTAGATATCAGGATGTTAGTGAAGCATAAAAGACCTTCTATAAACAAATAGATTAAAAAAAAAAAAAAAAGCCCCTCTAGTTTTCTGTTTCTTCCAAAGCATTGTGTCTCCAATGCATATACATATAGGTTCCAACTTTCCAAAACTGTATCCTCAAATACATATAATAGTAGGCTTAAGTTTTAGGCTTAAAACTTAAGTTTTACTTTAAGTTTTACTGTGAGTTTTCTACATTGCTGGACACTGGGATGAATGAAGTACAATTATCCTTTGATTTTACTCTCAAGCAAAGAAAGATAGTTATTCTAGAGATGGGAAACAGATGAGGCAAGCTGTCACCGTTTACTACCTTCAGAGAGTTTCCTGGTCATGACCTCTGGAGGTGGAACCAAGGTAGAACCTAGAAGGCTGCCTGGGTTGAGGAGATGGAGGGGATTTCCCAGGGAGACTGAGAAGCTTGAGTTTGCAGGAGAGAGAACCAGAAGGTGTTAGGTAGATTGAAAACTCTGGAGATCTGAATGGAGTCCTTATATATTCAGCTGAGTACTGACCCCATATGCTTGTTAGAAAATTGCCTAAGGCTGAGGAAAGAACCACTTGAAAAGAATAAAGGTAATGGTTTCTACACTACATGGGGATGGGAATAAGTCTGTCCCCACCTGTCAGCGTCAGCATGGAAAACCTCACGATTCACAGAATTTTAGTAGAGTGACAGATGGTCTTTGCTCAGCAATGGGAAATAACTAGCTCTAGACTGAAAACTGCTTTGGTCTGTCCTAACAAATTTTAAAAGTCAGTCCCAAAAGGATCGAACTGTTTCCAAATAACTTAATTCTGCCCCAGAAAAAAGCTCAAGAATATTTATAGGAATACAAAAATATCCCATATCCAAAAGTAAAATTCAGTGTCTGACAGCCAATCGAAATTATGAGGCCCAAAAGGAAGCAAAACAATACAACCAGAAAAAATCAACAAGCAGAAAAAGTCCACTGAAAGTGATGCAGAACTGACACAGATGTTAAAATGACCAATCAAGGACATTAAACCAGTTATTATAAGTGTATTCCACATATGCATACACTTAAAATGAGACATGGAAGATATAAAAAAATATCCAAATCAAATTTCTAGAGATGAAAAATACACTGGATAGGACAGAATAGACTAGGCAATGGAGAAGAAAAGTTGAGTGAACTTGAAGAAACAGTTATGGGAACTATCAACAAATGAAACCCAATGAGAAAGGAAAATAATAATTTTTAAAAAATGAACTGAGCATCAGGGAGCTGTGCAACAACTTCAGGTGGCCTCATGTATGTGAACTGGTGCTTTCACAGGAAAGGAGGACCTTATTTGAAGAAAGAAAGGCCAAAACTTTCCAGTTTTGATAAAAACCATGTATTGACAGATACAAGAAGTTTGATAATCCATAAGTATAAGAAAAATGAGGGGAACAACACCAAGGCATAATCATAATCAAACTGACTAAAAACAGTGATCATGGGGCGCCTGAGTGGCTCAGTTGTTGAGCGTCTGTCTGGCTCAGGTCATGATCCCAGGGTCCTGGGATCGAGCCCCACACTGGGCTCCTTGCTCAGCAGGGAGTCTGCTTTTCCCTCTCTGGCTTCGCCTCGCTGTCTCTCCTGTCAAATACATAAATAACATCTTAAAAAAAAACACAGTGATAATAAGAAAACTCTTCAATACATCAGAGAAAAGCATAGATATCATTTATACACATGTAAATATGATAGAGATTTCTAAACTTTTAAAAAAGATTTTATTTATTTATTTGTAGAGAAAGAGCACAAGCAAGCAGAGTGGCAGGCAGAGGCAGAGGGGGAAGCAGGCTCCCGGCTGAGCAAGGAGCCCAATGCAGAACTCAATCCCAGGACACTGGGATCATGACCCGAGCCAAAGGCAGATGCTTAACCGACTAAGCTACCCAGGCATCCCATGATAGAGATTTCTTACTGGGAACAAGGCAAGCAAGAAGACAGTGAAGTAATATCTTTAAAGTACTGAAAGAAAAATAAAAACCTGTCCATTTAGAATACTCTCTCAGAAAAAAAAAAAAATCTTTCAAAAACAGAAGTGAAATAAAGATTTTCAAATCCACAGAATTGAAAGGTTTTTTTCATCAGCAGAACTACACTATAGGAAATATTAAGGCAAGTCCTTTAGGGAGTAGGGAAATGATATCACATGTAAATTTAGATCTATGAACAGCACCAGAAATGGTGAGTATAGCAGTAAATATATAAATTTTTTTCTTATTATTTAAATCTCTTTGAAAGGCAATTGCCTATTTAAACAACAAAAAAGAACATCAACATAATGTGGGGTTTTAAAAAAAGTAATGTAAAATAAAATGAACCACAATAACAAAAATGTTGTGAAGGGAGTAATGGAAATATACAATTCTGAAGTTATTTTACTATGCATGAAGTAGTGCTATTCTTTGAAGGACTATTGTATTGGGTTTATACACTATAAACCCTGAAGCAAGCACTAAAACAGTTATAGCTAATAAGCTAGCAATGGAGATACAAGGAGTCATAAAAAATATTTAATACATCTAAAAGAAAGCAAAAAAAAAAAAAAAAAACCAGAAAAGAACAAGGAGCAGAGGGAACAAATAGAAAAGAAATTGCAGGATGGTAGATTTAAGTTTAACCTTATACATAATCACATTGCATGTAAATCGTCTAAACAGCCGAATTAAAAGGCAGAGATTATTCAATTGCATAAAAAAAAAGACACAAATAGGGGAGCACCTGGGTGGCTCGGTGGGTTAAAGCCTCTGCCTTTGGCTCAGGTCATGATCCCAGGGTCCTGGGATAGAGCCCTGCATCGGGCTCTCTGCTCAGAAGGGAGTCTGCTTCCCTTCCTCTCTCGCTACTTGTGATCTCTCTCTCTGTCAAATAAATAAATAAAACCTCAAAAAAAAAAAAAGACACAAATAGGGTAAAAGTGACAGGATAGAAAAGGATATATCATGCTAATAGTAATCAAAAAAATCTGGAGTTGCTGTATTATTATTACCTGATATATTTCAGAACAGATAATATTACCACGGATAATGAAGATAATTTCATAATGATAAAGGTGTCAATTAGTTAAGAGAATATAATAATTTTAAATGTTTATGCATCTAATTATGGGCCTTCAAAATGCTTGAAGCAAAAACTCCCAGAACTAGAAGAAGAAATAGACACATCCACAATTACAGCTAGCGATCTCAACTGATGGAATAGCCAGAAACCAATAACGCTATCAAATGACTTAATTGACATTTATAGAACATTCCTCCCAACAACAAATGTTCTTTTTAAGTGCTCCTGGAACATTCACCAAGATGGCTCACTTGATCCTTATTAGGTAGGTAGTATCATTCTTAGTATTTGCAGTTAGGTGACTGTAACTTCGTATTTACAAGTTAGGTAACTTGTTGGAGTTATTAAGTGTCACTGCTGGGCTTTGAACCCAGGGTATCTGACCCAGAACTCTTAATCGCTAGGCTATCTGACCTTCCCTGAACACCTGGAACAGCTCAGCTCTCAGGACTTAGAATGCAATCCTTTTTAAATAAACAAAGGAGTACGCTACTCAAATAGCATTCTGTAAATACTGCTTGGAAAGGAAGTACTTTCCCTATCTCCTCTCATATTCCCACTCAGCCCAAATGGCCTGTCTGCTTCCTTTAAGTGACATGACTTATAGGTACCATAAACTCAGGTCCCACTGCTGCTGGGTCTAAAAAAGAAGACAGTTGCAGACAATGAAATGTTGATGGGAGCAGTCTCTCCCTCAGGCTGCGTCTGTGTGTGAGAGATGGGTGGTCTCATACACAAGAGAAAGGGATCAAGGGGCACGTTTGCCCTCCTTAGAATGCCAGCATCCAGACAGCAATTCCTTTTCCGCGAAGGAAATGTTTTTTTATCTAAAATGAAGCAAAGACTCTCTAGCTTATGGTTGATTTTCTTTGTCTACCTTCTTATCTCTGTTATGAGTTCTACAATGTATGTAATAATTACAAGATGGAAAAACTTGGTAATGTTTTCCAGGGCGAGGTTTCCTTACTTATCGGCAAGAAAATGCCATGGAGGGGGAACACCTTTTTAATGGATGTGTGGCTGAGACTTGGCCCATGGCTGTTCTATGGGAGGAAATGTGACATGGGGGATATTATTCTGCCTCCCCATGCTAAGAGGAGGATTCGAACTGCTCAGGAGCATGAATTTCGATGATGAAATATTTTTAAAAAAATTAGTTTTCTCTTCGATAGGCACTCTTCCTCTCTCCGCATGCACTCCCCGGACCTCCATCCTGTTTTCACATCCCGCTGCCATCCCTTCGATCCTTCCTAACTACAGTCAGTGGCTCCCCAGTTCCTGCTGTCTCTCTCGTTTCCCTCGCCAGCTCCTTTCCTTCTTCCTCCCGCGTCAGGCCCATCCAGCGCTCTCCTCCCGCCCTCCGCAGTCCCCGAGGAGATCAAAGAGTGACAGCGAGGCTGCGGCCAGGAGAGACGCTTCCAGCTCCCCCTCCCGGCTGGGCTGAGCTGCGGGCTGCGAGACTGGAGGCTGGGCCCGGGCGTCTCGGCTTCTGGGGGGAATTAGGAAAGCGTGTCTGCAGCAGCACTGCCTACAGTAAAAGCAAAATTCCCTTTGTGCTGGTTCGCGGGGTGTCCCCTCGGCCTGGGACTTGGCCGCACGTTCCTGAAAGCCATTGTTCGCCCTGAGGGGTTGCGGGTCGGGAGCAGCGCGGGCGGGAGCCGGGCTGAACCTCGGGGGCGCTTCCCTGGTACCAAGCTGACCCCGGCGGCGTCGGTGGAGAGAGCAGTCGCCCAGCCGGACGGGGGCTCCAGCGCCGAGGAGGTGGGGAGGGGGGCCGCCGCCGGCCAATCAGGAGGCGAGGCCTCGCCGGGCTTCCCTCCGCGCTCCCGAGCGAGCGGCGCACAGTGGAAAGTTGGGAGCGCGAGCGGCTGGCCCCGGCGGAGAGCGGCGGCGGCGGCGAGCGGCGGCGGCGGCGAGGGCTGCGGGACTCGGCGCGGCGCCGCAGGGCTCGGAGCGGCCCCCGGGGCATGGGCCGGGCGCGCTGCCCGCTCTCCGCGACTCGCCCCGCGCGGCCCGCGGGCACCTAGCCGTCCCGGAGGAAGCTGCGTCCAGACAAAAGCTGCCGCATCTCCGCCCGCTCAGCCCCTGCAGGGCTGCGGGGTGGGTGCCCGTCCTCCTCGGACTGTCGCCTCCAAACTTGTCGCCGGGTCCGAGAGCTTTCGAGAGCCTAATGAGCGGCCCTGAGCGGAAGCCCCCTGCGTGTTGTTGAGGAGGGCTAAGCACAGGGCTTTTTTCCCGGGGGGAAAAAAAAAGAAAAAAGAAAAGAAAAAACAAAAAAGGAAAGAAAAGACAATGATTTCCTGGGACATTGTCCACACCGTATTCCTGTTTGCTCTCCTTTATTCTTCCCAAGCTCAAGATGCAAGCCCCCAGCCCGACCCCGGGGCTGAGGAAATTCCCGAGGGGGCCTCCACCTTGGCTTTTGTGTTTGATGTGACGGGTTCCATGTATGATGACTTAGTTCAGGTGATCGAAGGGGCTTCCAAAATTTTGGAGACGTCTTTGAAAAGACCCAAGAGACCACTTTTCAACTTCGCCTTGGTGCCGTTCCATGATCCAGGTAAGGGAAATATTTATTCTTTGTGTTTCTTATTTCTCATGATTAATTACCTTATGTCTTATGCTCCAAAATTGTTTCAGTGCTAGGAAGTTTCTAAATCTTTTTTTTTTTTTCTTCCTTTCTTTTAACGTGTAGCTGAAACCCATTGTAACAAAGAGCTGCTCTTTGGCATCTGACTTTGCTCCCCAATTCCTCCTCAGGTCTTGGAGGTGTTGGGGCAGTGGCCTCAAACCTGAAGTGTGAAACTACAGTTAAAAACCAGACCCCAGAGTTCCGAGCAAGGACGTGGAAACTGGAGGTCATTGACTTTTTAATTTCAGAGCTAAAGAATGCTTAATTATGAAGGCAGATTTGGACCTGGGTATCTAGCAGCGCTGCTCCTGGAGCTCCCATCCTGGCCCAGAGCACCCTCAGGATAGCTTAAATGAGAGAGGGAGGAAAAACCTGTTGTGTGAGACCCAAGGAAGATTGTTGAGTAATTACTAGTGGAACCAAAGAGATGAAACTAAGAGAGAAGCCATTCATTTCTTAACTGAATCTATTCATTTTTGCCCCAAGTCATCATTAGTTCGGTTCCCAGATGGGTAGAAACATTATGTCCGTGTCTCATCCAGGAGAAATGCATGTAATTTGGTCATCGGTACTCTTTAAAGGTAGTTGGAGCAAAATAACTGTACTTTTCCCCCTAAAGCTATGGGTTTCAGCTGCTCCACGGTAACATGATCCTATTTACTTTTTTTTCAGTTGCTATTTCATGTGGCACCTTTCTGTGAGGCTCAGAGGAGACCTCATTGTCATTGCCAGGGCAGCATTGCAGGGGGAGCCCTGGGGCTCCCTGTCTGACAGCCACCTGAGTTTCATTAGCGCAAGTCCCTGCCCAGTTGAAGAAAGACAGCAGTACTTTCTTAAAAGTCCTCCCCCACTGTTCTCCCACATTTTTCCTGCTTTGAAAGTCTCTCTCTTCACCTGGAAGACCTCAACACAACCTCTTCGCAATGGGAGCTTGATACTGAAAATCTTGAATTCTTTCCTTGCACCTTTTGACAAACATGAGCTCACATTATTGCTAGGTCTTAAATAGGCTTTCTTAAAAAAAAAAATGGCATGGGGAGAAAATAAGAGGGAAATGGAACTTTCTGGGATTTTTTGTTGTTGTTGTTGTTCTTCTTCTTCTTTAGATATTGAAAATAAGAACCTATCCTACTTTTCTGGGACATACAGAAGAGTAGGATAGGTTTTTCTACACTTCTACATCGATTAAGCACAAAATGTTCTGCATATTTGAATAAAGAATTAAATGGTCCTTTACTGTTTTTCCTCTCTTAGACACCTCGTGTGTTATGTTTCGATTTATTAAATGTCAGGATGCCAGTTATGAGGCAGTTCAAGGCTTTTGTTGTTTTGGAATAGCTTTTGTATATTTCTTCTATGGGGATATAGCTGAAGTTGGCTAAAAAATCAAGTAAAAATTGTTTTCTCTAAATAACATCACAATATACTCTTCTCCAAAAGAATCTTATGAAATGATGTTGCTGCTCACAACACAAAAAATTGCCTCAAGTCATGAATGGAAACTGGATCATCATGATATTTTGATGCGATATGAAAAATTATTGGAATAAATTGTATTGTGGTGTGCTGCTTTCCAACTGTTACCAAATGGGAAAGTGTGTTGAAGTTGACTTTCCTGTAGTACTTGGCATGCTATAGCTTTTTGAAATAATATGAGAAAATGATTAAATTGGTTCCATAAAATTAATTGCGTGTATAATTCCGCAAAATTAACTTTATTGGGATTCAAAGTAGAGAGAAGTGGCCAAGTGTTTATATTATCTAAGACTAAAGTATTTTCAAAGATAAAGAGAGAGATAGAAATTAAAACATACTAATAACCTTTAATTTAGTTTGCTAATTCACTTTACTGGATTATGATATTGTCTTTGTGTGATATTTGCATATGTGTGTGTGTGTATGGTGTGTATAATCATTTAAGAAATTTTGATTCTCGTGTTCTTTTAATTGGTGATCAGCCTGGAATGACAGAAAGAGCCTTGAATGGGGATTGGCAGTTTTACTGAGTGACATTAGAAAAGTCAATTTACCTGTTTCCTCAACTATGAAATGAGAGAATTGGATTTGAGCAGCTCTAAGTTCACTTCTGACTATGACATCTTGTTGTTGTCTGTTTGACTTGTGGTTGTTTTTCATAGCTCCCAATACCTATCCTTACCGTTGGGTGTTACAGCGGACATGGAGAGAAATAATGGGCAGATTTAAATACAAGAATTATAACCTTGACTACCTACAGCTTTTCAAAGCTGGGTAAGG
This sequence comes from Mustela nivalis, assembly GCF_964662115.1. NCBI lineage: Eukaryota > Metazoa > Chordata > Mammalia > Carnivora > Mustelidae > Mustela > Mustela nivalis. The sequence continues at coordinate 21,082,383 of NC_139035.1, forward strand.
TCTGAGATATACTCTAAGTCATTTGACAAAAATCTTTAGGCCTTTGTACATGATTGGACTTATGGTTTGCAGTTTGGCTCAAGGTGGGTGCGGGTAAAAATTAAAATACGTAGAAAACACAGACATACATGAGGCTCACGTGTAACAGGTTAACAGGTAGATGATAAAAATTGTTCGGGAAAATGTGCACATAAGGAAGCTGGTGTCGGAGGACCAAAAACATATTTGTGGTAGGAGGAAATACCAGAGAGGACGATTGATGCTGACTGTGGTTAAGATGGGTTTTTCACTTCCATAATTACATTTAATATATTAATTTTTAACAGCTTCATTGAGATATAATTCCCTTAGTATTGAATTATTCATGTAAAATGTATAATTCAGTGGTTTTCAGTTTATTCACATGTACATGCAACCACCAGCACGGTCTGGAACATCTTCATCACCTCAGAGAGAAACCCTGTGCCTTTTACGTCTCTGTCCCTTAGCTCCCTATCATCATCCCCCCAGTGCTAAGCAAGCACTAATTCACTTTCTGTCTATAGATTTTCCTGTTCTGGCCTTTCATCTGAATGCAGTCATATAATATGTGGTCTTTTTTGACTGACTTCCTTCACTTAGCATAATGTTTTCAAGGTTCATTCATGGAATAGCACGTGTCAGTGCTTTATTCCTTTTAATGGCTAAATAATATTCCATTGTGTGGTTGTACCACATTTTGCTTATCTATTAATCCATAATGGCTATTTAGAGTTTTGGCTCTTACGAGTAGCGCTTCTACCAACATTTATGTACTAGTTTTTGTGTGGATATATGTGATGATGTAATTTATTAATAAGTGTATATATTTGGTCTTCATTCCCATTTCTTGCATAAAGTTCCTAAAAAAACCCTTGTAATATCTTAAATGATGAGAGCCATAGAGTTGCCTTTTGTTATGTTAGCGGAGTGACTTTTGGATCCCATCTAAGAATGGAGGCTGGTTGCCAGCAGCTTTAACCATGTGATTAGAGAGTTGGGATTTTTCAGTCCCACCCCAGATGTCTGAGGAGAGGAGGTTTGGAGGTTGAATCCCTTGCCGGTGGTCAATGCTTTAATCAGTTATGACTATGTGCTGAAGCCTCCGTGAAAACCCAATAGGAAAGGGTTTGTATTGCTTTGGGGCAGTTCACCTGTAGAAATTTGGGGAGAATGGCACTCTCAGAGAAGGCATGGAAACTTCACACCGTCTGATGTTTCCTCATGCATCTTTTCCATCTGGCTGATTCTGAGTCATCCTTTTATAAAAAACTGATAATCTAGTGAGTCAATGGGTTTCCTGAGTTTTTTGAGCCACTCTCGCAAAAAGAAGCAGGTTGTGGGAGCCTCTGATTTATATCCAGTTGGTTGGAAGTCCAGGTAACATCCTGGACTTCAGCTGGGCTGGGGGTGGGCTGGGCAGTCTTGTACAACTGAACCCTTACTCTGTGGCATCTGGTGATGTGTGAGAACAGCTTGTTGTGACGTAAGGAAACCTCCTCATCCCCACATTGAAATTAGGTGCTCACAACACAGAAGAACGTATGTTTTCATTTCTCTTGGGTACATACCTAGGAGTGGAATTGCTGGGTCACAGCAACTCTGTGTTGAATTGTTTGAGGAAATTCCAGACTGTTTTCCGGAGCATGGGTACCATGTTCCATCCTGTCCTATGGTGTGTGAGGGTTCGGATTCCTTCACATCCTCATCACCGCCAGCTTATTATTGAACTTGTTGATTCTTACGTGTTAATTTTGCTGTGCTTTTTACAACACTCAAAACGTGTTTCTGTCTTTCTCAGCACACAGCTTGGAGGAGGGCTCATGGTCTTCCTCTAACGGCAACTCTTTTTTTCCCAGTCATCCAGTTCTCCTCTCTGTAAGACAAGTACTAGAGACAGAGGAAAGGGCAGTGTGTATAGATGAGTCACTTCTTATAAAGAAAAGTTCTCTTCTCTTTCATTATGTCTCAGGCTTTTCCCCAGGGTATCTTTTATGTCTGCCTTCATTCATTCATTCACTCACTCACCAGTTCTGTTTCAGGCACTGCTTCAGACACGGGGCATATATGATTGTCTGAATAAAACAAACACTTCTGCACTGACAGAGCTTACATTCTCCTGGGAGAGGACACCAGCAATAAGGAAAATAATTAAGATATATATGATGTATTTGTTGGTGGTAATTGAAATAAAAAGAAAATAAAAAGAGAAAATAAAAAGCAGAAAAAGAGCATGAGGAGTTTGAAGTGAGTTGAGTGTTTTGATATTTAAAATGTGGTGGTCGCGAAGCTCCTGATTGCAAAGGGCAACAGTTGAAGGAAATAAGAGAGGGAGCCATGAGGATATCTGAGGAAAGACTTATGCAGGCAGAGGAACCATAAATGAATTGTTCTGAACATGGCAGGAGCATCCTGTCATAGTCAAGGTACTGTGAAAAGACCAGGGTATCCAAGCACAGAAGGGGGGATGGGAGAAGTTAGGAGGTGAGATCAGAAAGTTGGTGGGGCACATCATGAAAGGGCTCATAGTCCACTCTGACTTTGGCTTTTCTCTAAATGAGAGGCAGAGCCATTTTAGGGTTTTGAACTGAGTAGTGACATTATCTGACTCATGCATCCACACAAATCATTCTGTGAGTTTGAAAATAATTCTAAAGCAGAGGAAGGGCAGCAGCAGGGAGGATAGGAGACTATTGTATTGTTCAGGCACAAGAGGATGGTATACCGTGGGTAAAGTTGGTAGCTGTGGAAGTTTGAAGAGAGAGTTGGATTCTGTATATATTTTAAAGATTTGACCAAAAGGATTTCATGACGTGTGAGGAACAAGACAGAAGACAAAACCGATGCTGAGGATTTGTCTTGAGTGAATGGAAACATAGCAGAGTCATTTACTGAGATGGAGAAGGATGAGCAAGAAGCAGGTTTGAGAAAATGTTTGGGAGGATGAGGCTTTCATTTTTGGATATGGTTAAGTTTGAGATGATTTTTGGTACCCAAGTGGATATGTTAAGAAGGCAGTAGGATGTATGAAATTAAGGTTCAAGAGAAGAGGTCTGGATCTGAGATATAAATTTGGGATCCAAGCGTAAACATATAGTTGATATTAAGGGCTGTGAGTCTAGACAAACCATTAAGGCACTGATAACTTGAAGAATATTAAAGGTCTGTGGACCCAACCTGGGTCAGCAATCGTTGGCACTCAGAGAGATTAGGATATACCAGCAAAGTAGCCTGAGAAAGTTGAGGTCAGAGAGGGAAAAGGGTATGTTATCCTAAAGGTCAAGAGAGGAAAGTATTTTCAGGAAGAAGCACTAATTGGTTAATTAAGAGAAGGATGGAGAATTGGCTAGTCACTTTAGCAATGTGGAAGTCGTTGGTGACTCAGCAACCCTAGCGAAGTGTAGTGATGGAAGTGAAAGCCTGTTTGGAGAGAATTCAGAAGAGAATGGGAGAAAAGTCATTGGAAATCTTTGGAATTATATTGTTGTTTCCAACTACTGGAATGTTTGCTTTGTTCATGAAGCAAATATTGAAATTAGTTTTAATAAATGATTCAACCAGTATTTTGCAAAGTGCAAATTCAATGTATTAGAAAGAACATCCAATTTGGAACAGAAGATTTGAGTTCTTTTCCTTAGTCTGTCATTTGAGCAAGTCATTCAGCCTTGCCAGACTTCTGTTTCTCTATCTATAAAATTTCTGCCTTGGTAGATTAATATTTAAAGTGTGTGATTTTAATGATTGTAATTTGGTGAAAGATAAGTGAGTGCAAAGGGATTCCAAGTAGCAAGGACTTGATTCACTGGGAGAAATATCAGATTACTTTCTCTATACTTAAAGAGTTCCATAGTAATAAAACTTGTGAGCCCTCAGTGACTTTGTATATTTCTTTCTGCAGGACCTTCAAGGTGTTAAGAAAGCACTCTAAGACTTCATGAAAAGATTCCCTTAGACTAATTTTCTGAGCAATAGCAAAATCCCTGGAAGCCATAATGATTAGAAAGATTTTTATGAAGAAAATATTGCACATTTAGACTTTGAAAACCTATACAAATTTATATGAACTCAACTTCAAATTGAAATGTTTTGAGTTCCAATATGTATAGGAAAAAGAGCTACAAAGCTATTAGTCTCCTTTTGCTTCTAGCATATTCTACAGGAAGAAGGATTTTCATGAGGAAAAGGATTGGTCTTTAAAGTCCAAGAGAAATCCAACCAAAGGCAACAAACTAACATTTAAGAATGAGAGATTTTATTTGGACAATGATAACTCTGTTTCCTAGGATGATAGAATATTTTAATCTGAGAGAGTAGAGCTATGTCACTGGATGTTTTCTGAGGATATGTAGAGGTGTTTTTCTATGTACAATGAAAACTTTCTCCCAAAATAAAAAGGACCAAATTTTGATAAATAATGTTTAATGTGTTAGGGATGTTTCTATTGAACCAAATCCTCTCTGACTCCCACACAATGGTGGGGTTTTTGTTTTTGTTTTGTTGTTGCCATTAAGTTGAGGAGGAGCCTTCTAACTGATTGTTGGTAAATCAGAATTTGGTTTGCTTATGGTTTGTCTCTGGTCAAACAAACAATACCCATCCTCAGCGGCCTTTTTAAGTCTGCTGACCTACCTTTCTCTCTGACTAGATATTAACCTCCTTGGGTAGGGACTGCCCCATTTATCTCACAGGTCTGGAACACAGTACACACACACACAAATATTTCACGAATGAATTAATGAATGCTGGAAACAAGAACCAGTGATTTCTCTGGGTATTTTAATCTTGCCTTTCATTTCTGTGACTTTACTTTTTGTTATTTAAAGATTTTATTTATTTAACACTGTGGAGATTTCTCAGAAAGTTAAAAATAGAGCTACCCTATAACCCAGGAATTGCACTATTAGGTATTTATCCAAAGGACACAAACATAGTGATTCAAAGGGGCATATGTACCTCAATGTTTATAGCAACAATGTCCACAATAGCCAAAATACAGCTTTCTGTATATAGCCCAGATGCCCATTGACAGATAAATGGATAAAGAAGATAAGAATATGTGGGGTGTGTGTATATATATATCTTTTATGTATTTATAAATATATAAATGTGGAATATACATATATCTATAATGGAATATTAGCCATCAAAAAGAATGAAGCCTTGCTATTTGCAGTGATGTGGATGGAACTAGAGGGTATTATGCTAAGTGAAATAAGTGAGTCAGAGAAAGACAAATATCATATGATTTCATTTATATGTGGAACTTAAGAAACAAAACAGATAAACATAGGGGAAGGGAAGGAAAAATAAAATAAGATGAAATTTTATTCAGAGAGGGCGACAAACCATGAGACTCTTAACTATGGGAAACAAATTGAGGGTTGCTGAAAGGGAGGTGAGTGGGGGGTTGGGGTAACTGGGTGATGGGCATTAAGGAGGACATGTGATGGAATGAGCACTTGGTGTTATGTGCAACTGATGAATCACTATATTCTACCTCTGAAAATAATAAAACATTACATGTTATTAAAGTGATTTTATTTTATTTTTTTAAAGATTTTATTTATTTGACAGACAGAGATCACAAGTAGGCAGAGAGGCAGGCAGAGAGAGAGGGGGAAGCAGGCTCCCTGCTGAGAAGAGAGCCCCATGTGGGGCTCGATCCCAGGACCCTGAGATCACGACCTGAGCCAAAGGCAGAGGCTTTAACCCACTGAGCCACCCAGGCACCCCTAAAGTGATTTTAAATTAAAAAATTTGTTTATTTATTTGACACAGAGAGAGGGAGAGAATGCGCATGAGCAGGGGGTAGATCAGAGAAAGAGGGAGAAGCAGAATCCCTGTTGAGTAGGGACCCTGATGTAGGGCTCAATCCTAGGACCCCAGGATCATGACCTGAACCTAAGGTAGTCGCTTAACCAACTGAGCCACCCAGAAACCCCATGAAACTTTTCTTTTTAAATGATAACAATCAGAACAAAACTAAACAACATAATGATTTACTAACTCAGCCTTTTGGTGACACATATGTCCCATCTAAGACTGAATATGATTTGGAGATCTTGTGATCCAGGTAATGCCCGAGTCTTTGGGTAGTCATTGAGTTTGTATAGCACATGAATTTGGGGAAGGATGGATTTCTATGCAGTCTGGACTGTGTTGGCTGAACTACCTTCCGCTTTTTACTAAACTGGCTGAAGAAGTATCACAACAAATAAATTAATTTCTAAGGAACACTGTGAACAAAAGACCCACATTATAGGTAGTTCTCACAAGTCTACAGGGATTCTCCACCTTGGTTTTATTTTTTCTGACAAATCCCCATGAGAATTCCCATCTCTGTGGAGTATAGGAAAAATTTAAAAACCGGACTCATGTCAGATGTAAGGTGTAATGATATCAACTTTCCCTATAAGAGTGATATAATGGTTAAATAAGACAATATATGTGAAAATCCTTTAAACGTGGTATAAAATTGGGGATGCCTGGCTGGCTCAGTCATTGGGCATCTGCTTTTGGCTCAGGTCATGATCACAGAGTCCTGGGATTGAGCCCTGCCTCGGGTTCCCTGCTCAGTGGGAAACTGCTTTTCCCTCTCCCCTCTGCCACCCCTGCTTGTATTCCCTTTCTCGCTTGTGTGTCTCTCTGTCAAATAAATAAATAAAGTCTTATAAAAAAATGTGGTATAGAATCAGTGGTGTTGCTCTTACTGAATGACTCCCATTTGTCAATAAATTTGAATGGGTGCTGCAGAGGAGCCAGTTATTAAGAAAAACAGTAGAATATTTATACAATAAGATTAAAAAATTAAATAGAAAAATATCCTCTTGATAATGGGACTAGTAGTCTCTTGGCAAAGGGCAATTCAAACAAGTTCAAATGTAGTACCATTTTAATAACATTCACTGCTTGAGAAGCATCAATTCTTTGCTGCCCTCGGCCCTGGAGCCCTTGACCACTGGCTTTATAATTGGGAAACCAACAGGAGAATTTAAAAATCCAAAGGTAAGTCATCATTGATTCATTCATTTATTCACTTACTCATCAGTCAATAATAGACTTCTTACTATTTGTCAAGGACTGTGGTAAGTACTTTTGATTCAAAAATAATGAAGCATAACTTAGAAGAAGTGAACAGTCTCTGGGGAAAGCAAGAGAAATAGGAATAATATATACCATGATATGTTTTATAGTGGAAAGAAGCACAGGAACTGCGTGAGCCCAGAGCAGTGCCCTTGATTCACAATTGAGGGAACTTGATGAACCCTAAAGTGTTTCTGGAAGGGTATCCTGGCCTGAAACCTGGACATAGTGCATAAGTAAAAGTAGTTTAATCAAAATATTAAGGAATTTGCATTACATCCTGAAAGCTTTCAGGAGCTTGGAAGGATTTTGAGTGAGGAGTGACATAATTGGGTTTTCACTTTAGATCTCTATCTCTTGGTTGGATTGGAGCAAGGCATCCTGAGAGCTGAGAGCTGAAATCTGAGGCTATCACAGTAATTCCGGGTGGAAATACTGAGGTGACTTGGATATAGGCGGAAGGCTGTAGATTTCTGAGCTATTAGCAAAGTCCATTGGACTTTGGGACTGGACTTAGCCCTCCTAGCATGAGATAAAAGGGAAATATGAATTCCTGCTTAGGTTAAAATATGGAATTGGCTTACAATTGAAGAGAAAATATATGTAAAACCAGTTTTAAGAGATACCATTACTCTCAGACTAGTAGTCTTGATAATAAGCTCCTTATACATAACTTGCATAAAATAAAGTATCAGCCAAAAGTATGGGGGAGTCAACAATGAAAATGAGAGTCACAGAAACAACTAAGTCATCGTCCAACCAAGTTCTTTATTTTAATTGAGGTGTAACTGACATATAACATATTAACTTCAGGTGGAAATGTAATGATTTATTATTTGTATATATTGTGAGATGATCACCACAGTAAGTCTAGTTAACATCTGTCACCATACGTAGCTATAAACATTTGTTTTCTTGTGATAAGAACTTTGAAGATTGACTTTTAAATATGCAGTGCAGTGTTAACTAGAGTCACCAGGCCGTACACCATGTTCTCATGACTTCCTCATTTTATTACTGGAAGTTGGTACTTTTTGACACCTTCACCATTTTGACACATTCCCCAACCCCCATTTGGGAACCATCAGTTTGTTTTCTATATCTATGAGCTTGGTTTTGTTTTTAGATTCCACATATAAGTGAGATCTTGGGGTATTTGTCTTTCTGTGTCTAACCGATCTCACTTAGCATTATACCCTCTAGGTCCATCCGTGTTGTCACAGCTGCCAAGATTTCCTTCTTTCTTACGGCTGAATAATATTTCATTGTGTATATACTGCATTTTCTTTATCTACTCGTCCATCGATGGATATGTAGGCTGTTTACATATCTTGATTATTACAAATAATGCTGCAGTGAACATGGGGGTCCATATGTCTTTTTGAGGTAGTGTTTTTGTTTTCTTCAGATAGATACTCTTGTGGTATTGCCGAATATTATGGTTGCTCTATTTTTCTTTTTTTGAGGAACCTCCGTACTGTTTTCCTTAGGAGCTGCACCAATTTACTTTCCCATCAACCGTGCACAAGGGTTCCCTTTTCTCCACATCTTTGCCAACAGTTGTTATTTCTTGTCTTTTTGATAATAGCCATTCTAACAGGTGTGAGATGATATCTCACTGCGGTTTTGGTTTGCCTTTTCCTGATGATTATGATGTTGAGCAAATTTTCATGTACCTGTTGGTCATCTGTATGTCTTCTTTGGAAAGATGTCTATTCAGATCCTCTGCCCAACTTTTAATTGGATTGTTTGGTTTTTTTGCCAAGTTCTATCTAGGGCTCAGAATGTTAGTTCATTCTACACTTAATGAGTCCACCCATCAGTAACATTCTAACTATGGCAGTAGACTGTTTATCTTTATAAATATGTAATGAGGTCATTACATATTTGGATCATACTATTAACTCTCCTTTTTTTGATTGCATGCTCACTGTACAGCCTCCTGATAATTTAACCTAATGCACTTTCCTTATGGGGAGAGAATGCTCTGGTCAGACTTGCACGTACATCAGATTCACTAGACAGCTATATTCTTCATTGGTAACTCATATTTTGGCATACTGTTTTCATGTATCAGTCTCTATTGTTTAAAATATTTTGACGGTGTCAAGTTCAAGTTTTTGAGTTTGCAAGTCTGAGAGCCAGACCTTGGTTGGTGGTGAATTTAACAAAATAAATGTCTCCCTGTGTGGGTCTGTTTGGGTGGCCTGTCTCCAGGTATCATTCCTCAAGCATCTGCAACTGTCAGTGTTAGTATGAGTAGTGCCAAGTAGCTGTTCTGTCCTCTTGAAACTTGTATAGATGACAGCTGAAGCCATTGGAATAAATGAGATCATCCAAAGAGAGTATGTACACTGAGAAAAGAAAAGAGAGGGTAGAACTATGGAGAATATAAGCATGTAAAAGAAGAAGGGAAGTTCATAGGGGATTCTGGAAAAAGTCCAGGAAAATAGGAAGAGAAACTTGAGTGAGCAGCATTTGGAAATCTAAGAGGTAATGAGTTTTAAGCAGGAGAAGTTGTTAATTCTGTCCATTTATAAGGTTATAGAAGATAAAGGTTAAACTTACAGGCTGAAGTGAAGTTCATTGGGGTTGTGGAGCCACAGGGCTGAAATGGGTAAGAAAATGGTGCTAGCAAATGCAGTCTCTTTATTTTGTGAAACATACCATTTTGGTTAAAATCATGCGCAGTGGAGTTTGATGCTTGGGTCGGAAGCCTGGCTCTATCAATTACTTGTGTGATTTTAACTTCTTTGTGTTTCAGTTTCAGTAACTGGGAATTGTGAGAATGTGAGCATTGAAATAACAGATGTCCAAAACTTAGCACAACCCTTTGCCACACAGTAAATTCTCAATAAACATTAAGTTATTGAGACTTAGTTTTAAGGAAGACTTTTTTTTTTTTTTTTTTTTTTTTTAAAGGGGAGAGAGGAGAGAATGTTTAAATACTGCTGGAAAAAAGTCATTTCAGTAGAAGACTTGGAAAATGTCAGAGAGAACAGGTAATTATGAAACCAGGACTTTGAGGAAGCAAGAGGAGATGGGATTCAAAGTAGAGGGGCTGGTTGTTGGCCGGAGAAGACCTTCAGTTCTTTAGTGTGATAGACAAGAAACAGATCACAGACAGGCATGGTCAGAGACGAGCTGGTAGGTGGGGAGACAGGATCTTAGGTCACTTCTTGTCTGATGGACTCTTTTGACTCAAAGAAACAGATAGTCATTTGCTGAAAGGAGGGAAGTGGCAGAGGATAATGGAATTTTGGAGGTAGAAGGTGACTATAGGGACACATAACAGGATGAGCTGTGGTTCGGAAGATGAATTTATAATGCTCGAACACTGCCTAGCTATGAGATTTCTTTTTTTTTTTTTTTTTTAAGATTATTTATTTATTTGACAGAGAGAGAGAGAGAGATCACAAGTAGGCAGAGAGTCAGGCAGAGAGAGAGGGGGAAGCAGGCTCTCTGCTCAGCAGGGATACTGAGGCAGATGCAGGGCTCGATCCCAGGACCCTGAGATCATGACCTGAGCCAAAGGCAGCGGCTTAAACCACTGAGCCACCCAGGCGCCCCAAGCTATGAGATTTCTTTAGCAGCTCTCAGCAACTTGGGCATAACTTCTGAGGTTGACCTCTGGTTTGATCTACGACTGGGATTTTGTTGAGCAGATATGACTAAAGAAATAGGATATGGTTGAGCAGGATATTGTTAAGAGAAAGACTGAAGTGATAGATCATAGAGTCAGGTCTGGATATCTTGGATGGACAAAATTTGATATTATGCATGTGGAGGATTCTATGACAAGGAAGCTCAGGTCATTGATTAGCATAGCCAGCGTGACTGATCCTAGAATTTAGCTTGCATAGCAAAGGAAGTTTTAACTAGGATGAAGATAGTGGGATTGAGATCAAGGAACTCGGGTCTGCAGAGTTGAACGTGGTTGTTAAAGTAACCCAGATGGTAACAGCGCTTCAAACAGTGAGAAAGATAGTAAGTCAGGCATCAAATTTTTATTTGATAAGAATTATTGAGAAGACTTCAGGGGGTCCTTGATGATGTTGAGGAGGGTTAGAGAGGTCATAGGTGACATGCACCCCAAAAGGGCGGGTGTTTTCTTTGAAAGTAGAGAACTAATGGACTATGGACCGGGAATGGGTCAGCACCACCTCCTGTCCCTGTCTCCAACACCTGAACAGACCCCACTAGGGAGGACTGTCGGGGAGATGGTGCCATCCAAGGACAACCCTGTTTCAGCTGAAATGGGAGGTAGATGGAGAACTGTGTGGGAAGATGGGTTGGAAGTTCTAGGGATTTGGGAGGGCATAGGATGTTGAAGGAATGGGTCAAGAGAGGAAACAGAGTAAGTGAGAAGACGAATGGTTTGTATCTGAAGCAGCGACCACAGATCATTGTGACATGAAGCAGGGTGAATACGCTGGTTGCAAAGTCTAGCCATGGCTTGTATGTAAGTTTAAGATACTAGGTCAGGGTCTGGGAGAGTCAGAGCCTAATGAAATGAGTTGTTGGCAACTCTGAAGGCAACGTGGCTGGTAGGGACTCCTGATGCAGCATCTTATCTCACACGCCTTACTGACACAGGCATAGTAACATGATTTTTATTTCCCATAAGAACAGCCACCATTTTATTTTTCTGTCATGACTGTGGACCAGACACCGAACTAGGCACATTCCATGCTTTATCTCATTTAAGGCTCACAAAAATTCTTGAGTGATAGATGTTATCTTTACTCTACATATGAGACCACTGAGGCTTATATGATAGGAACTCTCACAAAATGTACAAAATCTCCTGAAAAAGAATAGCTTTCTGTAAGTTATTATTATGATTATTATTTTTTGCAGCCTCGTATTTTGAGAAGTATGCGAGATTGAGAACGTGCCCAAGAAGGCATGGCTGAGGGACCACTGTGTTAGTCCTTCTAAGGCTACAATAACAAAGGACCACAAACTGGGTGGCTTAAACAACAGAAATTTATAGTCTCAAGGTTCTGGAGGCTGGAAGTCTGAAATCAAGGTGTTGGCAGGGTTGTTTCCTTCTGAAGGCTGTGAGAGGGAATCTGTTCCATGCCTCCCTCCTAGCTTCTGGTGCTTTGCTGGCATTCTTTGGTGTTCCTTGGCTGGTAGATGCACTGATTTCTGCCTTCATGTTCACAGGGTGGTCTCCCTGTGTGCAATTTCCCTTTTTTATAAGGACACCAGTCATATTGGATTACTGGCCCACCCTACTCCTGTATGATCTCATTGTAACTAACTGTATCTTTTATAACCTTATTTCCAAATAAGGTCACATTCTGAAGTGCTAGGGGATAGAACTTGAACATGAATTTTGTTGGGACACAATTCAACCCATACTGAGACCACTCACTCAGTGATTAACATTAAGAAAAGTCTTTAACTCTTAACGAGTCAGTTAAGAAATTATTAGAAATTTCTAAATTATTAGAAATTTTTGATGACAGTGTTTGCATCAGTGAATATCATGGACTCTAAGCTCTGATCTCTTTTTGGGTAAGAATGGGGTTCTCATTGGGAATTATGGAGAGGTTCGTTAATATGTTGAGGTGCTGTTTAAGTCCTTAAAATAATTTTGAATTTTTAAAAAATATGTGCATTTTACTCTTAAATCATTTAGTACTTGAGATCTTTTACTCTGAAAACATTTAATTAAGTTTTATTGATTTTTTGAAGATGTTGAGCCATTTACTTGAGTTTTGAAACAGAGAAAATTATAAAGGAGCTAGGAATTCTGAGGATTATGTGTGGGTTCCAAAGTATTTTAAATTTGTATACCTCTAGGTTTCTCTTCTTGGAAACTTCAAACACACTAATTGGAGCAATTTTTCCACAGCACCAGATCTCTAAGAGCTTACCTTTAAGCTCTGTTTTATAGCAGGTGGGAGGAGTTCCTTGAAGTTGCCTGGCTGGAAGGAACTCTGATTACCACTGAAAAGGCCTCAGGGCAGTGGTAGCTGTTCTCTTGCCAAGATCTGACCGGGGGAAGCTGGCTGGTTAAACGAGACTTATGGCTGATGGAAAGAAATAAATTTATGAGATGGTTCTTGTTCTTTAAGTTTTTTTTTTTTTTTAAACCAGGTAGAAGGTCAAGACAATACATTATTTAATGAAGCAGTAGAGAACAAAATTCTAAAACAATATTGTAGCATCTGGCATATCAATTTTTAAGATTCAAAGTGAAATGTTTTGTTTTTTGTTGAGTTCATTATTTGTACTTCAAAGCCCTTTGCCAGAGCACACAGAAAACCTCATTTCTATTGTTCTGTATTCCCCAGAGGGTCTTCCCTGCTCTTCTTAGGTGACCCTGTTCGCCACCCCCTGAATCAGATGATCACACTTTTGCCTTTAAGTTTTCTCTTAAGCCACGCCCTATGTTGGAATGTCTCCCTGTGTGCCAGACATTTTTGTTTCTCTAATTAAAAGATTGTTCAAAATTTCACCTCTTCCAAGGAATTTTCCTGGATTATTGGAAAAGTGTCATTCAATAGTGACATTTATTATATGTTTTATGGACTTAATTTATGCCTTTGATAACTTCACTTCTTTTTTCTTCTTCTTCCACAGTATAAAAAAAATGAACGATTGAGTTGATTTATCTTGACAAAGTAAAATCTGGTAGAGTTAAATTTAGAGATTTTGAGTGAATAGACTCTAAAATGAAATAGACCAGAGTTTGATTATTAGTAGGTTACTAAGTTCTCAAGGCTGTAGTCTCCTTACCATGAAAGTGAGAGAAACAGTCATGCTTCCTTGTCAAGTTGTGAGAATTAGAGGGGAAAATGGACTGGAACATTTAGTATGAAGCCTGACATAAAGTCAGGACTCAGGAGGATTTTTCAAAGGAAATTAACACTTGATATAGAGTCAAAACCCCTGGGTCCTGGCTCTAACAGGATGGGTCCTTTGACCTCTTAGAACCCGTTTCCTCCTGTCTAAAATAAGGATGCAATCACTAGTTTGCTGTTAAATGGTAAACCACTGGCTCTGGAGTGGGGCATGGGGAGGGGTCCTTATTTGTAGCATCTGACAATTTCCATTTCACAATTTCCACAATTTCCAACTATGCCGGAGCCAATTTCAAACTACCACATGATGTCGTTGGGTGTGGAGCTGTGAAGAGATGTGCACGATTGTTTCACCCACCCTAGCACAAAGGGGAATATTTATGTTTAAATGAGATAGTATTTGTGAAAGGACTTCGTGTAATAGGTTTTCACCAGATGTCAGCTTAACATTCCTTGGAAAAGTCCTTTAGATAGGTAGAATTATTGAGTGTGGCATTAATTCTATGACAGGAAGCCGACTGAGCACTTTCTTCTCCATGGCAGTTTGAGAAATTTCAACAGTAAAGACCCAGAGATGCCAGGCAGACAAGACTAAGGCAGATTTAGAATAGGAGGAAACCACCACATCTTTAAATGTTCACTGAGGGCATCTCGAGGGTATCTCACATTTATTAGCACCCCCTCTCCATGCCACATGCATCTTTTCCTCTGTTCCCCAACTCGGCAAGCATTTTGCCAGTTTCTCGCAGCTGTTTCAGACCACACCCTTGGAGTCATCCTGGACTCATCTGTTTTATACCCTACCAGCCACTCTGCAAGTTCTCCTGGCTTGGTCTTCAAGTCTTAGTTTGACCACTTACTTACCCCTCTACCTCAGGTTGCAGGGAAGGGCCAGCAATCCCTGTACCAATGGATGAAAGATTACTTCAAACTTCCCTGTGAAAAGAGAGGAGAAGGCAAGGGAGTCAACGCTCAGAGGAGAAGACCCTTTACTCTTCTTTGCTCTCGCCTTTATTGGTCCTTCAGGAGAATCATAAATCTTAATCACTCTTTCTCAGGCATGTGATGTGTGACAAGGGATCGTACTGGAACCAGGAGGATCTGTTTATGTATGGGAAAGATAGGATATGCTGGTCTGGTGTTCTATTGTCTGCTACACATAGCCTGGGGACAATGCATACATGTCTTAGATCACAGGGAGGTTGGGCTAAGAAAGCACTGTGGGGGGCAGTTTCCTGCGGCTTTCCTACGGCAGAGTGGTCTGCAGTGCTTGGCATTCCGAAGGCCTATGCCCTTCTCGGAAACCCTCTGTCCTCCCAGGGCCTCCATTTTAGCAAGCCAGGTACTGTAGATGATTTCATGCTCTACCTTAACCCCAACACTGAGTCACTTTAGCGGGTCTCCCTGTTATTCTCTCCAGAGCCACCAGAGGAGATTTTAAAATGAAAGGCAGCTCACATTATTCCCCACTCCCCTTTCTGACCTCCTCACTCACTTCATTTTTCGCACATTGGCATCTTTATTAATTCTTACAAGCCAGGCACACACCCTCTCCAGAACCACTGCTCCTGTTCCTTCTTTCCCCAGAATCTTGGTTGGCTCATATCATGACTTCACAAATCTCTTGGCTCAAGGTTACCCCCTCAGAGAGGCCTTCCCTGTCCACCACCCTAACAGAATGCCCTGTATGACTTTGTCCTGTCAACCTGCTTTATTTTTCTTTTTATAGACTTAGCCCGGCTTGACGTTAGAGATGACGTGAATCCATTTATTAGAGGTCTAGCTCCTCCACTCAGTATAAACTCTCTGGGGTCAGACTTAGTTTTCATGACTGAATTCCCCAGAGCCTCACAAAGAAGACTCCTTGACATACAGAAGGTACTTAGTACGTGGTTATTCAATGAAAGGGTGGATTTTTGTTAATGTTCCATGTGTATTGAAAAGAAATTCTTTAACTGAGTGCAAACCTTCAATATATGTCCATAAGATCAAGCTTAATTATGTTGTTCATAGATCCTGTGTCTTATTGCTCAATTGATTTATCAGTTTTTGAATAAACTATATTTAAGTTTTGCATTTGGATTGTGGTTTTGTTCATGCTTTTTGTAACACCAGTCATTTTTTGTTTTTAAGGACATATTGTTGGGTATATACTGGTGCTGTTCTTGGTGAATTGTCCATTTTAACATTAAATATACGGTCATCTTTATCTGTGATACCTTTGCCTGTAAATATATTTTGCTCGGTATTAATAATGCTGTTCCATATTTGGTTGACATTTTTGATATATTTTATCTTTTTCTTCTCTCCAAACTATTTTAATAATCAAGTTTAATCCTGTACTTTTATTGTGATTATTTATGTATTTGGACTTATTTTTATTATCTCATTTTGTGCTTTCTGTTTACTGTGATTTTTGTTAATCCTGCCTCCCCTTTTCCTGCTATTAAATTGAATTATTATGTTATTAGTTTGGTAATTATAGATTGCATTTCTCTCTTTTCACCACTACTCTTAATTTAGTTCACTTAATGAAGTCATTAAGTCGAATTAATCAGTGTCGATGTTCCTGTGTAGTACAAAAGCCTCGAAACGTTTTATTCTGATCACCCTCCGCCTACCCTCTATAGCATTAACTGGTTTATTCGATCCATCTTGTTTTTAAGCCCCAATGAGTCATTTTTGTTTATATAGTCTATGTTTGTATAGGTTTGCCTTGTTTACTAATTTCTTTACTTCTTGTTACTTCTAGCTTCCCACTCCATTTTGGACTCTTTCATGTTTTTTTCCATTCTTTTTTACTTTCTTTACCTCCTTTACTGTTTTTTTCAGGAATCGTATATAAGTGAGTGTTGGTTTGCAACCTCAGGAGTTTCCTGGGTAAAATTCTGAACTACCCTCTGTACACAGGAGGCAAGGAAAGACCAAAGAAGGAAGTAGACCCCTCCAGATTGGTAGGTGGTAGGTTTAATAAGTCAAGGGAAGTTTTAATGCCTTGGGCAGCAGCCTGGGGAATAGTCCTCTACATCTGGCCCCTAGCATCTTAAGAGTTTACATAGGAGTCTTAATAGGATTCAGTCATGTATGCAGTTCAGATGGTCTCAATAACAAGTTATTCTCTCAAGGCTTCTTCCTTGAAGTAGCTCTTCATGCAGGAACGGTGGGCTAAAGGGTGAAAAGCCTCCACCTTGCATTTCAACCTGTAGTCACCTCCTCTCCATGACCTCCTTCAACAATAGGAAATCCTTTTGGCTTTCATTTATTTGTTTGCTTAGAATTTATGTATAGCATCTTTTTTTTTTTTTTAAAGATTTTATTTATTTGACAGAGATCACAAGTAGGTGGGGTGGGGGAGGGGAAAGCAGGCCGCCTGCCGAGCAGAGAGCCCAATGCCAGGCCCAATCCCAGGACCCCAAGATCACGACCCCAGGACCCCGAGATCAAAGGCAGAGGCCCAACCCATTGAGCCACCCAGACACCCCTAGAATTTATGTATAGTATCTTAATTTGTGATTACAAGGTCAGGATAGAATTTTGTATCTAATTTAGCCCATTAAAAGTATTCTTTTATTGTTTTCTGACTTCTTTGCTGTTGATGAGAAATCTGTCAGTTTGTCATTCCTTTTTACTTAAGCTGTCTTTTCTTTCTGGTTATTTTACAATGATCTCTTTGCTTTTCTGTTTCTGGAGTTCTTTATTTAATTTCTAAGCATGGATTTGATTTTGATTTTCCTGCTTGAAACCTAGTTTGCCTCTCCGACCTGAGGACTTAAGTTTGTATCCAATTTTGTATAATTCTTATTTTTCAAATATTTCCTCTCTTTATTCTGTAATGTCCTCTTCATAAAACCACATTAAGTGTACTTTTGATCTTTTCATTGTATTCACCAAGGCTCTTTATCTTTCTTTCATATTTTCCATTTCTTGGTGATTTCCTCAAATTTTGTGTGCAGTTCACTTCAGCTCTATTTAATGTACTCTTGAAGTCATCCATTGAGTTTTCAATTTCAATAACTGTAGTTTTTTATTTCCAGAAGTTTCATGTGGTACTTTTTCAAATTTGCCTATTTTATTTTGTATCATATGCTTTTCAATCTTATAGTCTCTTTAATAGTGTTCTATTATTTCTACCTCTTAGAGTGGCACAAATTCTTCCAAGTATTTGGTATACTGACTCTCCCTCATTGTGGTTTGTTTCCTTGTGTGTTTGCTAATTGTTGACTGTGAATACATCTTCAGCAGGGAGTCTAGTGTCCCCTAGATTGTACACTACTGATGTTTATAGAGAGGTTTGCGTTTGCTTTTGTTGTAGTCCTAAAATTAGTTTGTGGGCTTATTTATTTATTTATTTATTTATTGGGCTTTGGATTCTTGCACCATAGAGCTAGTATAACTCCTACTAAGACTTATATGTTTCTGGTTTAGGATTTCAGTTTCTCTCAGATTTATTCCCCCCCCCCCATTAGAGACCTGGATAGATGGCAAGTTTTCTTGCCAATTTTTTAGGTTAGTGGGAGGAATTTCCTGAGCCCCATTTCACTGATAGCCCTGAGCTTTAAGTGGGGTACTCTCTTGTAGTTCTCTGATCCAAAAGACGCTGATACCAAGAAATGTACCTCCATGACATTAAAATTTTAGCAGCCAAACCCTATATCAGGATCTGATACTCTCTTTTGCTGCCATGGTGACAACAGAAGTTTAATTTTGGTTTGAATTCCCTTTTTATTTTAGGTAATTGGAAAATTTCTTATTATTTTTATCATTTGATTTTGGTTCTTATATTAAAAAGGAAACTTTATATTTTATCCAGCATCCCTGTTTTGTATGGGGAATGTCTTCCATGTCAGCTTAGTCTGCCACTTCTCATATCTTAATGCTTTTCCTTGCCTCTTTTTTTTCCCCATGTCTAGATTTCTCCCATTAAAAAAAAAAAAAACAACTTATTTTTTCTTCATAGTAAAATATTTGCTTACGAAGAAAACTCTAGGCTGAGATAAGTTCTCAGGAGAACTTTACTAAATATTCAAGGAAAGTAATCACAATTTTACAGAACTACTTCCTGGCAATAGGAAAAAAAGGAACACGTTTCATGACGCTGGGTAATCCTTGTACCAAATAACTACTATCGACCATACAAGAAAGAAAAATTATAAGTCAACTTCCCTCATAAGTTTAGATGCAAAAATTCTAAATGAATTTAACAAATCAATCTAGCAATATATAAAAAGAGAGTCTTGTAATGACCAGGTTGTTTTTATGCTAAAATGAAAAAGATTGGTTTAACACTACAAAGTATATCATTGTAACTTATTATATTAGTGTGGAAAAGAAGAAGAATCATATGATCATCTCAATAGATTCATTTGCTATATATCAAATGTTATATATGCATTCATCATCAAACGAGGAAACAAATAGCTCTTAGAAAACTAGGATATATAGTAATTTTTTTTAATCTAAAAAGAACTCATTAAAAAACCCTTTAAAATAATTATCATACTTGATGGGCAAGCTAATTTTTTTCCACTGAAATTATAATCAAGATAAAGATGAAATCAAGTTATATACATTATACTGTAATGCAATTTATATTTATAAATTTATATTTTTACTGGAATAAAGTTATATACATTATATTGTATGTAGAATGATGACTCAGTTTTCATTTCCAGTATTATTTACTTATGCCTTCTCTTTTCCTCATGGTCAGTTTAGATCAATTTTTCTATTTCAAGGGAACAGCCCCTCGTTTTTTGAGCATCTCCAGTTTTTTTTTTTGTTTTGTTTTATTAATTTGTGGTCCTATTTTAATTATTTCTTAGCTTCTACTTTCCTTAATTTTTATTCTGTTGTCCCCTTTAATTTCTAAATTTAAGTGTTTATTTTTACCTTTTTTATTTGTAATACAACTTAATACAACTTAAATGGCTTTAATTTGAATTCATACATTTTCTGTATTTTAATGAACCACTTTAGTTGCATCCCAGAAGTCTTTATTTGTTGTAAATATATATATTATGTATAATATATATATATACATTTAAAGATTTTATTTATTTATTTGACAGACAGAGAACACAAGTAGGCAGAAAAGCAGGCAGAGAGAAAGGTAGGGAAGCAGGTTCCCCACTGAGCAGAGACCCCAATGAGGAGCTCCATCCCAGGACCCTGAGATCATGACCTGAGCTGAAGGCAGAGGCTTTAACCCACTCAGCCACCCAAGCGCCCCTCTATTGTATTTGTTATTGTCATGCAATGCTAACTACTTTTTAAACTCCATTGTGGTATCTACTTTCACCATCTTTTTTTTTTTTTAATGGGATGTTGCAAAGAAAATTTTTTCCTTTAATTTTAACTATACTGGAATTAAAATTAAAAATTATTAAGTTTTTAATTTTATTTCCAGTATAGTTAATATAGATTTTTTATTATATTAGTTTCAGATATACAAATAGTGATTCCACAATTCTGTACATTACTAAGAGCTCCTCACAGTAAGCATACTTTTAATCCTTTCATCTGTTTCACCCATCCCCCCCGCCACTGGTAATCATCAGCTTGTTCTTTATAGTTAAGAGTGTGCCTTGGTTTGTTTCTCTCTCTCTCTTTTTTCCCCTTTGATCTTTTGTTTTGTCTCTTAAATTCCACAGATGAGTGAAATCATATGGTGTTTGTCTTTTACTCTAACTTTTACTTAGCGTTATACTCTTTAGCTCCAACCATTTTGTTGCAGATGGCAAGATTTCATTCTTTTTATGGCTAAGTAATGTTCCACTGTGTGTGTGTGTGTGTGTGTGTGTGTGTGTACGTACCGTACAACCTCTTTATCCATTCTTCAGTCAATGGACACTTGGGCTGCTTCCCTAATTTGGCTATTGTTGATTATGCTGCAGTAAACATAGGGGTGCATATACCTTTTTAAGTTAGTGTTTTCATATTCTTTGGGTAAACACCCGGTAGTGTGATTACTAGATCATAAGGCAGCTCTATTTTTAATTTTTTGAAGAACCTCCATACTGCCTTCCACCAGTGGCTATACCAGTTTGCATTCCTACTAACAGTTCACAGGTGTTCCTTTTTCTTCACATCCTTACCAACGCTTGTTATTTCCTATGTTTTTGATTTTGGTCACTCTGCCATGTGTGAGGTTATTGTGGTTTTGATTTGCAGTTCCATGGTGATGACGACTGATGTTGAGCATCTTTTCATGTATCTGTTGGCCATCTGGTGGTCTTCTTTGGAGAAATGTCCAATCATGTCTTCTGCCATTTTTTTTTTTTAAATATTTATTTATTTATTTACTTGACAGAGAGAAATCACAAGTAGGCAGAGAGGCAGGCAGAGAGAGAGAGAGAGGAGGAAGCAGGCTCCCTGCTGAGCAGAGAGCCCGACGTGGGACTCGATCCCAGGACCCTGAGATCATGACCCGAGCCGAAGGCAGCGGCTTAACCACTGAGCCACCCAGGCGCCCCACTTCTGCCATTTTTAAAAATTGATTTTTTGGGGGGGTTATTGAGTTTTGTAAGTTTTTATATATTATATAAATATACATATGTATGTTTATCAGTTCTATCATTTGCAAATATCTTCTCCCATTCAGTAGAGTTTCTTTTTATCCTGTTGATTGTTTCCTTTTCTGTGCAGAAGCTTTTTATTTTGATGTAGTCCCAATAGTTTAACTTTTCTTTTTTTTCCCTTGCCTCAGAAAAATGTGGCCATAGCCAACATTAGAGAAATTGCTGGCTGTGTTCTATTCTAGGATTTTTATGTTCAGGTCTCACATTTAGGTCCTTAGTCTACTTTGAGTTTATTCTTGCTATGATGTGAAATATGGTCCAGTTTCATTCTTTTGCATGTAGCTGTCTAGTTTTCCCAACACCATTTGTTGAAGAGACTTTTTCCTATTGCATATTTGTGCCTCTTTTGTTGAAGATTAATTGACTGTGTAATCACAGATTTGTTTCTGGGCTTTCTATCCTATTACATTGATCTATGTTCTATTTTTGTACTAGTTCTATACTGTTTTGATTACTACAGCTTTATAGTATAACTTGAAATCTGGAATTGTGATATCTCAAACTTTGTTTTGTTTCAAGACTGTTTTGGCTCTTTGGGGGTCTTTTGTGGTTCCATGCAAATATTAGGATTATTTTTTCTAGTTCTGTAAAAAATGCTGTTGGTATTTTGATAGGGCTTGCATTAAATTTGTAGATTGCTTTCTATGGTCTGGACATTTTAACAGTATTTGTCTTCTGGTTCATGAGCATAGAATGAATATCTTTCCATTTGTTTATGCCATCTTTAATTTCTTTCTTTAATGTTTTATAGTTTTCAGAATACAGGTCTTTTACTTTCTAGGTTAAGTTTATTCCAAGATATTTTATTATTTTGGTGCATAACTATCTGTTATTGAAGACTGAACATATATTTTTTCTATTTAAAAAAATTGTCGAGACCTCTTTTATGAACCTATTTGATCAATGATTACTATATTAGAGTGTGTTTGAAAATCAAGAGTATTCTTTGCTTTTTGGATATATGATTTTTAAAAGGTTTTTATTTATTTGTTTTAGAAAGAGAGAGAGGTGGAGGAGGGAAAGGGAGAACCTCAAGTAGACTCCATGCTAAGCATAGAGTCTGACATGGGACTTGATCCACAGTTGTCCCTGAGATTGTGACCTGAGCCGAAATCAGGAGTCAGATGCACAACTGACTGAGCCACCCAGGTGCCACATGGTGGATATGTGATTTCTTACATATATTTTAGATAAACTTATTGTTGCAACTTATTGTTGCAATATAACATGGTGGTTAAGATGCAGGTTCTGGAGTAGACTTCCTGGATTTCAGTCCTGTCTCTGCTGCTTACTAGCTCTATGAAACTGGGCAGTGGATAACAGGGATTGTGGTCAGGGTTAAATTTATTAATATATAAGATGTTTAGAATAGTGCCTGGCACATATTAAGTGCTACAGAATACAGCTAAAATGCTGTTGTTCAAATCTATATTTCTAATTAATTTTGTGTGCTTGCCTTATCCACCTTATCCATATAAGATAGAGGAATGTTGAAATCACTCATAGGATCTGTATTTTTCTCCTTGAACTTTGACCAGTCTTTATTCTCTTTTTTATAATGCTATAATGGGTGCATATAAAATTTTTATAATATTTAATTGCTGAATTTATTAGTTTATAGTATCCTTTTTAATGTAGGGCCTCTACCTAATCCACATATCTTTGTGGAGATTAGAAAAAGGCACATTCTGTGCGTCAGGCAGCTTGACCTCTGGCCAACTCAGGAGGTTGTTCAGGACACTTTGGAGCATCTCTGCCAAATAGCATCAGAGCTGGCCAAAACCTGTCTAAGGCTGTATTTCATTGGTTTTCCACTGGAGGGTGCTGCCAAGCTTCAGGGTACAGTGCTGGGGTAAAGACTCTAGGACCCCACGTTAGTCACTGTGAGACAATCATGGGCTACTTGGACATTCCTGGATGAGGCTGGGAAACCTAGGGTATAAAGCCTCAGGTATTGCCTTATCAGCTGGCAGAGGAAATCACAGCTGCTCTGACAACTACCCCTGGGGTTCGGGAATAGTCTGGAAACTGTGGCAGGCCGGGGTAGCCATGTCTGATGAGAACTGGAGGAGATTGGGAACTCCATTATTCTCTGGGGCTGGTGGGGTTCCAGGGAGTGAAAGGGCTACCCATGAGTAAAGTAAACCCAGACCCAATTTGTTATCTCCTGTGCTACAATCTCAGAAAGCATGGGCACTTCTAGAATATCAGATTTATCAGATGGACAGGACAAGCTGTCCACATGAAGGTTTGTCAGTGGAAGTTCATAAGACAGTGTGAGCGGCTCTGGGAGGTGGAGCCTGGAGAGATAATTCGGGCCAGGATTTTTGTAGGGCATCTGGATGATGAAATTCTGGGAAAAGAGAGAGAGTTGTGAAGGGCTATAGACATTTTAGGTTCTTACTATTTCCTTTTAAACATTCATTCTTCAGTCAGAGTTTGCTGTGCATACCTTTTCTGCCGTTGTGTCTTTACTCCTGCCTTTCTCATAACCCTACAGATATACTGAGTCATAAACGTCACTTTTTTATCTCAGAAGGAAATAAAAGAAAGATGGGATACTAATATTTACTTCTATAATTATGAGGATTCAATTAAAAAAATTAAGATTAAAGTACCTAGGTGTAGCAGGGTACCAAGACATGTGAATTTCTTTCTATTTTTCCTCTTTAGGTTGCCTTTTTTTTTGCTGCCAATATTCTAAATGGTTAGGTGAAATGGTCTTATACACCCATACCCACCCACACTCACCTACCCACACGCTTTTATTGAACATGTTTAATTCTGATTCCAAAATACAGTCTGGATCTGTCTACTGTAGTTGTTGCTACCAACGTCCTCTCTCTCAAATTCCGTGGTAGCTTTCTGCCTGGTCTCCTTGCTGCCGATCTTGCCTCTTTCCACGCAACAGCCATGGTAATCTTTTAAAAATGGAAATAAATAATATTAGAAGCCTTTCTGCAGCTTCCTGTACATTTTATTGCTCCTTTCGCCTGTAGATTTTAAAGATTTTATTTATTTATTTATTACACACACACACACAGAGCGAGAAAGAGAACACAAGCAGGGGGAGTGGGGGAGGGGAAGCAGGCTCCGCACAGAGCAAGGAGCCAGATGAAGGGCTCGATCCCAGGACCCTGGAATCATGACCTGAGCCAAAGCAGATGCTTAACGACTGAGCCACCTAGGTGCCTCTGCCCACCTAGGTGCCTCTACCCACTGATTTTAAATAAAATGTGCATTTCTTCCTGTTACCTGTGATGCCCTATGCGATCTGGCCCCTGAGGATCTCTCTTTGCATTCTTCTCCTACCCTTCTCTTCTCCATTTATTCTAGTTTTTTCCGAACCTTCTGTTATCCTCAGCTCATTCTCATTTCAGGGCTTTTGTGCTTCCTGTTTTCTGTGCCAAGAACGTTTTCAGTTCTCAGCTCGAATGCTAGAACCATTCTAGGGGGTCTTTTCTTGCCTGCTTTATCTCAAGTTGCTTCCTCCTGTCCCAAATTGTCCTCCATTAGATCACTCTATTTTAATTTGTTTGAAACCAATTGTCATTATCCAAAATTATTATATATGTCTACATGTGTATGCTTATTTGTTGTTTTCTTGCTCTAGAGTATAAGTTTTATCTATCCTGATCATGGATATGTTTCTGAGTCCTTAAGTAGTATGTGGGATAAGGGAAAATGCCAAAGTACATTTGCTTAATGTGTGAGTGAATGAATCAGAATTATTTTCTTCAGAAGGCTTTTCTGAAGGTAATTCTTTTCTCTTTGGAGCCCCTATTGTATTTCATTTGCAGTACTTACTATATGTATCACAGGCTTTTCTGAAGGTAATTCTTTTCTCTTTGGAGCCCCTATTATATTTCATTTGCAGTACTTACTATATGTATCACATTATTCCTTGCATTTGGTTTTTTTACAGATATTATCATGTATCCTCTACTAGACTGTTGAGCGCTGGAAGGCAGATTTAGAGGGTGAATGTTGAATAAATAGTTGGAATGATGAATCGGTTACAAACAATAATATCCTTCTTATTTAAAATACTGATAGAAGAGGAATCCTGAATATGGCTATGGTCTCCACTTTTCAGCTCCCTTTTGACAGTTGAGGCATTCAGACTGTAGCTAGGCTTTTTGGAAGATGTATACACTCTTTAGGGATGCTCTCCACATGCTACACTCTCAGCCCCATTAGGTTAGTAAAATTAATTCACTCTTTATTCATTTATACATAGTATCTCAAGTGAATTACCAGCTCATAGCTTGATTTTATTCTTTGAATGTTAATAGCTGTTCTAATTTTGAAGTCAGAGGGTTACAGTTTCCATGCCTGATAACATTCATGATTTAAAAAACCTTTCCATTGTATTTCTCCTCCCCCTCCTCCTTTTTTAAAAATTAATTTTTGACTCAGTAGAGAATAAAATTTGTTAGGCATCTTCCTGTAACTTAAAAAAAAAAATCCCTAGATCTGTGAAGTAGCCATTATTTCTGCCATTTTGTAGATAAAGATCACAGCTTATCCACCCCACCGATAGTGGAGATGGGATTCAAACTCAGGTTTCCTGCTTCTAAAGCCACAACTCCAGGCTCGCTCAGAAGTGTTCTTTGGAACTGTATCAGTAGACAAAACAACAGAGACATTACTGAAGGCCATGGCTAGAGATTTAGTAGCACAGATTACCTCTTTTCCTTACAGGCTACAGCTATATTGGATGAAAAGAGGGGACATACAAGGATAACTTGACCAGAACCTGTGTTTTTTTTTGTACTGTCTATGTCTGATTATAAACACTTGAGAATGTTGTCCTTTCCCCTGGTTCCTTCTTGCCTTATGAACACACTTTTCACTGTTTTAACCATGGCAATAATGTGAGTGCACTGTACGGATGAGGAGAATTGTGGACTGTGGATGTCAAGCTTTGCTTTCTTTCCTGCCTTTCCTGGGATGCTTCCTGGAATGTTAAGACCATTAACATTAGAATTGGTTATTCTGTTAGACACTATCCTGAGCTAAATAAAGGGTCATGAGGAGAGAAAGTTCTTTTGAATATGTTGTATATATATTTAGGGAGATTTAATAAAGCAGTATACTTTAAAGGAGGTGGTTTGAACAGCTGTCGTCCAAGTTATGATGGCACCATTTTTTTGGTTGAAGAGCAAAATTAGAAAACAATGGTTTTATTGCTAAGGTACTACTTTTACTTAAATTTAAGTCCACTAACTTTTGAGCCTTTGAAACTGAATATGGAGTATGATTTATTCCTCTTTATATATTTATCCTTTATTTTAAGGCATGGAAATATAGTAGAAATTCAGTGCGTGTTTCTCAATGACCAGATGAACTAACACTGATTTAGTACCCTTCATATGGACTTGTATATAACCCCCTAGTATCATCCCATGATTTTGTTAGTATTAAACACTTTCTAGTGTTTGTCATGGGGTTATGAATATGGAAGGTTTTTAAACATTGCAGGTAACAAAACACAGAAGAGTAAACTGATACTCAGTGTATTAAAGCATTATTAATAAAACCAGTTGTCACTGTACCATAATAAGTGTAAGTAACAAATAATATAATCCTAGTTGATAAACAGATAATTCTTTTCTTTAGAGCTACCTAGTTGGTGAACAAAGTCATATTTTGAGGTGCTATATTATCAATTTCCTCAGGTACAGGTGGGACTAGGGTAGAGATTAGAAGTGAGGAAATGGTACCCGTGGCAGATATTTCTTTCTTTCTTTTTTTTTTTTTGGTAGGTATTTCTTATGTACAGCTAGAATACAAAGTCAGATAAACAGTCCAGGAAACAAGCCAATCCAGACATTCACAAGTCTAAGAATTAAGTCGTTTTATCCAGGAGTGAGATCAGCACATTAGATACTCAACTCAAGTCCAAAACCTGGAAGATAACACACAGTAGAACTGAGTGTGAGAGAAGCCAAGGAGTAAGTCTAGAGCAGGTAGACCCCTGTAGTTGTTAACAGAGGACTTGTGTTTCTAGTGATACAGTGACAGTCCCCTAAAATGGAAGATGGTACTCATGCTTGGAGGCAGATTCATTTTCTGACAATAATTCACTATTCATTGATTCATAAATGCTTGTTGAGTAAGTATTCTATGCCTTGTACAATATATGGTGCTTAAAATGCAACAGTTAACAATTCAGACAAGATCCTTTTCTTTAAAGAAAAGGAGCTTATAATGTTTGAAGTGTCATGTTAAGAAAATAAGAATTATAGTATGATAATACTATAATGTACCATATTAATAGTTTGTTGGAAATCCAACAAACAACTAATGGGCTTATTGAATAGTTACTGTGCATCAGGCACTATTCTTAGTGCTTTATATCATTAACAGGTTTAATCCTCACAAGAACTCTACAAAATAAGTATTAATATTATTTATATTTTATGTATGTGGAAAGGGAGCTTCAGAAAGTTGAAGTTTTTCTGCTCAGGACGGACCTCACAGCTAGTAAATGGTAGATTTAAAGTTTGAAATCCATGATTCATTTCCAGAATCCATGGTCCTAGTCATTACACACTCCCACTGTCCTACTGTTTGTTAATTACTCCGGTCTTCAGTGGAAGGTGTGTGTGGGGCTGGGACAAGGAGCCAGGAAACATTTCCCCAAGTGGGGACATTGCATTAAGACCTGGGTGAGGGAGGAGGGTAGTTGGGGAGAAAGATAGGTAGCATAGGGCACAGGGGAAGAGAGAAAGCATGTTCAAGACTCAAAGGCTAAAAGGGGGTGGTAAAATTGGGGAGCAGTCAGATAGTTAAGGTAGAGTGGTCGAGCTGTTTTTGTTGGCTGATATGTGAGTTTCAATGTGAAGTTAGTGGGCTCATGGAGGGAGGCTTTTGACTGTAGACACGCAAAAACTAAACATCATGATCAGAAGAATGAGTTGGGGGCGCCTGCGTGGCTCAGTGGGTTAAGCCACTGCCTTCAGCTCAGGTCATGATCTCAGGGTCCTGGGATTGAGTCCCGCATCCGGCTCTCTGCTCAGCAGGGAGCCTGCTTCCCTCTCTCTCTCTGCCTCTCCATCTACTTGTGATTTCTCTTTGTCAAATAAATAAATAAAATCTTTTTTAAAAAAAAAAAAAGAAGAATGAGTTGGGCAGGTGAAGTCTTAGGAGGGAAATACTTGACTACTAATAAGATCATAAATCCTATATAATTAATCTCAAAAGAAGAACACGCAATTTAAGTGTTTTTAGCATGATAGGAAGAATTAGCGGTAAATAAGAAGGCAATGCCTTAAAAACGGTGTTTATCTTTAAAATTGTGTGCAAAGGATAATTTCCTGGCCCGTTCCCCTAGTAAACTGACTGGCAGCAGGCATTTCAGCTCTCCCAGTTGTATGGGACAAGAATTTCCATGTAGAATACTTTGTGTGATTTGTGCTGTAGGGAAAAAAAGAGGGGAGGGCTATTTTACAATGATTTCCTCTGTTTCTAGGGCAAGACTTAAACCCTATCCAGTGTTTCAGTTCTGTCTAGATAGGTATAACTGATACTGTTCTTATTTTTAAAGGGTTTGGTTTTTTTTTTTCCCCCAAGAAGTTTTAGATGTCTCTACACTTAAAATGAAAAAAAAAAAAAAAAAAAAAAAAAAAACCTGCAGTAATTTGTTTTAGTGATGTTCTAGTTTTAGCAGGAAGAGATTTGCTGATGTTATGTAGAATGTTCCTTTAGAGACGCCTGAGTGTTGATGGCATCTTTTGAGCACACATCATCTGGGGACTTGTAACTTACGGCACAGTGCTCAGATTTTGTGTGGACACCGATGTAATTAAAGTGAATGAAATTTGTGCTTGTGGTTTTTTAATCCTAAAACTTTAGTTGCCATAGTCATCGTTCTGAGTAAACAAGAAAAGGAGGGACGCGAGATGCTGTCATGCTATCAGTCTATCAGTAACTAATCAGAGGAGAAGGAAACTCCCCCCCCCCCCCCCCCCCCCGCCCAGTGATGAATTCAAACAGAGGCGCTAACAAGACAGGCCAAATATATTTCAGCAATACTGACCTATAAACACAAGATATGCCATTAAGTGAATCCATTTTAACACTGGTCTGGATAATATAAGTCTTAACAGTATCCTAATACCAGGAGCCTGAACTGAGAGCTTTTAGAGTAGAAGAGATTTAGATGTTGGCTAAGATCACCACAAGATCCCAGATGTTTTAAAGAGTGGCTTTTTTTTTTTTTTTTTAAAGATTTTATTTATTTATTTGACAGACAGAGATCACAAGTAGACGGAGAGACAGGCAGAGAGAGAATGGGAAGCAGGCTCCCTGCCGAGCAGAGAGCCCGATGTGGTCTCGATCCCAGGATCCTGAGATCATGACCTGAGCCGAAGGCAGAGGTTTAACCCACTGAGCCACCCAGGCACCCCAAGATCCCAGATGTTTTAATACCTAAGATGTTTATGCAAAATGTTTTAGACTTTTAAACTAATTTTTTTCTTTTCTCTAATGGTGTTGTCCATCTCCTTCTTGTCTTCAAATGATACAAGTTTCTGCCTTGGTTAATTTGCTTTTATCCCTTTATTTGTACTCACAGTATCATAGCCCAAAGGTTAAGGAACAGAGGAGATCTGTCTCCTGGGGGAGGTTGTTTGGAAAAAGGTCAGCATTGAGTGAGGAGTACCTAGGCCCCCAAACCCAGGGGCACTGGTAAATTGATCAGGCCTGGAGAGATTCCATTTTCTACAACAAAATGTGAGGGAGAGCTGCTAGCAGATATGGTATCAGATACCTGAGAGCTATCACTGAGGCAGCCAGAGACAGACTGACGACCACAGAGATGAATATAGGCCGAAGGGAGAATTCCAAGGGTGAAGTGTGGGGTCGAGAGCTGGCAGAAATTTCAGAGGAACGAAGGCAGATTCCAAAAATGTCGTTGCTGAGAAGAAGAGAGAGAGAGGGAGAGAGAGAAGAGAAAGCAAGTTAGTAATAGGAAGCAAAGTTGGACGTATACAAAGAGGTAAAAGGAGAACAAATACTGAAATATAATTTGTTTAAAATAGGTGAGAGACCAGAAAAAACAATAGTAGCTGCTATTTCCAAGTACTTGCCAAATAGCGGCACTGTTCTAAGCATTCTGCATCTCCTTATTTCCATTTAATCTGCTCAACAAACTCTTTGAGGCAGGTGCTACCAGTTTACCTATTTTGCAGATGAGGAACCTGAGTCACTGAGCCAGGAAAGTGAGGGGTGGGGAATAAGAGACCAAGTCTAGCTTCGCACATGTAGTCGATGCAGAGCTGGGATTGGGATGTTAGCAGTGTAGCTCAGAACCCCATTCTTCAGTGTGGAGATTCCTTAAGAAATTAAAAATAGAGCTTCCCTATGACCCTGCAATTGCACTACTGGGTATTTACCCCAAAGATACAGATTTAGTGAAAAGAAGGGCCATCTGTACCCCAATGTTCATAGTAGCAACGGTCACGGTTGCCAACTGTGGAAAGAACCAACATACCCTTCAATGGATGAGTGGATAAGGAAGATGTGCTCCATATACACTATGGAGTATTATGCCTCCATCAAAAAGGATGAATACCCAACTTTTGTATCAACATGGATGGGACTGGAGGAGATTATGCTGAGTGAAATAAGTCAAGCAGAGAGAGTCAATTATCATATGGTTTCACTTACTTGTGGAGCATAACAAATAGCATAGAGGACATGGGGAGTTAGAGAGGAGAAGGGAGTTGGGGGAAATTGGAAGGGGAGTTGAACCATGAGAGACTATGGACTCTGAGAAACAATATGAGGGTTTTGAAGGGGCAGGGAGTAGGAGGTTGGGGGAGCCTGGTGGTGGATATTATGGAGGGCACGTATTGCCTGGAGCACTGGGTGTGGTGCATAAACAATGAATTCTGTTACACTGAAAAGAAATTAAAAAAAAAAAAAAAAGAACCCCATTCTTCAGCAATAACACAGTCTAGCAGTGGTTTTCATGGGGTGGTCCAGGGACCTGCAGCAGCAACATTACCTGAGAATTTGGTAGAAATGCACATTCTCAGGCCCTACTTCTCAAATTGCTGGTGGGAGGCAGCAATCTGTGTTTCAACATTCCTCCAGGCGATTCCGATTCTCTCCGAAGTTTGAGCGCCCCTGAGATGGAGCATAAGCCCACAGTCTCCTACAGTTTCCAGTTCTTCCTGTCTCTATGTGGCCCATGTTAAAAAGCTCCTCCTCTTTCTGTGGTTTGGATTGTTTAATTGCTTCTGGGGTCCTGTGCACCCATACCCTTATGTTATCTGAGATAGCTTGAACTGTGTTTGTTACTTGCAATTAAAAAATATAATTAAAGCAGACACATCATACACCCGGAACAAGTTTTCTTTAATGAGACTTATTAAAGCTGGGTTAGGTTATCTTTCTGGAAACTTAGTGGGCTAGGATACTCAGACCAGTCATGTTGCTGAGAACACCTGAAAACCTGAGATGAACAGGTAGAGAATCTTAAAAGCATTAAAAAGCGAAAAACTAATAAGGAAACCCCAGCCAGAATCTCAGGGGTAAAGGAGAACCCAGAAAGATTGCTGGACCATTGAAGGCACTCTGCTGGACGACATTGGCCAGGTGTTATTCTAGGTCGCAAAACCTGGTCACCTTGAGTTCAGGGTCCACCCATTGCTGGGATTTAAGAGGAAACATTTTCCTTGCATAATGCTGAGTGCCCAAGGGCCGTACCCTCAGGGTGAAAACTGCCTGCTCTCCCATCTCCGCGGAGTTCAAGAGGACTCAGTTTAGTGCTGGATAAAAGAGGGCACAAAACCCAAACCAAAATGAAATAAATTATTGAGTTGTTATAGCTAAACGCTGGTATTTTCAAGGAAATGCTGCTTAAATGCACCTCAGTGAGGCTGTTCAAAGAATGCCAGGTGTGAATTTGATGTAAGGTAGTCGCGAACTGGTAGTGTTCCTTTGTGTGCCTCGTAAAAGCAAACCCAAATCCTCGGCCTCCAGGAGTGCCCTGTAGTGCTACAAGGAAGATGGGTGAGTCACAGTAAAAGTTAGCCAGGCACCAAGGACAAGAACCAGCAGAAACAACCAACTGCCAGAACAGACCCATAAAAAAAGTAAGGTTTTAGAATTGTCAGGTCATAAAGCACAATTCTTTCTTTAAAGAAACAAGATGAGGGGCGCCTGGGTGGCTCAGTGGGTTAAGCTGCTGCCTTCGGCTCAGGTCATGATCTCAGAGTCCTGGGATCGAGTCCCGCATCGGGCTCTCTGCTCAGCAGAGATCCTGCTTCCCTCTCTCTCTCTGCCTGCCTCTCTGCCTACTTGTGATGTCTCTCTGTCAAATAAATAAATAAAAATCTTTAAAAAAAAAAAAAAAAAGAAACAAGATGAGCTTGAGAATATTTTTTGAGGGCATAGGAAAATAAAATCCTAAGCAGATCTAGGAAAAAAAAAATTTAAAGAAAAGAAAAAAATAATAAACCAAGGGACTAATGATAAAACATGAATGTACACTATTTTCTACTCTGAATAACTTTCTGTAATTTTTTTAATTAAGAATATGTTTTGTGAGATAGATTTTATGCAATTAACTTTCAATTTAAATTTATTTGAAAATGAATATATTGCATGCTTAGATTAATATTTAAATACTAAATTGTCAAAATGTAGAGATAATTCAAAGTGCATTATACTTCCATTAAATTTGCTTCAGTTTCTACATCCAACTGACATATAAATATTGATAAAGATGTATGAGCAGGCGCTCCAGAAGATTAAGCAATGGCCCAGTTATTGGTCTTGATTATCTGACTATATTGTGAATACTTGTGATATTGTGATTTTGAAACTGAATATTTCTGTTAGATGATGTCCATTCTCCATTTTATTATCAACTTTATTTAAAGTGTTTTAAGGATATAAATAACTTTGAAAGAAATGTAAAGATTTAACCCTAGGTTCAGTTTTCTAAACACGCAAGGGGAAAGCTTCTGGGCTCCACTATCGTGCTCCTCACTCATCAGTAACACAATCTGTGTTCCCCAGAGAATAATTTCAGTTTTTAGGACTGGTAGAACTTGCAGCTGAGGCTTACTGTGGGGAAAGGATCACTGTTTTCTCATTTTGGATAAATATATCTGCAGACGTTGGATATCTAATATCCAACTCATCCCCAGAGATGCTAATTATTCCTTAAGAATGTGGTAATGAGAAGAAACATGCAGTGTGCCAGCAAGCAGAATAGATCACATTTCGTATCATTCATTTAAATCAGGACATTCATTTTCATTACAAGATAGAGTCAGCGATAGAAACGGAGGCAAACTATGGGGAAAGTCAAGTTGAGCAAGTACAGACAGCAAACCACACAATAGTTGGCTCCTGAGGTGCTGACCTCATTTACTTGTAGCCAGACTTGTTGAAAGATGGCTATCAGAAAAAAAACAAACAAAACCCAAACTCCCCTCTGTGGTGCAATATTAATGTTAATAGCCGTTAGCAAGGAAAAAACGTAAAGTTCAAGTTAAAGGCCATATAAGTTAATTCTTTTAAAGGCAACTTAAAGCCAGGGTGAGGGGGCAAGCTATGATTTCCACTTTCGTGTTACTATTCCTCAACATTTCTTTACTGACCAGCCATCACATCAAAATGTAAAGGAAGATGTAGACCTTGTCCAGAAAGCTCACCATATGTGTAACCGAGGGCTGGGGGGGTGAATGTCCCAGGCAAGTATAAGTTGGCCTCTTACTGTTAATGAATGTTTTCATGTCTTGATTTGCATTTCATCTTTCTCCTCCTCTGTTTACTTCAGTTACAGATTAGAAGGCAGGCTGGAAAAAGTAAGAACTTTTAAAGAAGATGGCTGATTTGTTCCACAGGAAAGCATACACAGAAAAGAGTAGGGAAAAGTGGCATGGCCTAGTCATAACCTCTGAGAAGAGGAAACAAGTAGGAAAATACCCAGGTAAACCCCAAGATTTGGTGCTCAGGAGCATGATGGAATCCAAAGAATGTGTATTTTTTTTTTTAAGATTTTATTTATTTATTTGAGAGAGAGACAGTGAGAGAGAGCATGAGCGAGGAGAAGGTCAGAGAGAGAAGCGGACTCCCTGTGGAGCTGGGAGCCCGATGCGGGACTCGATCCCGAGACTCCAGGATCACAACCTGAGCCGAAGGCAGTTGTCCAACCAACTGAGCCACCCACGCATCCCCAAAGAATGTGTATTTTTATGCTGCGTCTGCCACTTGAATGAAGGAGTAAGCAAACACACTTTAGGATTTTGGTTTAAGTTCCACAAGTTGATGTATACAAATGTTGGGATATCTAAGTCTTTTAAGAAATTAAGGCATTCGTCACGTGCTCTCCAAGTGAAAACAGGCAGTAGGATTTAATGGAAGAAGCATAGGCTTTGAAATGAAACATATGAAGAAATGAATTTAACTTTTTTTCTCATAGAAAAGATGAACAAGGAGGGGGCACCTGGCTAGTTCAGTCTGTAGAGCATGTGACTCTTGATCTCAGGATTATGAGTTCAAGCCCCAGGTTGGGTGAGGAGCCTACTTAAAAAAAAAAAAAAAAGATGAAAGGACATATAATTTGTACAATAGTTGGCATAGAGCAGATTATAATCCTAAAAGGAATAGAAAAAGATTTGAAAATCATGTGAATTAATAGAATCTTAAATGCTTGATTCTTGAGGGAAATTTTGTGTGGTACCTCCGTTGGTATCATTGAGGCTAAGAACACTCTTTCCAGATACTTTGGGAATGAAGAAAATTTTGCATTGAACTATAAGAATTTATGATATGTGCTTAGGTGAAAGAATAATCTACCTGGTGAGAAATATTTAACCTATCATATAAGAAGAAAAGTAGCAGGATAGAGAAGAGACTTGATTGTTAAGGAATGTGTATGAGCCCCTATGTTAGTTAGCTTTTGCTGTGTAACAAATTATCCCAAAACTTAATGGTACAAAGCAATAACCATTTACTAAATTTCATAGTTCTGTAGGTCAACAGTTTTGGCGTAGCTGGGCTGGTAGTTCTTTTGGTCCTGACTGGTCTCACTGATGGTTTGGAGATAATTTGCTATGCCAGCGAGGGTCTGGCTCCTCTAAGAAGACCTCAGCTGAAATGGATGGCACTGCTCATGGTGGTGTTCCATCATTCAGGATCTAGTTGAGGCTTCATCTAAGAGATACGAGGGGTTCCAAGAGAGTGAGGAAAAGTGTGCAAATCCTCTTGGAACTGGCATGCTTTCACTTCCACTGTCTTCTGTTGGCCAAGGCAATAACACCACCAGTTCATATTCAAGGTGGCAACGGGGGAGACATAGATTCCCCCTGGCTAGTGGGAGGCAGAGTCATATTGCAAAGGGCATGCATATAGGTCATTGTGGCCATTTTTGCAAACTGCTACAGCAGGGAAGTGAGTGTTAGTAGATTTTATGATGAGAGACAAAAGAATTTGAGAAGGAATGACAAGAGACTGATTCCCAAACCTAACCATTATCTGAACAGAAGTGGTTAGAAAGGCCTGTAAGGGTGATAGGGAGCTTGTGAGGAGCTGTGTTTGCATAGAATATGAGGAGCAATTGGGGATCTAGTTTTCAGAGAGATTATATATTAGAATTTTTCCAGAAAAAGAAGAAAATTATTAAACTTTAAAGAAAAAACCAAATTAATTAACTTTAACCTATAAAATAGAAATACGTTATTTAGCTTTAAAGTTTAAATTAGATGAAAATTAGTCAAGTGGACTATATAAATCTTAAAAGAGAAAGAGAGAGAGAGAGAGAGAGAGAGAAGGACCACATAAAGAAAAATTCAGATTCTGTTGGGAAATATCAATATGATTTTTTTTTCCCCTGTAGAAATGTAGTGCTTTTGTTAAATAAGGCATTAAGCCTATTTTAGGTTAACTAAATGCAAGCCGGACTTTCCGAGAAGTCTGATTTTTTGGACTCATAAACAGGATGGGATGTCAGGGAGGGGAAGTAGAATCTTGGGGAACAGAGCACCTCTGGTTCCACAGTGTGAGAATATGCTTTGCCCTTTTCCACAGTTTATACTCTTTCCATGCCCATAACTGATACTCAGTTGCTTCCTCCGTAGAGCAGTCATTTAGCAGCAAGTCTCATTCTATTCCGGCTGGTTGAGCAGGAAACAAAAATAAAAGGGACATTTAAGTGCATGACCTTATTAAGGCCATATTCGTGCTCACCAGACTGTTAGTTCAAGGCAGTAGAATCACGCTGCACCCAGCTCAGCTCAAGCCCACTGATTACCTCTTGCCCCTTTTCTTGGTGCCTGGAGCAGTTTTGGGTCATTACAGATGAGAGCTGGATCCTGGGCTGTTCCTGGCAAATGGGACTAAGTGGAAATCCAAGGAACAGAGAAGACAAGGGCCATAGTGTAACAGGACTGTACAAATTTTGCTCTGGATATGAGATTTAGTAATGCTCTTGTGGGGCACCAACGACATCTCTTTAAATAGTCTTCAGAGATTGATTTTATGTATGCACAAAAAGAGGAAGCCGTTGGGACAGCAGCATTCCAGAACCGTGTCTGGCTTGCACCATGGCCCATAGTCTAATGCGGTTAAGGTCCTTTATAAAGGACGGGAGGGGTTGGCAGGGTTTGGCATATAACCCCAGGGGCTTCTTCACCCTGACCAGAAGGTAAATGTCCAGATGGGGGCTTCCTTCAGGGTGCCACAAACAGTTCATTACAGACTTTTTTTTCCTGAGTGAAACTTCATAGACTGTTGTTAGCTAATCCATATCTAAGTGTGACTTAGCCTCTGTGGTTCTCTCCCTGACTTGAAATTAAACTTTTAAAGAGTAACCACAATATGGAAAGTTTGGAAGATAATGAAATTATAAAGTTGAGAAATTGCTTATGCTTTGGCACAGCTATTGCCTTTTTTTATTTTTTTTTTGGTATATTTAGAACATTTCCAAATATTTTTTTTATTATAATTGTGTCTAGACCATAGGGTATCGAGTGTCATAAGTATCTTTTAATGTTTTCACATAGGTGTTACATGGTCTTCAGAGCTAATTTCATTGAGTGAATGTAAAAAGAGGTAATCAATCTTTTATGCTGGATCTGTATATCACTTTCATTTTTTCTTATAAAGAATGATATAAACACATCTTGGTGCTTACCAGCTTTCTTCTGGGATTTTGATTATTTGCCTGGCAGACTCCCAAAGTAGGGAGCAGATGTCTTTATGACTCAACATATATTGACACATTGCTTTTCCAAGGTACAGGCCTTTATAAATTCTGTATTTGATATTTACCTTTTATTTAGGCATCCTACGTAGTAAGAAATGTAACAGCAGACTAAAAGGAATTATGCCTGTTAGTGACTGTCCCCAGCTAGTTTCCCTTTACTGTGACTTCTGTGCTTTGTACTCAGTTTCTACCTTGGTTTGGTTTAAAAAGCCACACAATACAACAGAGCGCAACACAGAACGAAACAAAACTTCCCTCTTGCCTTCTAGAAATGTGGCTTTTGCTTAGTTTCTCAGACTTGGTTGCTTCTGTAGTTTGGCATCTCTTGGGATCTAAGGAGACCCCACTCTAGCCCGTGTTCTCAGAGACCCCGCCCATATTCTGTTTGTCACTGAAGGTGAAATTGTGGAGGGATTTTGTCTCCAGGAATACACGTGTGTGGTGGTCTCTCTGAACCATGCAGAGAATTGGAAACCACTATCCCTCTTCACATTTTAATGATTTTACAGGTGATGTTGTATTTTTACTTGTCACACTGATTTTCACTTTCTTGATGTATTTGACCATTTAACATATATTTATTAACATTTCATATGGTATATTAATTTTTTAGAGGGTTTACCATTATTAGAGATAAATAGTGCAACAACATTCAAGCCAATTTGAAGATCTAATTGGCTTAGTAAAGATTCATGAATTGAGGAGCATTCCATCTAGCAAGTAGAGAGGCATACCACCAGAGGAGTTCTAGAATAAGAAGTTTTTATAGCTGGAGGATGGGGGCAAGAAAGTTATTAGCAACAGAAAAGATTGTTTCTGACAAGACTGTTCACTAGGGGGAAAAGCAACTGTCTTACCATGCAGATTATTTCATCTTTCTTTGGGGGATGGAGAGGACCCAAGGAACAGACTTACTGGTGCTGATGGAAAAAAAAAAAAAAAAAGTCCTGACTGACTGGTTAGGGCCAAGTTTCTGGGGGAGGTTGAAACTGCAATTAGAATGGGTACTAAGCCCAGGTTTAGGAACTCAGTCTAAATGATACCATTTGGGGCCTGTGGTGTTATTTTTTTAATAATAAAAAGAGTGATTAGACTTTGTCCCTGAGACTTAATTATAATTTTGGGTATATACACTGAAATCAGTTCAATTTAATTCCTTTATTTCAACAGTCCTTCATTTAGAGTTGTCCTGTTATGTTCTAAGTGCTGTGCCAGAAACTGTTGATAAAGGTAGAGCTAATACTCATCTTTAATAGCCCATGATCTAGCAGTGCAGACTGCATAAAGCTGTAATATGATGCATTAAGGGTCCCAGTGAGAGTTACGCTTTTTTTCTTAGTGCCTTTTTTTTTTTTTTAAAGATTTTCTTTTTATATTTGACAGACAGAGATCATAAGTAGGCAGAGAAGCAGGCACAGAGGAGGAAGCAGGCTCCCTGCTGAGCAGAGAGCCTGATTCGGGGCTTGATCCCAGGACCCTGAGATCATGACCTGATCTGAAGGCAGAGCCTTAACCCACTCAGCCACCCAGACACCCCTCTTAGTGCCTTTTTTCTTATGCTATGCCTTTCCATAGAAATACAGTTGTTAGAGTAATTAATTTTCTCATGAGGAGAATAGAAGTCGCTAAGAAAGAAATAATGCCTGGAAAGTGGAAGGACTCAAAGTGACTGGTATATCAAATGGTATGTCTGGGTTGAGGAAGGGTAATACTCTGGAGTAGCTAAAGAATAAGATGAGGGAAGTGACCAGACTTGAGGTAACTGCAGTGGGCAAGGGACAAATCAATAAGGGCTTTGTATGATGACTGAAGATGTTCTCTTCAGTTCTGTGGGTGATGAGGAGTCATCCAGTGGTGACTGATTTGATCAGATTTGTTCTTTAAAAGATAACTTCCCAAATGTGGGAAAACTGATGAGGGAGGAAGGAAGCACAGTGAGGAGGTGACCATTGAGATATTTAGGTGACAGTGGGAATGAGAGAAGAGAACAGATCTGGAAGATGCTTCGTCATCCATATTGTCAGGAACTGTTGGCGACTAGACATGGGCAATAAGGGAAGTATCACGATAAATCTGAGCTTCTTAATTTGGGCTACAGAGTATCTAGACAGTGATATGTTAATCAACAATGGGGATTCAAAAGAGGAAATGTATTTTGGAAGTGGGAAGTAGAAAACAAGTTTGGTTTTGGACATTGTATTGGTCACTATGGATTGGAGAGTCAACATTTATTTCCTACCTTCTTTCTTAAGAGGGATAACCCTTATCTGTGTTCTAAGCATTTGTCATGGTTTGTCTAACTTAGCAGTTCTCAACCGGGGGTGATTTTGCCCCTGCAGGGGACATTTGGCAATGTCTGGAGACATTTTCAGCTGTCCCAAGTGGGGAATTCTACCGATGTGTATTATGAGGTAGAGGCCAAGAATGTTGCTGAACTTTCTCCAATGCCTGAAACAGCCCCTTACAACACAGAATTACCTGACCCTGAATGTCAATAGTTCCAAGGCTTAGAAACCTTGTTAAGTCAATGTGTAATCTTATTCCATTTGCCAGTGATTGACTTAGGAATAAGCATGGACCTCATTCAGAGGGACTTCTGTATAGTTTTTCTCTTAAGGAGGTGAAACACTTCTTTATGTATGATCTTATGTTTGAATATAACACTTAGGATTGTTTCATGTACTAGCTACCAGCCTGAGGAGGAAGCCCGCATGCAGAAAAGAGCAGAGCCAAGAAAAATGCAGAACAGAAGGTCCAGAGTCTTGATGGACATCTAACAGTGCCTGTAGCCTGTTCTATCTCTTGTTACTTGGGGCTATAAATCTACTTATGGTCTAAGAATGAATAAGTAGAAGTTTCCTGTTACTTGTAACTAAAAGCATCGTGATATACCATATTGAATTGCTTATGGATGACTCAAAAGAGTAGTAAGTAAAGGGTTGAAAACATGATATTGGAGTTTTCAAAAGGTTATGTCTGGAGTTAGAGCAGGGAGAGTTCGAATAGCGGGGATAGGCCTCGTTGTGGAACTGATGACCTAAACCAGGCAGGTCTTAGAGAGCAAGAAAAAGCCAGTGCTAATAGAATCTTAAAATATAACTCTTACAAACTGTGTCTGAGAAGAGGAGGATTTGGTAAGATCTGCTGAAAGGAGTCAGAAAAGCTATGCTAGTGCTGAAACTAGTGAGAGATGTGGTATGATAGAGACAACCTGCGATCTACTGAGAAGTTGTGCTTTTTTGTTCCATGCTATGGAATCATCACTGGGATGCAGGTGCTCAATTAGAAACTACATTTCTGGAGCACCTGGGTGGCTCAGTGGGTTAAAGCGTCTGCCTTTGGCCCAGGTCATGATCTCAGGGTCCTGGGATCCAGCCTCACATCTGGCTCTCTGCTCAATGGGGACCCTGCTTCCCCCCCTACCCCCTCCTGCCCTCTGTGATCTCTCTCTCTCTCTCTCTCTGTCAAATAAATAAATAAAATCTTAGAGAGAGAGAGAAAAAAAAAAAGAAACTACATTTCCAAGATCCCCCACCAACCCTTAGAAAATCTAATGGAAGACAATTTTTTCTTTACATTTTGGATGAGTTTTGAGCACATATCCCAAGCTGAAGGGGGAAAAAAAAGGCTCTGGAGTGGAAGAGAAACATTGATAAAAAGGTGTGATGGATAGATGGCTTTGGAAAAGGTATGAAAAGCTGCATTATTCATCACTGAAGGATGGTATAGGTTTGGAAAAGAAGCAACACTAACTTAG
Source organism: Mustela nivalis (assembly GCF_964662115.1). Taxonomy (NCBI): domain Eukaryota; kingdom Metazoa; phylum Chordata; class Mammalia; order Carnivora; family Mustelidae; genus Mustela; species Mustela nivalis. The sequence continues at coordinate 21,123,867 of NC_139035.1, forward strand.
TTTGTCTACTACAGTCGGTCGAATGGAAACAATGTAAATGAAGAGAAGGGCAGTTGAAGGAGTTCTTGGCTAAAGTCTTTTTTTTTTTTTTTACCCTGCAGACAGTTGTCTGCTGAGAAAGAGGCAGAAGCAGGGAGTAGAGTGCTTGCAGTGAGTGATAAAGGTTTGGAGTAACTACTTTTCCTCAATGGAAAGGGAAGCAGAGGAGAAATAAATGAACGGATTGCTGAGCAGCTGGAGTTGAATCTCATAAATCTGCGATGGCTCCAATTAGCATATTTATGTGATTCCCCAGACAATGTTCAATGACCTTTGAAAGAAAATAGTTATGATAATCCAAGCTCTGGGATTGGAAAGAGGACTAGAATAGAAGGTAAAGTGGCAAAGGGATGATTGAAAATGCTAGTAGAATTGCTGAGATTATTGAACATCACATTGTTAATAAAAGTGCTTCCAGATAAAATCTGCAACTTAGGGTATTGAGAAAAACATTAGGAATGATGAATGGTTAAAATGGATCATTGAGCCATCAGTCTTTCAGGGACAAGGCTTATGGGTTGGGGTTGGGTGGCTTGAACACTAAGTTAAAATAAGAGTGAGCTGAAGTGTTATTGAAAGTGAACAGATCACTTCTTGGATGTCCTCTCTTTCACAAATTAACAACATTTTGAAACACAATTCCATTTCAAAATTCACTCAGTTTGTAGGTAAAGAATGAGAGCTTCACAAATGCCAAGGGCTGATAAGAAGGCAAGGTAGCTTTTAAAGACTAAACTGAGATTATAACTTTGATATCTGTTCTCAGTTAAAAGGAGCAGTTCTGGAGTATATGAAAGAAAGACACAGGACAAAGCCTTCATGATAAATACGGGAAAGGGAATAAATGAGCTTCTTCAATTAAACAAATATTATAAATTCCTCATTTGCCCTAGGGAATTATTTCAAAAGTTTTTTTTTGTTGTTGTTTTTTTCTTTTTAATCTACCATACTTCTATAGAAGTTCTAGTAGGCTAGTCACATCTCCACAGGCTGTCTCCTATGGTGTGGGAGGGGCATGCTTTGCAGGGAATCTGGATGAAAGCCAGGTAAGGCATTTGTTTAGGAGTCAAGTAACAGGGTGGCAAAAAGTCACTGGAGGGAAACAAAAGGGGATTTGATGTAACTAATTGATTGTGAATGTAGCCTGAAGCATGCGAATTGGGGGGACCTTCACAGTCCACTGGCTAAGTATGTGCTTTCTAATCAAGAGGTTAGTGTTCATGTGAGTCCTGTTTCTCTTTTGAAAGGGCCTTATTCATTGGGGGAGTTATTGGGAACATGTGTTTATTAGGCTGGAATGGTGAAAGCTTTAACATTGTTGAAAGAGGTCAGCTGTGTTACTCAACTGTGGCTGAATTATATACTAGAGTAATTGACAATGGCGTTAATAGCAGCCGACTGTATAGAGAAGCTGTGTTTTTCCCTTCAGGTTTTATTGACTGTTCTTCTGTCTGTTGAGATGTAATGTTGCAAAGTCTGGGTTTGTTTTTTTATGTGAATCAAACCATGGCTCGGAGTATATGGTTTACTAGGTGATAAGCCATTGGTATTTCCTGTTTGTATTTATTAGTAGATCTAGTTTACTGTTTTCATATTTAAATTCCTTGTAAGCTCTCTCTAGTTTTCTTCTTGGAGTTGTTCATGAACCTTTAAATTGTCTCTCTTGCGTATTTAATAGTTGGAGAGCAGAGCTGTCTTTCTGCATTATAATTAGTTTGTTTTTAGGGTCCATTTACTTTCTTCACTCTTTGAGTGGAATGTCCATTGCTGTCATTGACTTACCTCGGGCCCGCACATGGGCAAATGATGAACATGCCTTTCCGGTGGCGATGAACTTTTCAGTGTCTATAATTGTATAGGGTTTTTTTCCCCCTTTTTCTTTCTTCAGTCTTCACTCAATGAAAATAATCTTATTGCAATGTGGAATAAATACAAGAAAATAAAAAACTATTTTTTAACAATTATATTCTCATGTCTTTCTTCTTCTGTAATAATAATAATTAAAAAATCTCCCTAAGGATGATGCTTGATTCATTAGGTCTCTGCTGGAGGTAAATTGTTTTGAAAGCTTCACAAAATAAATAGGGTTATTATGAGAGTGGAAAAAATATATAAGCTTTTACCATCAACAGATGCTTTACTTAATCAAGAATAACAGAAAGCATGAGTCCATAAAATTGCATAATATAAGTGGCACGTATTCTGGTTGCCTGTTTAGGATGCTTGCTTTTCTTTTATCGCCTTCCTGGCAGAATACTCCTTTTTTATAAGACTACAGGTTTTCTTTCAATAATTGCTGCTTTTATTTGGTGAACTCCACTTTTTGTATTACCGTTTAAGAATAGGGTCTGCGGGGGGGCGCCTGGGTGGCTCAGTGGGTTAGGCCTCTGCCTTCAGCTCAGGTCATGATCTCAGGGTCCTGGGATCGAGCTCCACATCAGGCTGTCTGCTAGGCAGGGAGCCTGCTTCCTCCTCCTCCTCTCTCTCTCTCTCTCTCTCTGCCTGCCTTTCTGCCTACTTGTGATCTCTCTCTGTCAAATAAATAAAAACAAAACAAAAAAAATAGGGTCTGCATTGCCTTTGAAAGTATGGTTTGCTCATAGCCAATTAAAAATCAGTGCAAGAGAGTGTGCAGTCATGGAGCATGTCTTACTTTTTTGAGATACTCTTATAAAAGTTAAGTCAGTAGATCAATTCAGGAAAATACTTATGATTAGAGTCTTACTTTGCATAATTACCAGTCCTCGGGGGTTGCTGTAAGTTCCAGCGCTTTTTCCCATTCTTCATTTCTGCTTTTTCTGTTTGGCTGGTTGTCTGATAAATAAGGCATAGAGAAGTGGGAATGAAGAGAAGAGTAGAGATGTAGATTTCTTCTCTCCTCTCCATCTCCCTCTGTTCAAACAGTTTAACACAGAGCACGTCATCTTCTGATGTCTCTATCAGGCATTTACTGGTTACATTCAGTAACTCACTCTCCATAATCTTAACGGTTGTGTTACAAAAGATTCGGCAATTTCAGATGTTTGACAGAACCTTAGAGTAGGATTATTGGGATATATATTATATGCAATTCTGGCGCACCCATGCCATTTCTTCACATCTTATTCATGTGAGATGTAGGCAGCTTCATCACCCTCTGGTGTGTGATGTGGTCTTGATGAATTCTCCTTGCCTTCATCCTATCGGAGGTTTACTTATCATATGTTGAACTGCTCTTCCAGGACTGGATATATTGAATCTTCAAGAACCTTTTCTTTGACCTGTTAGTGTGGGGAGGGGAGGGATGTAAAACTTGAAAGGAACTGTGACTGGGGATGATGATTGGTGGGCCAGTCTCTGTTTGCCTAAAGTTGATGGAGAACACAGAGGCTAGAGTTTCCTCTACCTCTGGGAACTTACTCATCCCTGTGGGTTTCTGATCCTTCCCCAGATTTAAGGTGAACTTCTGGAACCTTCACAGCACTCAAAAATAATTGACCCCACGTGTCTACTTGCTTTGATTTGTCCCAGAGGCTCTTATTCCTTTCAGTGAGTGAAGGAGAAATTCTGGGTTTTGGTCACAGCCTGTTCACAGAGGTGTGGGGACTTCCATAGGGGCCCTCCATGTGTTCTTCTCTGAAGGGTCTCCTATTCCTTCAGAAAATCATCTTATCTTTCCTTTTGTTTTTCCTCTTGGCAAATCCTTCATTATTGCTGGAGGTTTAGTGGTTGGTTTTCATAGTTATGTTTTCTCATCCCACCTTTCTTGCAGGTGGGAAAAAATGAATTGGTCAGACTCTGTGGAAATTTCTGAGCCTATGTCACACTGTGGAGTAGGGAGTCCTTATATGTGTGTGTGGGGGGGTTCCAGATCTTTGTCCTGGGCTGTACGCTTATCTCCTCAGCTGCTTTATTTATTTAGGTTTTTTTTTTTTTTTTTTTAAATCATAGTTTAATTTACGTGCAGTAAAACATGTGGGTTTTAACTGTATGGTTTGATGAGTCTGACAAATGTATGTACCATGTAATCCAAATGCAGTCAAGACAGAACATTTCCATTTCTCCAGAGTGTTCCTTATGTCCCTTGTCTTCTGTTCCTCCCACTATATAGGCAACAGTTTTTTCTATTAACTGTCATTGTAGATGAGCTTTGCATATAAGTGAAATCAAACAGTATAAACTCACTTGTGTCTGACTTCTTTCACTCAGTTCAGTGTTTTGCATAGATCAATTCCTTTTTCATTATTAAATAATATGCAGTTGTGTGGCTGTACCACAATTTGTTTATCCATTATTCTGTCAATAGATATTTTATTTTTTATTTTTTATTATTTTTTAAAGATTTTATTTATTTATTTGACAGAGAGAGACACAGTGAGAGAGGAAACACAAGCAGGAGGAGTGAGAGAGGGAGAAGCAGGTCTCCAGCTGAGCAGGGAGCCCAATATGGGGCTCGATCCCAGGACCCTGGGATCATGACCCGAGCCCAAGGCAGACGCCTAACGACTGAGCCTCCCGGGCGCCCCTGTCAATAGACATTTAAATCGCTTATTGCTTTTGGCTATTAAAAATATTCTTACATAAGTTCTTTTGTGGACATATGTTGTCATATCTTTTGAATATATCAGGAATTGCTTGGTCATAGAATCAATATATGTTACTTAGGCTGCTTCTTTAAAAAATAATTGGGAATATTAGTGGGAAACTTGGGACTGTCATCCACTCACCTCTCTTCCTCATTGCTCTGGTATACACAGGATGTGTTTCGGGATGACTGAACCACTTTCTAGAATCTTCACTCTCTCCTCTGGCCACATTTCTTAAAAAGGAAATGGCATTAATTAGATTGCTAGGGTATATTTCTTGGTCAGTTTTAATCATATTCTTTTTCTTAGGTTGATGGGAAGGAAGGTTCTGAGATCTGACTTTAAATCGCTAATTTTTCTTGGAAGTCCAATTTATAGTAGAGGAAATATTGAAAATTACTCAGCTAATTTGGAGCCCTTCATCCTTTCATGACATATATATTTTTCTCAAAGCAGATATATGTTTTAAAACTAAATTTGGCTTTATTCTGCCATCTTGCCCCAGAACTCCAATAAAGATTCTTTCCTGAAGGCTAAATAGGGCATGTTTTTCTGCAGCATGACAAATACCGCCATGTGTGGCTGATAGGAGACTCCCTATTCTTCAAAATCAGATACTTCATTAATATGAACAAATCCTAGGACAATTCTGAGGAAGATTCATCTTCTTTCATGGGATATTTAAAAACACATGGATCGGGGCGCCTGGGTGGCTCAGTGGGTTAAGCCACTGCCTTTGCCTCAGGTCATGATCTCAGGGTCCTGGGATCGAGTCCCGCATAGGGCTCTCTGCTCAGCAGGGAGCCTTCTTCCACTCCCCTCTGCCTGCCTCTCTGCCTGCTTGTGGTCTCTCCTCTCTCTCTCTCTGTTAAAAAAATAAAATAAAATCTTTGAAAAAAAAAAAACACACATGGATCATTCTCCTCACTTACGGGATTGTAAGTGATTCTTTTGTGAATATACTTGGCTTTTAAAACAGCATTGCCTACTGGATAGATGTCTGTTATTATAAATTGGGTGACCTGGTGCCTAATGCTGTCTCCACTTATCAGCTGTTGTTGGCAAGTCATTACGTTTTCTGTGATTTAAATCCTCAGTCAGTAAAATGCTGCCTGTGAACCTCACGGAATCCCGTGTAGATTAATGCAAAGATGTCTGTAAGACACTGAGATATTTTAGAAGAATGCATTGTGATTTTATAACATCATGACGATGTTGTTATTTATCTGGGTCCAAAGAGGCCCCTTTCAGTTTCCAAATTGAGGCCCAGGAATCATTTTCCCTAAAATGAGGTTTTCCATGGAAATGTAGAAAACAGTGTTTTTTGTGTTTATGCATAATCTTCTATATTTTCTATTCATGCCTGTTATTTTGTATTTTGCCTTATTTTTCCCCCCATTAATGATTACCCTTCTGTCATTTGTTTCTTTGTAGAGGGCTATCTGGCCAGTAAGAAACAATCTTAATTTTGTTTTGGGATGAAATGTACATGGGCAAAGGGAGGCTGGGCTTTGTATTAAAAATGGCGTCTTGGCTCTCTTTGCCTCATCTGGGGTTCTCTTGTATCTTGGCTTTCTTTGACTTCCTTGGAAATCTGTTCTATGGCTCAGTCCAGTTCCAGCAGTTGCAATGTATCATTGTGCAAACCTTTGCTAGCTGAAAATACCCTCTTAAAAATGTATTTAACCACAGATCTCAATCTGCAAATTATTAATGTTAAAACTATTTGAAGAAGGACACATTTCCAGATACCAGGCCAGCATGAAGCTTTTACATAAATCAAATATGGCAGAACCAGATTAATACTATTGAGTTTTTCCCAGCCTCTAGGTTTGGGCCATAGCAATGGTCGAATTACCCGTTTGTGGTAAGGATTATCATGTATACCATGTATCACCCCAATGCTGCGTTTGCCAACATTACATATGCAGACTTTTCCCCTTCAGGCTTGTTAAAAGTTAAATGTGGGATGAAGGGACGTGCTTTTTTTTGACTTGTCTCTGGAAGCATGAGTTGACTTTGTTTTTCAGTGTTTTCTTTTTCTTTTCCTCTGTTTCAATGTAATATCACAAGTTAAAATATGTTTCTTTAAATTTGAACCTATGAGGTCTATGTGTGCCTGTGCGTGGTAGAGTCAGAGAGAGAAAAGGGCATGGGGGGACCATGTTAATGTAAGTTTTCTTGATGAAAGGTCATCCTCATAGGCCTATTGAAAAGATATACCTCCTGGGGTACTCCCTCTATCACATAGGAGAGGCATGAGGTGAAGACAGGTCTTGAAGGTGGCAGAGGATGCCATTCTCAGAAGCTGCTTTCAACTCCAGTGGGGCTTGCTCTTCCACTGTGGGTGAGAAGAGTGGGAATCGGCAGGCAGATGCCACACTGGAGGGGTTGGCTGGAGCACACCCCGTGCCCAGGGATGCCACTTGACCAAAGCATGTAGTGCGCTAACATTGCAAAATCAACTGCCGTGATTTTGAGAGCTCACGGGGAAGTGTGCTGGGGAGACAGTCACCATTGTGGGAACAAGGAATACGGAAAGCTGTAAGAATCTTCAACATCCTCGCATGTCTGTTGTCAGCTCTCCTCGGCAAGTCCTTATTCTCTCTGTACCTAAAATCCTCCATTAGCAAGATGCTAGAGTATGTTTTACTCATGGATCTCAGGGTAGAAAGAGCAAATGCTGGGAAAGAGAGAAGGAAGGAAATGAACATTCATGGTGCTTATATGCATTTTCTCTGTTGATACTGTGTGATAGCATTTCTTTGTTTAAACCACATTATAGATAATAAAGTAAAGCTCTGAGAGGTCAGGTAACTTACAGAAGGCTAAATAGCGACAAGGTAGCAGCTGGAATGCTGGCCCAAGTGTTTGGGTTAATCTATATGAAACCTTTCTCTCCCACTCAGTCTCCAATACTGATGTCTAAAGTGGAGGAGTATCCTCTAGTTCTCTTCTGCAAGCCATAGCTCAGTGAATTCCATTGAATTGATTGTAGGGTAATGGTTTAATGACTTTGAAATGCAGGATACTGTCTTCTATTTTGATTTTTGTTTTTAAAAGCCTCCAAGGATTATTGCAAAGTTTTGACATTTCTGTAATGCCAACATAGCAAACAGAAAGAGGATGTAGTTTTATCTGTGCATTTGTTTGAGAGATATTGTAAAATACTCAGTTCAGCACATCTCGGTTCATGTATGTAGAGCATTGTTCCCAGCCTTCCCCTCTTCTCACTCCTTCTCCAAAGGAAAAAAAAAAAGGAAAAAAAAAGATAGTGAAAATTAATATTACACTAGAATACATGATGGTTTCTTTTTATTTTTGTGGAATATTTAAAACATGTGGAACCTGAAAAAGAATTTACTGTTGACAAATAAATGCACAGATCAGCCTTTAAATAATAGTTGTAATCTATACTAGAGGTTTGTTTGGAGTTTTGCCATATTGTTTAAATTAGCCCCACGGTGTAGAGGGGCCTTTCGTAGGAAGCCATTGTAATTTTCATCCTTTAGACACTGGTATTTTCATGAGCTGAGGTTAAGTGTCTCAAGGGATAGTGGCATATCATGAAAACATTTCCTGAGCTTGCTCGGGCCGTATATTGGTATGCCCAAGTCTGCTCTTCAAAGAACAGGGCTTTTGTTTTGTTTTGTGAGGAAATGATCTTGCCCCCAAATGCAAATTTTCTTTTTAATGGAGATTAAAAAAAATATGTATTCAAAAAAAATCGTTCAAGCAGTTTATTCAGTAAAAATGTCTCATACTTAGCTTGAAGAAGTCATGGGGATTTTATTATTTTTATTTGCCTTTTAATACCTATATAATATAGCAAGAAATTCAAAATATTTGGTTAACCCAAGGTTTTCTAAAAAAATTATGAAATAAAGCTTCATAGGCATTTTGAGATAGAGAAATAAAAATACTTTAACTATACTTGTTTTTATTAGGAACTCAGGGCCTTCTAAGTTATTTTTATAAAATTAAAATTCACATATAATATTCTTTACAATTTTTCCAGCAGTGATATCTATGAAGCAATAAAACCAGTCATAAACAAGGCACCTTAATGGATATTGATGTAACTTGACAGATGTTTATTTTATGTTCCTAGCTTCGGCAGCTGGGTGAATGGGTTTTTCTGTTACTTAAGGGAAGGAACAGGGTGTGTGAGAAAATAGCGAGCTGTTTGGGTCTTGCTAATTGAGTAGTTTTTGGAATCACACACACTAGTGATCACAGAGACACTGACAGATAGCTACGGTGTTCAGACCTCCATACGTTTGGGTAACATTTTGAAATCATTATAATCTCACTAGGTTTTAATAAAGAATGCTTGATTATGTTAATTATATAGCATGTCATATACACTGATTACTTTGTGATTTTGTGAAATATCATTATAGTTATTACACAACAGATAGATCATTGTAACTTTTAACTGAATTATGCCATCAAGTGCAGCGGTTGAATGATGTACGACATGACTGCTTTCTCTACTATGTTTGTAAGTGGTGGCCGTGTCTGTGATTGTGGCCCTGTGATTATACTAGATGTACCGTGTGTTGACCTTTCAATAATTTCAGGAACCTGCCCTGGCCATTGGAAGAGGCAATTTTATTCAATATCTCTTAGCTCCTATGGGCTTAGGCAATAAAGCCTCTGTTCCAGGGTCAGAAACAGTTACTGAATTTACTGCTTACTGGTGCAGTCATTAATTCTATGCCTTTTTTTTTTTCCTTCTTCTTCTTCTTCTTTTTTTTTTTTTTTTGGTCCCATCTCTGGTGTTTACCTGCTAAGAACTGTGGAATTTGCCTGAGTCTTTCTGTTTTAAAGACCTTCAGTACTTGACTCTTTGTCAAATCCTTCCTTAAAAATATCTGTTCTGTTTTCATTCCTCTGAGACACTTCTTCATTTAGTTTCGATTGGCCCTTGCAAACAGTTCCTCCTGTCATTCATGAAATACACACACACACACACATACACGCACACGCGCACACACACACCCTAATAGTCTCCTGGTCAAAACAAAAACAGTAAGAACAAAAACTTGCTGTTCCAACCTACCAGTGCCTTCAAACTGCTACTTTAATATCATGCATTCCTTCATTGTCAAATTTATTGAAAGCACATTTTAAACCTACTCGAAATTTCCACTGCCTAATCACCCCTTCCTGTATTCTTTGTAATAAAGCTACTCTTCTCCAGTGGTCGCCAACAACATGCTTGTTGCCAAAGCAAACAGCGATTTGGTCAGTTTCATTCTCCTTCCCTTTTTCGTGGACTGTGATGCTACTGACCCTTTCCAGAACACTGTCTTTATGCTTGATTTTCATAGCACTATATTATCCTGCCTTGTGGAAGGAGCTTCATGATCAGACAGCTTTGGTGGGAATCTCAGACTCACACTGTGATCCTTAATTCTGCAAATGGGCACCGTGTTTAACTGCTAGGTGTCTAGAGTAGGAGGCACAGAAGGAGGAGTGGAAAGGAAGGGCTGTTTGATGTTTGATAACCTGGTGAAGACCCAGAGCAGTGCTTTTTCAATGGGGCCTCATCAGCCTTTGGAATGGGACAGTTCTTCCTTTTGAGGGACCCTCCAAGTGTGTAGGATGTTTGGCATTTCTGACCTTCAGACACCAATGCTGGTTGTATCCCCACTGTGCCAACCAAAAAAATATTCCACAGATTCCCGAATGTCCTCTACAGAGGTGACACTGTGCCGGTGCAGGGAAGTGGGTGGTTATGGTCAGGTTTTTCCTCAGAGAGTCCTTAGCATTCCATATAAGCTTTTTCTCACTTCTTTTGAGAGGCTAGTGTGGTATGTGAGGTCCAGTATCATTTATTTCCATTATCCCTGTTACAAAAGGTTCACCTCCCATATTATCTTATTCATACTTTTCCCCCCAATTTTTTTTTTGGTCCCAAGTTTCTGTTGATAAGGAAATGTTGTGTTTGAGAAGCTCCTGCTCATATATTGGATTTCAGTTAGACCTAACCTCCTTAACCCCCAGATATAGGAGCTGCCACTATGAGCTCCCTTACCACCCGCACAGCATTTATCGTATCAGACTCCAGAGCCCATTTTCATATATCTCTCTCTCAGTATGCTGAAAGCAGAGACTCCATCTTGTTCATGCCTATTATAGTGTCTAGGGCATAGTAGGTCCTCGATAAATATTGGCTGTTATTGGGAATTAAACAAAAAGGAAGGAAAACATGGTAAGAATCAGGAAAATGATTAGGTAGAAAGGAAGTGGAAAGAACTTATGTTAACGGGTCACAAGTATTGGGGTGATGTGGATTGTTAGGAAGCTGAAGTGTGGAGGAAAGTTTCACTGCTCTGTTACCTGGGCAGAGCCAACAGGGAACAAATAGGTGATGAAGTAGTACATGCTTCCATCTGAGCTTAGAAAGAAAGTCTTGTAGTACAGTTAACTTTATTTTTTATCTTTTTTTAAAGATCTTATTTATTTGACAGACAGAGATCACAAGCAGGCAGAGAGGCAGGCAGAAAGAGAGAGGGGGAAGCAGGCTCCCCACTGAGCAGAGAGCCTGATGTGGGCTCGATCCCAGGACCTTGGGATCATGACCTGAGCCGAAGGCAGAGGCTTTAACCCACTGAGCCACCCAGGCACCCCTAGTTAACTTTATTATTTTTTTAAATTTATTTATTTGAGAGAGAGAGCGGCGCGCGCTTGAGCATGATGGGGGCGGGGGCAGAGGAGTAGGAGGAGCAGGCTCCCTGCTTGTCAGGGGCTCCATCCCAGGACCCCTGGATCATGATCTGAGCCAAAGGCAGACCCTTAACCAATTAAGCCACCCAGGTGCCCTTAAACTTAACTTTTTTGGAAGTAATTTTCAAAAAAACCCCAGAGCAAGGTTAAAGCAAAGAAAATGTAAAGTTGAAATCAGAAACATGGTGGAATTGTGATTCTTCAGAAAGATTTCCAAAGATCGGGATTGGACAAGAAGGGAGAGGAAAGGTTTCTCATAATTAAAATTAAAAAAAAAAAAAAAAAAAGGCAATGAGCTGTATGTCTTTAATGCAGAGATATAAATGGCTTTTGAGAATTTCATTTTTCATAGTCTCTGAAGCCCTTATCTTTATCATGGAAGAAATTTTAAACATAAATCCTTATTTTAAAATTTAGCTTTTCTAGTTGCCAGATTACATTCTCAAAATTCTATTCCATTTTCTCTCAATTCTCTATAAACATTTACTTTTTGTAGCTATCTCTAGTTGGCACAGCTGGTTTGTGTAGAAGCCCCTTTTCTCTTAGCCCATAGATAGATATTAAGTGCTATTTGGTGTGCACAAGCACATCTGCTTGTATTTCTCTGGCCTTAAATCTTAACTTTATTGATGCTATGTAAGATTTTATGTGGCTCAAGAGACAGAATACCAGTTTGCTTTCCTCGTAGTGTTCTAATTTTGTCAGTACAAACTGTGTTCTATAGCTAATAAACCAAATCATTAGCTGAAGGTCCTTGTAGTTTTCTTACTCTGTGGTCAGGAAAGCTAGAGAAGAGGACTTTGCCTTAGGACATTACAGTTAACTGTTCTTATACCACTTGTTTGGATATAAAAATTTAGTGAATGCCTAAAACCAGATGAATTCATATTTTTTTCTGGATACCTTTTTTTGCTGATTTTATTCAGCAATTTTTGAACCCTTAGCTGCCAGAGTGTATTTATGTGTTTGTATAAGAAGAAAAAATTGGAGAACTCACAACTAAATTATCCAGGATTGGTTCATATATTCAGATTGAATGCTGTAATTTTAAAAACATCATAAATCTACAGAACAATCCTAAATATCTCAAGCAAATCTTTGTAAATCTTCAGCTTGCAACAGGAGACTTGCTGTCCTTTGCTCTAGGATATGCTACCCCCGATCGGCCAAGATGAGAGAGATAGATGGATAGATGGATAGATGGATTGACTAACTGAATAAGCATTTGTAAGATGCATTGTATAAAATGGAATGTATGTGGGGTGCCTGGGTGGCTCAGTGGGTTAAAGCCTCTGCTTTCAGCTCAGGTCATGGTCCCAGGGTCCTGGGACTGAGCCCCACATTGGACTCTCTGCTCAGCGGGGAGCCTGCTTCCCTTTCTCTCTCCCTGCCCGCCTCTCTGCCTGCTTGTGATCTCTGTCAAATAAATAAATAAAATCTTTAAAAAAAATAAAAAAAAAATGGAATGTATGTTCCAGGCAATGAAGGTGTAAAGATGAGTAAATAGACATGAAAATATATCAATAATAACAATTCAGAACATATGAAGTAGAAGTATAGAAGTCATTATAGAAGGACAACTCTGAAGAGGGAGGTAACCTTGGTTGGCTCTCTTGGTAAGTGGCCATCACCATGCTAATAAGAGCAATGATTGGTGGTTGCACAGACCAGGTAGTCTAAATCATTGAGGTTTACTTAAAGTAACATTTTAAATGCTGATTATTGATGTCAAAAGACTGATATCAAATACTGAAACTAAAAAAAAATTTTTTTATTAACATATAATGTATTATTTGCTTCAGGGGTCCAGGACTGGGAATCATCAGTCTAACAGAATTCACAGCACTCACCATAGCACATACCCTCCCCAGTGTCCATAATCTAGCCATCCTATCCCTCCCCCACAATGCCCCAGCAACCCTCAGTTTGTTTCATGAGATTAAGAGTCTCTTATGGTTTGTCTCCTTTCGGATTCCATCTTGTTTCATTTTTTTCCCTCTCTACCCCCCACAACCCCCGTGCTGCCTTTCAAATTCCTCATATCAGAGAGATTATATGATAATTGTGTTTCTCTGATTGACTTATTTCACTTAGCATAATACTCTCTAGTTCCATCCACATTGTTGCAAATGGCAAGATTTCGTTTTTTTTTTTTAAGATTTCATTTTTTTTTTTTTTTGATGGCTGCACAGTATTTTGTGTACACACACACACACACACACACATGTGTATATATATATCACATCTTTATCCATTCATCTGTTGATGAACATCTAGGTTCTTTTCATAGTTGGACTATTGTGGACATTGCTGCTGTAAACATTGGGGTTTGGATCACTACATTTGTTTCTTTAGGGTAAATAACCAGTAGTGCGATTGCTGGGTCGTAGGGTAGCTCTATTTTCAGATTTTTTGAGGAAACTCCATGCTGTTCTCCAGAGTGGCTGCACCAGCTTGCATTCCCACCAACAGTGTAGGAGGGCTCCCCTTTCTTTGCATCCTCCCCGACATCTGTCGTGAAACTTGTAATTTTTTTTTTAAAGATTTTATTTATTTATTTGACAGAGAGAAATCACAAGTAGGCAGAGAGGCAGGCAGAGAGAGAGAGAGGAGGAAGCAGGCTCCCTGCTGAGCAGAGAGCCCGATGCGGGACTCGATCCCAGGACCCTGAGATCATGACCTGAGCCGAAGGCAGCGGCTTAACCACTGAGCCACCCAGGCACCCGTAAACTTGTAATTTTTTAAAGAGGGGAAAGGGAAGCATTTTAAAAATCATCCATGTTTTAGAGGGGCATTTTTCAAATAATATGTGCCTTCAGGAAGATTCTGTTACATTCCAACTGGGGGTTAAGGATTGCTTTCCTTTCTTCTCATCATCTGAGAATCATTGCTTGTGATGTGAGTTATTACTAATTGTCGTGTTACTGATTGAAGTATCTTGTGCTGATGGACCTAAAGAATGCTTCAGAACTGGTAAGTTAAGTTTTTGTTGAGAATGATCGGAAGGTTGAGGCATAAATCTATGCATTCCAAATGCTAATAATTTCAGGCTTTAGTGTCATTAATTTACTACTGCCAGTGTTGTTTTTTGATTTCTTTAAAACTTCCTGATAAGATTTAGCAGCTCTGGGAAATGCTATTATTTGCCTCAATTATCCCATGTTTTGTCTTTATTTGATATATTCTCTTGCCATTTTTGTCCCCCCCACTCCCAACAAAAAGATTTTTTCAAACCTTTGTTGAAAATAGCATGGCACTCAAATGGGTCTTTAATGCAGCCACATTCCCAGGCCTAAATGATGTATTTAACCATGTCTTAGTGAGTGTATGTGGGACATTGATATGAAAAAAGTGTTATAATGTTGCCAAAATATGACTTTTGCTAAGAAAATGAAAGCATTATCACTATATTTAGAATTCTTAGTTAAAACCTTAGTAGGAATTCTTAGATTAGAACCTTAACTTTTGGAATATTTATATCAGTCTGACATTGTTTCCATTTCCCATTAGAATCCACTCTCTATTTCTGGGAGCTGCTCAGTCTTGGCTTTCTGTTGAAGGAACATTGTATGTGTATGCTGCATTGGAGAGCAGTAAGCATACCTTAATGAGCATACTTCACTTGATACAAAACGTCCAGCAACTGAGTGTCAAAAAAATAGGCTTTGAAAGGTAGGAGTAGTCATAGTTGAGATTGTGAAGTTTCTTTCCCATAGTAATTGGCCACTATCTGACAGAAGCTCCAGTGCCTTTGACTTATAACACTCTGTTGCCAACCCAAATATTTCAGTTTCCTCGGTGTCCAAGAAATGTACATTTTTATCTTGTTACTTCATACAATCACGGAATCCTAAACAAATAAATTAAGGAGTCACTTCAGAATCTTTTCCCAAGAGAAACCATTTTTCCCCTCAAGGAGCTGCATGTTGAGTTGGTTGTATTACAAATCATCAATTTCTTACTGTTGAAATGACCTTGTAGTAACATACTAAATTTGGTGCCCTTATGCCAAGGACGCAACTCAGGAAGTCCTGATGAGCATTTGGGTGCCAAATTCTACTTTACAATTCCTCCTAGGAATGTCTTAAGTATGGGGATGTCTCCTCATTGCCTAAAATTCTCAGAAAAAGATGTGATCTCTGTTTATATTGATAGGTCATAAAGAGGAGCATGTCTACCATGTGAGACACAAGCATTTTCTCACCTCTGTAATCCTAGAGAAAGAACTAAGAACTACTTAAGATAAAGAACTACTTAAAGAACTTAAAGAAAAGGGGTTTCCCTTTTAAATTGCAACACAGGTTTCTTTCTCTTAAAGGTTTTAAAAGCTATATTAAGTAGCTTTGGTGAAGGTCAAGGACTGTGACAGTCTTGTTGCCTACTGTATTCCAAGGGCTAGCATATAATAACTATTTGTTAAATATTTGTTGATTGACTAAATGAATAATAATGAACAATGTTAGTGATGTCTGCCATAGTTATGTCAGCTTATTTTTAACCACATATTGTAAATCATCCAGTCATCTCTTTGGTATTTAACAGTTCCAAACTTTGATTTCTTCTTTTATAAGTATAACTAATGTGTATTATATGATATTATATATTATATTTTATATTAGTTGTTTTGAAGATTATTGATAAGTACCTGTTACATAGTGGATACTTAAATGGTACAAATCTTATGAATAATTATAAATGGAAAATTATTAATCTTAGTTATTCCATGTTTGTATTTTGCAAATGAACTAGGTCTTTTATTATTTATTTATTTTTAAAGATTTTATTTAACAGAGAGAGAGAGAGAGAGCGCGCGCACGCGTGCACAAGTGGGGACGGGGCAGAGATGGCAGGCTGAGGGAGAGGGAGAAGCAGACTCCTTCCTGTGCAAGGAGCTCCATGTGAGGCTCAATCCCAGGACCCTGGGATCACATCCTGAGCTGAATGCAAGGGTTTAACTGACAGAGCCACCCAGGGGCCCGAATTAGATCTTTTAGTAAAAATCTTCATGTATTTGTGGAAAGTATTTGAATTAACCATATCCAATTTATGAAATGTTTTACTATTTACAAATGGTTTGTGTTAAAGAGAAAGTGTCTACTATTGAAAATATGTTAAGCCATAAATGAGACATGAATATTTGATAACATTTCTTCTAATTTATTTTTGTGGGAAGTACAGCTTTTAAAAAAATACAAATTCATATGTCTGTGGAAAATGAACTACATGGCATAAAGCAAAAAATGGGCTGCTTTGGGAACATTTAAAATAAAACAACTACATCAAAACAAAAAGGCACAGAAACAAAGCACCTGTTGCAATACTTGGTTCACAAGAGACAATATTTGTTTTCATTGAATTGAGTAGAACAACTCCTTACTGAATGAAAATCATGTACTGCTGCTATGAAAGACTTGCCTGGTTAGAGTTTGGTCAGTAATTCAGAATGATTCGTGTTAGTGATGAGTGCCGAAACAGAAAAAGTCAATTGGCTGAGATATTATCACTTGCATGCTAAGGAAAAAAAAAATCTTCTGGAAAAATAACAGCCAAATGACTGGATACATTATTCTTCCATTTCTTAGTTGAGTTTTCCAACAACTACAAGTTGTTCTGATGGTTCAATGCTCTGAGTTTCGTTTCATTTGGTCATTTACTCTTTTGTTCAACAAATACTGCTTCCATAATGTGTTAGGCACTTCCTTGGCATGGGAGGGTTGAAAAGCAAAAACAGATGCAGTCCCTTCCCCCTTTGGCCAACAGTCTCATGGAGTGACCTAAATTGATTAAATAGTCGAGTTAAGCAGTTGAAAATGTAAAATGCAACTTAGAGTATGATATAGTTGAGGGGCTCACACAAGACTTTCCTAAGGCAGTGAAGACAGAATTAAATGCCAAGGAGGAAGAGGACTTAACCAGAGAAGAGGGTGGAGAGAGAAACACTTTAGAGGAAGGACGTAAAAGAAAGGTCCTGTGGTATAAAGGTGTGTTAGAGAAACTGAACTTTATGGAGATAAGGGATTGCTAGAGGAGAAGGTAGAAGCCAGACCATGGAAGGGCGCTATATGTAGTCTATGTTTAAGAGCTTCATCTTTACTCCAAGAACAGGAGGAAATCACTGGAAGGTTTAATTGGTAGATGATTGGTAGATGATTTAATTGGTAGATGATTTAATCAGACTTATGTTTCAGAAAAATAGCCTTGACTCCCTGTGGGAGTGTCTTTTTAAAAAATTTTTTTTTAATTTTAAAATTTAAAAAAATTTTTAAAGATTGTATTTATTTATTAGAGAGAGAGAAAGAGCATGAGACGGAAGAGGTCAGAGGGAGAAGCAGACTCCCCATGTACCTGGGAGCCTGATGTGGGACTCAGTCCTTGAACTTCAGGATCATGACCTGAGCCAAAGGCAGTTGTTTAACCAACTCAGCCACCCAGGCACCCTGTGGGAGTGTCTTTGGGAGGAGTTCAGAGTGGTTGATAGAAGAACTGTCAGTAACTCTTGTCAGTAACTCTTACCATAGTCTAGGTCCTCTAAGAGATAAAAGATGGTAGAGCTAAGGACTAAGATTGTGGTTGATGGGATAGAGAAAAGTAGAAAGATTCAAGAGCCATTTTGTGGGCAAAATGGATAGGGTTTAATGATGGTTTAGGGGATGGAATAGTCAGGCTGGAGGGCTAAGTTTTTGTGTTGTGCACTTGGCTGAATGTAGGTACTTCATGAGAGACTGTGGAAGAGAACCAGATTGGAGGGGAGAGGTAAAATCATAAATTTTTCTTTTACATATTGAACTATGAGTAACATAGAGACATTTACTTAGTAAAAGCGTAGACTAGAGATGTACATTTCTGAGTCACCATTGCATAGGTTTGAACTGAAGTCATCAGCACGGGTGAGATCAGCTAGGGAAAGTATAAATAAGGTGGTCTAGAGATGAGCCTTTAGGAATTGCAGAATCTTTACTGGCCAAGTAAGGAAGAATGAACATGCAATGGAGAGACCCAGAATCAGTGATGAAAGAGGAGGGAAAAAACCAGGACAATATTATGTCAAGGTCATCAGGGATAGAGAATGTTTCGAGATAGAGGGAGTAGTGCCAAATGCTGTTGAGAGATCTTGCAAGATGTAGACTCAGAAGTGCTTATTTGATTGAATGTGTTGAAGGTCACTGGTGACTTGACCCAGAGCTGTTTTGGTGAAGTGTGGGAGGAAGAAGCCAGATTTGACTCAAGCTGAGGCTTCAGGAGGAGATGAGGGAATGGTGAGCATAAACAAATATTTTGACAAGTCTGTCTAGAGAGAGAGGTGAAAGATAGGATGGTGGTGGAGGAGAGTAAGGGGGACAGTCTTTTGTTTAAATTGGAGAAATTTGAAAAGTTTAAAAGCTAAAAGCTAATGGCTGCTATAGTTAATAATACTGTATTGCTTGTTTCAAAGTTGCTAGGAGAGCAAATCTTACAAGTTATTATCACAAGAGAAAAAATTCTTTAACTATGAATGGGGATGGATGTTAACTAGACGTATTGTGGTGAGCATTTCACAGAATATACAAATATTGAATCACTATGTTGTACCCCTGAAACCAATATAATGCTGTTTGTCAATTATACCTCAATTAAAACAAAAACAAAACCAAAAGAGCAAGTAACAGGAAAAAAAAAAAAGGTAACGGGAAGGAGAGAACTCTTAGATATATGCAGTAGAGAAATTGAATAATTCAGAAAATAAGGCTCCTACTACATGTTTGGAATTCATTCTTTCTCTTTGGTTCCTAGAATCTGATTGCTTATTTGCTGCAGCCTTTAGGGAGAGGAGTGTCAGAATTCTCTGTGAACTTCTTAGCACCCAAAAAGTGACCTTTACACAAAAGAAGTTTCCTTTATATGAAGTGCCTCCACTAAAATTAACAGAACCAGACAAATGAGGAGGAAATGATAAGAAATACAAGGAAAGATAAATTCCTATGAATGTATTTGGAGTTTCATAATGCCCTTCAAATAGGTATATTTGTGTGTGTATTTTATATATATACATATATATCTCCATATATAGACATTTTTATAACTATAAAGGGGTTTCATTATAAACACTATTGTAACTTAAGTCTATAGAAGCAAAATTGAATATTTATCTGAGGAATTAAGTCCTCATCTGGTCATTTAAGTGAAAGATCCATTTTTTTTTTCAACAGCAGTCTCTTTTGTTTTTGTTTTTGTTTTTTTTTCTTGCAGTCAGTTTTACCTTCCAAAAGAATTTGTGGTGGAAACAAAGAAAAGGAGTTGAAAAGTAAATTTCTAACAGCACATGTTAGAAATCTCCCAGGATTTAAGGAATAAGGTAGAGGTACAGCATAGGGAATACAGTCAGGGAACTGTACGCAACACACGGTAGCCACACTTGGGGTGAGCACAGCTAAGCACCTAGAGATGTTGAATCACTGTGTTCACACCTGAAAGTAATGTAATACTCTGTGTCAACTACACTCAAATGAAAACACTTAAAAAAAAAATAAAATGAATGAGACAGAGAAAGGATGAGGCAGAAAGGTGGTGCTTTTGAAGAGCCAATAGCTACCTACTTACAAAAGGAGAAGTAGACTTAAATAGAATTCCAGTTGTTTTTAAGTTTTTTTATACTTCAGGTACTGCTTTTTATGCCCCCCCTTTTTTTCATTTATGTTGAAACCTTCTTACCCTCTGCTGTAATGCCCACTAGTTGTGAAAACTTAGGTTAATCCACCCTTCAGTTTTGTCATCTATGAAACAAAGAGATTGGCATCCAAATCTCCGTCAGATCCAAGGTTCCAGGATTCAGCAAACTTTAGACATTGCTTTTTGGCTATGACTTAATTATTGTCCTCAGAATGAATCTTCTTGGATCCTTAAGTTATCTGTCAACAAAAAATAAATTTTTTGTCTTTAGTTCGGAAATGTATTAGAGCCCCAGATGTATGAATTGATACAGAAGAGATCGTAATTTTTGCTTATCTCTTCCCACACCTCCTCAAGCAGCTGGGTCACAATAAATTTGCAAGTCAATGTACTTTTTTTTTTTTTTTTTTTTTTTTCCTTGAGAGACAGAGAGGGAGCACGGGTCCATGCTCCTGGCAGTGCAGGGTGGAGAAGAGGCAGAGGGAGCGGGAGAGGGAGAATCTCAAGTAGGTTCCAGGCCAAGCTTCTGAGCCAGGGCTAGATCTCACAACCCTGAGATAATAACCTGAGCCAAAATCAAGAGTTGGACACTTAACCAAGTCCACCCAGATGCCTCTAGTCTCTGTATTTTTTTTTTTAAGATTTTATTTATTTCTTTGGCAGCAGAGATCACAAGTAGGCAGAGAGGCAGGCAGAGAGAGAGGGGGAAGCAGGCTCCCTGCTGAGTGGAGAGTCCGATGCGGGGCTTGATCCCAGGATCCTGGGATCATAACCTGAGCTGAAGGCAGAAGCTTTAACCCACTGAGCCACCCAGGTGCCCCAGTCACTGTGTTTTTTATGTTCATTTGAAAACTAATTTGCTAAAGAATTTGCACATATCATATACTCCATTCTTTCAAAATGAATTTGTAATAATCAAAGTATGATATTATGTATTATGTGGTAATTCCAAAAGTAAGACTAATTATTAGCTATTGAGTAGCACAAAAATTACACTATCGCACCCTTACTTGGTGTAATGTCTGCTTATTGAAACATTGATACCTTTGTGCATTATAATTGCACTCACCACGTTTCTGATGTTTATTGAGTTGTTGTCAGTTTGTTTGTTTGACAGTCTGCCGGAATAGTTATTACCTAAATTAAATGTCTAGATCTTTTTCTTCTAAATATCATGAGAGGGCTTCATGGACTAAAGAAAAAAAAAAAGGCTTATGGACATAAAGCTCATGGTACATCTTCACCACCTGCAAGATTTCAGGAATGACCATGAAAACCCCACCACCCAAGGTCCTTAAGAAATTTTGTTATACTTGTAGATGTTTAAAAACACTTTTATGACTTTCAATTCAAAGCTTTCATGTGCTTAAAAATGGGTTATTTTAGAAAACAGACACTCCTACTCTCACTTTCATCCATTATTTCATTATTCATTTATTAGTCTCATCTTTAGGGCATTACTTAAAGGTGTCCTAACTTTGACCTGATTTTGTGGAAATTCTTATTTATGTCATAATTATTTCCTGTCCTGTCCATAGCAGTTCTATTTATAGCCTTCCTAAGTCCTTGGTCTCTAAGCTTCAGAGAGGTCTTAAGAGTGTTATGGAGAGCCTACAGATTCTTGCTCTTGGAAAAAATGTGCATTGTGTTGAAGTAATGTCTATTGACCTTGTGTGTGTGTGTGTGTGTGTGTGTGTTTTAACTACACTATTTCCCTATTGACTTGTTATGATTGGTCAGAAACCTGGGAGCCTAGCATTTGGAAAGCATCATATATCTGACAGTTTCAATTGGAAACTGTATCCTGAGTCATTTCAATTAGATTTCTGTGGGGAACAATTATGATGGTGGTAGATTTTCCTCAGATTTATCGTAGACTTTTATTTCAGTTTTACTTATCTAGCTTTAAATTGGGATAAGAGAAAAGTATGTGAAATATAATCACATTTCTCTTATTCTAAAGATACTAAAATGCTTTTCATAGTTAGTCAGAGTTATAATATTTTGTATATCTCCAGAATTTTTTAATTAGTAATCTAACCCCACCCCCAGATATACTTACGAAGTGAGCAGCTGACAGTTTAGCACTCCCCGTTCCTCAGTTATCCAGGGGAGAGGCTCAAGTTCAAATATTTTACCTCTGGCATTAGTAAGAATGTCATTGTTACCTAATAACATTAAGGTAGAACTGTCAGTGTTTTGTGTGTGAACTGAAAGTAACTGATTATCAGATAAAATTTGGTTGACACTTCCGAACTTTATGGGAAGTATTGCTGACTTTTTGTCACACCGTGTTATTAATGAAGAACAAAAGAGGAACATGTATATTTTATCTCCTTCAAAAAAATCTTTAGGGAAATATCTTTTTTTTTTTTTTTTTGGTGAGAAAAATATTTTAACCATTTGCTCTTCTTGTGAATTTATTTTGAGAAAATAGGATTTTGCTGTAGCATATGTGGTATTAATCTCTCTCACTCTGTCTCAATCTCTGTCTCTGGCTCTTTACCACATATATCTAACTCTGACCCCTGGTTAGAAGTTCAGGAAGTACCTCTGAAGGTGGTGTGACCGGCACAGCATGTCAGGCCCCTGTTTCTCCTGAGATGCCCGAGTATTGGTTGACCCAATAGTTGAGTTGATCCTGGCTCAGGCAAAATGTACTTTAACCGTTAGTGTTTAATTCCACGTTCATGATTGTGGCATGGCCCATTTTTTATTAAAAAAAAATGGGGCTAACAAAAGAGAATCTTGTCATTTTTATTCGTGGGAAACATAGTCCCCATTGCAGAAGAGTTATTCAAACTGAAGAAATTAAGAGTTGACTGTGGAGAGAATCGAAGCCCAACAAACTTGCCATCATCATCATCTTCATCAGTAACTTTTCCTGAGACTAATTGAAACTGTTTCATACCAATTATAACCGTTCTAACTCATTTGAATGCACAGTAACTCTACGATGTGGTTGTCTTATTTTGTAGATGAGGAAACTGTCAGGAAGAAGTGAAATGCTTGAACAGGGAAAGAAAGGGGATTTGGACGCAGTCCAACTCTGGAGGGCACATCCTTCACCAGTACGCTTTCTGCCCCTGATTTCTTGGGGGTGCTTTTCTCAGATCTACATCGTGTGTTTAGCAGGTTGAACGGAAGTTTCATTCAGGAGTATTTACCAAACGTTTCTACATATGTAGTCATTGTTTCTTGCTTCATTTACTTTTTTACAAACTGTCTTAGAAAGAGCCTTTGTAGGGGCGCCTGGGTGGCTCAGTGGGTGAATCCTCTGCCTTCGACTCAGGTCATGATCTCAAGGTCCTGGGATCGAGCCCCACATCGGGCTCTCTGCTCAGTGGGGAGTCTGCTTCCCCCCTCTCTCTGCCTGCCTCTCTGCCTGCTTGTGATCTTTGTCTGTCAAATAAATAAATAAAATCTTAAAGAAAAATTTAAAAAAAAAGAAAGAGCCTTTTTATGTTTCTTAGTTAGAAAATTAAGTGTAACCCACAGTGAAGATTTATACTGATGTAGTATTATGGATACATACATAAAATGCCCACTGGGGTCTGGTTATATTTACCTTATTTGACGTGGCTTAATGTAGACAATATATTGAGAGGGTTGAATTAGCCTTGTTAGGAGAGGCTTCTCATTCTCATTTCCTATCTTACAAATGTTTTTCTTAACATATCGTCAATGAAAGAGTTGGGTTTTTTCCTCACTGATTGAAAATACTCAAAATTGTGCATTGAATTACAATAGTAATTAGTGAAAGGAAACATATTTAAGGTTTGAGCTGCTTGGATATTGAAGACTCTAAGAAAATAAGACCAGTTTTCTGTTAGAAGAAAGTCCTTGTCTGAACTACCTCAGGCATTCAAAAACCTTGAGTAACATGGACATTTTTCACATTTCAGTGTGATTGTGGAAGATTACATAGTCCTTACCAAATAGTTACATTTTGATACCAAAGAGTTAATATTCAGACTTTTTCATCCTCCCACTCTTCTACCTAATAGTTCCTTATTATATTTTGGCTCCATTTAGCTGTTCTACATTCATACAGTTCACAAATAAGAAAATAGATTACTTCTTGGAACATGAAGAATAAATCTCATTGAAGAAAGTGAACTAGCACATTCCCACATGTACTCATGTACACATGCACAAACATTCATACACACACACACGCTCATGTATACTTACGTATGTATATACAAAATCACACAAGGGCTCATACACACTAACCTGCAAATACATACATCTGTGCACACACCGTGTAGGTTTACACACATGGTCATACACATACATACACAATCAAAAACAAATATACACATGTGCACAGATATACACACACATGTACATGCATGCTTATATAGACACTGATTTGAAAGTAAGACTAGTTTGGGCCAAAAGTCTTGGGTGACTTTGTTTTGGTTTTCGGGTTCAAAATCTCCTTTAAATAAACCTTTCACCATTATTTATAATTTGTGAGAATGAACCTTGCATGCCTGTCTTAGGATCACTCTTTTCATGTTCATGAGTTTTATATCTTTACATTGGGTCCTTTCTGCAAAGATTTTTTTTAAGGCAAGAAGACTTTTCTTCGCCCCTTGTAGTCTGAAAGAGAAGAGTTAACAAATTTAGTGATAAAACTTCACCAGTTTTCTAAAAAATAAGTATCTTAGAAACATTATTATGTTCAGAAAAACAAGTGGCAGATTTTCACCTGTAAAACGTTTAAAGCATGGAACTTTCTGATCCAATTTTTGGGTGTTGAGAGACAGTTCTGGTTTGTATTGAAATTTCCAAATAATTATAAAAACAATTGAAAAATCTGGGTGCCTGGGTGGCTCAGTGGGTTAAAGCCTCTTCCTTCAGCTCAGGTCATGGTCTCGGGGTCCTGGGATCGAGCCCCGCATTGGAATCTCTGTTTGGCAGGGAGCCTGCTTCCTCCCTTCTCTCTCTCTGCCTGCCTCTCTGCCTACTTGTGATCTGTCTGTCAAATAAATAAATAGAATCTTTAAAAAAAATAATGGAAAAATCACTTGGACCCCAACAATTTATTTCTGCTTTTGTTATTGCTTGTGTCATGGGAACTTATTAAATTTTTGAATGGGTTTGTGGTGCTCCCTACAAAATTATTTTTTGGGGGGAATAAACCTACAGCTGTTCAATCTCTGTGACTTGAGAAATTATATGAAATGAGAGAATCCTTCAACATTTGACTTTCTCTGCTCTTCAGGCATCCAAATGACATGAGAGGTAGTATACTGTTCCATTTTTCTTGGCAGATCAATATTTCTTTCTTTGACTCTTAATGATGTGATGGCATCCAACATGGATCTTTGGGCAACTCTTACAAGAGTCAAAAGTATTCAGAAGGAAATAGTGATAGGCAGTATGTAATGGATTAGCTCTTTGGAATGGATAGCTACTAATTTATACCAGACACTTGCTCAAGGTTACATTACCCACCCTCCTTTTCTGTGATCCAGAGCCAAAGGATTCGAATGGGTAATTACCTTTTGTCAAATTATATTTGAGTTACCTTATGATACCACTTGGTATAGAATTTTTCTCCCAAAGGACATATAAGCACTTTATCAACATCTTTTTCATTCCTAACATATGTCTAAGAATAAGATAGAGGCCAAGTATTTTCCTTCACCATAGTAAAAACCCCATTTTACAGACAGGGTTGGAGTCTAAGGACATTTTCTGGGAAACAGATTTTGGCAGTTTTCCCCAAGAATTTTAATTTTGAAATAGTCTCTTTTATTAAGTTTTGTTAGTAAGAATCTATAAGATACTCATGATTAATAAAATGTGTTCTCTTCTTCTCTACTCCTTTAATTATATATATGCATATGTATAGTTATATGCGTACATATATACACACATGTGATTTTATATATATATATATAAATCTATATATAATTCATAGACATTATATATATGTATATGTCATAGTTTCAGGCATTCCTGAAATGCCTAGTATGCATTTTGTATCCAGTTGGGTGATGAAGATAGGAAGATAATGTTGCTGAAACGGTGATTCTTACCCTTGCACAGTTAACATTTCTGGAAATAACATTAAGTAGAATTTTAACAGGTATGAAGTACTCCAGAAGTATTTAGGTCTTGTCTACACTTTTAAGATATAGTGAGTTACTTTCAGTCACTAATTACTACACTGAAAGGTCTAAGATAATTTTTTAAAAAGATTTTATTTATTTATTTGACAGAGATCACAAGTAGGCAGAGAGGCAGGCCGAGAGAGAGGGGGAAGCAGGCTCCCTGCTGAGCAGAAAGCCCGATGCGGGACTCGATCCCAGGACCCTGGGATCATGACCTGAGCTGAAGGCAGAGGCTTTAACCCACTGAGCCACCCAAGATAATTTTTGAAGCACTTCAAACTCCTCCTGGTACCCACTAGAAACTTCAAAATATTTGTTGTGGAATTTAGGTCATCCTTACTGTATTCTTTTTCTCTTCGGTATCAATTTTTATTCTGTAATCTGGAATTCATTCGCTTTACTTATTGTAAATCTCATCTAGTGAGGAGCTTAAAGGTGAGGAAATAAACTCTTGAAAAGGTAAACTCATGGGGCGCCTGGGTGGCTCAGTGGGTTAAAGCCTCTGCCTTCAGCTCAGGTCATGGTCCCAGGGTCCTGGGATCGAGCCCCGCATCGGGCTCTCTGCTCGGCGGGGAGCCTGCTTCCTCCTTTCTCTCTGCCTGCCTCTCTGCCTCCTTGTGATCTCTGTCTAATAAATAAATAAATAAAATTAAAAAAAAAAAAAGAAATGGTAAACTCATCATTGAAACTCTTTTTAGATATCATTAATAATTGAAAAATAATTTTTTGACATTTTGGATATAGCCCCGAAAATGCAAGAGGAATAGACTCATTTGCGTCTTCATCACCCTGTTAAGGGGAATGAGGAGGAAGAGATAGTCTGCAGCTAAAATTTCCAACCTGGTCCTCTTTCCTCTGTCAGTGTTTCCATTGATTCGTGAACTCTTGGTATGTTGATAGTGCAGCCGTAGAAGGTTGTCCTTGTGGATTAAGCCAATTCTGCATTCTGCACACAGATTGTCAAAAGAGATGGACGTGAAACATCAAATATCAATGAACATTTTAAGTTTAAAAGGAAAAAAAAATTTATGTAGTGCAATCAAAAGATTCAGTGATAGCACAATAATGACTGAAAGTGAAACTCAACTGTAAGAAAACTTGCATCGGTGTTTTACTTGTTGAATATCTTTTTCTGATTTGACAGTGAATAAGTATGGTAGTTCTGTGCATTACATAAAGATGAATCCAAACTGCTATATGCAGTGAAATGAAATATTTCATCCCATAATCTATTTATGGGCAACTTTAAATATGTTCCTAAAGAGTGACAATTGAATAAATACCAAATTAGTGCGTGTGTGTGTATGTGTGTGTCTGTGTGTGCACGCGCATGTGTGCACAAAATGGCAAGATCACAAATTCTTCCCTTGATTATTAAAATTGTATCAAGTGCATGGAAAATAAAAGTTAAACAAAGAAATACCTATCAGAAAATATCAAATATGTAAACTCATGAACAACAAATTGGTAAATTCCAGTTTTCAAAGTTTAGCTGGGTGGTGGTTTAAGAAAAAAATATTCAGACATTTCAACATTGTTTGCTTATGGAAAACATTTGCAATTTTGTTAACAAAGAACAGTGTAAAAAAACTAAACATTTTTCCTTCAACATCTGCATTTGCTTATTAAAAAATACCCCACACCCCCAATCTCTCAAACAAGTTAAGTTTGTCACGAAATGTTTTTCAAGTGTCATGAAATTCAATCTCAATTTTTTTGTGCATCCATGAGTTTTAGTCTGTTCGTTGATTTCATTCCCACATGTCCTTACATTTAGGACTTAAGACAGGAATAGTTTTATAGAATTAAAAAAAAAATACTTTTGGGTTCTCAGTCTGAGCAGGGGCTTTCTGGAGGAACAGAAGAGATGCTTTATTTAGGCCCCTCAAAGAAATATGCGTGTCTTGCCCTCACTGGGTGCTTCTTCTGTTAAAATTCATATATCTATTTAGGGCTGTGATATATAACATTCTCCACATATCAGGCTGCTTGAAACTGGGAAATATAATTTAGTAGGAAAGTGTGAGTGTCTGCTGATGTAACCTGTTTTTCCCATGGATCTGGTGTTTGGGTTAGGATACTAGAAAGAAAGGGCAATGTGTTCTCTCTCTCTCTTGTTCTGAAAAAATAAATATACCTATAAACACAAAAGCATAAGCCTTCACTGGAACGTGTTAGCAAAAAGATTGCATGATAATGCTGAGCTTCCTGAAGTAACCTAACTACAAGACCTTCCTTCTTGGCATGATTTTTGCAAATTTTTCTTCTTAACGCTTGTTAGATATTTTAAGATTGTCTCAATTAATGAGACGAACTAAGTTCTAGGGCATTTCTGTATAAATTGTGATGTTAGAGAAAACTGGAGACAGATTTAATAATGTTCATGGAGGTCATTTATTTTCAATGTAAAGCAGACCCTATCAATTAGAGCTTGAGTACTCAGCTTTTAGTAATCCGGTCGGCTAATCTCTAGGTAGTATATAGTTGTTTCAGATGGTTGACTTTAAAAAATTTGCATGGCTTAGTAATATATTGTTATTTTTAGGGGAAGATGCACGTGATGATAATAAGGAAGGAAAGGCATGAGAGATTGATGAATGGGCTGATTGCTGCTGTGTCCGATCTAAAGTATTTGGCTGATTTCCTCTCAATATATTTCTACTAAAATATTAATTTTAGTATTATATTTGACATATTTGAAAAGCATACTCACATTCAAACAAATGAAAACACATAGAGAAGAGACAGACAGGACCATGTTAAGAGCTTACTGACATGAAAAAGTGAATATAATTTTGGCCTAATGAGATTGTTTCTTAAATAAAAAATGTGTTGCCATATGCAGTGCCAAGAAAAATTAAAGTGATTTCTTATTTGAAATGCCTTTTAGCTTTCACATTCTCTGCTTATCTATTGGTTATACAACACATAACATTTGAGATCTATGAAGTGAAGTCTGTATTTATGATCTGTTTCCCATTACAGAGCCGACTTTGTAAATTTTTAAAGGTAAATATTTAGTGCAGGTTTTAGGCTTTTCAATATAGGTCATATATTTGTACATAAAGTAAGAATAATTGAATAAGGGAAAGTATTGAAAATATTTTTTCCAATTTAATTATCCACTAGATCTAAATTATCCCAATGTTGACACCTGGTTGTAACACACACACACACACACACACACACACACACATACTCACAGACCCATATATACATATTCTTTCATTGGTATGCATCATGTTTAATGTGTTTGGGAATGAGTGCTAACTCCTTTTTTTTATATAAGACAGAAAGTATATGGCATAAATGTCCAAATTTACAATACTGTTCTTTCACAGGGATAACTATTGTGAGTTTCCGCTACACAGTGTACATGGGCACACTGTCCACATGATTTCTTCATGAAAGCATTTCCTGATGATTTCCTTACTACATCTGATTGAAGTGGTAGTGATAATCTGAATAAGGATTTGTTTAATTATGTGCCTCAACTACTTTCCAAGTCCATATCTGCTCTGCTCAATTCTGCTTCCTAGAGCCTAACATGGGATTTGGTCTATATATGGTAGGAACTTAATATTATTTGTGAACGAGTGAATCAATAAATGGATATATACTTAATTATATAATTTTTGTTCATTTATTAAAATTGAAGCGTGGGTGCATGAGAACAGGGTAAATTAATTACTGAGGTTTTACTTGACGGCCTAGTTAAAATGTGAAAATATGAGCCAGAATAGAAAATTACGACACTAGAAGAATAATTTATATTTAATTTTGGGCACATTTTAAGCAGATAAAATTCAAATTACTCTTGTAAGATGTATATAGTTTTGGGTCAGCTTTGAGTAAACAGAAATTTAGCAGGCCTACCAAAGGTTTTAAACAGGGATCTACAGTTGCCAGTAGGTGGCGCTGTATTCCAGTGCTGAATAACAAATGGACCTCCAGAGGATTGACTCATGTGGTAAGACCAAAATTCTGGGGAATAATTTTATAGGGAATTTTGTATACTATGGTATGAAGCACACATCTTAAAAATCTGTATGTAATAAAGCCATATTTTGGAGCTTAATAGAAAATTTTTTTATTCTATTGCATTCTTCTGAGATTTGGACTCTTGAGTTTGCCGTTTGGTAAACCGTTATAATTTTGCTATATTACATTTGATTTACCTTGAATGTAGACTACACAATGCACACACCAGAAACTGAGGCAGAAGTAACTGCAAAACCAAGCTTAGACGCTTCCTGGTGAACTAGTGAAGAATTGAGTAGATGAATAGGATATGAAGTTGATTCAAAGTGACGGAGAAACTGTAGTGGAGTTTTAGATGTTGTTAGTTCACGTGAGTATGTTTGGCTCACATATGACTTCTCCATTCATGGCACTTTGCTACTCACTGCTGAAGATACTGAACATTGCTCTGAGTGATAAACTGGAATTCCAAAAGAGTAAAAAAAAAAAAAAAGAAATTTTAGAGGTGTACAATCAAGTTTAACCTCTGATTTGAGGAAATACAGATGTAGAACCTGACAAATTGAAAATGGAAGAGAACTTGTGTCTTGTCTTCTCCCACTAAACCAGTAACTGATAGGGTACTCTTCTGAAACAACTGAGGAAGACCAGTCTTTGATTTAAATGTTTTATTCTCTTTCCCTTCATTTTTTATGTTTATTTATTATTATTATTTTTTTCTTTTAGAGAGGGGAGTGGAAAGGGGTAGAGGAGGAAAGAATCATAAACAGGCTCCATGACCAGTTGAGGAGCCCAGTGAGGGCTCGATCTCATGACCCTGAGATCATGATTTGAGCCAAAATCAAGAGTTGGACACTTAACCACCTGAGCCACCCGGATGCCCCATTATTCTCTTGCCTTTTAAGTAGATTATGTTTCTCTGAAACATCTATGTGTTATAAAGTTGAAAATTAGTGCTAGAAACAGGGGTGAAGAAAACTTTCCAATATATACTGGCTTTCTTAATATAATAAATATTACTAATAGACAATTAAAGCTGAGTTCTTTTGAGAAATCACTCCAGTCCTTCCTAGATATAGTTGAAGTTCATGCTTCTTATTTAACAAAAATGTAATCCAGTTAGTAGAAAGCAAATTTGGTGTTTGGTGATAATCAGCCACTGAGGAGTCACTTGGCAACAAATGGATCTATTTTCTCTTTTCTACTTATTTTATCTTAGGAGGTTTTCTTTTAATTATAGTGTTGCATTTAGTATTTATTGAATATTATTATAAAACTAGAATAATTTAGGGATTGTGGAGGGTAAAAAAAATGGGGATTTCTTGCTAAAAAAGAGAAAGTTAGTATTTTCATTGGTTAGACCAGAAAAAAAATGCTTGAAACCAATGGCAAATAAAAGAGCTTTCTATCAATAATTTTACATTTTTCATGATAGGTGGATCACTCAAAAATGCTCACTGGATAATTTTGAAGAACAGTATCTTAAGAATGGTCTAATTAATATTAACGTATTATTTGACATAGACCATGAAGAAATGTCAAGTCCTAAGTTTTGGGTTTTTTTAGTATAAAAAGTGGGTGTATCAATTGTTTATAAATTGAACAAGTTATTCTTTCTTTCTTTCTTTTTTTTTTTGATAAGATTATAAGTTCCTACAGTCATTTAGGATTCCTGTGAGTTCATATTGTGTTTTATTATCCATACTCCCTGGGACTGTGCTCACTTGTAGAAGGGCACTCCAGGGAGACGTGTAGAAGAAGGAGTGAATTTACTTTGAATAGGAATTTCAAATCTCTTCTTCCATTATTTAGATTACTTGCTGTGGAGGTAATTTTGCTAGTGTTAAAAGTATAAGAGCAAGAAGTCTAGATCTTACTACCAGCTTTAACATGTTAGGTATGTGACTTCGGAAAAAAATGACTTTAGTGTGCCCAGTACAAGTCAGTGACAGTGTTATACAATTATTTGTTTTCTCTAACTTTAAAAATGCACCTTCAGGGGCGCCTGGATGGCTCAGTGGGTTAAAGCCTCTGCCTTCAGCTCAGGTCATGATCCCAGGGTCCTGGGATCGAGACCCGCGTCGGGCTCTCTGCTCTGTGGGGAGCCTGCTTCCTCCTCTCACTCTCTGCCTGCCTCTCTGCCTACTTGTGATCTCTGTCTGTCAAATAAATAAATAAAATCTTAAAAAAAAAATGCACCTTCACTAACCTATGAAAGTGTAACTGACAGCAATGCTATTAGCCTTTACCAACCTGGTTATCTGTGAAAACAACCTTTCAGTTTTGAGGCTATTGCTTTTCTTATAGATTGTCACTTCTCACGACTTGGCTGCCTAAGACTTGGAGATGTCTGGAATTCTTTGCTATAATTTTACTATGTTATATTGTAGAACACCACTTTGATTTATTATAATTTCAAATACTACTGTATATTCCATAACTTAGTGATAATGCTATTTTTCTTTAGCAGTAGTGAACTCATAAGACTGTGTAATGAATGTATCTGGGAGTCAGAATCCAGGCATGAATCCATGGACTAAGTTTGGCATAGGGGAAAATTGGGACCAGTTGCGTGAAAAAGTCTTTTGCCTTGACCAGAAAAATTCCATTTTGTTTCCTGTTTAAGAAAGGACATCTAGCATGATCATGGAATGTGTCACGATTACAGAATGGAAAGTTGAGGGACCTGAAAGGACAAATTATAGGCAGTTATCAACTCATATAGATGTGTCAATCTATACGCTGAGCTGACTTTATAAAGTGGTCCATGATACCTTCTTCTACCATATTAATGCTTGGAAAGTCATCACTATATATCAAAGGATGCTTGTAATATTTTAAATGGAGAGGCAGTTCCCAGAATTTTATAACCATAGCTCAATTACACCTTTGAAATCTCTTATATAGCGCTCATCCCATTGTGACTTCCCAATATCTATTCAATGTATTGGTTATAGGACAAGAGATTAAAACTCTTTACTTATGTACACCTTGCCATTAACAGAAGAAGTGTTAGGAAATGATAAAAGACTTTTATGTCCTAGTGTCAGCTGCATCTGATTAGTAATAAAAGTAAATTGGAAAATAATATGGAAAAACCAGTGGTCAGTGTTGGATAACATCCTAGCAGCGAGAATGACTCAATACGGTTCCTGCAGTGTGGGGACTGAGGTGTTAAGTACGTCTTCTCTTAGGATTTTGCGAATTTGGAAACTCCGTTAAGGTAAGCCCCTGGAATTGAATATATACATGGGTCTCACTGACGGTAAGCTGGGGGACAGAAGGAAGTAGAAAGTGACAGAGGTTTCATTGTTGACCACCATATGGTGTAATGGCTAACTACAGGACGTTTTTGATGCTGTGGCCTGGACCTCTTTCTTGTCTATGGTTAGGCCTCCCTCCACACCCCAGTGGAAATTCCATGAGGGCAAGGGATTGCTGCTGTTGGTGTTTTTTCCACCTCCATTCAGTGTCTAGAACAATTCCCAGTATGTAGTAGGAGCTCCGTAAATATTTGTGAGTAAATTGAATAAATGAGTTTGTTGAGAGAGAGGCTGTACAAGGTACTTACCTAGGTGTGACAGGAGAAATAAAGGTGCATGAAAACTTCTTTCTTCAGCCAACTCAGAGCCCAGCAGGGAAGACATGTTTTGTATACAAAAGATAATGCAGAACATCCTTGAAGGTGGCCAGTGGCCAGTGAAGTTACTGTGCCTGGGAGGTAGGAGTAGAACTACAGAGCTCCCCTGTTGTAAGGGATGTTCAGCTTGGCCCTCAAGGAGGAGTGGGCAGCAATAGGCTGGAAGGGGTGCGCCCAGGCTAATGGGACAGGGGACAAAGGGGTGGAAATTTCAGATCGGTAAGCAAAGATGTTGGGCCCTGATTGGG
Source organism: Mustela nivalis (assembly GCF_964662115.1). Classification (NCBI taxonomy): domain Eukaryota; kingdom Metazoa; phylum Chordata; class Mammalia; order Carnivora; family Mustelidae; genus Mustela; species Mustela nivalis. Next base: position 21,157,849 of record NC_139035.1, read on the forward strand.
ATATGGGACACAAAGTAGGAGAGAAAGCTGAAGATGAGGGCTGGGGGTCAGATAATGGAGGTTTGGCAAAGCCATGATAAAGCAGTTCATGTTTTAGGCAGTGAAAATTTTATTTACAATTAAAGGTTTGTATGTGTTTTAGAGTCATGATAATGGTCAGTTCTAAAATCCCAAAGGTAGTCACTGGCTGCAGAGCTTGTGCTCTTTAGCATATTACCTAGTTTCAAAAATTATTGTTCGATTTTTCCAGCCTTAAATTCATTAAAATATAATTTAATATATTTAATATATTAATTTAGTGTATTTGTCATAAGGCGACCCAAATTTAATCTATTTGTCATAGGTGACCCAGAAAAAGCCCAGCCTTTCATTAGTCTATGTTCAGGTTTTGAAACATAGGAAAGAAAGACAGAAAAGCCTGAAAATTGTCATTCTACTTAGAGCACAGAAAGCTCTTTTGGCTCAGAGAAACAGAGCGTTGGAAGGCAACTGAATTAGGCTTAAATACTATGAGTCTCTTACAGCTACTATTTTCTCTCTGATGCTGGTGGTTTTACCTATATTGTTTTCCCCTGTGAGTCTTGGGCATTTGTCCAAGTCTAACTCTTCCTTCAAAATTATCATTTTTACTTCTTGGCTTCTCCAGGAACCTTCCTTTAACTTCTTCACCTCCATGAGGAGGGTGTACCTCCTTCTGTATATATCCTCTCTTCATATTTCTTTCACTGTACAGTAATTATCTTTGATTTCAGGAATTGATAAATCAAGCCAGCATTCCAAGCCTTGAAGTTAATCATGTAAACTGACCTTAAATAGTGACAGATGGTATCTAATACCAGCTTTAATTATTAGAAAAAATCTTCATGATATTGAGCTGAATCTTTTTGTTTGTTTTACTGATCATTTGAAGTTCTTTTCCTTCTAAATGACACGAATATAAGTGTTTGAAGATGGTATCTGTTTTAAATATTCCTGTGAAATGGTTTCCAGATTAAGATACCTTGCAACTTGATTGTCCTTCTCTGGATACATTAATTGGTCACTTTCCTCTTTTCAAGTGGGAAATTGTATACAGTTGTCCAGATGTGAATCAAATAAAACTGAATATAGTTCTACACTTTCCTTGCTATAATACAATGTTTTTGTTAACCCGAAGACTTTTAGCTTTTTTGTTAAAGATCTCATATTATTGACTGATACAAAGCTTGGTATGTGCCCATTAACTATGGTTTTAGGTGAGTAAATAAATGGCAGCACTCGAAACCATTTCGTATTTTTTGAAAATTTCTATGTAGAATGTAAGACTTACCCTAACTAAATCTCATTTTTTAAAAGATTTATTTATTTATTTTAGAGAGAGAGAGATAGAGAGTGGGCCGGGGGAGAGGTGGAGGAGAGACATTTTCTTGAATGTATTTTTAAACTTTTTTTTTTGACATTTTTCTTAGTTTACCAGTTTATATGTTCTTTCTGGTATTTGTCACTTTTTCCTTCTGTTTCAAAAATAACATTTTTCTCTATTTGACATTATCTGTTAAAATTTCTTATTGTCCATGAATTCTGAGATATTACATAGATCTCTATCCTTGGGTATGTTCTTTCAGAAACTAAAATAGTTTAGTCAGAAATTGGAGAAAAATATCTCATTTGAATTGATTGATTGTTTTTCCTGTCTTTCCAATGATTTTGCACCAACTTCTCTGATTATAATTTTTTATAACTCCTTACAAACTTTCTCTTTTTTTCTAACTTTCTTTTTAGATATTTTACTTTAAAAGATATTCTTGTTTTATTTGGAAAGGATTGGAGAAAAAAGCAGTCATAAAAAATTGCTCCAAATATTTAAAAAATAAGCAAGATTCAAAACAAATGAAAGAATTATATTGAACCACTGGATGTTTTCACAATGGTAATAGTCAATAAAACAATTCAGTAATTGAACCCCAACCAAGACACTCGAGTGTAGTTTAATTTCCCTTTTAACTAACAATTGTTATGCCATACAGCCTGTTTATCATGACCTCTTAAAGGTGTTTCGAGACATAGGGAGAAGAAAATAAAAACCCAGAGAAGGAGCAGGAAGTAGATAAAGGAAGTAGCAGCAAGGAAAAAAACACAATGAAGTGTGATAAAGGGGGCAAAAGGTACTGGAACCCTTGCCAGTGGGCTGACAAATTTGTACACGCTATTTGCTTTTGATTTGAAATTGTTAGCAGGGGAAAGTGTTGATGTCATCTCTGAGGTTAACTGTTTTTATAGTCCAAGAAACAAAATTATCTTGGAGCATGGATCCCCAGTGAGATTAGCCTTCTCTTTCATCTCACCTGGACCAACTCACTGGACGGTAACTCCATTTTTATTACACAAGGGTGATGAATGTTATTGAGCCACGCAAGTAAGTGTGTGGGATTGAATTTTACTGTATTCATTTCAGTACTCAAGGCATTCTTCATTAATGTCCTTTGAACAGGAATTTAAAATTATGAAGCTGAGACAGCATTCCAAAATAGATATACTTAGTTGGTAGAATAGATCATCAACAAATCTGCATCAAACTACTCAGAAGAGAAAGATCAAATTCAAAATGACTTGAATTTCAGAGTCCTCTCTCTCTCTGAAATTAAAATTCTTTTCTTTAATGCGAATAAGGCTACAAATAGTATATTTTAAAAACATAGTCTGTAAATATATATTTAAGTTTATAGTACCTGTTGTTTTTTTGTGGTTTTGGGATTTAGGGGATTAATACGATTAAAATCAACCTGAAGGCTATTAGCCAAAAACATCTGAGACATCAGAGAATACTTTAAGGAAAATAGTATTGACAGAGTAGGTAATATTTTCTGGCTGTGAAGAGCTTACAATAAGCTACATGTGAGATGTAGCTTCACTGCCTTCAGCTGGGTAAAGTTGCATGCTCAAGTAGATATCAGCACACTGATTTTTATATATGCAATATTTATATAGACACATTTTTCTTTGTCAGTTTTGATCATCAGATTCCAAACTAAAAAAGGTTTTTTTTTTTTGTTTTTTTTTTTAAGATTTTATTTATTTGTCAGTGAGAAAGAGAGCACAAGCAGGGGGAGTGGCAGGCAGAGGGAGAAGCAGGCTCCCCGCTGAGCAGGGAGCCTGATTTGGGACTTGATCCCAGGACCCTGGGATCATGATCTGAGCTGAGGGCAGACGTTGAACTGTCTGAGCCACCCAGGCATTCCAGATTTCAAACTTTTAAAATCAAACACTTTTATTGATAAGAATATTGAATGTATATCTGTAATATATGTATATGTTATTATATATGCATATACATATATATATATACTTACAAGGCACATGCAAGTATTGTCCTAATAAATTATGTTAACTATAAAACACAAAAATTTTACATGGTTGAAATAAACAAATATGAACAGAGATTTCTTACATATACATGTTTTTGTGCACACTTTGAAATATATGTACATTACAATAGAGATCAACAATATAAAGGATTGTATTCTCTGCCATAATCTCACTAAAGATACATATATTGAGAAGAATTCTGAAGAAGTTAGCTCCAAATTCTGTTTTCTCTCTTTTTTAAGTTTATAGTAACTCTATGTTATTAAGTATTTGCCATATGTTTGATCTAAGGGGAAATGAATTGTCCTATTGGAAGAAAGGTTTAGAAAACTCATATTCTGTTATTTTAGTAAAACTAATAATAAGCAAGTTTAAGGGGACTGTATTGGATTCCCTGCTGAGTTGCTGACAGAAGTACACGGTTTCCCCAGAATTAATACATCTAAATCCCAGCAACCAAACCAACTTTCTAGACTCTAGTTCATTTACAATACGTATGAGAGTTTGATGACAGTTATACTCTGTATGCATGTGACAGCTAGGTCCCAGTTTGGGTCAGAATTTTCAGCCATGCTGAGGTTGTGGGGCCAATCTGATTATATCTTACTTTTTAAAAATGTTTAAGATTTACTTATTTCTTTGAAAGAGAGAGAGAGAGAAAACACACGCAGGCAGGCCTGAGTGCTCAGCGGAGGGACAGAGGGAGTCTTACGTGGATTTTGCACTGAGCTTAGAGCCAGACGCTAGGCTCTACCTCCCCTCCCTCTCGTCCCTGAGATCACAACCTAAGCCCAAACCGAGAGTCAGATGCTCAACTGACTGTGCCACCCAGGTACCCCTGATTATATCTTACTTTTTGAGCTGAGGAAGGTGGTTAACAGAAGGGCCTGTCTGTGGTCTCTTTCTGTCTGGCCAGCTTGAGGAAGGCCCAGGAAAGCCAAGGAGAAGGCTGGGCACTGGGGAGGTGCTGGACAGGCAGAGTGGATTCTGTAGGGATGAGAGTGTGTCCTGCCCTGGGATGTGTAGCTATTACCTGTTAATTGCTTTGCTGTATTTTAAGCTTTATGTTCTCTGTGCTGCCAGGAGCCCCAAGCACATTAAAACTGGGTGTTCTAGCTCCTGCCTGCCTGGTCAATATTCTCATTAACCTAAAGGATTTGAAAATATGTTCAGTGTAAAGTAAATCAAACCCTGCCTGGCACAGCTATCTTAAGTACTTAGTTTCTGTCGGAATATCCAAGAGTGTATTCCTTTTTTTTTTTTTTTTTAATATTTTATTTATTTGACAGAGAAAGAGAGACAGCAAGAGAGGGAACGCAAGCAGGGGGAGTGGGAGAGGGAGAAGCAGGCCTCCAGCCTATCAGGAAGCCTAATGTGGGGCTTGATCCCTGGATCCTCGGATCACAAACTGAACAGAAGGCAGATGCTTAATGACTGAGCTACCCAGGCGACCCTCCAGGAGTGTATTCTTTTCCTTTCTTCTTCTTCTTCTTTTTTTTTTAAATTTCTTTTCAGCGTAACAGTATTCATTGTTTTTGCACCACATCCAGTGCTCCATGCAATCTGTGCCCTCCTTAATACCCACCACCTGGTTCCCCCAACCTCACAACCCCCCCCCCCCTTTCAAGACTCTCAGGTTGTTTTTCAGAGTCCATAGTCTCTCATGGTTCACCTCCCCTTCCAATTTCCTTCAACTCCCTTCTCCTCTCCATCTCCCCATGTCCTCCATACTATTTGTTCACAAAAAAGTGAAACCATATGATACTTGACTCTCTCTGCTTGACTGATTTCACTCAGCATAATCTCTTCCAGTCTCGTCCATGTTGCTACAAAAGTTGTGTATTCATCCTTTCTGATAAAGCCATAATACTCCATATTTTGGCTGCTAATGGAGTTTTTTTTTTTTTTTAAAGATTTTATTTATTTATTTGACAGAGAGAAACCACAAGTAGACGGAGAGGCAGGCAGAGAGAGAGAGAGGGAAGCAGGCTCCCTGCCGAGCAGAGAGCCCGATGCGGGACTCGATCCCAGGACCCCGAGATCATGACCTGAGCCGAAGGCAGCGGCTTAACCCACTGAGCCACCCAGGCGCCCCTGCTAATGGAGTTTTAACTGAAGGGTCAAATTAAAAAAGAAATTTACTTTAGGCTAGCCATTAGGGATTATTCTATTGTTGAATCTGTTTGAGATTCAGCAGCCCATTGGTTGCTTGATAGGAGATAATGCATCTAAAATAAATAATATTTTAGCTGAATCATTTATGATTTCATCATTTTGAAAATTGGTCGTTTTTCTTGATGGAAGACATCCATAAAGTGAGCAGGAACTATCCCATTTGACAGAGGATACTTCAGATTCAGATTTTTTGTTTGCTTTTGAAAGTAACTCATGTTTCTTGTAGAAAACTTGGAAAATAAATATAAACAAAAACAAAATCAGTAGAATTCTAACAATGTCACTGGTAAAATTTGGTATATTTCATTTGTCAACTCTCTCCCTTCCTTTTCACTCTTTTCTTTTTGTTTCAAATAGAAGTTGAATGGTATATATTATTTTATATTTCATTCTCCTTGCCCAGCATTATATTGTGAGAATTTGCACAAGGAATTATCTTTATTCTGAAATATTATTTAAAATATTACAGACGGACCATCTTTTAGTTCATTTTCACCTATTGGATATTAAAGGATTTTTTTCCCTCCAAAAGAGACTATTTGATTAGATATGATCATTTCTTCAGAATAATATGTTATCTTCTTTTTTAATTTTTTTTTTTTTATTTGACAGACAGAGATCACAAGTAGGCAGAGAGGCAGGCAGAGAGAGAGAAGGAAGCAGGCTCCCCGCGGAGCAGAGAGCCTGACGTGGGGCTCCATCCCAAGACCCTGGGACCATGACCTGAGCCAAAGGCAGAGGCCTTAACCCACTGAGCCAACCAGGTGCCCCAATATGTTCTTATCTTGAGGCATATTATTTTATGGAAAAAGGTGGTTCATTTTTTTCCCCTTAAAACAAAATTTTTAATCTTCATACTGACATTTTCACAAGCTTCCTGTCAATATTTCAGGGCATATTAGAAAACAAGTGTGAAACCGGTGGGCAGCATATAAAATAATTGCTCTTAGGAATTTAAAGTGCCAATGATATGTAATGGCAATTTCATAGCTATAAGCATCAATTGGTATTTTTAGTTGCTCTTGTTGCCTCAACTGACTAAGAGTTTGGTGTTGCCTCAAATAACTAAGGATTTCTGGCAAAGATGCTTATTTTTAGGATGGAAGTTAGTCATGGGCTTCCCAGGCGCCATCTCTTGGCTTTGTGGTTTTAGCAAAATCCAAATCAGGTCCATTGAGCAGTTTGCGTGAGTGAATGCCAGCAAATAGGACCAAAGTAAAATACCCTATTCTGGAAAAATAAATCACCCAAAGGACCTACTTTCTTTCCTTATTTCTTTTTATTTCTAAATTCAGAACGAGAATTTAAGCAAGAAGCATTTTCAACATAAAATTAAAACAATCCAGACTTAGAGAAACAAGTACTGAAATTTCCTAGATTCATAGTGCTGTCCAGTGTTATTATATTTTTATTGCTTTACTAAAATGCTGCTCTTTACATTTTTTTCTTCCAAACATAGCTGGGCATTTTGGAGCTAATAGGGAGTAGCTACTTGTTTGTTTGTTTGATCACCATCATCAACAGTTTGTGGTAGCCGGACAGCATGGCTTTGCTCAAGATGGAGAAATATACTTGCTGTGAAACTTTGTAGCAATATTATCATTAACTCACATATCCTGGGTGCTGGGCTTTAGAGTTTAATTCTCTCAACAACCCTGGGAAGGTCTATTCTAAAGATGAGGAAACTGAGGCTTAAAGAATTGTTAAAGCGGGTTACCCAAAGTCATGCAGCAAGTAACTGAGCAGGACTGGCGCATAGGCAGTCACTTTTGAACTCCATGTGTTCAACCACTAGACACATTGTGCCAGATGAAAGATAACTTGTCTCTTTCTCGTCAGTGCCTTTGTTTGCACCACACTTAATTTACACAGTCTTGTTCGCACTTATTTGGTTCATTTTTTTTTAAAAAATTATTTATTTATTTATTTGACAGTGAGAGAGTGACCACAAGCAGGGAGAGCAAGAGAGGGAGAAGCAGGCTTCCCGCTGAGCAGGGAGCCTGACAAGGGGCTCAGTCTCAGGACTCCTGGGATCATAACCTGAGCTGAAGCCAGGTGCCTAATGACAGAACCACCCAGGTGCCCCTATTTTGGTTCATTTTTATCTTCCTACAAAATTGCATGCTTTTTGTGATCAGGGATTGTAAAAACCGGGCATTCTCTCAAGTTTGTAACCCAGTAAAATACATACACCCTGTCTGTAAGCTATGCAATGTCTTCTAATAGCAAAGTAATAAACATTTAATGTATTAGCAGTTTTTGTGGACTGAGCTCTGGCTAAATCCCAGGGGTAAATGGACACATCCATTGGGTGTAAGGACAGTTGGAACTGTAAAGCCTTCTGGAATTTTTCATAGGGGAAGAGCTCACCTTTATTGAATGCCTTTTTCCTATATTGTTTTATATGCCTTATCCCATTCAGTTCTAACCAATCTGTTAAGGAAGCCGAGACTCTGAGATAGTAAATAGCTTGTTATAACTAGTAAGCAGCAAAGCCAGAATTGGTATTCATGTTTGTTTTATTCCACAACCTACATTTTTTCAAACCTTTTAATTCATCAGAGCTATGGATCTATTTTGTTGAAAAAAGTACAGAAAACTTTTTGAGTCCATGCCAAAGTTAGGTCTTACTTTCTATGCTGTGGCCAAAAATAGAAGAAGAAGAAATAAATGGATCATTAACATCTATTTAAAGCTAATTATTTTACTTTATTTTTTTAGAGAGTGTGTGTATATACATGTAAGCAGAGTGGGGGTGCAGGTGATGGGGGGAGGACAGAGGGAGAGGGAGAGAGAGAATCTTAAGCAGGCTCCATGCCCAGAGCATAGTTTGAAGAACGGTTGGATCTCACAACCCTGAGCTCTTGACCTGAGCCCAAATCAAGAATCTGAGGCTTAACTGTCTGAGCCATCCCAGTGTCCCTATTTAAACCCAATTATAATAGATGATCTATCCTTGAGAAAAACTGAGTAGAGTTTTATTACTGATTCTATTAGCTCTAAATGCAACAGAAAAGAGAAACAAGAACTTGCTCTTAATGTTATTCAGATTCAATAAATACTAAGTATCTACTATGTGTTATGAACTATGCTAGCTGTTTACATAGGTGTTAACTACACAGAAACACTTCTATTTTATGCACAAAGTCACTGAAGTTAGAGAATTCAATAACTTACCCAAATTCAAACTACTAATAATACAAGAACTGGTGCAAAAACACAGGTCTTCACTTGAAATACTGTGTTCTTCTATTACTGTGTTTCTCTTTAATGTCTTCTTTAGAGGAATAACACTTTATTTTGAAAGAACAGAAGATTTATACAGCACCTTGTTTGAATGGCAAGAAAGATATGGTAGCAATTGTTAATTTCTGTCTGTAACTGTTTGAAATACTGGACCAGGAATTTTTATACTTGTAGCAAGTTAAAAAAAAATTCATGAAATAATTATGTCAATTCTGTCCAAAGTGAAACATTTGCAATCTTACTCTCAAATTGATTTGAATGTTCCTCTGTTTGTTACTTATGTTATGTTTATTCAAAGTTTATTTTTTAGGTAGGAGGTGTATCAACATTCTTAATCTTTGTCAAATCCATTGGCAGGCATACGTAGAGTAGTGTTTGGTCAGTTGCTTAGGGGACAAAACCAAACAGCATATTGGTTGTGTTATGCTGGGCTTTGTGGTTTTACAGTTTAGGAAGTCCAGTCTTCATTTGACAGCGTGCAACCATTTCTATCCTAAAATTTTTCCTCCTATATGTAACCAGTGGTTTAAAAAAAGCATTTGGAGGATACTAAAGAAATTCAGATTCCAAAACAAAGAAATAATGCCACAATCTAATCAAACAGGAATTATTTGGTTTCCACAACAATTAAACATTTCAAAATTATCTTTGGAGAATAGAACTAGTTTGAGTGTGGTTTGGAGTGAAGAACGTGGGCTTTTACATCAGATAGATCCAGGTTGAAATCTGGGCTCTGCTCTTCATTTGTAAAACATAGATAATAATACCTACATGCAGAGCTGTTTGGAGGAGTACACAAGAAAATAATGTATGTGTATGAACAGTGCCAGACATAAAGCAGATGGCTATCATTATTTCTGAGTACTTCCAACTAAGTTCCTAAACATATAAAAACATGTGGATTTTGAGAATATTCAATAGTGAGGACTAAAAACTAAAGAATTTATAATAGGACCTCTGATTTGAATGTGGTGGTTTAAAGTCACATTATCTTATCCTCTTCATGGGAAGTATCCAAAACACCAAGGTGAATGAGAAACAAAAATGTAACATTTTTTTGGTGAAACTTGGAGACTGCTAAAACCCCATATTCCAACCCTCCCCCCAAAAGGAATTTCTGCCCAAAGCTGTGGACACTGTGCAGTGGGCTGGAGAAATGGACAAGAGTTGAGACAGAATATAGCTGCTGTATTAAAGAGGGCTTTCTTAAAGACGAGGCACATACACTGAGGTTCAATGTCTGAGCTCCATTTTTGTACCAAGAAGCATTGGTGCATTGGGTACACCCGCAGAAGTTAGGGGCTTTCTCAGACCCAGTTTCGTTCTCAGTAGTCAAATAAATGGGCTAAGTCAAGAAATGGCAGTGTGAAGACACAGCCATGGTTTTAGCAAACAGTTCTTCTCTATTGCAGCAGAGAAGAGGATATTTAAGAAAACTGCCACAGCTGCTATGTTCACTGGCTGAGGAAATGAAAAAGGCAAATAAATATACAAACTAAATCCTTTATCATGAGAAAAGTGCTGTTATGCTGGAACATGTCCCTGGACCCCTCCCCTCCCTCATGAACCTCCAGCAAACTGTGGCATAGAAAAAAAAATATATATATATCAGTTTCAGTACTATAATATAAAAGCAGAACCAGCCCAAGAGCTCCTTAAAAAAAAAATTACAGGGAAAAAAATGAGGAAATGAGGGGGAAAACCAAAAGCTGGATAAGAAAAGTTTATGAGAAAAAATAAAACAATGTGGCTGTAAAAGGGACAAAATGATTATTCAACTTTGTGCCATAAATTTAAAAATAAATCAAAACAAAACCTTTAAGAAGTAAAAGTCTCTGAAGGATTAGTGCAAATCAAAAATACAAGAACTCGGGTGCCTGGGTGGCTCAGTGGTTAAGCCGCTGCCTTCAGCTCAGGTCATGATCTCAGGGTCCTGGGATCGAGTCCCGCATCGGGCTCTCTGCTCAGCAGGGAGCCTGCTTCCCTCTCTCTTTCTCTCTCTGCCTGCCTCTCTATCTACTGTGATCTCTCTCTGTCAAATAAATAAATAAAATCTTTAAAAAAAAATACAAGAACTCAGAAAAGGGATGGTAGGTAACAATGGAGAGGCTCGAGGAAGAAATGGAAGAGAAAAATAAAACCATCAGAGAAGGAAAGGTTAAGTTAGCAGGAAAATAAGAAAAAAATAAACATTGTTGAAACCACTAAGATCTAGAGGACGGTTGTGAAAAAAATTGAGCAAAATGAAATAAATTTTAGAAGTTTAAAAGGATGAGAGAGAAAATGGTATAAATGAGGCAAAGAAACGAAGCATGCACATTACTGGAGTCACTAAAAAATGTAAATTATTGAATTCAATGTTGAATATTGAAAGCTACAAATTAAGTGCACTTCTCTAAAGAAGGCTTGAGTTCACATGTTGAAAAAGCACATCTGACCCAGTGGAAATTGCTCCAAAGGTGTCAGCGTGGAAACATACCCAAGTTAAATGGCTTGACATCAGAGGTAGTGAAAGAATCCTTTGGGTGATCAAGAAAGAAGTCATGTGTAGAAGAAAAAGATTAATGTGACCTTAAGCTGCTCTTTAACATAGTCAATGCTAGAAGGTTGTAGAACAACATCTATAAAATCTCGAGGAAGAGTGTGGTTTAAGAATTTTATAACCAACAAAATGTTGAAGTACAAAAGCAGTAGTAAGCAGTTTTGAACATGGATAACTTGGGGAATATCGTTCCCCTGAAACGTCTTTAGAAATTTTTTAGAAGATGAACTGCTGTCCTCCCAGAGATGTTTGAAAACACTACAGCAAGAGCACTGGCCATGAGCACTGGGTCCTTGTCAGTCTTTGACCAAGAGTAAAACAAAGGTGGGTGTGAGGCCCACTGAAGAGACTATAATGTTAGTTGCGCTGACAGTAGAAACAATAAAACTTACAAAACTGGGACAATAGAAGGCAAGAAAATGGCAGTTGACATAGTACATTTATTTCAAATGCAAATTAAAAGCAAGCTGGAGTTGCACCTGGGGAGCTCGTTGGTTAAGCTTCCGACTCTTGATTTCAGCTCAGGTTATGATCTCAGGGTCAGGATGTGAGCCTCCCGTCAGGCTCTGCGCTGAGCATGGAGTCTGCTTAAGATTCTCTCTCTCCTGGTCCCTCTGCCCCTTCCTCCCCTCCCCAAAGTGTAAATAAATAAATAATTAAACAAACAAACACTAAGTAAAATTTTAAAAAAGCAAGCTATGGTCATGGTCTTGATATATAACAAGATTTGTTATAAGTCAAATTTAAATGAGTCAAAAAGAACACTTTATAATGTTATTTGAGAAAAAATAATACTTTATAAAGGATTGAAACATTCACAGTGAAAATATAACAGAGAAATACATCTCCATACCACTGAGAGAACAAAACAGTATTAGCAGTACAAATAAAAGCTGCTTAGCGTGAGAAATCTTAATTTTTAGTTCTTGTCAGATCAAGTGGACAAAAATATCTAGATCTGTAAGGCCTAGACAACATAATTAATAAGGTGGATCTAACTGATATTTAAAACTGAAAATAGAGAATATATCTTAAGTGACCATGGAATGTTAACAGAAACCAAACATTTACAGTACCACAAAGAAAACTGTACTAATCACAATGCAACAAAACGAATGCAAGAAAAATAATAAGAAAAGAAAATTTAAACCGACATTTTATCAGATTTAAAAATCTCTTTCTTAAAGTCATGTCTGAGAGGAAATCTAAACTAAAATGGTTAAAATCTAGAAAATAAATATAATAGAAACACAGCATACTAGAACCTATAGTATGCAGATAAAACAAATCCCAGAAGAAAATATATAGATTTTCTACTTTGAGTAGTATGTTAGGAAATTAGAAAACAACAGCAGCAGCAAAATCAATCCATGGAAAGCAAAACAAAATGATCAATATACATGAAAGCAGAAATAAATTAATTAGAAAAGAGATGAATAGAAATACTCCATTGAGAAAGGTAAAATGTCAGCTAATGAAGTAAAAAGTGTAGAGTGTACAAGTATATAATGTAAGAAAGGTAATAGGGAAAATCACTTCAAAAATGCTGGAAACTGAAGCCATGAGAGATTCTGTTTTCCAAATGCTAGGTGAATAATTCCTAAAAAAGTGAATAATTAGATAATTACCTGAAGGACTCTATGAATGTACAGAAAACAAAAACAAACTAATTAACTGGGAATGGGGGTGGTGGGCAGAGAAATCTATGCCCCCACATACATCATCCACTGGCTCTGATGGTTTCACAAAAGAATTCTATGAGACCCTTAAAAACCTGATAATGCAATGGTATTTAAAACGTTCCAAATAACAGGAATAGAAAATTTAACAATATTTGAAATGGTGCCAGTAGGATATTGACATCAAACTTTAATACAGATTGTACTGAAAAGAAAACTTTAGATCATTTATATTTATGTTCATACAAATAACTACGTGAAAATCCTAAATGAAATGCTGACAGACTGTAGACATTAAAAGAATAAAACCTGATTAGGGGTGCCTGAGTGTCTCAGTTGGTTAAGTGTCTAACTCTTGGTTCTGATTCAGGTCATGATCTCAGGGTCATGAGATCGAGCCCTGCCTTTGCCTCAGTGCTCATCACGGAATCTGCTTCAGATTCTCTTCCTCTCCCTCTCCTTTCTCCCCTGCCCCTCTATCTCTCTATCTCTCTCTAAAATAAACAAATTTTTTTCTTAAAAAACCACACTCATTAAAGAGGTTATTTCAAGGAGATAATGATTGAGTAAATAAAAGGAAATCTGATGTGGAGAACAAAGACAAAAGAAAAAAAAAAAACTTTACAACTTAAATTAAGCCCATTCACAAGTACTTGAGAACTGCAGGGTGACCTTCCTCAAAGAGTTTAGTTGCTAAACTAAACTTTGCTAGAGGCAGAAGGCAATCTTCGCCTGACATCATCCTAACCTCCAGGATCCTGTTAAAATCCCTTTGGAAACTTCCTTTATCTCTACCTCCCCAAAATATGTGTTAACAATCATCCTCCAAGCATATGGTCCACTGATATAGATCTGAAGGATCTCATGACTCAGGTTTTATTAGGCAATTTAATAAATGACCTTGTCCTAACAACCATTTTCCTTGCCCTTCAAGATCCTGGAAATCTTGCCTCCAAATTCCTTAGAGACTTCCACTATTCCTAACCCAGTCCCATATTGAAAAGTATATAATCAGCCCCTCAAAACCCCAGGGCAGCTCTTTTTGCCCACTGGTTCTGTTACTATGCTATAATAAAACATAAATGTCTCAAGAATTCTACCTTGACCAATAAATGTCCAAGCATTCTGCCTTGATCATTTGCTCTGGAACCCCAACATTTCACATCGAATCTACTAACATTACATTCAAGGAGCAAAGAACATGTTTATACTTGTGAAAAGGCAACAATTTAATGTTCAGACTTAAAAAGGAAAACCTCTAGTACAGTTGGAAATAGATACTTCTCTTTACCTGGTAAAATGTTATCTATTTCAGTCCGAAATCCAGTAACATCCTTAATGGGGAAACATTAGAAGCATGCTTGTGAATCTCGGAACAGACAGTGATGTCCATTATCACCACTATTATTTAACATTGTTCTGTAGTACTAATACAGTTAGACAAGAGAAAGAAATTAGAGTATAAAAATAAAATATTTGCAGCTTATATGTTTGTGTACCTGCAAAACCAAAAGAATCAGCTGAAAATTCTTACAAAGAGTTAAAAAATTCCAAACAGCAGAGAAAGAAAAAATTAAACACAAAATCAATGACTTCTATATATACAAAGTTACAGCCATTAGGAGAACCAATGGAAGAAAGATCCTCAGTGTTCAACATCAAAAAATATATAAAATAGCATTAAGCTTAATAAGAAATGTGCAAGTGTCTATATAGAAAAAAGAAAAAAAAAACTTTTTAAAAGCTTCTAATGTTGCCCAAAGAACATTGGAATATTTAGAATAATACACCAAGGAAAGCCTTAGCATCTTGTCAGTTTCTCCTGATTCATTTTATAAATTCATTTGACAATCACAAAACTCAGGATATTTTGGACCTAGATAGACTGATCTGGAGTTGATAATGGAAAAATATACAAGCACAAATAGCCAGGAAAATTCAGCAAAGGGAGAGCAATGATGTGGAATTAGGCCCGCCAGAGATTAAAACTTATTAGACCCCAATTATTTAGACAGTTTGGTTCTGGGCATGGAGGGAAAAAAAATCATTGGAAAAAAATATAGAATACATATGTGAATTGCAGTGCATATAATATCCATGGGGAAAAATAGATTTTTCAATAAATAATGATGAGCCAACAGGGTAGCCATCTGGAAAAAAATGGATCCATGCCTCATAGTTTATACCAGAAGAAACTTCAAATGGATCGTGGATGTAAATATAAAACATAAACCATAAAAGTAATCGAAGACATCATGGGAGAATTCTATGTAACTTCAACATGAAAAAGCTTTCCCAACTATGATAAAAACCAGGAACCATAAGAAAAGGAGTAATAAATTTTACTTACTACATAAAAGAAAACTTTTTGCATGGTCAAAATTGCTTATAAGAAACAAAAAAATGGAGAAAACTTTTGCAACCATATCACAGACAAAACATCATTTACTTTATGTGTAAAGAGTTCTTCAAATTGACACAAAAATGCCAACAGTTCAATGTAAAAATGGATAAAGATTATGGGCACTTGTTTTATACAAAGAAAATGAGAATTCTTCCCTTGGTAATGTGATATTAAACTCTCCCTATTATTTGTCCCAGTAGCTTGCTTATTTCCATCTTTCCACTTACTCCAACCTATTGCTATTTTTTCTGTTTGCTTGTTTGTTTTATTCTCCCTTTTCTCTCTAAGACTGTGAATTCCATGGGAAAAGGAATCCTGTCTGTCTCCCCCATCGGTTCTCCCACTGTGCCGTGCACAGTGCTGTCAGACGCGAGGTGCTTAGTAATCTGCTCTGTTTGATTTCACTCTGTTCTATTTGTTCTTCAGAAAAACACCTACACATTCTTCCTTCTGACCTGTGCCAAATATATTCAGCTTTTTTTTGTTTCTAGTAAACTCAGTAGATGGGTTGAAATTTATAGAATTCAAAAGAAGTTACATAAATTCACCTAAAACAGGGGACCTGGGTGGCTCAGTGGGTTAAGCCGCTGCCTTTGGCTCAGGTCATGATCCCAGGATCCTGGGATCGAGTCCTGTATCCGCCTCCTTGCTCAGTGGGGAGCCTGCTTCTCTCTCTGCCTCTGCCTGCCTCTCTGCCTGTTTGTGCCCCCCAACCTGACAAATAAATAAATAAATAAATAAAATCTTTAAAAAAATTCACCTAATACAACTACATATTAGGCTTCCAATGGTTAGCTTCAAGGACAGAGGATGGTTAGTTACCTAGTAGGAACTTAAAAATTATTTGTTGAATTAAAAAAATGTTAGAAGAAGAGTATTTGCCATAAGAGATCTTAATTTTGTCAGATTATTCTTTGGCAGAGTATATGTTTCATTAATAACTTCTTTAGTGTATTAATTCAACTTCAGTTGCTGTGAATGTTCTTCAATTAATTCATCCCTTTGGCATTATTGATTTCTTTATCATAATGAGATTCATATGCATCATTAGAGATAATGTTTGTATGACTTCAGAGTTTTATTAATATTCACTATACCCCTAGTGTTGTTAAAGTACTGGTTTGTCCTGTAGTCACTGCATGGCTTGACTGGAGAAGAGTGAACTTAGTTACTGACATGGTTTTTGGATTGGGTTCCTTATGAGCTTTTGGACAGAGAAAGCTTCAGGTCCTTGCCATGTGGGCCTCTCTGTGGAAAAATAGGATAGTGCACATGGGTAATTTCCATCAAAGCGTAAGAGAGAGCTCGCAAGGCAAGAAGCTGTAGTCTCTTTGTAACCTAATTTTGGTAGCGATAGCCCATCACTTCTGCACTATTCTCTTCAGGAGAAGACAGTCATTAGATTCAGCCCATATTCAGAGAGAGGGGATTGATGACAGAAGGTATGACAGTCAGCTGGTGGGGATCATTGGAGGCCATTTTAGAAAATGCCTACTGCATCTCATAAGTAAGCAGTTAAGACATCTTCTTAAAAGAATTCAGAAGAATGATCTCTAAGGGTTGAGACGTTCAGGAAGATGTTTATAAAAATGTTGAGACCTGACCTAAATCCTGAAGAAAATTTTGACAAGAGGGAAAACAGCCTTTTATATAGAAAAAATATAAACTAAGGTGTAGACGTAGACATTTTTCTAGATTACTTCAGGAACAGAAAATAGATAGTATAACTTGAAAGTAGTATTTTTACGTGAAATATTAATTAGTGATCCTAAATCAGAAAACTATTTTCTCTTTTTGGTAAATGCTGCTTTTATCAATCTTGTTTGGGGTATTAATGGTTTTAAGTATTAGAGAGGTAGAAATTAAAGATCAAGCATGTTTATGAAATACTTTTTATCACAGAATTTTAAATTCTAAGATGTATTTAATGACAAACACAGGAAATGATGTCTTACTGTCTCCAAAAGCAAGAAAGTAGAGGTTTAGTTCTCTAAAAACTCATTTAAACACAATAAAAGTTTGACTTTTTCATCGTATGAAAAATAAAAACAAAGTTTTTGTAGGAGGCATGCCTTCTAATAAGAATGTACTTTACTAAGAAATCTTAAAAAGAATGTACTTTGCTTACTAACCTTTTTTGAGATGGAAATGCAGATTTATTTAAATCAGCCTAAGTAGGGATAAGCACAAGAAAAGTATCATCTTTTTCCCCCTAAACTCATTGAAGTTGCTCTTTGTATTAGAGTAGATATTTACTTAACCAATCATGGTACCTAAGGCAGTGTCTTTGATGTTGTCACAAAAGTTATTGGCAGTAGCAGCATTAGCAACAGCAGAGTTAATGGGATTAATCTACTCCAGGCCTTGCCCCATGCATACTGTCCTCATTAAACTCTCACAACAACCCTGGTGTAAGTATGATTATTATTCTCATTTTATAGATGAGGAAACTAAAAGCCAATGAGATTAAGGGACTTGATAAAAATTAAAAACCAAACCAAACCAAAAAAACCAAATAAACATATGGTGGAGCCTTGATTCTAACCCAACTAGTTTTGATTCTAGTGCTAGAACTCTTAACCCAAGCAGCAGACTGCCTCATAAGCCCAACTTTTAGTAAATACGGGCCATGTAAATGAACAATTTCACATCAAAGGGCACTTTCATCTAGTCGATGTCGATTTTCTGGTGGGATCTGGATCAGCACCAGTCTAAGCACTATTCTTCAGTGTGGTTGGGAAATTTAGTTGGACAAATCTCCCTTTCAGTGTCTCTGCTAATTGTTATTAATGGATGCCTGTGAAACACATGTTAATTATTACATTTTGGTTTGAGTACAGACTGCACAACAAAGAAAAAAACCCTGCCTTTTGGAGCTCAGGTTTTAAAGAGAAGGCTTGATATAATCAGGTAACAGGAATGCTCTTCAAAGTGAAGTAGAGACGCATGGGAACCTGGACCACAGGTATTGAAACCCTGTGGTGATAAGAAAGGGCTGATCCCTGTGATACCGGAAAAATGCAACAGAACGTCTCTTGTTCCTTGTCTATAGTTTTTGGAAAGCACTGGTCATGTGACAAGCCCATGTCTGGCCTTGCAATTGCAGCAGTGTTTTGCTGACCTGGGAAGAGAAGGAGTGGGATGGCCGCTATGGTTGCCTTCCCAATACCAAGTATGGGCACCAGGTGCGGGTTTGTCTTGGGTTGAAAATACATTTGGAGGAGATTCACAGTGGTACAAAGTAATTAACTTTATCGACCTTAATGAGACTGTGGTAGCTTTCAAATAGGGGAAACTTTTAGCCACCAACTAAGGTAAATACTTTGAATGTCATATTAGGAGAAGAATTTACATTTAAAATGGATACTCATGTTGATGATTCAGTTTCATATTCAACATTTATAATTAGGCTGAATATTTTGTGTTTTCGATATTTCTCCTCCGAAGCAAAAAAAAGCAAGACAGATACACATGTGTGTATGAACAGACATACATCATTGCAAGAGTGTGTAGAGAAAATAAAAACCAATAATAACAATCACAAAACCAAAATACAACCATGGTTGAATTTCAGTGTTACAAGTTCGTAGAGTGTCTTATTTCATTAAATCAAAGGAATTCTTTGTATACTCACTAAGGACTAACAGTAGGAAGATGACATTGCCAAGAGTTGTGCATTTAAAAGAAAGGTGAAAGTTTCAAGTGAGAGGATTGAAAAAGAATACTGGATCCAGACAATAACTGTTTTGATTAAATTCTAAATATTTCACCTTCAAATATTTCATCTCACAACAGTAACAGATTTCCTTGCCTAATGCCAAGAGATATTTCTGTGCCTTTTTCCAGAGACTATGATAAACCAATTAAGAGCTACAAATTCATGAATACAACCAAAATTTATGAGTACAACCTCAGACTTGTATGTGCTAGTGTGAAATTTTTCTCTCTTTAAATCATGGGTACACTGATTTGAAAATTTTTTTGAAATTTTTGTTTGAAAAATTTTTTGAAATTTTTGTTGAAAGAAAATAGTTCTCATTATTCCACTATTCCAAATGTCAATTTTTACTTTGGTGTGACCCTTCAGAATTTGTCCTTTATTGTCTCTGTAGTTGCAATCCAAGTATATATGTAATTTGTTTTGTCTCTTTATTTAGTGATACAAGATAAGCTGTTACTTGTATTTTTACACAGAACACTAATTTAATTACTGCCCAATATTATTTAGAGATTTACATGTTTCTAGATATTTTTATATTTTGACATTATTTGTCAATATCTTACTTATGTCCATGTCTTTCTTATTTTTGGTGAATTACAACAAAAAGGGAAATGACTTCATCAGAAGATACTTTTATGACTTACCATACCTACGGGCGCCTGGGTGGCTCAGTGGGTTAAAGCCTCTGCCTTCAGCTCGGGTCATGATCCCAGGGTCCTGGGATCGAGCCCCACGTCGGGCTCTCTGCTCAGCAGGGACCCTATTTCCCTTCCTCTCTCTCTGTCTGCCTGCCTACTTGTGATCTCTGTCAAATAAACAAAATCTTAAAAAAAAAAAAGACTTACCATACCTAAAATGCATATAACTACACTAAATTTCACAAAAGTGGTAACCACTTATAATTTAACAACAGTACACATATTCCAGGTTGTGTTACAATTAGAGTGATAATCTTAAAAAAAAAGTTCTTTTCTTTCTTACAAGTACTTTAAATTGGCTGAAGTTGATTTCTTTCACTATAACTACCTATGAATATTTGCTTCTGGTCTTATTTCTTTGTTTTCCTTCTCTAAATGAATTTTCTTTTTATGTAGTGATTGATACTTTTTTGGGGTACAAATTTGAATGGACTCTTCAGTATAGATTTTCATCTATTTTTTTTTAAAAAGATTTTATTTATTTATTTGACAGACAGAGATCACAAGTAGGCAGAGAGGCAGAGAGAGAGAGAGGAAGGGAAGCAGGCTCCCTGCCGTGCAGAGAGCCCGATGCAGGACTCGATCCCAGGATCCCGGGATCATGACCTGAGCTGAAGGCAGAGGCTTTAACCCACTGAGCCACCCAGGCACCCGATTTTCATCTATTTTAATTGATGACATAAATGTTGCCAAATCTGGCTTTATTTATTTTTTTTAGATTTTTTAAAAAAATATTTTATTTGTTTATTTGACACAGAGAGAGAGATCACAAGCAGGGAGAGAGGCAGGCAGAGAGAGGGGGAAAAAGCAGGCTCCCCGCTGAGCAGGGAGCCTGATACGGGGCTCGATCCCAGGACCCCGAGACCTGACCTGAGCTGAAGGCAGAGGCTTAACCCACTGAGCCACCCAGGTGCCCCTATTTATTTAGATTTTAATATTCATTTGATTTTTTTTTTTTAATTGAAGGATAGTTGACACACAGTGTATCTTAGTTTTGGGTGTACATAGAGATTTGACCACTCTATGTTATGCTGTATTCACTGCAAGTGTCATCAGTTTTCATTTGATTTCTACACATTCGTATCTGTCAGTATTTCCCCTTGTGATTTCTTCTGTTGCGTTGAAAAGGAGAATGTTATTCTTCTATATATCAGATTTATGTTCTAATTTGGATTCAGTTAAATTAATTATAATGGTTATATTAAACCAGTTAAGCCTATTGGAGTTTATTTTACTATATATTACAAAATTTGAATTAAATTGAAATATTTTTTAAAATAATCATGTTTTATATATCTTGTCTTTAGATACTAGTTTGTATGTAGGTTATTAATTATTTTCTAGTTATTATATATTTCTTTATATACCAACAGTTCTGTCTTCTTAGTTATTGATGCTGATGGCCTTTATTGTTTTACCAATTTTCATTATTATAATTGTCCATGTGCTGATCAGAATGAATTTAAGAATATTGTTGCTAAGTATTCTAAAATACTTAAAGCAAAATATGTAAGTTACTAAAATACATACAAGCAAAAAAAAAACTTTTTTTTGAGATTTTTTAATGTATTAAATCCATAAATTATCAGAATGTATGTATTTTAATATTTAGCTTTTTTTTTTATAACAATGGTCTTTTTTCATAAAAAATCTTTTATACTCTTCAATAAAGAGTATATTTAATTCAAGGTCTTGATAAACCTGGAATGCTTAACGTGTTGCTGGGATTATAAATGAGTATTTCCTCATTCAACCTTCCTAAGTCTGGCTTGTGTGGGGGTCTTCTAGCCAGTTGGAGGCGCCATTATATAAATTGTATAATTTGGTTGAGTCCATGCAGGAATTAAATGTTCTGATATTTGCATTTAAAACTCGCACTATACAAAATGGGGATGGATGGTAAAATCCATGCTAACAGTTTAAACCAGACTTCAGAGAAGCACAAGGAGGAGGAGAAGATCCTTCAGGCATGCCGCCAGGAGGGATAACCCCCAGACACCCGGATACCCTTGGGCCACGTGCAGACTCACACTGGACCTTGAGGTCCTGCCTCAAGCTGCAGGCTGAGCTCAGCATTTGGCCAGATGGGCTGTGGGATTGCCCTTCCTGCCAGATGTGGGACAAGCACTGTGCTTCAGCCTGCGGTGGGGTCTGGTCAGCTGAGGCGGACATCTCTTTCCAAGGTCCCAGTCTCTGGCAGGCAGGGGTCCCCCAAGGATCTTTAAACCTTGGTGCTGAGACATGCTTGGTACCTGTTAGGAAGGTATAGAAGGTTTGCCCCCATGGAGACATGGCTTTCAGCGGCCAGAGCTCCCAGCCCTCGCCATCCTCACATCCAGGTCCCTGCTGGGCTGGATGGTGGAGAGTGTCAGCTATAGAAGCAGGACCAGGATAGGGTAGGGCCTGGGGCATGCATGGTAGGCAGAGGCTGAGAATCTGTCTTCAGAAGTAGTGGCAGGCCGGACCACACGTGAGCTAAGGCTCCAGGCTCAGACTGCATGTTCTACTGTCCCATTGAACTTCAATTACAAAACACAAATTCAAAGATAAGATTATTTCAAGATACATGATTCCAAAGCATTCTCAACAGAGCAGGGACCTCTGAGAGCAGGGCCATGTGAAACTGCACTGATCTTAAGTCTAGCCGTCAGCCCTTTAATTTGAAAGGCACACCCAGACATTTCTGATTCTGCCATGTCTCTCTTTTAAAAAAAGGTTTTTTTAGATATTTTATTTATTTGTCAGATAGAGAGAGAGCATGCAAACACATAAGCAGGGGGAGTGGCAGGCAAAGACTGAGGGAGAAGCAGACTCCCTGCTGAGCAGGAAGCCCGATGTGGGGCTCCATCCCAGCACCCTAGGATCATAATCTAAACTGAAGACAAACACTTAACTGACTGAGCCACCCAGGTGCCCTTCTGCTCTGTCTCTTTAAATATATTTGCTCGCTTGTACACTTCCGGTCAGTTTGAACTATTTGTTGAATGAATGAATGCAAATATTTAGGGGAAACCATATATATAATATCACATATATACAGACATATAAATGATTCTATCATATTTTTAGCAATGTCTCTGAGTCCCATATTTTTGTCAATGAAGTGTTCCTTCATAAATATGAGTTTGGATTTCTGAATTATATTTTGCCTGGAAACGTGACCAAAGGACTACATGCATTTGTTTACTTGTGGAAACCATCATGGCTGAAGTTGAGTCTATTCTCTTAAGATGTGGACATTTTCACAATATTAGTAATTCATTTCATAGGACTAGAAAATATATATTTTTCTTCAACATTTTACTCCTTTTGTAATTTTTCTTCATCCCTAACAAATGTCTAGATTTATTGGAAAGACCACTAATGCTAAGGAATTGCCTAAGAGAACAACTAAAATTTTGAAATGAATTCTAATTTTATCTTAAATTTAAAAACACAATTCCTTATAAGAATATCATTATTTAAGGGGCAACTGGGTGGCTCAGTGGGTTAAAGCCTCTGCCTTTGGCTCAGGTCATGATCCCAGGGTCCTGGGATCGAGCCCCGCATCGGCTCTCTATTCAGCAGGGAGCCTGCTTCCCTTCCTCTCTCTCTGCCTGCCTCTCTGCCTACTTGTGATCTCTGTCAAATAAATAAAATCTTTGAAAATATATATATATCATTGTTTAGAAATTTAAAATGCTATTGTACATTGTATTCATTTTCTTCTTGTTTGCTTTCAGAGTGCCTTAATCACACTGGAAAGCTTATTAAATAAATTTTATCATTATATTAAATTTTATTAAATAGCTTGACAAAATATTATATGTTTTCTTCTTGGGTATACCTTGTCAATACATGGGTATATTTTGGGTATTAAAATGCCATTTTTTAAATTTAGGGTTTCAGGTAAAACTAAGAGTTTGGACTTTGTTGGCCATTAAAATTCCCACACTTGTTTTCACAAGAGTGCTTGCTGCAGCTCGGCTAAGGTCCAGTGTAAGCAATGACATCCTTCCTACTTAATACACCTCAGAGTCCTGTGTCGATTACTAGGGCATTCTTCTTTGCTTCCTGTTCTGAACAGCTGTGTAACATTGCTGAATTCATGTTCACAATTTTTTCTGTATCCTGTTCAGCAGCAGGCCAAGTGAAATGACCCTTGCATTTTACAAATATTGGCTGCAGTTTCGCTAAGTACATGTATTTAATGTTATCATACAACTCATTGTTAAATGAATAATCTCTTTGGATAGTGGAGCAGAATGCTATGTAATCAATATGAGATAACTGGCATGAATTCACCAGTGGCCCAGATTTTATAAAACACACCAAATACATCACTTTATGTCAGAACAATCATTAAGGGCATTTAAGTGGTCTTCAAAATTACCTATTCTCGTGTGAGTAGCGATGTACTCAATTTAACGAGTCCTGAAATATACTTTGGCATTAGCTTAGTTCAAAGTCAGGAGACAGTTTTGTTTTCATGGATTAGATGCAGATCATTTAAAAATGGTGCTGGACAGCAACATTATAACTGAATGAGGATAGGGAAATCTGGGAAGAGTGGATTGTGGATTAAAGTGAAAAGTGAGAGTGAATATAGTTACTAATCTGTTTTTCTGTAGCATTCCAAAGCAGGAAACAAAATAATTTTCATTTAGACAACTTTAATGCTTTGAATAGATCTGTTTACTAGTAACTTGGCACATAGAAGACATTATAATTGATTTGTGTTGAATTGACACAGAGTAGAGTTTTTAGAGCATGGAACATGTTGAGATTCAGTTCATGGGAGGGATTCTGAACAGCCCATGTCCCAGTGCCTGGAATTTCTCTGCTCTAATGCCAGCCTCTGTTAATCTGATGTTCTCTTTGTTCCCAGCTCCTTCCTCATCTCCTCCTTGATACTTTCACTGTGTATTTCCCTAGAGCTCAGGGGTCTCTCTTCTCCCTGGACACTGAGAAAGTTTGCTCTCCCTTTCTGTATTACTTGGCTCTTTTCAGGCATTAAATAGACTTTCCGATGTTTCATAGCTTGCTGTAGTTTTCAACAATTCCCATTATGACAAGCTCTGTGACTTATATATATGTTTAATTCTTCTATAATGCTCTACAAATATTGTTTAGTTTATAATGCAGCTAGGGGTTCTCATTTTAACTTTTCACGTATTTATGTGTAACTGTAAATATAAAGCCAAGAACTATATATTTTCTAAAACCAAAGAAATTGGGAATACCGTTATCAAATCATGCATGGGTACTGTTTAAACCCGAGCAAGCAGCAGTTTCTTTTCCTCATATTATCAAGAAGCACTTTGAGTAAAGAAAAACCATAAGGAGCAGAAATCTGTTAGTGGAAAGGAAAAAGGAAGTGAGAAACTGGATATCGATCTTGCCAAGTGAAGCAGTGAAAGAAAATATTACCTTGTGAACTTCTTTCCATTATTTTCTCAAATACAATCCAACAACTGAGATTAAGAGAACAATGGCTGAGATGCTGGAAATAAATCCAACCCATCTGATAAGTCCCTAGGAAACGAGAAATAACAAAATGAGAAGAGGAGACTGCCTTAGGGTTTTGGACACTTTTTTTTTTTTAATCAAAAATGGTCTTCTGAAGCATGACATATTTCTTATATTTGCAATGATACATGTTGCCCTAATATTTCTTTTTCCTTAGATTTTATTTGTTTATTTATTGATAGAGAGAGAGTACATGTGTGAGCGGGGGTGGGGGGCAGAGGGAGAGGGAGAGGGAATTTCAGGTGGACTCTGTGCTGAGCAGCTGAGCATGAAGCCTGATGCAGGATTCGGTATCAGGACCCTGAGATCATGACCTGAGCTGAAACCAAGAGTCCAGTGTTCAACTAACTGAGTCACCTAGATACCTGCGATTGTTTGTTTCTTTTTTAAGATAAGCTATATGTAGAAAATGGTATCTATTGATTATGTATTCATAACTTGGTTGAAGTGAAGAACAAAACATTTGGATAATAGGGAAGACTGAAAACCTTCTTGGTTGGCTAACCAGTGTCCTATTGATCATGTCCCATGGATGTTAGCTATAGCATGGAGGTTTCATGATGTAATGAAAAGAGCAAATAATAAAAGATCTGAAGGCCTGGGTTTAACCTTTAACCTTTATTCTTTTTTTTTTCTTTATTATTCTTTGGTCTATTAAAGATCATTTCCAAGCATTCAGTAATAAAGAATTCTGGATATCGTGTGCATCAGATTAGGCATTCAAACATGGCCTGTCTTGCCTGTGGTCCAGAAGAAAGGAGGAGAAGGTTGGTAGTAACAATCATCAATAGAATGGAGATCTTGGAAAAAAGAACAGCTGCACATGTTGCTCTGTGTAGAAAACGTTTTCAGATATCTTAGCTTTTTTTTTTTTTTTCCTACCACCAAAGTTTTCAAGTTCATCTTCCCTGGACAGAGTTGTACCTGCTGGATGTCCTCAGAGGCTTGGCAGGGGATGAAACCAACATGAGCAAAAAGGAAGAGAAGAGGACATTGCTCATAATACAACTGGCACAGGGCTGTATGAAGCAACGAGAAAGACAGGAATGGAAGGGAGGAGGCTGATTTTGCCGAACAGTCATTACCATTCAATTCGAAAGAATTGGAAAGGATGCTTACAATTGGAGGGATATGGCAGTTCAGCAAGCCCTCACCTCTCTTTGAGTATCTCTCATAACTGATAAAAGATTTATCTCCACTGTTCAGTGTAGTTTGTAAAAAGGCTTATTAATGAACTGCAGGAGGGATTTCCTATCTTTGTTGAAAACAAATGGGTATTTGAGTCTATGGATATAAACGAAGGCTAATCAGTCCTCCTATTTTAATAGCAGTCCTTGGTCTCCACTCTTAAAGAGCAGTCATATATCCAGGGCTAATTTTTAAATTCTTATTGTAGGAATTTTCTTGTATGGGTGCCCTCTTTAGTCTTATGTCATTGCTTTCCTCTAGTACTCTTTGTATTTCTTCCTAAGTCTTGAGCTTTGAATTCCAGAATTATTTCAGTATTCTGCCATGTAGGAACATAGACGTTTGGCTTGACAATGTTGCTGACAATTTATATGTCAGGGTGTAACCGTCTGGCATATTCTTTGCTATTTTGCATTCCTTTGCAAAGTATGCCTTTGTTTAGTCTTGAGGGAGTAGGCTTCTCTGATTTTCCATACACTTGGGACAAGACTTTCGTATAACTAATAACTGTTCTGCTTGGTATGGAATGCAGATGTTTGCATTTTCACCCAGTTTCTCCAGTTGCTTCTCCATTCCTTTTGCATACTGCAAGGTGTCTAGTCTAATCTGTGATGAAGGATGCAGGCATAGTTTTCATGTGACTTCTAAGAAAAATTACAGGGGTTATGGCAGACAAATTGGGCTTCCTTTCCAATTTACCTCATTCTAAAATCCTACAGTCTGTTTTTGTATTATATTTAGCACATTATAGAAGGCCTAATTAATTATTATCCTTTGAAGTCATAAAGGCGTTTGTCTAGCTGTGTGCCTTTGAAGCTAGAAAAATGTGTTATAAAAAGTCAGTGTTAAATATTTTTATGATTTTGTACTGAAGTTGCTTATTGTCATTTTGAATACAGCCTGTATCTTCATTAGATAAAATAGATTTTCATCCACCTGGGAATTTAAGGTGATATGTCTGTGCACGTGATACTCTGATGAATTTTAATCCTGTATTCCTTAAATAGATGAATGTTTCTTAAGGAAGTACTCGATACCTATAAAGGCCGCTTTCCACTTGTCTATTTTACAAGTTGATGGTAGGGGCGCCTGGGTGGCTCAGTGGGTTAAGCCTCTGCCTTGGGCTCAGGTCATGATCTCAGGGTCCTGGGATCGAGCCCCACATTGAGCCCCACATCGGGCTCTCTGCTCATCAGGGAACCTGCTTCCTCCTCTCTCTCTGCTTGCCTCTCTTGCCTACTTGTGATCTTTGTCTGTCAAATAAATAAATAAAATCTTAAAAAAAAAGTTGATTTTTTTTTTTTTAAGAAAATGATCTTTGTGGATTAAAATGTTTACCACAGACATACTGTATCCTAGGAAAAAAATATTGTCAACTTAACCCACCCTGGTATCTGGGCTTTTTCTCTTCCCCTGACTTTAGTCCTGCGGTGAGGGTGGCAGCAACCACAAAAGTAATTATGTTGGTCAAAGTCAGCTCAGGAGAATGGTGATAGTGACAGACAGCACCCCCAGCCCTGCGGGAAGGATGTGGTAGGGACGATATCCTCAACTTTTAATGTCCTCATTTCAGTGCCTCTGCAAGTTCTTAAAAACCCTGTGGCATTCCTTTGCAGTGAGGCAGATGGAGCTAGAGTGTATTATGCTAAGCAAAATAAGTCTATTAGAGAAAGACAACTATCATATGATCTCTCTGATATGAGGAATTTGAGAGGCAGGACGGGGATGGGGGAAGGGAGGGAAAAAGTGAAACAAGATGGGACTGGGGAGGGAGACAAACCATAAGAGACTCTTAATCTCAGGAAACAAACTGAGGGCTGCTGGGGGATGGTAGGGGAGGGAGAGGGCAGCTGGGTGATGGGCACTGGGGAGGGTGTGTGCTATGGTGAGTGCTGTGAACTGTGTAAGCCTGCTGATTCACAGACCTGTACCCCTGAAACAAATAGTACATTATATGTTAATAAAAACGAAACAAAACAGAACACAAAAACCCTATGGCATTGATGTTCATTTGTTTTTATGTTGTTTAACGTTAAACTTTTTATTTTCAGCTAATTTGGACTTATAGGAAAGTTGCAAACAAATTTAGTGGAGAACACAGAATTATAGGCTGGGTAACTGATTAATGTAGAGTCCAGCAACAAAATAGGTATTCAATAAATATTCACTAACCAGTGAGAGTACAGAGGGACTGAAAGGGACTGAACCTGGGGTCTCCTGACTCTTTGTCTTATGACATTTTTCACTGTCCCTCTGAATTTCTTAAAGCTAAAAATTTACGTAAGCATGATTTCTAGCAAAATCTAAGTTATTCGTTGGTAGCTAGCTATAAGCTGAGAAAAAGTCTGTTGTTTTGCTGGCTAAATGTTTCTTATTCATAAATAACCATATAGTGTGCAGAATGAAAGACATGTGCAAACACAATAAAGTCTTTAATGCTGTTGATTACCATTTATTCACTGGTGTTATTTTTATCTTCATAGAAATTGGCCCAGTGACAATTACCACAGATCCCAAGAAGTTTCAATATGAACTCAGAGAACTGTATGTTCAGGTAAGTGCTTGCTTTCGCTTTTTCAGTTTGTTTTAGGGGAAAGGAAAAGCATGAACTTTTATCTGATTTCCCTTATTTTTAAATCTGATAGAAGTCATTGTTGACTTCTAAATTCCAATACCACTTCTTTTTCTCACTTCTCACTTTCTTACTACTGCCTCTCTTGCATGCTGAATAAATTGAACAGTAGATGTGGGAGTAGGGCAGATTGGGTTCACCTTTATCGATGAATCACCCATGGCTGTTGTCATGCAACAGTAGCAGATAAAAGAAGTTTTGACAGACTATTTGGCCCTCTTAGCCCAAGATATTTACTATATGACCCTCAACAGGAGTTTACTGAATCCTGCTCTCAGGGAGTCCCTTCACTGAGATTCATAAGGAACAGTTAATTCTTTCCCCTTAATGGAAATGGTATAATTAAAATAATTTTTATATTATGTGCTATAAATCAACTCTATAAAATTTTTGATCCTAAGTATAATTTGGTTATGAGAAAAGAAGAATAATACTGGTTTAACTGTTATTCTGAAAACAGGACTTGGAGATAGGGTTAGTCTGTACTTTCTCCTTAGTGCTGCTCTAAGATCATTGCTAAATCCATTCATTAAAAAAAAACGACAAAAACTTGCTCTTTGAGGCTGCTTCACTATGCTATCCTCCATGGATGGTCTCTGCTGCAGTCATTTCCATCATTCCTATAAGCTTCTGGTACCTGGCTCTTTGGCTACGTTTCCTGTTCAGGGCTGCCACTATTCCAGGGACTTCAGCATTTATGGGAATGACCTGTCAGAACCTTCTCCCCCTCAGTTCCTTGACCTGCTAGTCATCCTCAATAACCTGTTCTTTCCTTTATCTCAGTCTTCCATGCACTTTCTGGACCTTATCATCACTAATCCATTCTACCTCTCAAATCACGCTAATTCAAGCATTAGAGTAACGGCAACCAACTGTGCACCACGCTTGTTGGCACAATTGTTTACAACTGTTCTTTACCCTCACTGACCCCTGTCCTGTCTTCCTGTCTCCCAGGCCATCAGACCATCAGATCTCTCCTTTTCTTTTTTCTTTCTTTCTTTTTTTTTTTTTTTTATTTTCCCCCAATCTAGCTCAGAGTCCTATCATTTTAAAAACACACATTTTTCTTTCTTGTTCATTGCTTTTCTGTTCAAAAGGCAAACCTTGTTCCCCTCTGACCCCAGTGGTCTGCATTATTCATGCTCGTCCACCAGTGGTCAAGTGCGGTTGAAGTCTAACAACAGGGCAGGTTGTTGATTCCACTGTAAATACAAACCCATCTATCTCCACTAGACTCTAAATACTCCCATGATCTTACTGTGTTTATTGGTCAATTAATCTCCCATTTTAGGACACCTGGGTGGCTCAGTAGGTTAAGGCTCTGCCTTCAGCTCAGGTTATGATCCCAGGAAATTGGACTCCTTGCTCAGTGGGGGAGACTGCTTCTCCCTCTGCCTCTGCCCTTCCCCCTGTTTATGCTCGCTCTCTTTCTCTGTCAAAATAAACAAATAAGATCTTTAAGAAAAATAAATCTCCTGTTTCTCCCAATGACAATTACAGACCTTGTCTACTATTTTTAGACTTTCATCCCCTTACCCTTTTACGACTGGCTACTTCAGTGAGTTACCTACTCTGAGCAAGTGACCGCACTTACTGTTTCAAATACAGGTACATAGAAATGGCAGCCCTCTCTTCCTCATACCTCAGATCCACTGACATCCAGTACCCATTCTATTCTCATTCTTTACTTGATCTCAACTCTGGCTTTCTCAGGATCCTAGCTCTCTCAAGCTATTTCTCTCAGCTGCTTAAAAGCTCCCATTTATTCTTTTTATTTTTTTTAAGATTTTATTTGTTTATTTGACAGACAGAGATCACAAGCAGGCAGAGAGACAGGCGGGGGTTGGTTTTTAACTTTCTAAATGTTTTCCATATCAATTGATTTCTATTTCTGTTGGTACTGCCCTAGTCCCAATTACTGTATCTTCAGTCTAAACAAATTTAAAAAAAAGCTTCTAAGTGATTTTCCTGCATTTATTCTTGTTTTTATTTTCCAGGCTATTCTCTATTCTGTAAACAAAATGATCTCAAAATACATTTCTGAAATGATCTCGAAATACATCTATGCATATTTCCCCCTAATATTCTCTACTGTCATCCCCACCTCATCAAATTCTTCCCATGATTTTGAGTGACCTGAGATCTGCCTCTGTTTCAGCCTTCTTTGCTCTGGGCTTGGGCTCTGTCTTAAGGGGCTCCCCTTGTTTGTATCCTCATCCATCTCCCAGTGGCATTTTTGCACATGCTCTTCTCCTTGGATGGAAAGTTCCTATCCTACATCCTGCCTTCAGTTCCATGTTCCCCTAACCCGATTTGAAATCCTGTATTCCAAGTCTAATCTTGAGTACCACTTACTCAGAGATCCTTCCCTGTCCTCCAGGCTAGGTCATATATTGCTACCTCTCTCCATTGCAAAGTAGTTGGGATTTCACACTGAAGAACCATGTCTGATTTAGTCATCATTACCCTAGTAAAATGCATGACATATAGAACATGCTTACTCTTTGATAAAGAAAGAAAGATTAAATATACCAACTGAGTCCAAGTTGAAGAGTTGAAATTTAATACTTTGAAGTTGAAGTTGAAGAGTTGAAGTTTAATACTTTGGTTTCACTATTAGGTGAATGAGTTGATTTGTAACTGTGTATGTAACTGTGCATGATATGAGCATAACTGGGGGATAGGGTGAATAAGTCAAAGCTTGGCATTACAAATATGTATTCAGTCATGATTCTTTTATTGTGCCTCTATCATTTTTAAATTATACACTAAAATAAACTATATTTCATGAGAAATCTCAATAGATTTCCATAGTTATCCCTTGGCTCTTTTTCTCTTTTACTAAATTTATTCTGATTATTTTTTCCACTAATAATCCTCCATTTCCTTTCTCTTATACCATGTCATTCTTTCAGTCTTTTCTTGATACTTACTTAGAATTTACTTTTCTATCACTCACTATAGCAAATTCTTTGCCACTTTAGGTGTCCAGATCCTCTGAAAAAAATCTTTCTTTCTTTTTTTTTTTTTTTAAGATTTTGTTTATCTGACAGAGAGAGATCACAAATAGGCAGAGAGGCAGGCAGGGGGGCGGGGGAAGCAGGCTCCCTGCTGAGCAGAGCCTGATGTAGGGCTCGATCCCAGGACCCTGGGATCATGACCTGAGCTGAAGGCAGAGGCTTAACCCACTGAGACACCCAGGATCCCCTGAAAAAAAATCTTTCCATAAAAATTTCCATCCTGTACATGAATTATGGGAATTAGAAATTGTACTGCCCTGGTTGTTAAAATTTTTATGTTGCTTTATTCTGCTATGAACTCCTGCGAGCAAGAGCCTTGTAGCTCTCATTGGGCCTCTTGATCCATCCATGAGGTAACTGGTATATGCACTAGAGTAGACTTAAATAGGTGTGGAATAAGTGGATGTTATATGAGGCTAGCCTCTTTTAAAAATACATACTTAACAGTAAAAACTATATATAATATTATATTATTATATATTAATTATATATCATTGTGTATTATGTAGAATATATAGTATATATTATATATATTATATATATTCCTTTACACTCCTTGACCCCTGTCCTGTATATGTATTATATATATAATATATTATCAATATTATAATTACACAATATTATATAAATATAATAAAAACAAATATAATTTAAACTTACTTGACAGTACAAAGAATGACTTAAAAACCCAGTTATCAGTTTTCATTACATAGAGATTCAGAAGGGCCAAGGAATGGAGGTTTCTAGCTGATAGAA
This sequence comes from Mustela nivalis, assembly GCF_964662115.1. Taxonomy (NCBI): domain Eukaryota; kingdom Metazoa; phylum Chordata; class Mammalia; order Carnivora; family Mustelidae; genus Mustela; species Mustela nivalis. Next base: position 21,190,763 of record NC_139035.1, read on the forward strand.
TATTAAGAAAGGATTTACTGTACTCATTTTTTTTTCCCTATGCAGAAGTGCAGCTGAGCTGTATTCTTTAATATCTGGCTAGAATGAAAATCCCTACATTCTCAATGAGGCCTGGCACTGGCACTTCCTGACTTCCTGCCTCTCCCTTTCTTTTGTTCTGAAGGATCTTCAAGGTGTGTGCTTACCCTCTGTGCTCCATTTGTCTCCAGGGTGAAGGATCAGGATTCCTAGCTCACCCTCCATTGATTCCCTCCCCAGAGCAGCACCTCTGGAATTGTGCCTGACACAAGCACTCCATAGGGTCGTATCATGTCTCTGCTCAAAAAATTAATCTTTCTTTTCTTTCCTCCTGGAATGAAAGCTGATGTACATTTTTCTGGAGGTTTTCTCTGGTCTGGCTATATCTTATGGGGTTTATTTTTGCATTGTCTTGGGATCCAAGAGGATGCTTAAGTAGAACAACCAGTTTGGGAAGAAAACAAATATTTACTTTTGCCCTTTATTCAACATTGGGCATTGTTACAGGCATTGTTACATTTTAAATGAGTGGCAAGATTTTTCATTAAGTAAGGGTCAGGTATGAAAAGACTCAAGGCTACATCATTGCTTAACCCCTAATCTGAAGAATATATTTTGTTTACTCATCAGTGTTTGCTTAGAGAAAATTTTATTATTTCATAAGTCAATCCAGAAGCTAAACTCCACAAATTTCATGAAATTTTAGCACGAGATACTAAATTTTGTTTTGTATATAATTTCCAGACCCCTCTTCAGTTCTCCTACCATTTTTAGTGACGCCCTGAAAATCACTGGTATCATGAACAACAAGAATTGCTGTCTTCTTAAAACTAACTTAGCTTTGGGTGCCTGGGTGGCTCAGTTGTTAAGTGTCTGCCTTCAGCTCAGGTCGTGGTCCCAGGGTCCTGGGATTGAGCCCCACATCAGGCTCCTGCTCAGCAGGAAGCCTGCTTCTCCCTCTTCCACTCCCCCTGCTTGTATCTCCACTGTCTCTCTTTCTCTCTGTCAAGTAAATAAATAAAATATTAAAAATAAAAAACTTAACTTTTAAAAGTTTTTTTAAACTTACTAATTTTTTTGCATTTTTAATAGTTTTGAAAAAAAGAAAAGTAAATTTAGTTTTAAGTAATTTAAATAATTGGCTGTTAACATTACACTAAACTTGGCTATTTTTTAATAGAGGTATAGGTAACTTGAAAAGCAATTTAAAATTTTCCAAAAAAAACTTAGAAAAAAAATCACCAAATTTAAATCATTAAATTTATAATATTATTTTCATTTTCCTTTGTTATCTTTCATTTGGAATACAAGGGAGTAACTTGAAAAGCATCTGAGCTTTCTCTCTGAGGAAAAGAAGGGAAGACAGATGTCAACAAATGGTATTCAAATCACAGAGCTTTGGGAATTAGTATCCCTGTAAATATGCAGTGCAAAGTCCTGTCTAAGGTCACATTCTTTATAGGAAACTCTAAACCTTTTTGATTTTTAGAAAATGGTATCACAGCAGTATGCTTTAAAGCCTTTTATCTATATCTTCTTCTTAAAAAGATTTTATTTATTTATGGGGGGGAGCAGAGAGAGAGGGAGAAACTGTCCCCTCCCTGCTCCGTGCCACCACCATGGAGCAGGAAGCTTGACTGACCCTGGGGCTTGATTCCAGGACCTGGAAACATGACCTGAGCAAGTTGCAGATGCTTCACCAACTGGGCCACCCAGGCGCCCCCTATCTATATGTTTTGTTTTTGTTTTTGTTTTAAAGAACAAAAAGCAATTAGTCAAACAGTTGAAATGTAAAGAAAAAGAGGTTTTACAATAATAGAGTTATTGTAAAAAAAAAAAAAATACTTTTTTTTTTCCATATAGATAGTTGGTACCTAAAACGGGAAAGCTTCATGTTCCCTTTGCAAAGTCTGTTAGTAAAATTGACCTTAAAAAAAGCAGAAATGAGAGTAAAAATGCGTAGAGCGGCATCATCACATACCAACAGGATAGTCAGGAAGAAGATTACTATTGCAATTCTTTAATAGAAGCAGAAGTATAAATAGGCAAACTGTAGCAGGCTGAAGTTAATAGAAAAAAGTGTTTTGTTGCTGTAGTGTAGGAACAGTTGATGTCAGGATTAATACTTGCAAAGGAGAGTATGAGAAACATGGCCAGACAGGCCAAAATGGTTAAAAAGAGGAGGAGAGGATAGTGCTGATTTTAGAAGAGCAATATATGGTGATAATTTTGTATACACTTTATCTAATTTCTAGTTTTCTAAATCATCTAACTACGTAAAAGTATACTTTTTATTTCTAGATTTATAGGAAAATCTATATGAATTTTAAAACCCAAACTGATTATAACAGAAAGAAATTAAGAAAAAGCAAAAAAAATATATACTAGAAAAGAAAAGGGAAGGGATTATAGGTAAGTGCAGATATAGACACACTGTAAAAATATGAAAGATGTGATTTTTGTTTTTAGTATTGGCCTTGATTCAACTGAAAACAGAAGCTTTTGTTTCTATTTAAGTTTTCTTTCTTACAAATGCATATATATAGAAGTGTATAAATTCAATTTTACAGGAGGAATGGTGTGTATTTAATTTAGGGAAAAAGGTGAGATATGGCTTCCAATGCATGTAACTCAGAATACATGTAAAAGCTTCAAGAATAGTAGAACCAGTGTCCCACCCAAAGTAAGGGCTTGAGGAATGTTAGCTATTATTATTACCTGTAGTACCCCGAAGTTTTTTTTAAGGGAAATAATCCCCAAAGAATCCTGCCATAAATGACCAGCAATTGTGGAGTATGTGCCTTGTGATGGTGCACATATTTTAAAGTCATTCTCTCAATTCACACCCACAAAAATATTAATATTCCTTTTTACAAATGAGGATACTCAAGCATTGAGATTTTGGTAATAAGTCTTCATCAGATCATCAAACTGGCAAGGAGTAAAGTTGGTGTCAAAGCTAGGGGTTTTTAATGCCAAAGCCAGTGTCCTTTATCACGCTGCTATTTTCTAAATATCGATTTAAGTAACCTAATTACACTATCCAAATTGATATTTATTTATAGAATTTTTCTTTGTATTTTATTTCAAAGTAGGGGTGTAGAGAATTAAAGACAGATGTAAGTCTAGGTCTGGTCTCATCCTCAATGAAATGAATTTATTCCTTGAAGGTTTTGTCTTTCACTGCTGCCTCTAATCACTTTGAGTGAATTTACTGAGTAGCAAATGATAAAGTTAATTATAAATAAATTTTATTTCTATTGCTTAACATATGTTCTCATTACTTACTCTGGTAAAGTTATTTAAGTATGACCTCACAAACACCTTGGAGAGACATGAGAAAAGATGCCCTTTAAGGGACTGAAAAGTAGTGTTCATACTGTAGTTGTATTTGTAGGTGAGGTTTTGATTATTTTTGTTAGAGTTGAAACTTCTTGCAGTTTGAATTAAACCCCTTTTAGAACTTTGATTTGCTGCTGGAGTTTTCTGCTAGACCATGTGAATTCTCTAAGGGACAAATAATCCTAAATCCTCAGAGAATAAAGAAAAAGGAGGGACCTGAGTAGAAATACTTGGCTTTTTTTCTAGCTATGTACCCTGATATGCTATCTAGAAGCAAAAATATAGATGATTTCTTAACAATATTTTATGTGTGCACTTCAAAGGACAGAGAGTGTAGAAGAGTGTTCTGACCATTGGATTACTTTTTCAAAGCAGACTATAAGCAGAATGAGGTGGATGTGGATTATGGTGATAAAAGTCTTGATTTTCTTTTCAAAGTGTGCATGTGTGTCACTGTTCCAAAGGGTAAACACATGAGTCATTGCAGAGTCAACATTACAGTTACATGTGACAAAATAACTTTAAGAAGAGGGATTCACTGACCCATGATGCCTGGGTTCACCCCATACATGCTCCTTCCCCAACCACAGGATAACTCTATTCCCCATAGTAAGAATTGCATCTGATTTTGACAGTTTTTAGGTGATGGTAAGGATGGAGGTCAAAATGCTTTCCGTGGGAGAATGTTTCATGATCTAAAGCCAGGACTCCTAGAGAAAATGATCAACCTCACGTTGAGCAAAAGGAATGTAGAAGAAATTAAGAGTTTCTTCTCAATCCAAATTGATCAAGAGCAGTTGTCAAGAAGCTGTCTTTATTCTTAGGCCTTGAAAAAGTGTCAGGGAGAATTGTGGAGTCTTGGTTTTGGTATTCCCTTTGTTACTCGTCCAGTTATTCCATCAGATGTCTGAATCCCTTCCAGAAACCTATTAATACCTTAGAAATGAACTAACCCCAGTTAGGGATTCTATAGCACTGGTCTTCATCACCAGATGATACATGGGGGCCCTCCTCCGGAGCTGTATCCTAGAGCCCCTCTTGGTGCTGGAGGCTGATACTGGGCTTTGGCCATCATATCATGTGACTGAATTCAGGTGCAGTCACCAGCTCAGTTGGTCATATTTCCTCCTATAAACTTTAAACCAGGTCTCCCTCCTTCTGTATTCATATTGATTTTTAAAAATCCCCATTTATCTAGACTTTTCATATATATGAGTCTCCTCCTGTGAGATGATCTAGCTTTTGGTTCACTAGTCTCGTTTAATGACTACTAGCTTTGAAACAACCCATACAATTCATCTATCTCAAACTTCCCCATAAATTACAGTGTTCATAAACTATAATGATTTTATTAGTAAAAATGCATTGTGTTTATATATATATTTCATAATATATATAAAATATACATATTTTATATATATTTTTTATTTTTTATTTTTCCCCCCAAGACTTAAAAGTACATAAGTGGTATAAATGCATTTTTCACACATAAAATAAAACACACATTACACAATCACAACATTATAATCTGCTTCCACTACCCAATAACAAAGATAATACCAAATGTGCTGGGGAGTATATAAAATCCGTATGAGAGTGTTAGAGTGGAAAGGAAGACAGAGATTTTAGTGGGAAGGCTGAATCTGAGGAGTACTAAGGAAAGACAGAGAAGGGTCATGGCCCAAGGAAAACAGGGAGAAAGAAAGCCTGCCTAATGCTTGAACAAGCAGATTGTGAGTGGTTGCAAGGGCCTCTTTAGGCCCACAGCCCTGCCCTCCTTTGGCTCCTTCTCTCTGGGCAGACAAGGGAGCCCTATGTTAGGAGAGATCAGGAGTCCCAACAAGGGACCTGAACAGTGTCTTAATTTGATGGGAGAAGAAAAGGTCACAATGAAAAGGTGCAGAATCCTTGAAGGACAAAGGAAGGAATTCTGTAAGTAGTAGGAAGGCATATCATGTTCTGATTTATTAATCCAGATATTGAATGGCTGGTACATAGTGTATCCTTTATGATTTTTTAAATTGAGGTGAACTAATCTCCTCCTAAGATCAGACATGAAAGAAGTTCCAACAAATTGAAAGATCAGTTGTGGAAGAGTCAGATCCTTATTACCGAGAAAGGATAACCTGAAAGTCTGGAAGTGGTTGTAATTGTTACCCTTTAATACATCTGAAAGCAAGGGCAACCGTTTTTGATGCCTGGATTTGGATTCCACCTTCTCCAAACTAGTAAAGGGCAACATGGTGGGCTGCCTGGAAGGTAACATCTTTTATTTTGATTATAGAGATTTAAAGTTTGGGCTCTGAAATGCTCTGATTGGGCACCCAGGTGGCTCAGCTGGTGGTTAAGCATCTGCCGTAGGCTCAGGTCATGATCTCAGGGTCCTGGGATCCAGCCCTGTGACAGGCTCCCTCCCCAGCAGGGAAGCTGCTTCTCCCTCTCCCTCTGCCCCTCCCCCTTGCTCATTTTCTCTCTCTCAAATAAATAAATAAAATCTTAAAAAAAAAAAAAAAAGAAATACTCTGATTATCTCTCACTATATCCCTGCTGTATTTTCTACAAGTGATGAAGACCAAATGTCACTAATGCATTAGGATTCTACAGTCATTCTGATTTATTTTATACTTGCTTGGATGCATTTTTATTTTAGGTTCAATGCAGTGTAATGGTTTCCACATGTACCTTCTGTTTTCTTGGTCATAAAATCACACAACTATGTTTTAAGGAAGAGAAATGAGGTTATAAAGTTTCAGCTTAAGACCAAGTTTCATTTCTAAATTTTATAGGTAAAGGGCAATGGACACAAGTAAGACATTTGAAGCAGTCGGTATTCACATGAAGGAAAAATGAAGTCTGCCTTTGAAACAAGGCTTAGTAGGTGATAGTTATGTTAGAATAAGGGTAAGTATTACAAGGCCACTAATACTTATTTTGGACTTAGGCATGAGCCTACCAAAAATGTTTCATTTATTCATTGCTTGGAGTTAAGCTTATCTGAGAAACGACTGATATTAACAATAGTTCAGTAAAAATGGATGATGAGACTAAAAGAAGGGGTGAGTTGACTAGAAGAGAAATAACAAGGCATGGGGTAAGGGTAAAGGCCTGCTCTGAGATTAGCCCTCCTAATACTCTGACCCGTTATTTGATGAGCATTTTCCCATTAAGATTTGGATAGGGACCTCATTTTTTTTTCCAGCTCCTCTCAGGGTTTAAAGGTTCAGTTTACTTCAGTGCTACTCCCACACTGTCTTGTATTTAGAAAAGACAGCGTGATAATCTCTGTTTTATTACTCCCTTGACTGATAAGATTTCTCTTCATTCTTATTTTATCTTGCTTTTCAGGAATTTATTTATTTATTTATTTTTACACAATTATCACTGCAACTCTGAGGTTATAGGTTTTTTTTTCTTTCCTTAATTCTAGGAGCGATATTTACTGTAAAAGTTCACATGCTTCTGTTTTTCCACTACCCATTTTTTTTCTATCTGAAGTGTCTTTGGCGGCTTAGTAAATCATAACCATCAGTCAGATTATAAAGATAAAATGAATATCAAAATACAGAGCAAGAATATGCCTACTGATCCAGATAAGTTCTATTTCAGAGCTCAAGGAAAAACACAAAGTTAGCCAAGTCAGGCCCTTCCCGCGTTACATTTTTGTGTACGTGTGCCGGTTTCTGTGGCTTTGGGAGATACAGTTCCATAGCCATGTGTGTTTTCTTTTGTTAAATATTAAAGCTGACAGCATGCCAGGATCAAGAGAGGGTGACAGAGGGAAAGAGACAAAGAGACAGAGATGCAGAGATAGGAGAGCTGGAGGGAGTTCGTTTTAGATGCCACTAAGAATATACTTGTACGTTTAGGAGGCTTAGCTCTGGAATTATATTACTTTGAAAGCAGACAGGCTAGGCCTGAGTAAAGCTCAGGCTGAACAAAGAACGCTTGCCTAGATTGTGTCAAGATTGCTTCTTTTGCACAATCTCATTCACCCATTTCCTCACTGTTCATTTATCCCTTCATCAATCAAACTACAAAGGAACACTTACTGAGTTCCTCAAGGAACAAAAAACTAGTGGGAGGAAACAGATCAATTCCAACACACTCAACAAATGCTTCAGTAGAAGAATGAACAATACTCCGTGGGTACCTTAAGGAAGAAGAACCTTTTTTCCTCTGACAAGCTACTTGCTTGCAGTCACAGAAACAGAGGAAGGTAATAAAATGCCCCAGTGGAGTTTGCACGAACTCTCAGGCTAGACAGAATTGAGTTCCAGTCTCTGCACTTTCACTTAGTAACTGTGTGACCCCTAGGAAAGGGGTTTTCAAGATTTAGTGCACTGGCAATGTAATGTGCTAACAATGACACCTACCTCATCAACCATTGTAAAGACTAGATTACAGTGTATGTGACGGTACCGTCTTAGTGCTTGGCTTAGAATGGACATCTGCTGACTTAGTACAAGTAAGGTGTCTTATTACCAGTAAAAGTGTCAATTAAATTAATGAGGCTTTTCATAGATTCAACGTCATCAATTCTATTAAACATCTATAATAGAATACTATTTTACTTTTTTTCCTGTTTGGTATTCAAGTCAAAACATAAAATGTTAATTTTTGTTTTTTTGTTTTGTTTTTTTGTTTTTGTTTTTGTTTTTTTTAAAGAAAGGACTCCTTTTTTAAAGCTTGGAACTAACGTAAAATAGTTTATGTTTAGAGTTTCGGTTGCAAGTCCATTGCCCCCAATTTAAAAATCTGTGCATGAGTTTGACATAAGTCAACCTGAAAGTATCTGATTTTGTGAATTTTATTTATAAGTATGGACATTTTGGCAATGATTGCCTTTAGTCCTCTTCTGCCAAAACTAGTTTACAAATCAGATGATCAGACAGTGATTTGAGAAAGACTATTAGCAAACCTGTGGGATGAGTTTCTAATATATATGTATCTCAATATAGTTATATAAATGTGCAGAAACTTTGTTTTAAACTGTGTGTGTGTGTGTGTGTGTGTGTGTATTTAAACAAAGTCAATAACTTAGAGATTTTTGGAGTAGATTGTCATTTGATTCCTGATCCATAGTAAATCAAAGCAACTTGAATTTTCTTTTTAATAACTTCTGCCAGGAAGCAAAGTTGATGGAAGTTAGAAGAAAGCAATAATCTTACAAATAACAATCTAGAATGAAGGCTATGTAACTAAACCAAGTATCATTCTAAAGCAGAGCAGTCCAACAGAAATATGATAAGCCACATGTGTAATTTTTAAAAACAGCTTAATTTTAATATTTAATTCAGTTTTGTCCAAAATATGACCATATCAACATGTCATCAGTGTGAAAAATTAGTACTTCTTTAGTTTTTCAATTTAAATTTTAGTTCAATAAAGTAAAATAAAATATTTGGTTCACTAGTTTAACTAGCCATATTTCAAATGCTCAAAAACTACTTTAGGCTTGTTAGTGGCCATTGTATTAGCTCATATCTATAGTATTCCTTTTCTAGATAATTTTAGTGATTATTTATGATTTAAAATGATTAGAAATTCAGACTCATATATCACATAGGGAGCTTTTAATAAGGATATAACATTATATGTTAACTTCATTTGTAAAAAAAAATTTGTTTCTTTTCTAGAACATATATCCACAATGAGATAGACAGTTTCACTAAGATATAAATAATTGGTTAACATTTATTTTTCGTTTTCAGTTATCCACTAACCTACCTGAACAAAAAAGGTAATGATTTAAAGATACTTTACTATTTTGGAAAGAGAAGAGTTGTTCCTGAGGACAAATTCTGATACGTAGTCAGTATGATTATAGTATAATCTGTGTCTGCAAGTGTGAAATTCGGGGCAGCATAATCATTTTTGTTGGAAAGAATACACTGATTTCCGGGGCACCTGGGTGGCTCAGTGAGTTAAGCCTCTGCCTTTGACTCAGGTCATGATCTCAGGGTCCTGGGATGGAACCCCACATTGGGCTCTCTGCTCAGCAGGGAGCCTGCTTCTCCAGCCCCACCCTGCCTGCCTCTCTGCCTACTTGTGATCTCTGTCTGTAAATAAATAAATAAAATCTAAAAAAAAAAAAAAAAAAGAGGGACGCCTGGGTTGCTCAGTTGGTTAAGCCGCTGCCTTCCACTCAGGTCGTGATCCCAGGGTCCTGGGATCGAGTCCTGCATCGGGCTCCTTGCTCGGCAGAGAGCCTGCTTCTCTCTCTGCCTCTGCCTGCCACTCTGCCTGCTTATGTGTACTCTCTCTCTGAGAAAGAAAGAAAGAAAGAAAGAAAGAAAGAAAGAAAGAAAGAAAGAAAGAAAGAAAGAAAACACTGATATACATCCACTATGAGTTTCTGACACACATGGATCAAACTGTTTCCTTTTGACTTGACATTCCCCCGTTTTTCTGGCTGCTTTGAGACTTTATGTTAATTTCTCTGTAAGAGTTAAAGACTTTGTTTTGAGAGTATGATATAAAAGAGTTTAAGGAAGAAAAAGAATGCCTTTCATTTGCAATTATATTTGTGAAATTCTCCGGAGTTACAGCTATTGGCTCATCACACCCTTTCCTTTGGGCATTAACCAGTGTTAAGCTTATTGTATACGAGGTTCAGTGTTTCACAGAGGTACTGTTTTCAGCAGAATAAGGTGGTTCCAATATTTATAAAAAATCTTGTCGACCATGTAAGTTTAATTAAAATGTGATTTCAAACTTCTTACTCAAACTTATAGGGTGAAAAAGTACTTAAAGGCTTAGAGGTTCCATTTCAACACATGGGGTTTTTTTAGGGCTACCTTCAAGTTTTAGTATGAGTCTGAAGATATGGAGGGATCTCAGTGGGATGCATTCATCTGGAGTAACTTCCAAGGATTCTAGTGGTCTCTAGAGTCTACTTCTGGGTGATGTTTTGAGATGAACTAAGGTATCCCTACATCCTCTTAGAGTAAATTTGAACACAAGTCAAGTGGCTCAAAGCTTGTCCTTTACTAACTGGACAGGGATTATCATTCTTGTCATTCCTAGGATATAACCCTGGAGATTACTTAGTTCTGATTTTTGGCCCATTGACAGAAGACTTCTCCCAACCCCTTAATATTAGGTGACAATTAGCAAAAGAATCTCTCTTTAGAATTAGTCTACCACAGAGCTAGCTTTATTGTATACTTGGCCATTTAACAAATGCTTGTGGAATGGGTAGATTTTATAATGTGATTCACATTCAGGTGGATTATGTCAAGCACAGTTGAGGAATGTTTTTGTTTAAGCTTCTGAAAATACAATAGGAACCTAGTTTTTTGAGCAGTCAAGAATATTCTTTACAGATGTGCAAAGTTGGCTTCAAGTAAGAGTTATTCCTATGCAATATATTAAAGTTATTAACATGTCCAATAGCTATTTCCACCTTCTCAGCACACAAATGCTTGTTTAAGGACATTTTTTTTTTTTTTAGCACATGACAATCTCTCTAAATAACTATTATGCAGAGGAAAACATGCTATATCATTGACATGTAAAGCATATTAAAGTAAAGCTGAAGCGTGAAGTATATTTGACTGGAAGAAAAGAGTAAGTTTTAAAGGGGCGAAGGCATATCATCTCAGCCTTAGAAGGAAGATAGTTCAATTAGTCAAATATTTACTCAGTGATTACTATGCCAGCAAATGTTATGCACTCAGGACTTAAGGACTTGACAAAGCACAGTTACTGCTATCAATGAGCTTATACAAAATGGGAGAATTTAGCCATGCATATACTTTTTAAAGATTTTATTAATTTGAGAGAGAGAGAGCATGAGTGGTGGGAGGAGGAGGAGAGAGAAGCACACTCCCTGCAGAGGAGGGAACCCTGTGCAGGGCTCCATCCTGGGATCAAGACCTGAGCTAAAAGCAGAGTCTTAACCAACTGTAGACTGAACCACCCAGGTGCCATTAGCCATGCATATGTTGGTGAGGAGTGCTGATGGTAAATGGAACAGTAGAAGGATGAATGAAAGTCCTAAAGGCATTACAGTGCAAAGAAAGGGGCATATTTAAAGAATAGGAAGCAGTCTTAGCTTAAAGGAAGCAATTTATGAAGAGGGAGCAGTAGGAGATAGGAAACTAGAAAGAGCATTTGATCCAACACAAGTAGTGAAAGATAGTAAGTAAAGATGGTACTGAAAGCTCTTTACCGAAGGAAAACTTTAGTTTGTTGCTAGACAGAGCAGAAGGCAAGATGGGAGGCTATACTTGTAACAAAATCAATGATAAGAAGAGTGAATTGTGGGAAATAAGGGGGAAGGGAGGGTACTGATTCATGACAGAAGTAGAGGAATATGGTTTGACCATTGATTAGGGGAAGGAAGAGGGAAGGAAGAGGGAGGAGTCAAGATGACTTAGGTTTGAACCTGAATATGGAGGCAGGTAGTTCCACTAACAAAAATAGGGAAGACATGGTTGGGGAAAATATAATGAGTTCTATTTTAGACCCTTGGAATTGTGAAGAGCTGTAAAACATCTAGGAGATTCTTTTTTAAAGATTTTATTTATTTATTTGAGAGCGAGTGGGAGAGCATGAATGGGTGGGAAGGGGCAGAGGCCAATGAGAGGGAGAAGCAGAATCCCTACTTAGCAGGGAGCCCAACCTGGGGCTCGATCCCAGGACCCTAGGATCATGACCTGAGCTGAAGGTGGACGCTTAACCAACTGAACCACCCAGACACCCTTGCAGTAGATGCTTAACAGGCAATGGAAAATGTAGTATTAGGGTTGCCTGAGTGGCTCAGTCAGTTGAGGCTCTGGCTCTTAATTTTGGCTCAGGGGTGGTATTGTTGGGTCCCCAGTGTTGGGTCCCCCAATAATGGGTCCATGGTCAAAGGAGCAAGGCTGATACAAAGTGAGGGTCAAGCAAAGCTTTATTTCGTGCCAAGCATCAATAATCAAACCAACCGTCAAGCAGACCGGTCGGGGCTGCTCCTTACAGAGAGGACCACCTCTCTCTGCTTCACAGACTAGTTTTTAGGGGCAAAGGCCATGTAGTTGGGCCTGGTCACACACAAGTGGCCAATGAGATTGCAATACACAGAAAAAGCTGCACAGTCATGCTAGGTCCTACACGGGTGGCCAATTGAACTACAGTTCACCTCATATTAGACATTTGCACTAGCCTATCACCTTGGTGAGAATTGGTACCCAAAAGGAGGGGCCCACACTCCTTGGTAGCTAGAGAGACAGTATGTGAGCTTTACTGATTGGATGTCTCCACCTGTCCCAACTCATCCCTGCATCCGGGCTGTTCTCTCTACCTGACCTGACCCACCCTTGTATTTGGGCTTTGTTACCTTGGACTGGTTTCCTGGACTTGCTTTTAAGTAAGTTCCCCTGGGGAGTCGGGGGGCAGGGTCAATTTAAGTTTTACTGCATAAACAACAAAATGGCTGTTCAACTGAGGTGGGGCCAGTCTGGCTAAATACAGTATCTCATGGGCTGTGAGCTCAAGCCCCAACTGGGGCTCTGCACTGGGCGGGGAGTCTGAAGATCCTCTCTCTCTGCCCCCATCCCAATCTCCCTCCCTTTCTCTCTCAAATAAATAAATCTTTAAAAAAATGTAAAATTGGAATTCGGGAGGTAAGTACAGTCTGAAGATACAAATATACAAGTTTTTGAGAACAGTATTATCTATTATCATTAATACACGTAAGTAATGATGGATAGGTGGTCAGTCCTGCAAGAATAGAAAGGATTGTTAACAGTAAAATTTCTGGGTGTCTTTGGCTGATGTCTTCTCAGAAGTGAAGATCAGGTTACTACAGTATTCAGTCTGCTACCATTAAGAAAGTGACATAATATTCCACAGGTGTCTCAATTTTAGAAGTGTTTTATAACCATTGGGGCTCTGTTCCAACTCATTTAATGAATGGTACTCCCAGACTGTAAGTTTTGAGTGTGATCCAAAGCAAGAAAAGATTCTCCAGTTTGTCCAAACTGCGGTGTAAACAGTTCAAATGCCTGACTCTTTTGACCCTGATTAGCTCTATGGTGCTCAGGATATTGTTTCACAATCTTAAACTGTTTAAAGCCTGAGAACAGCCCCAGTAGAAAATCAAGTAGAATCTCCAGAGTTTAAAGTAATAACTTTATCCCTTTTGTCAAGTAATTACTTTCTTTTTGAGAAAGAGCTCTTACTTATTGAATTCTGGTGGATTATAGAAACATAGGACTCCCCCCGCCCCCATAACCCCAAGCTCTCTTACTTTTTATTTGGTTGTCTTTTCTAGACCGTGAGTTCCTTAAGGACAAGATACTTTAGCTTATTATTCCTCTCTGTGTATCTAAATCCTAGCAGGGTGTTTAGTGGTTCTGGATTGCTCAAAACATATTGGTTGAAAGTCCATTCCCTTGGCCCTGTGGTTATTGACTTCTATGCTAAGGAAATAATCAGACATTATGTAAATATATATACATGCATATGTATATATAATATAATAGTGTATATATAATATACAATAATATAGTGTATATATACATATATATAAAATAGATTTGTATTTATATATTATAGAGGAAAATTTGAAAGAGCATTAATCAACAGTAGGGAAATGGTTAACTAAATTATGGGATACAGGCAGAATATTATGCAATCATTAAAACCTATAATTTTGAAGAACATCGATAACATGGAAAAGAGGGATATGATCCTAAATTTAAAATATAGGAAACTGTAAATATAGCATCCTTACAGTTTAATCTATAAATCCATATAATTTTGAATTAAATAAATGTGAGAAGAATTCTTCCTAGGATGTGGACTGTTATTGTTCAGGAAAATATATTGAGTCTATCCAAGTAGAAAATAAAACACAGAGACCATGTGTTAGTCGGAAAAATAAGGCGGAATGAAAAGAGTGACAGAGAATGTGTATTTTATGTTAGGTGGTCATGAGAGGCTCCCCTGATAGGTAACAGTTGAGCAAAAGCTTGAGGTATGGGAGATATACCAGTATGTTTGTTTGCTTTAGGGAATGACCCAGTAAAGAGGAATGTTTGGCAATGGAGTAGAGAGAGACAACAGCAATAGGAGCTGTGTTTTTGATTAGGCGCATGTGAGTAGTTAGCCCTCGTTCTGCCCAAATGATTCCTTCACTGTAAAGGTAGGACATGTGGCTCAATTAATAGATACCGTGGTGGGCGTTCATGGAAGTTTTCTTCTGATTGCACTCTCAAAGTCATCAAATAAGGGATAAGAAAAGAGGGATATGTGAAATAGGTTAGGGAATAGAGAGTGAATCAACATCTAATTAAGTGAAAAACATAAAAATTTCTATTATTGGGGCGCCTGGGTGGCTCAGTGGGTTGAACCGCTGCCTTCAGCTCAGGTCATGATCCCAGGGTCCTGGGATTGAGCCCCGTATTGGGCTCTCTGCACAGCAGGGAGCCTGCTTCCTCCCCTCTCTCTGCCTGCCTCTCTGCCTGCTTGTCATCTCTCTCTGTCAAATAAATAAATAAATAAATCTTAAAAAAATTTTCTATTATTTTGTGTGTTTGGGATGAATTTATAATTTATCCATAAATATATGTTTTTCACTCTCCACATCATTTTATGTCTTTTCTATCTCCTGGTAAGCAAAGTGATCAATCCAGTGGCAAACCGATGGAAGATAAATGTCAAGAGAACTTGCTCAGCTCTACAGCTTCTAAAGCAACTTGCTATAACTAAAATATTCCTTCCTTTTTTATTGATGAAATAATTGCAATTTTTTTTTTCTCTGCTCCTCAACAGGGTGGTGGCGATTGTCCAGAAATGAGTATTGGAGCTATAAAAATTGCCTTGGAAATTTCTCTTCCTGGCTCTTTCATCTACGTTTTCACCGATGCACGGTCCAAGGATTATCGGCTCACTCACGAGGTGCTCCAGCTTATCCAACAGAAACAGTCACAAGTGAGTAGGAATCAGCTCCCAAATGTTCTATCTGAATACAGCTGGGAGGAATTCAGGCATACCTTGGAGATATTGTGGGCGCGGTCCTGACCACCATAATAAAGCAGATATCACAATAAAGCCAAGTGAATTTTTGTGTACGTAGAAGTTATGTTTATACTATACTGTACTCTCTTACATGTGAAGTATTATTATATCTTAAAAATATATATATACCTTAATTAAAACATACTTCATTGCTAAACAATCCTAACCATCATCTGAGCTTTCAGCAAGTCATTCTCACTGATCATGAATCACCATAGCATATGAATAATGAAATAATGAATAATATATATGAATAATGAAAATATGAAAAAGTTTGTATATATGAATAATGAAAAAGTTTGAAATACTGCAAAAATTACTAGAATGTAACACGGAGACATGAAGTGAGCAAATGTTGTTGGAAAATGGTGCTGATAGATTTGCTTGTTGCAGGGTTGCCACAAACCTCTAATTTGTAAGAAACGTAGTATTTGTGAAGCACAATAAAGTCAAGTTCAATAAAAGAAGTTGTGCCTTTATGGCATTGAGAAGTTGCCTCTCCTCTTTGACTAAACTTTGTATGGCAAATGCCAGTAATTATAACTATTGATCTGTATACATGTACTCCAATACATATGTGTCATTTAATTTAAGCATATTACATTGATATGTAATATTTGTACATATTAATACCTTGTTTATTGATACAGAGAGGAAATGATTGGGGATTAATGAAGTTCTTCTTACCATCTTATCTTTTTAACTGACAAAAACATAGGCCTATGTCTCAAATATCACATCCTATATGGAATCTCCTCTTAGTTACTTGTTGTATCAGTTAGCTCTTGCTGTGTAACAAACAGTTCTACCTCTCAGTGGCTGAAAACAACACACATTTATTTCTCACATATTTTCAGGGCTCTGTTGATCTAGGTCAGGCTTGCTCACTTATCTAGGCTGATCTCTAGGGTGACTTGGCTCTGTTTCACAGGTTTCTCACCATTTTTTGAGACCAGTAGGTTAGTTTAGACATGTTCTTTTCACGGCCAAGGCAGAAGAAGTATATATCAAGTGCTAGATCACAAGATACACAAGGTATCTAGATACACAAGATACACAAGCTCTTGAATGTAAGCTTGAACTGATAGAATGTCCCTTTTGCTTTGGGCTGCTGGCCAAAGCAAATCATATGTCCAAGCTTTCGTTTGAAGATGACAGATTAACTCCACCTCCTAAACAAGAGAGATTTCGAAGTCTTTTGCAAAGTGCATGGATATAGGGATGGATATATACATATATATATGATGTGTGGTATTATATACATTTTATATGTATATATGTATATGTATGTACATATATATGTATATGTATGATCTATATATAATAATGTATATATTCCACTGTACTAGTAGCATATAAACATGTAATAGGTACTCAATAAATTCATATTGATTTCAGAAAACCCTTTAAATTGTCTTCTTTTTTTAAAAATATCATAGGTGGTATTTGTGCTCACTGGAGATTGTGATGACAGGGGCCATATTGGATATAAAGTCTATGAAGAAATTGCCTCTACAAGTTCTGGTCAAGTGTTCCATCTGGACAAAAAACAAGTTAATGAGGTCAGTTTGATAAAGTGGGTCTACTTTATTACTAACTACCTTACCAAGGTATTAGTTAGGCCAACCTAGCTATGACAGATTTGATTTCAAAAACAATTTGCAAAGAGGTTGCCTTTTTTTTTCCCCCATAGTACACAGGTCAATAAAGGCATTAAACCAATGTAGGGAAGCATAGATTTATATAATATTAGTTTCTAGATTATACTATTCTATACTGACATGTTATTTAGATTTAAGCATAAATACTTAAAATTCATTCAGAGGGAATTGGAAATTTTTGTAGTTCTTGTTTAGGAAGGTCAGTTTGTGTTTCTGATGCACAACTTTTGGATAACTGGTAACAGAAGGTGTGACAGTTCACTGAAGTAGAAAATGAAAAAATTATTGAGCAAAAGTCTGATGATGTTTGATATCTAAGATTAAAAGTAAAAAACTGTAAGTAACTGTATAGTTAATTAAAAACTTTTATGGTAATAAAATCAATAACTTAAGTACTAAGAAAATCTTGTTATTTTCTAAAACAGTGTTTGAGACATGTCTGTCACAATTCTTTCTCTTTTTTGGTACTTTCTTGGGACCTCACTGTGATAATAAAATTCATTCATTTATTTATTTATTTATTTGTTTATTACTTACTTATAAGTTTCTAGGGACATGCCAATACAAAGATAAGGTCTTCAGTGGGCATAATTCAAATTTGATCCATGTGGTTACTGTATCTACACAAGTTCTGTTAATTTCATGACAGACTTCTTTGTTTTGAATGAAATGGTTCAGTAAGTCCTCTTCTACCTAAAGAGTCTGTTACATCATGTTGGAACTCAAAGTATCTTGCAAATTTTTAGATTAATGTCCAGCAAAAATATTTATTAGCATATGATATACAAACTTGGAAGTTCATTTTATTTTACTTTTTTATTTTTTGTCTTTAAAATTTTTTTTAAATTTT
The DNA here is from genome assembly GCF_964662115.1 of Mustela nivalis. Taxonomy (NCBI): domain Eukaryota; kingdom Metazoa; phylum Chordata; class Mammalia; order Carnivora; family Mustelidae; genus Mustela; species Mustela nivalis. The sequence continues at coordinate 21,208,640 of NC_139035.1, forward strand.
TTATAAACATATAATGTACTATTAGCCCCAGGGGTACAGGTCTGTGAATCTCCAGGTTTACATGCTTCACAGCACTCACCATAGCACATACCTTCCCTAATGTTCATAATCCCACCACCCTCTCCCTACCTCCTCCCTTTGGCAACCCTCAGTTTGTTTTGTGAGATTAAGAGTCTTTTATGGTTTGTCTCCATCCCAATCCCATCTTGTTTCATTCATTCTTTTCCTACCCCCCAAATACCCCACTTTGCATCTCCACTTCCTCGTATCAGGGAGATCATATGATAGTTGTCTTTCTCTGATTGACTTATTTCACTAATCGTAATACCCTCTAGTTCCAACCACGTTGTCGCAAATGGCAAGATTTCATTTCTTTTGATGACTGCATAGTATTCCATTGTATATATACCACATTAAATTAAATACCACATGGAAAGTCATTTTAGTGCATTTAGTTGGAAGAAATACTCTTAAGAGGGTTATGGTTTGAATTCATATTTTGTCCATTATAAAGATTTAGAAATGCCAGGGCAGAGTCTGACAGTTACATAGGGAATCCTTTAGAGGTTATTTGCATAAAAATTTGCATGAGAATTTGGGAACCTGGGAAGAAAAGAGTTGGGAAAGAGTGCAAAACTTTCTCAGGAACTGAATTTCTTGTCCTATCCCTTAGGGCTATGTTTAACCTGAATGAAGGAAAGTCTTTCCTCCTATAGTTGTTTTTAACCTGGAATTGTGTAGACTGTGGGGTACAGTCAGTATCATCAGCACAAATTAGGGCATAAGGGCATCATTTTCTGCTTAGAGTGTTTGAGGTTCTGGATTAAAAGTGACAGTGGTGTAAAGTGCAGTGAGATGGGGCAGAAGATGCCATGCTCTATGGACTTGGTGGTTCCTGGCAGAAGGTACTAGAGAAGAGAAGAGGTAAGAAGAGACATGACTTGTACCTAGGGCATTTGGAAGAACAGTAATTCAAACCTTTAAGCAGTCAGGCCCAACTTGGAGCTCTCCAAAACAAGTTGGGTGAACTTTTAGGGAGAACCATAGGACTTTATTAGGAGTTGGGCCCTAGAGCTAGAACATAATATGGTGGAGCTCATAAATGTAACCCCATTTATATCCAAAAACCCAGGGAAAACTGACTTACACAAAACTGAAAGTACTATTGTCTTAAATGGAGAAAATAAGCCCTACAGAGGTGCACACTTTAGTTTTTAAATAAACGGTACTGGGGCACCTGGGTGGCTCAGTGGGTTAAGCTGCTGCCTTCGGCTCAGGTCATGATCTCAGGGTCCTGGGATCGAGTCCCGCATCAGGCTCTCTGCTCAGCAGGGAACCTGCTTCCCCCCCCCCCCTCTTTGCCTGTCTCTTTGCCTGCGTGTGATTCTCTGTCTGTCAAATAAATAAACAAAATCTTTAAAAAATAAAAAAAAATTAAAAAAATAAACGGTACCATGTATATTTTTTGTAGTCCTAGTAATTTTTTAAAAGATTTTATTTTAGAGAGAGAGCATTGGGGGAGGTGGGGAGGGGCAAAGAGAGTCTCAAGCAGACTCCATGCTGAGCACAGTGCCCCACGCAGGGCTTGGTCTTACCACTCTGGGATCATCTAACCCGACTTGAGACCAAGAGTCGGATACTTAACTGACTGTGTCACCGAGGTGCCCCCATAGTCCCAATAATTTTTAATAATTCTGACAATTGCTAAATAATTGACAAAATCAATTTATAAAAATTCAAACAAATTTAACCCACTGATATTTTAACCTTCAAGTTTAGCTTAAGCAGAATAGAACTAGAGAAGCATTCCTAAAATTGTCCATTTTTATAAATTGGATTTCAATGCCAACAGGCATGAGCTTTAATTTAGCTGTCAGTCATGGCAGTTCCAGCCCATTCATCATTTGGAAAGGTCAGGAAAGGTCATCTCATTTACTTTGGGCCACTGAGATGCAAGAGGAATTTAGCTAGGGGCATCTTGGAAGAGTGCTCTTCTAGGTATTATTCTGGACTGATGTGAATCCCAGACCTGATGCAGCCATCCTCATACAGTTCCGAGGATTAAGCAAATGTAAGAGGAATTTGGATTAAGTCAACACTCAAGTCCGATCCTACTGCTAAGCCTCCAGAATTAAGGAAATGATGTTTCTGCTCATACCAATTAGAATTCAGTATTTAGTTACCTAGAGATAAATGCATCCTATTTGATAAGAATTCCTTTGTGACATGGTTTCTGTTAGCTCCAGTTTCCTCATTTGTAAAATAGAATTATCCATTTTGGAGAGTCATTAGAAGATTAAATGAGATAATGCATGTAAAATGTTTCACACAAGGTCTGGTACAGGGTAAGTGCCCAATTAATGTTAACTAGTATTTTTATAATCCTTATAATGTTGTTATTTTGCTTTCAAAGTGGAGAAATTGTGCCACTATGTTTGTTAGGAACCAGATGGCTAGCTGTTGCTAGGAAATAAATTTACTCAAATGGGAAAAGGATGGAGAGATGGTTTTCTTGTTTCCTGTGTGAGAAAAACATGTAAAGGAGTTACTAGGCACTGTATAAGCCAATGTTTCCCTTATAGAAAGCCATGATGGTGGAAGATTTTATTAACAAAAACCAGAATGACAATGATAAAGTTGGATCTGCAAGTTCAGCCACTTTTCTTTTCTCATTGCTCAAAATTCTATTATATAAACATTATAAACTCTAGAAAAAGTAGACGCTGTAGAGAGAACTACACAACAGAAATGAGAACTGCAGGGAAGCCACACATGAGTTGAGTCCTTTCATTTTACTCGAGTGATTTTTCATCTCTTCCCAAAGGTAATTGTGGAGAATTATGCTTTATTCTCTTAACCTAGTTCATCAGTTTCCTAGTAGGGTATATTTTGTATCAACTCTCTCTTGAGATAACTTGAGGTTTCCTCTTTCTTCCCGTTTTTTTTTTTTTTCCCCCTTTAATAATACTTAAGTAGAGTATCTTTCATCTTTATTTAACATGAAAGAAACCAAAGTGAAGAAATTATTTGGCTGGGCATCAGTGGTCTATAAATCATCGTATGGTATTACATTTTGGAAGCACAAGTTAAGACACATCTCAAGGATGTACTTAAACAATTCACCTCTGAAGTTGGAAAAGGAACTAAAGCCTCACTCCTCCATTTCTTTGTAAACTGAGTTATTGTCAGTGGATCTAGTTAATGTTTCCTTAAGAGTAAGAGTCTAACTTTGAAATCTGAAAGTTACCCACAGTTATGCTTTTGCATCAAAGAAGCTAGCACAAAAGATCTATTGTTAATTGGATAATTTACTTGTTCCGAATTTCCCCATTCTTTCTCTCTACCTCTCCCAACTCACGTCTTCAAATCTTTCCCTTCCATCTTCCCTGTTTCCCCACAAAAGTCTTTCCACCTGTACATTCTAGCCCTATGGATTCCCCACTTGTAAGTAATGCTGCATATTGGGCTGTTTTATATCAGAAGGAAGTTTTATTAAATAAAGGAATAATTGTCAAATAATTTGTTTGCTAAAGGAGTAAGTGATGATATCTAGAAGTCTCTCAGTAAATCTTACTATCTTATCTTGTAACTTACAAGTGTTTGATGTAAGATGTTTCAATGTCAGTGTTCCTCGTGAGCACTTAGTGCTTTCTCTGGGAGTGGACCCTATGTTGCTGTGTTTGGTGCAGGCATATTCTATTCTACCCTCATTCTGTATTAAACATGGAAGGCTCCCACAGTTCTTTCTTTTCTCAGAGATCACCCTGTGATTAGAAAATAGTAATAGTACCCACTTCGAATGATCAAGTGCTTGATATGGCCGTTGAACAAGACTTCAGTTTTATTTCATTTAATCCTTACCATAGTCTGTAAGAAAGACCATGTGATCATAAGCCCCATTTCACGGAGGAGGGAGTTGAAGCATAGGGAACCAGAGCATCTTGCTCAAGGTTAAATTGCTGCTAAGTGTTTGAACTTAGGGGACATACTTAGTCTTTCTCCTTAGACAGTACTCTTAGCCACCACAAGTCCCTGTCTTTGATTTCCACTTCTATTTTCATCAGAGATGCAGTTTTTTAAATTTAAGTAAAATTAGCATATAATGTTGTCTTAGATTCAGGTGTACAATATAGTGATTTGACAGTTCTGTGCATTATTCAGTGTTCACCACAATGAGTGTAGTTATCATCTATGACCACACAGTATTGTTACAGTATTATACTGTATTCTCTATGCTATGCTTTTCTTCTCTGGGACTATTTATTTTGTACCTGTGAGTTTGAACCTCTTAATTCCCTTTATCTATTTTATCCATTCCCCACCCATCTCACATATGAAAACTACCAGATTTTTCTCTGTGTTTCAGAGTCTGGTTTTGTTTGTTCATTTATTTTGTTTTTAGAGTCTACATATAAGTGAAATCACATGATTTTTTTTTTTTGGCTCTGACTTCACTTAGCATTATACCCTCAAGTCCACCCATGTTATTACAAATGACAAGATCTCATTCTTTTTTTATGGCTGGGAATATATATATATATATATATATATACACACACACACACACACATACATATATACATATATATGTAAAATACATAATAATAATATAGTATAATATAACACAATATAATATATATATAAATGTGTATCAAATGTATATGATAGACACCTGGGTTGTTTCTATATCTTGGCTGCAATAATTGTAAATAATACTGCAATAAACACAAGGGTACATATATTTTTTTGATTTAGTGTTTTTGTTTATTTGGGTCCAGTAGTAGGATTACTGGAGCATATGGTATTTCTATTTTTCATTTTTTGAGGAGCCTCCATACTGTTTTCCACAGTGGTTGCACCAATTTGCTTTCCCACCAATGGTGCATGAGGGTTCTTTTTTCTCCACATTCTCACCAACACTTGTTATTTCTTGTCTTTTGGGTACTAGTGATTCTGACTAATATGAAGTGATAACTCACGGTGGATTTGATTTACATTTCCCTCATGATTAGTGATTTTGAGAATTTTTTATGTACCTGTTGGCCATCTGTATATCTTCTTTGGAAACTTTTCTTTTTCTTTTTCTTTTTTTAAAGTTTCTATTTACTTACTTGATAGGGAAAGACACAGTGAGAGAGGGAACACAAGCAGGAGGAGCTGGAGAGGGAGAAGCCAGGCTTCCTGCTGAGCAGGGAGCCAGATGCAGGGCTCCATCTCAGGACCCTGGGATCATGACCTGAGCCGAAGGCAGACACTTAACAACTGAGCCACCTGGGGCCCCTGGAGACTTTTCTCTTCTGGTCTTCTGTCCATTCTTTAATTAGATTATTTGTTGTTTTAGTGTTACATCATGTGAGTTCTTTATATATTTTGGATATTAGCCCCTCAAGAAGTTGTAGTTTTATCAGTAAGTTAGAAATTTCAGTCTCTTAATTTTTTCAGTTTGACACTAGTCACCACACTAACCAGTGGGGACAGCAAAGGCCAACAAGATGCTGTCCCTGTCCTCATGGAGCCTAGAGGTAGGAGAGGGGATATTATGATAGTAGAAGGTGATAATAGCTGATGAAGCCAACCCCAGCAACTCAATCAGCCAGACACTTCACTCAAGGAGGACCATGGGGGTCATTGGCCACCAGAGCACACTATCTGTTTCTCAGGATCCTACCTGTGCCATGACTGAGAGCAGACAGGGGGCGTCTAATGCCAGAGTTTCTGAGTTTGAGCACAGTTTCACCATTCACTAGATTCATGACCCTGGGCAAGTTACTGACCTCTTTGGTGCTTCAGTTTCTTCATTGGTAAGACAGGATAAATAATAGCACAAACCACAGAAGATTAAGCCCCATTTCTCCCTGTCCCTTCTATCTCTTAACAGTAGACTAGGGCATCTGATACAAATTTACTATCCTTGGGGCAGCTGGGTGGCACCTCGATTAGGCCTCCGACTCTGGTTTTGCTCAGATCATGATCTCAAGGTCGTGAGATTGAGCCCTGTGTTGGGCTCCATACTGGATGTGAAGCCTACGTGGGATTCTCTCTTTCCCTCTCCTTCTGCCCTTCCTCACTTTCTCTCTCTTTCAAATAAATACATAAATCTTAAAAAAAAAAAAAAAAAGTACTACCGTCTATTAGGGGCTGAAAAGGCACCGAAATACCCTTTTCTTTCTTTGCATAAGTGGCAGAGAGGTAAAAGTCCAGGACAATAGGAACCTTGGGTCCAGACCCTCCGCCCCACTGGGCAAAACTGTACCAAGAGCTGCTAAAGTCTGCAGGCTCTGGGATCTGATTATCAGTTTTCTTACAACATCAAGGGAAAGAGGGCGGTCATTTTTACTTTGGGAATGATACAAGAATGATGGCATCTATTACAGGGGCAGGGTGTCAGCAGTCATCTGGGCAGAAGAAGGAGCGCTCACTCAACTGGGGCAAAAGAAAGTTTAATGAATCATAGTTTAGCAAGATGTGGGCAGAGCTAAGGGCAGCCAACAGAGAATGCTGAAGCACCAAGAGTCCAGCAGCAATGGAAGAGAGAGTTTGGGCCAGCACCCAGGGAGACCTAAGGGTGTGAACTCATGAGACGTGATGGCATGTGATAGGCAAATTGCAGCCTTGGAGAGATAGAGCCAGAGGAACAAATATCCAGCCTCGCTTTCTTCATCCCTTGCAATTCCTGATGGATTTTCATTTCCTGGTGCCTTTTTAATTTTCCTCAGTCTAACTGGAAACTGGGAGACCAAGGAGCCCTATTGAAGTAGTTCGTAAATGTCAGTGTCCCAGGGCACAGAGCCTTATGGACAAGGGTAGAGAATGATCTGGAGGCGCAAAATGAAAATAAACAGCACAAGCAGTATTGTGTGGTGGTTAAGGTGGTTAAGGCTCTAGGCTCTAGGAACATGGCTCATATCCCAGCCATGTGACCTTACACAAGTTACCTGGTTTTTCTGTCTCTGTTTCCTCATCTGTAAAGTGGAAAGAGTGATAGAATGTACCTTAGATAGCTGTTGTATTTAGAACATATCAATAAATATTAACTGCTAATATTATTATTTACGGATACATGTTAGTCAAAATATTCCATTAGCCTTTTAGAATTTTCCCTAAAACAAAGAAATATATATGTATATATATATATATATGAATTTTTTAAAGAAATATATATTTAGTGTCCATCTGTGACAACATGGCCAAAGATAATGGGGAATTCTTGGGTTTTAGGACAGGAGGGTTTGAATGACCTCTCTATCTTTAGCTTTATGTAGCTTTATATAAATTCTCTGAGACTATTTCTTCTTGTGATAACAGGCATATTAATTACTTCACAGGACAGTCATGAGGTTTAAATAACATAAGGAATACCTAGAGTATACCGAAGGGAGACCCAGGAGAATGGAAATCACCCAGCCTGTGGGTTTTTAGGACAGGAATGGCTCCTTTGCCAAAGAGGACACCTGTAGTTTTCCTTTGATTGTTGGTCCTGGGGTACCCTTACCCTACAGAGTACTCGGAAGGACAGAGGTATTTTGGTGAGCCCCAGCTTTACAAATTAATGTGTGAAGGAGAACGGACTCAAGACTACTGTAGACTTTTATACATTTCACAAACTTTCACAATTTCCTTAGAGTTGTCATTTATCTTATTTTCACATCATAATAAAATGTTAAAAGTTAAAGGGCTTAACTTTAACTTTTGCTGATTTTGTGAATATAATCACATCAATCAATACTAACCTTTTTTTTTTTTAAGATTTTATTTATTTGACAGACAGAGATCACAAGTAGGCAGAGAGGCAGGCAGAGAGAGAGAGGAAGGGAAGCAGGCTCCCCGCTGAGCAGAGAGCCTATCCCACGACCCTGAGACCATGACCTGAGCCGAAGGGAGAGGCTCAACCACTGAGCCACCCAGGCGCCCCAATACTAATCTTAATAATATAGGTAACCTTTACAGAATGCTTTTTATGTTCCAGGGACTGTACTCTGCATTTCTCTAAGACTCACTGGCCTATGGGCAACAGATAATTTTTCAAACAATAAGTTAAGCATGTACTTTTTGTTTTAAGTAAACAAATGGAAATGTAAAGTACACATGGGTTCATTTAAGCATATTAGTGACCAATAAAGCAATAGTGCTTGTACGGTAATAAGCCCACTATGCAAAGTCCCAAAGAGAATAAATTCCATTCCCCTGCCAGTCATTCTGGAGTCCGACTGTGTCACTGCAGCTATAGAGAGGAGAAAAAAGCAGGCAGTGTCCCTGGTGCCCCTGCAAGGCAAGGAAAGGGAGGTGATTTGGGTCTGAGAAGAAACCTAGAGCTGAGAGATAGTCATGTCCTGGGAGTTCTTCTGGAGGAAAACAGGACACATGATCCTCTCTTCTGTCTGTAACAGTAATTAAGACTCCGAGGTAAAGAAAACACTTTTATTTTTTTTCCACTAAAGAATTTCCAGTGAGGAGGAGGAGTCAAACTTACTAGATACTTCAGTAGAAGTAGGTAAGGCCTGGGAAAATGAAGTGCTGGTTTATTTAAGTTTTGTTGAGGCATAATTGGCATATATTACACTGGCCATGTTTAAAGCATGCCTGTTTGATAAGTTATGACATCTGTATTCATCACCGCAGTCAAGGTAAAGAACATATCTGTCACTCTCAAAGGTTTTCTTGTATCTCTTGTCACTCCTTCCTACCCCAATGTGTTACCACCCATCCTTAGGCAACCACTGATCTTTTTTGTCACTATTTTTTATCACTAGTTTGTCACGTCTTTATCATTATGTTTTATCACTAGTTTGTCGCCTTTTTATCAGTATAGTTTATCACTATTTTTTATCACTAATTTTTATCACTAGTTTGCATTTAAAAATTGTTATATAAATGAAATCATATGGTATGTACCCCTTTTTGGTCTGGCTTACTGCACTTGGAATAATTATTTTAAGGTTTGTCTGTATTTTATTTTATTTTTTAATTAATTAATTAATTAATTTTTTTGTTTGAGTTCAAATTTTTTTTTATTAATTTTTAATTTTTTATAAACATATATTTTTATCCCCAGGGGTACAGGTCTGTGAATGACCAGGTTTACACACTTCACAGCACTCACCAAAGCACATACCCTCCCCAATGTCCATAATCCCACCCCCTTCTCCCAAACCCCCTCCCCCCAGCAACCCTCAGTTTGTTTTGTGAGATTAAGAGTCACTTATGGTTTGTCTCCCTCCCAATCCCATCTTGTTTCATTTATTCTTCTCGTACCCACTTAAGCCCCCATGTTGCATCACCACTTCCTCATATCAGGGAGATCATATGATAGTTGTCTTTCTCTGCTTGACTTATTTCGCTAAGCATGATACGCTCTAGTTCCATCCATGTTGTCGCAAATGGCAAGATTTCATTTCTTTTGATGGCTGCATAGTATTCCATTGTGTATATATACCACATCTTCTTGATCCATTCATCTGTTGATGGACATCTAGGTTCTTTCCATAGTTTGGCTATTGTGGACATTACTGCTATAAACATTCGGGTGCACGTGCCCCTTTGGATCACTACGTTTGTATCTTTAGGGTAGATACCCAATAGTGCAATTGCTGGGTCATAGGGCAGTTCTATTTTCAACATTTTGAGGAACCTCCATGCTGTTTTCCAGAGTGGCTGCACCAGCTTGCATTCCCACCAACAGTGTAGGAGGGTTCCCCTTTCTCTGCATCCTCGCCAGCATCTGTCATTTCCTGACTTGTTGATTTTAGCCATTCTGACTGGTGTGAGGTGATATCTCATTGTGGTTTTGATTTGTATTTCCCTGATGCCGAGTGATATGGAGCACTTTTTCATGTGTCTGTTGGCCATCTGGATGTCTTCTTTGCAGAAATGTCTGTTCATGTCCTCTGCCCATTTCTTGATTGGATTATTTGTTTTTTGGGTGTTGAGTTTGCTAAGGTCTTTATAGATTCTGGACACTAGTCCTTTATCTGATATGTCGTTTGCAAATATCTTCTCCCATTCTGTCAGTTGTCTTTTGATTTTGTTAGCTGTTTCCTTTGCTGTGCAAAAGCTTTTGATCTTGATGAAATCCCAATAGTTCATTTTTTCCCTTGCTTCCCTTGCCTTTGGCGTGGTTCCTAGGAAGATGTTGCTGCGGCAGAGGTCGAAGAGGTTGCTGCCTGTGTTCTCCTCAAGGATTTTGATGGATTCCTTTCGCACATTGAGGTCCTTCATCCATTTTGAGTCTATTTTTGTGTGTGGTATAAGGAAATGGTCCAATTTCATTGTTCTGCATGTGGCTGTCCAATTTTCCCAGCACCATTTATTGAAGAGGCTGTCTTTTTTCCATTGGACATTCTTTCCTGCTTTGTCGAAGATTAGTTGGCCATAGAGTTGAGGGTCTATTTCTGGGCTCTCTATTCTGTTCCATTGATCTATGTGTCTGTTTTTGTGCCAGTACCATGCTGTCTTGATGATGACAGCTTTGTAATAGAGCTTGAAGTCCGGAATTGTGATGCCACCGACGTTGGCTTTCTTTTTCAATATCCCTTTGGCTATTCGAGGTCTTTTCTGGTTCCATATAAATTTTAGCATTATTTGTTCCATTTATTTTTAAAGACTTTATTTATTGAGAGAGAGAGAGCGAGAGCACGCACACGTTTATTAGTTGGGGGGAGGGGCATAGGAAGAGAGACAAGCAGACTCCCTGCTGAGTGGGGACACCCCCAACAGGGCGTGATCCCCAGACCCCAGGATCATGACCTGAGCTGAAAGCAGACATCCAACAAACTGAGCCACAGAAGAGTCCCAAGATTTATCTATATTTTTGTGTTTAACAGTTCATTCTTGTTATTGCTGGGTAGTATTTTACTGTATGGGTATACCAAAGTTGTTTATTCATTCACCTGATAGTAGACATTTATATTGTTTCTAGCATTGGGCTATGACAATTGAAGCTGTATAAATGTTCATATATAAGTCTTTGCTACATGGACATATGCTTTCATTTCTTTTGTAAAATACCAAAGGGGAATGACTGGATCAGATGATAGTATTGAAGTAACAGTCTTACACCCAATCCATAAAAAATTCTAACATCTTGGCAACAAAGAGACTCAGAGATGAGAGATTACTGGATATATTTCTCTTGCTAGTTATATACTCATTTTCACAGGTTAATATTAGTATTAGAAAGATTATAAACGTTGCTGAAGTGTGAATTCAACAAAGCCCTTTCCTGCTGCTTGGTCAAAGAACCCTTGTGACTAGAATTTAGGCCTAAAGCTTTGTGTATATACAAGCTCAAGGATGAGACTCTGAAACCCAAAGTTTTGAACAGTTAATACTCTGGAATGAAGTATCTGCCATTTTGTTTTTCCATCTTCTAAGTTTTACTCCAGACATTATTTCAAAAACATAACCTTACTGCTGACCTTAAAATAAGCAAAAACGGGTGTTTCCTCTGAAATTTGAAAATGTATCAGAGACAAATATAACATTCTAGAAAGCTACAGGAAATGTTTGAAAACAATGCATAAATGTTTCCATTTATTCATTCTTTGAATTCACCTAATTAAATGCTGAAAATGAAGTGGAGAACTCAGAGCTCAAACTTCGAAAAATACGAAGTCTTTACATCCACAAACATGTGCAAAAAAGGAATAGTTCTCCTCGTTCCAGTAGAATGCTTGCTTTTTTTATTATGCTAAGATTGACATGTTATCTTCATGGATGTGTACTGACAACTCTAGTATTCCAGTCACATAGTTTATCACGCACACCTGGAGTCACTATTTAGATCACTGAAATGGTGGAATGAAGCCATGTGTACTTTTTTTCAGAATAAATAAAACATAACATACTTAATTTATTGTTGAAAAACTTATTTATTGCTCATGGACCTCTGAGCATTAATCAATATTTTAAAATCTTATTTACAGTGTAGATAAAATGTAATATCTTTGCAAGTGGAGGAAAAAGATTGCTCTTCTCAATAGTATCTTATTTAGGTAGAAGTTACCAAGAGTTAAGCAGGGCCCTCCAGTCGTGTGAAATAGTGGGGAATGGGATGTGGGGCATGCATTGTTTAAAAGGATAAGCCTATAAAAAATGAGAATGATTACTTTTCATTTCCTGGTTTCATGTATTGGCTTGGGGAACTATTTGAAGGACTAATTACAAGCTGTGGCACTGTATTCTGTGAGGGCAGTGGGAGTCATATCTACAAAACAAAACTCATTGTCTATGTAGAGTGTGAGAGTGTTGTCCCACAGCCCTTCGTAAGACAATCATAATATTAGGTCCCTGGTTATTACTTGTCTATAAAACTGAGGCAACGGACTGGATATCACTTCTCTCTAAAATACCAAAAAGGAGGAGGATGCTTATATAAATGACTCAAAGAATATTTCTGGAAAGTAAAGAAAGAAATGTTATTTAGGGGCAAATGGTAGCCATTAGGTTTCATGCATTCAGTAAAACCAGAACAACAGAAAAAGAAATAAACCTGTTTTCTTACCTGACTTTATTTTAATTAGAAGCTGAAACAAGGGCGCCTGGGTGGCTCAGTGGGTTAAGCCGCTGCCTTCGGCTCAGGTCATGATCTCAGGATCCTGGGATCGAGTCCCGCATCGGGCTCTCTGCTCAGCAGGGAGCCTGCTTCCTCCTCTATCTCTCTCTGCCTGCCTCTCTGCCTACTTGTGATCTCTCTCTGTCAAATAAATAAAATTAAAAAAAAAAAAGAAGCTGAAACAAAATGTTTATTTTGACTACGAGATATCAACTTTAATGGAGTCAGTCAATAACAAGTCTTAACTATCAAGACATTAAACTCAAAGTCTTTGAAAATTTATTCAAATACAAACTGGCTTGAAATAAGTGACCTATTTGAGCCATTTCAAGGGCTTGCTCTTTATTTTTTCTGGAGTTACAGTAGAAATTAAAGATTTGAATTGAGAGGAAAATGTCCAGGTATTTGATATTTAAAATTGAAACAACCTGATAGTCAACTGAATTCACTGACCATACTTTCTTTAAGAATTTACCTGTTAGGATTCACCAAGGAACACAAAGGAACGAAAAACATCTGCAGTGTTGAAGCAAATAAAAGTCCATTGAATTCTCATTTTCACAGAGCCTCAACGATTTGGATAATTCCTTTCATATTTAATCAATTTAAATTTTGAAGTTTTCTTTTAAAACTTTTTATTTAGAGACGGCAAGTGTCTACGGTGAAGTAATAAGCATGCCTTCCTCTCTCTACACACACACACACACACACACACACACACACACCCTAGAGTATATCTTATTTAGGAATTCAGAAATAACAAGAGAACTAACACATTTAAGAGGTTATATACCTGTTGTTTCAAACAATATTGTATTTTGTAAAGATTTTAAATTATTAAGAAAGCAATTATGTTTGTTATCTAATCTAGAAATTATTAAAGATATATATATATATATAACAAGGATTTTTGGTATGTAAAAATCAAGTGAGATCATGTGTTGAAAGCATTTTTAAAGGGACCTAATTTTGAATCTTGGGAAGAATAATTTTCAATTGTAGTTTCTTCTTTCCCCAAAGACTCCTGAACATCTAGGCTGGTTGGTCTAACTGACCAAGAGATTTGTGTGCCCAGAAGACCAAAGGTAGTTTTTTGTTTATCACAGAAGAGGGAAATATAAAAAGGTCTGACTACTTTATCTTTTCTCTAGATCAAGAGGTCCCTACTACTGGGATTTTTTTTTAATTATGATAATTAAATAATCTGGTTCAAGGTTAACTGGCTGTTCTTAATTTCTAGACATAGAAATGCTGATATAATTTTTAAATTTTTTCTTCTCAATTGCTTATCCAGGAATTCTACTATATAATTGCTATTGTTCTGGAAAAAAAGTTATAATTTTTGTACTAAACACAGTAGATTAATATTATTTTAACATTGCAAGGATGTACTTTGTTAATACCTTTGACAAAAATATCAATATCAAATAAAAGTGGCTTAATACATTTGGAGAACACATAAATTTTTTTTTGAAATGCAGTTTCAGGGATTTCATATACAAAGAAGAAAACTCAAGACCTTATTTTTAATATTTCTATTTAATATAAATCAACAGAGAACTTTGAAAACAGTAGGCCTGTCTAATGAAGTGGTAAGCTGTTCCATGAAGATACTAGGTTGCAAATGCTAACTAAGTACATGTCATGATTTATCCTTTTTTGTACTTGGTTCCACATAAATAAAAACACTCATCAGGGACAACCTAAATTTTGCTTTTTATTCTGCAGTAGCAAAGAGGATATGGAAGAGTTGAGAGTCAAAGCAAAGGAAGTTTTATTTAAGAAATTTATGACCTCGGGTAAATACCTGGAAATAGAGTCTATGCTCCCTATATTTTCCAGGTTTCCTTATGCATTCCTAGAATGAACCAACTGTAACAGGTGATAAATGCAAAATCTTTTGAGAAATGGTATGAGCTACTTTTGAGAGCCCCCTTGTAACATTTTGGTCATGATTTGGCTTTGTGACAAAAATTAAAAATGTCTTTTCTCTTTCTTGCTAAAGGGCCCGGGGGGGAAAAATGCCTTGAGGTCATTTACCGTATGATTTAAAGAGCTTTGGTGTAAGTGAATGAATAAAGAAAAGGGGGGGAAAGATCTTTCAGAATTAAAAAAAAAATTTATTTGACAGGGAGAGAGATCACAAGCAGGCAGAGCAGCAGGCATGGGGTGGGGGGAGTGGTAGGAAGCAGGCTCCCGGCTGAGCAGGGAGCCTGATGTGGGGCTCAATCCCAGGCCCCTGATGTCATGACTTGAGCCGGAGGCAGAGGCTTAATTAACCCACTGAGCCACCCAGGGGCACCAGAATTCTTTTTTTTTTTTTTAAAGATTTTATTTATTTATTTGACAGACAGAGATCACAAGTAGGCAGAGAGGCAGGCAGAGAGAGAGAGGAAGCAGGCTCCCTGCTGAGCAGAGGGCCCAATGCGGGGCTCCATCCCAGGACCCTGGAATCATGACCTGAGCCGAAGGCAGAGGCTTTAACCCACTGAGCCACCCAGGAGCCCCCAGAATTCTTAATTGTAATTTTAAATGAGCACAAATAATGTAGTTACTTTAAAAATATCATTGTTGGGTTATTTTATCACTTTTTAAATTATGATATTTGAAAAAAAGACATGGTAGGGTTAAATCACTTAAAATTTGGCAACTAGTTTCTGTGAGCAGGAAGAAAGTTCAGGGATTAGTGAACCTGTTTACAAAAATTTGTCCATTGTTCATTCAAATAATATTTATTAAATTGATAAATTCACTCAATAATTTATATAGTAACATTAAAATAATAAAAGCAAATAGAATTATTATTGCAAATGATGTTTTAAAATTATGTATCTGGCAAGATATTTATTTACATATATATGCATATTTCTAGAAAAAATGAAAGGTCACACCCAAATATGTTGATGACAGTCACTGGATATTATAATTCTAGGTAATTTTAATATTTATTTGTTTTATGTGCTTTATTTTTAAAATAATGGGTATGCATTATTTTTAAAATAAAGAAAAAGAGTGAAGGCATTTTCACTAAAAAAGAAAATTTCACTTTTTTTTTTCTTAAATCCACATATGTGTGAAATCATATGGTATTTGTCTTTCTCTGACTGACTTATTTTGCTTCTCTAGCTCCATCCATGTCATTGCAAATGGCAAAATTTCATTGTTTTTTATGGCTGAGTAATATTTCATTGTATATATGTATCACATCATCTTTATTCATTCATCAGTCGATGGTCACTTGGGCTGTTTCCATAATTTGGCTATTGTAGATAATGCTGTTGTAGACAAATGAGCAAAAGTGGGAAAAGAGAGAGAGAAAGGCAAACCAAGAAACAGACTCTTAACTAGAGAACAGTTGATGGTTACCAAAGGGGAACTGGGAGAGGGATGAGTGAAATAGGTCATGGAGGTTAAGGAGTGCACTTGTGATGAGCACTGGCTGTTGTATGGAAGTGTTGAATCACTATAGTGCATACTTGAAACTAATATTACACTGTATGTTAATTAACTGGAAATTAAATAGAAACTATGAAAAATAAGAAAATTTCAATATACTCCACATACGTACAGAACAGGTTTATAAGCAAGGCTCTATGCTCTGTGCTGTGGGGCTGCAGGGATGAATTGCTCATAGACCTTGTGTTTCAAGATGCCAGCTTCTGGAATCTAGGGGAAAGATCAAGTCTTCCCTGTCCAAAAGCAAAATCAGTCTTTTTAGCAGCAAAGTCCACAAGAGCCAAACTGCAGAAAGAGCCAAGATACCTTTCCACAGACGAATGGATAAGGAAGATGTGGTCCAAATACACAAGAAAGGATGAATACATTAGAAAGGATGAATACCCAACATTTGCATCAACATGGATGGGACTGAAGGAGATTATGCTACATGAAATAAACCAAGCAGAGAAAGACAATTACTATATGGTCTCACTTACTTGTGGAACATAAGGAATAGCATGGAGGACATTAGGAGAAGAGAAAAATGAAGGGGAAGCAATAGGAGTGGGAGACAAACCATGAGAGACTATGGACTCTGGGAAACAGAGTTTTAGAAGGGAGGGGGATGTGGAGATGGGTGAGCCTGATGATGGGTATTAAGGAGGACATGGATTGCATGGAGCACTGGGTATTATATGCAAACAGTGAATGATGGAACACTACATCAAAAATTAATGATGTAGGGTCATAGGGTAGTTCTATTTTCAACATTTCGAGGAACCTCCATGCTTTTTTCCAGAGTGGTTGCACCAGCTTGCATTCCCACCAACAGTGTAGGAGGGTTCCCCTTTCTCTGCATCCTCGCCAGCATCTGTCATTTCCTGACTTACTAATTTTAGTAATTAGATAGCACCTCACACCATTCTGACTGGTGTGAGGTGGTATCTCATTGTGGTTTTGATTGGTATTTCCTTGATGCCGAATGATGTGGAGCACCTTTTCATGTGTCTGTTGGCCATCTGGATGTCTTCTTTGCAGAAATGTCTGTTCATGTCCTCTGCCCATTTCTTGATTGGATTATTTGTTCTTTGGGTTAAAAACTAGTTTTTAAAAAATTAAATATGCAGAGATAATATAAAGCTGTTAGAAATCTGTTATATAGATTTAATTTGTATGTAATAATTTATGTATAACAAAGATGGACCTTTTGTAGGAATATCTACATTAGCATAGCCTCTTGGAGTAGAGGAGTCAGTGGATCAACTAGGAATGCCTAACACTTTAGTCTTTTATGAAATAGTGTTGTCTTACACAAAATATTTAAGTAATCAAATCATGCAAAGGACTAATTTGATTTGCTAATAAATCACTTAGTTCACTTTTATGTCTTCTTTAAGAAATGAGTCACTTCTCTTGAATTTCAGTTATTTTGTAGTATTAGAAGTGTCACATGAATGGGTATCCTGATCTAGGTTCTTAGATTTTTGATTTTTGTTTTTGTTTGTTTTATAACATTCTCCATTTTTATTAGAAATGTAGAAAAGGACATAGGGCTCAATACATGAATTTAGACAAATGTCATTATTAATTCAGCAGACAGTGTCAAACAGAATAAAGTTTATTTGCAGATGATGTCTCCTAAGTAAACACAATAGGAATAGCCAGGTTTTACAAAATAAAAACCAGTTTGTACTTTTCCCCAAAAACTTACCCTTGAATATTTTTGCAGCTTCAAAAATATTTGGATAAGTCTTTTAGTATTTTTTCATTTCACTCACTCCTTATACTTCCTCTTTTAAATGAGGCCTGGAAGTTCACAAGAGAACTGTTCTTTTAGAAATTTCTAGCCTTAACAGATGTAGAAAAAACTAGGATCCTGATGGAAAACCACTTATTACATATTTGAAGGTTTGTCAGACTCAATGACTTTTTATTGAGAAGTTTAAACTTATTTTTGTTTTAAAAGATTAGTATTTAAATGTTATTTTAAAGGGCACATAAATTTACTTGGGTAGCTATATGGACCATAGATTTTCTAAATACACATTGATTTATGCAACTGTGGAATGAAGCAAAGCTTCCTTCCAGCTGGAGAGTATGAGCCTTCATTGAATAAGCTCGAATGGAATATTTACAGTTTATTATTCCCTACCTTAAAGAACAATAAGCAAACTAATGTAATGTCCTTGTGCCAAATTCAAAGAAGTGAATCCATTGTTTTGGGGTTATAATGTTATTTTTTGGTTATGCAGCTAAGTGCCTTTAAATTGTGCCTCATAGGGCACATTTGGGGTAGGTCTTGGGGGTTCAAAGGTAGACTCCACTTCTACAGCTTTCTTCCTGTTTTCTAAATTTATTTCTGCCTAAGATTTGATTTGGTAATAGTGTCCAGTTAAAAAAAAAAAAAAAGACATTTGGAAAGCAATGATATGAGATTTTTTTTTCTAGTTTTATTGAGATGTAATTGACATAATAACATTATGGTGTATGACATAATTATTTGATAAGCCTATATTGTAAAATGATCACCACAATAAGTTCACTTAACATCTATCCACCTCATGTAGTTCATAGTCACCATTTATTTTCCTTGTGATGAGAACTTTCCAAATCTCCTTTCTTAGCAACTTTCAAATATACAATATGGTACTATTAACTATAATCAACATGCTGTGCATTATATCCCCAGAACTTATTTAATGACGTATGTTGTTAATTACCACTGAAAAATGAAATTGTTTGGGATTTATTTATGTAAAACCACAACTCTCAAAGTCACTACTTCCCCACTTCAGAAATTTGAGTATAATGAATGAAAAAATAATGTTTAGTTTTGGGGATTCAGATATTAACTGAAGTTTATTTTATGATTGTTTTATTTTTTCTAATGCCAATGCTAGCATCAGCTTGAAGTCTTCAACCGTAAGAAATAATTATTTATGATGTCAACTCTTCAGAGATTATCAGAAAAAAATCTGTGCCCGTATTTGGCAAAAGTCAGGGACTTAGAAAAATATGCTCTATTTATAGCTGGTAAAGGAGAGCATTTACAAAGATGTCAAAATGTTGAATCCTCCTTCCGCATAGCTGCCTCTTGAATCTTTGGGCCTACTTGAATTAATCATTCTTTCCTTGATATGATATTTTCTCACTTCTTTGATCCTATTAAAATGTTAACCATGAGCTCTTAGGGGCAAGGGTTTTGTCTTAAACACTTTTAACATCTTATCTTACTGTGATGTTCAATTACAATTCTTTTTGAACAATGAATGAAAGAGTGAATCACAGTGTATGTGTGTATATGTGCATATACACATTTATACATATGTATATGCATATATATTCACTTTACCCCATGTGAACACAGAAAAGCATGCTTATAACATATTTATTTTTGTATTCTTATGATACCAACCATATTTCCATACATACTATATACTCAGTACTTTTTTTTTTTTTAACCAATATTGTTGATGTGGAATTTGCACAAACTAAAATGTATCTATATTTAATGTACATTTTGATGAGGTTTGGCAAATTTATGCACTTGTGTGACCGCCTCCACTATCATGATACAGAACATTTCCACCATCCTTTTCGTTCATGTGATGTGTGTCATTAGTTCATTCCTTTCCTTTTTGTTTAGTTCCTTTGATTTTATGGCTATACCACCATTTATTTAACCATTTCCCTGTCATCAGGCAATTGGATATTTTCCAGTGTTTGTTTACTTACTTTGGTTAGTGCTGCTTTGAACATTGCTTTATGGTTCTTTGTGCAGACATAGGTTTTCATTTCATATAGCTGGGTCATATGCAAATATATATTTTAGTTTATAAAAAACTACCAGCCTATTTTCCAAATGATTGTACAATTTCACATTTACACTAGCAATGCATGAGATCCAAATAATCCCCACTGTTGCTAACACTTGCTTGGTATTTTCAATCTCTGTAATTTTAGCCATTTTAACAGTTGTATTATTATCTCATTGTGGTTTTTAATTTTCATTCCCTAACTAATGATATTGAACATGTTTTTCTTTTTTTTTTTTTAAGATTTATTTATTTATTTATTTGACAGAGAGAGAGAGAGAGAGAGATCATAAGTAGGCAGAGAGGCAGGCAGAGGGAAGCAGGCTCCCTGCTGAGCAGAGAGCCAGATGCCAGGCTCTGTCCCAGGACCCTGATATCATGACCTTAACCGAAGGCAGAGACTTAACCCAATGACCCAATGAGCCACCCAGGCACCACTTGGACATTTTTTTCACGAGTTTGTTAGCCATTCGTATTTCTTGCTTTCCAAAGTGTCCAAATTTGTTGCCTATGATTTGTCAGGCTGTCTTTTTTATTGATTTTCTAAAATTTTGTTAAGGATTTTTCTACTTAATAAGAGATAATATTCTTGTTTTTTTTTTTTTAATGCCAACTTTGAAATTAGAGTCTCAAAAAATAAGTTAGAAAGTGCTTCCACTCCTGTTTTACTTTTTCTTTTTAGATTTTATTTTTAAGCAAAATCTATGCACAACGTGGGGCTTGAATTTACAACTCCAGTATCAGAAGCTGTATGCTCCACTGACTGAGCCAGTCAGGCACCCCTTCACTTTTATTTTCTAAGAGTTTATATAAAATTGATGTGTAGTTTTTTTTCTTTATTTATTTAATATTTGTTATAACTGAAGCAAACTAGGCTTGGAGTTTTTGTGGGGGAAGATTTTGTTTGTTTATTTGTTTTGAAAGAGACTGTGTACGTGAGTGGGGTGGGGTGGGGGTCAGAGGGTGGAGAGAATAAGTAGGCTCCACATCCAGTGTGAAGCCTGATGGGAGCTCACTCATGACCCTGAGATCATGACCAGCGGAGCCATCCAGGCATCCCATGATTTTTAATTATGAATTCACTTTTTTTTATAGACATGGGCTTATTCAGAATTTTCTTCTTTTTCTTGAGTTAGTTTTGGTAATTGTCTTTTAAAAACTATCCATTTCATCGTAGTTACTAAATTTGTTGACAACTTTTGTTAATAGTATCTCTTTAATATTCTTTTGTTTGGAGAACCAGTAAAGATGACATTTTTTAATTTCTGATATTGGTAATGTTTGTCTTTTCTTTATCTGATCAGTCTGGCAAAAGGTTATCAAACTTTAAAATTTATTTTAAGGAAATAGTTGTGGATTTTGTTGATACTTCTGTCTCTCTTTCTGCCTTTCTCTTTTGTGTTCTTTCTTACTTTGTGTTTAACTTAGGCTTCAGTTTTCTGAAGGTAGGAGCCTAGGTCATTATTTTACTCAGAGACTTTTTAAGTTTTTTTATGTCAGCATTTAATGCTATAAATTTTCCTCTAAGCACTGATTTAGCTATATTTCAGGAATTAGGATCTATTGCATTTTCATTTTTATTCAGTTTAAAATATTTTCTACTTTCTTTTGTGCCTTCTTCTTTGATCCATGAGTTATTTAGTAGCATGTTGTTTCATTTCCAAATATTTGGAAATATTCCAAATACCTTTCTCTTATGAATATCCAATATAAATCCATTGTAGTCAAAGAACATGCTTTGTATGACTTTATTTTTAAAATTGCTGAGACTTGATTTATGGATAAGCCTAGGTCCACGTGTGCTTGAGAATGTGTGTTTTTCTTTTGTTGGCTGGAGTGTTTTATAAATGTCAGTAGGTCTAATTGTTTTATAATGTTTTTCAGTTTTATATGCTTACCAATTTTGTGTCTTCTCTAATCAAAAGAGAAATGCTGAAGTTTAATTGTATATTTACCTACTGTCTTTTTAGCTATGTTACATCTTGCTTTATGTATTTCAAGGTTCTCTTATTGGGTGCAAACATAGAATTGTTACATATTTTTGTTGAATTGATCCTTTATCATTTTGAACTCCCTTTTTTATTCCTGGTAATATTTCTTTTTCTGAAGTCTAGTTTTTCTTATGTTAATAACACAATTCCAGTTTGCTTATGTTTAATGTTTATATAATAAATCATTTTTTGGTCATTCTTTTGCTCATAGTCTATTGGCACCTTTATATTTAAAGTGTGTTTCTTGTACACAGCATAGGATTGGGTCTTGTTTTTTGTATGCTGAGTGATACTGTCTTTTTAAAAAATTATAGTATTTAGACCAGATTATTTAATGTTATTATTATTGTGAATGGGCCTTAAATATATCATCTTACTGTCTGTTTTTGTACCATATGTTCTTTGCTAAAATTTTTTCCTGTTCACTTTGCATTAATTAACATATTTTGTCTCTCCTTTAATTTCCACTTATCAACTATAGCTCAATGTTTTATGTTTATGGTGGTTGATTTAAGCTTTAATATCAATTTTAAATTATCACAATATACCTGCAGTAATATGACTGCACATACTTTAAAAATAACTTTTATAACAGTATATTTTCATTTTCCTCCTTTCATCCATTGAATTATTGTCATCATTAATTTTTTCTGCATATATTATGAAACTCACAGTACATTTTTCTTCACTTTTAATGTTTTAAGTGGTCATTATCTTTCAAATGAATTTTTAAAATAACATTTTATTTTTTACTTTTTATTTTTTTGAAGATTTTATTATTTATTTGAGAGAGAAAGAGAGAGAGAAAGCATGAGAGAGAGAGAACCTAAGCAGGGGAAGAGCAAGAGGGAGAGGAAGAAGCAGACTTCACTTTAAGCATGGAGCCCAATGTGGGGTTAGATCCCAGGACTCTGGGATCATGACCTGGGCTAAAGGCAGACACTTAACTGACTGAGCTACCCAGGTGCCCCTAAAGTAGCTTTTTATAATTATCCTTATATATGCCATTTTTTACTCTCTTTATTTATTACTTTAAGGAGGTTCGAGTTTCAGCCTGGCACTTTTGTTGTTGTTCTTGTTGTGTTTTTGGTGTCTGAAGTACTTCCTTTAATATTTCTTGTGATGCCCGTTTTTTTGCTGGTAGCAAATTATCCTAGCCTGCCTTACTTTCTTTCTTTCTTTCAAAGTATTAGTTTTACTTTTGCTATATTCCCTGTATATGGAATTCTAGGTTGACTTTTATTTTTCTTAAAACAGATTTGCTTCGTTTTTGCTGAGAACTTTGCAGTTATTCTTAGATTTGTTCCTTTGTGGGTAATGTGCTTCTTTCTGTTTGCTAAGATTTTTCTTTTTATCACCCATTTTTATCAGTTTGATTATGGAGTTTTTTCGGTGTTTTTCTTGCTTGGGTTTTTAAAAAATTATTTTTATTAATATATAATGTATTATTTGCCCCAGGGGTACAGGTCTTCTGTGAATCATCAGGCTTACACACTTCGCAGCACTCACCATAGCACATACCATCTCCAATGTCCATAACCCAACCCATAGCACATACCATCTCCAATGTCCATAACCCAACCACCCTCTCCATACGCCCCTCCCCCAAGCAACCCTCAATTTGTTTTGTGAGATTAAGAGTCTCTTATGGTTTGTCTCCCTCCTGATCCCATCTTGTTTCATTTTTTCCTTCCTTACCCCAAACCCCCAACTCTGTCTCTCAAATTCCTCATATCAGGGGGATCATATGATAATTGTCTTCCTCTGACAACTTACTCTGCATAGTATTCCAATGTGTGTATGTGTGTGTGTATAATCTTTATCCATTCGTCTGTTGATGGACATCTAGGTTCTTTCCATCTTGCTTCGGTTTTGCCTTTTGGATGATGAACTTTTTGGATCTCTGGATTTAGTTTTTATCAAATTTGAAAAAATTTTGACCATTACATCTTCATATATTTTTTCTGTCCTATTTTCCTTTGAAACATCAGTTACATGTATTATAGACCATTTAATATTAAGTCACAGGTTATTGAGGTTTGTTCGTATTATTTAATAATATTTATCTCTGTATATCATTTTGGATGGATTCTATTGTTATTTCTTCAAGTCATTAATCTTTACTTCTATAGTATTTAATCTTTTATTAATCCCATATTATGTATTTTTTATTTCAAATATTGTATGTTTTGTTTTTATTTTTACTTATTTTTTAGAATGAGAGAGTGCATGCACTTGAACAGGCAGCGGGGAGGGGCAGAGGGAGAGAAGAGAGAGAATCTTAAGCAGACTTCATGCCCAGCATGTAGCTGGATGTGGACTTGATCTCACAAACCTGAGACTACAACCTGAGCTGAAATCAGGAGTCAGATGTTTAAGTGACTGAGCCACACAGGTGCCCCATATTTTTTGTTTTTAGAAGTTCCATTTTTTATTTCTTTTCTTTTTATGTTCATGTTTTCCTTTATATCCCTCAGCATGTGGAGTGTATTTATAGCAACTGTTTTAACATTGTTGTTTGCTGGTTCTATGATTTCTGTCATTTCTGTGTCTGCTTCCTTGACTAACTACAGGTCATGTTTTCTGGCTTCTTTTCCATCTAGTGATTTTGGATTATAGGCTAGACATTGTTGTTAACTTCGTTAATATTGTTGTTAACTTTATATTGTTGATTGTTGGATTTTGTTGTATTCACTTAATTAAAGATTTCTAGACTTTATATAACAGGGAGTTGAGTTATTTCTGGATTTGGTTGATCCTTGAGGCTTGTTTTTAAGCTCTTATAGTGTGAGTAAAAATATGCATTGGTTCTAGGGATAATTTCGTCCCACTTATTAAGGATGGCCCTTTTGGGGTCCCTGGTAATTTCCCCATCAATTCAACAAGGTCTCTCTGCTTTAGTTAAAAAGAACTCGTGTAATTACTGGTCCTGTGTAATCTTTAGGGATTTTGATTTTATTTATCCCAAGTAATTTTTCTTTGGTGGAAAGTGGTTCTCTCTTGTCCTTATGGGATGTATCCTATGCATGGTGCAGATTGTTACTCAGACAAAAAATTAAGAGGTCTCCTGTGAAAATAGCTGGATCTTTTTGTCTTCATAATTCTCACTTCTCTTTCCTTAAAATTCTAGTTACTTCAGCCTCTCCAAATTCAGGTATCTGTCTCTGAAACTCAATTTGATGTCCAGACTGGAAGTTGCCCCCAGCTAGAAATCCTGGACTCCTCTCATTTGTTTGTAATCTCTTAAGGATCACAATCCTTTGTTATTGTTAGATTTTGGGGTTTTTAAAAAAGATTTTTATTCATTTATTTGAGAGAGAGAGATCACAAATAGGCAGAGAGACAGGCAGAGAGAGAGGGGGAAGCAGGCTCCCTGCAGAGCAGAGAGCCCAATGTGGGACTTGATCCCAGGACCCTGGGATCATGACCTGAGCCGAAGGCAGAGGCTTTAACCCACTGAGCCACCCAGGCGTCCCTGTTAGATTATGTTTTTTGAGAAGCTATTTTCTCTATTGCTTTGTGTTTTAATTATTTTGGGAAGGGTAATTCCTATCTTGGTACTCCCTCGTGAAACAAAATTGATTTGAAAGTGTTTGAAGCAGGTTATTAAGCCAATCATTTAAACTTTATGTCTGTTTGGGAAAGCAGGTAGGGCTTTTCAGAGAATGTTCTATAGAGAAGGCATGGAGACAAAATGAGGAAATTGCCAAGGGCATGATACCTCAGAATCAGAGCAGTTTAACTTTATCATGTCATATAATGGTCATTCTGCAATGAACAGCATTTGTTATTTTAAAGAATTCAACAGTACTGATTTGGGGGAGACAAATGCAAAGCATTATATATAAAGTGGTAAAATAGGCTAGTTATAGAGAGCGGAAAACCCAAAATCTTACAGTGTTATAAAGTTGAGCATTAATGATTAAAAAGTAGTTTTATACTCTGTGTCTTTAGAAATGGTTCATAATAATCTATGGAAAAACACTGTCCTTGGAGAAGCCTTTAGTTTGTATTTCGTCTGGTATCCATCCTTGTTTGACACAAGAACTGTGAAAAACCTTGAGAAATTGCAGAGGAGCAAAAGTTGTTAAAGGAGTTACAGATTCATTATGTTAGAAAAGATTTCTCATTATTCTTAAGAGTGAAGATATATTACTAAGTGACTTTAAAAATATAGAAGTAATATATAGAAAATGACAATAACTCATTTGAGGCAGAATAAGAATTACTATCATTTGCTTACATAATGACATACAGATGCAAAATCATGATTATATAGTTTTTGAAAATCATTTAACAGTATTTACCATCATCTCCTTAGTTATAGACATGACCACAGCAGGAAACTGGGTAATCTGATTCCATCATTTTCTGAAATTATTATGCTCTGTAAGTAAATAGTAAGTCTTTCATTGTTAGCTATGTTAAAAACTACCTTTTTACTTTTAAGTTATGGCTAAAGTTTTTCTTTTTTCTAAACTATCAGCATGATTATACTACATGATTATGCTACATTATACTACATGATTATACTACATGTCACTACAATGTCACTACATTAAAGGACTATATTCAGTACTCTAAATTAGGTCTCTTAAGCTTCTATTGCTCTGTTACTATGATTTACAAATAAAAGTATATGTCTATAACTAGGTGAATCAGAAGATTTTGAATGAGTGACACATTATCCCCTTTAATTTTATCTACTTTGAGTACAAGAAGGACAATAGGTAGTCTTCTATCCTGCAATCTGTAAAACTTCTAAGAAAAAATGGTTCTAGTTGTCTCTTTTGCTATGCGGTCAATACTGTACTTTTCACAGCATTGTGGTTCAAGGGAATTATTCTTTTTTTTTAAAGATTATTTATTTATGAGAGAGAGAGAGATCATAAGCACAGAGGAAGAGGGAGAAGCAGACCCCTGCTGAGCAGGAAGCTCTATGAAAGACTTGATCCCAGGACCCTGGGATCACAACTTGAGCCAAAGGCAGATGTCTAACAAACTGAGCCACCCAGGTATCCCCAGGGGAACAACTCAATCTCATGCATGCAATACCACATTTAATTCAAAAGTAGTCACTGCAGATGTGTTGTCATTCAAGAAAGGATTCACCAGTTGGAAATTTTTTTTTTTTTTTTTTTTTTTACCTTTTGTTAGTTCTGGTGTAGAATTTCATCAGTTGCATATAACACCCAGTGCTCATTACATCAAGTGCTCTCCTTAGTAGCCATCACCCAATTACACCATCGCTACCCACCCTCCCACTTCCCCTCCAGCAACCTTCAGTTTGTTCCCTATTGTTAAGAGTCTCTTATGGGTTGTCTCCCTCTCCTTTTTAAATTTAATTTTATTTTTCCTTACCCTCCCCTATGTTCATCTCTTTTGTTTCTTAAATTTCACATGAGTGAGATCATATAGTATTTGTCTTTCTCTAACTTATTTTGCTTAGCATAATACACTCTAGTTCCATCCATGGCATTGCAGGTGGCAAGATTTCATTCTTTCTGATTACTGAATAATATTCCATTGTGTATGTGTGTGTGTGTGTATGTGTGTGTGCATATATATATATATATATATATATATATATATATATGTATATCACATCTTCTTTATCCATTTATCTGTTGATGGACATTGAAGCTCTCTCCATGTTTTGGTATTGTGAACATTGGTGCTATATACATTGAGGTGCATGTGCCCCTTTGAATCATTTTTTTTTTTTTTTATCAGAGAGAGAGAGGGAGAGAGAACTCTGAGCTAGCACAGGCAGACAGAGTGACAGGCAGAGGCAGAGGGAGAAGCAGGCTCCCTGCTGAGCAAGGTGCCTGATGTGGGACTTGATCCCAGGACGCTTGGGATCATGACCTGAGCCTAAGGCAGCCACCCAACCATCTGAGCCACCCAGGCATCCCTGAATCATTATTTTTATATCCTCTGGATAAATACCTAGTATTGTAATTACTGGGTCATAAGGTAGTTCTATTTTTAACTTTTTGAGAAAACTCCATACTGTTTTCTAGAGTGGCTGTACCCTTTTGTATTCCCAGCAACAATGTAACAGGGTACCTACCCCTCTCTCAAAGTCTTCACCAACATCTGTTGTTTCCTGATGTTACATGTTGGAAATCTACTTTTTTAAGTTAAAGAAGTGCCTAAAGGCTTATTGTGCACTTTAGATTCTGACTAAAGACATAATCATTTGCATAACTTATTAATAAAAACCACACAGATTTTTACCCCATTTCATTGAGCAAAACACTTTACTAAACATTCTAAGACTTAATATTAGTATAAAGATCATAAGCACTTGAGATTCTGTGTTCTGTTGGGGGGGAAAAAAACTAGCTAGAGGAGAAAAAGGGATATAGAAATAGAGGGAGTAGATAGACAGATAGATAGATAGACCAACTGACCCAACTGTTACATGCTAAGTAGCTTATAATCATTCATGATGTAAATGAAGTAAACATCTAATGTGCATAGTACGTAAATACCAAACAGATTTTTTAGTTAGGTGTTTGGAAACTTTGGGTCTTAAAAATATAAAGTTTAAGTGAAGTTCCTTTGAAAAGGTTGGGGATATTTATTTCTTGTGTAACTCTTTTTTACTCCTCTTTATTATTTGCACAAAGTATATTTCTAGATCAGACATGTGTTCAAGTTTCCAATCTTAAGTCAGATGTTTCATAAAAGAGAAAAGCATGCAGTTTCTTTTTAGGTAGCTGTGCTCACTATAACATCAAATTTAGTTTTACATATGGAATGCATCATAAAGTTACACTGTGGAAATTTTTATTTAATGCGCTTTGTAATGTCAGCACTCCAGCCCAAGTCTTCATCACCTCACACCTGTATTACTGCAATAATTTCTTCTTTCTCTACTTCTAGTTTCCTTAATCCAATAGAGTAAGATAAGCTTCCTCAAACATCACTGCAGTCACTTCTGGCTCATGTTCTAAAACCCAACCCTTGCTGCCAGTTGAATGGTATCCAAATTGTTTCCACTGGAATCCCAATCCCTCTATAATCTAGTCTCACCTTCCCATCCAAATATGTCTCCAGATATTTCTTAATACTCCATCCCCCACTCTAATTAGGTTATCTCCCGTCTGTCTCCACAAAGTATAAAGAACTTTCCTGCACTTCTGCTTCTAAAGCTTCTTTAACTTGAAGTAACTTGACCTTCCAGGTTTAACTTCTTTCCTTTCCACCTTTCAAGGACCCTCTTCTATCCCACTTAATACATGAATCCTTCCTGGAGTATACCTGCCATGTGAATGCCTCCCTGTTCTGACTGTCTGTAATACTTGCCATCTGTTTTGGCACATTTTTCATCCATTATAAGAAGCACTTAAAAAAAAAAAAAGCAACTTAATGTATTTTAGAGGTATTCTTTTTTTTTTTTTTTTAAAGATTTTATTTATTTATTTGACAGACAGAGATCACAAGTAGGCAGAGAAGCAGGCAGATAGAGAGAGGAGGAAGCAGGCTCCCCACCGAGCAGAGAGCCCAATGCAGGGCTCCATCCCAGGACCCTGAGATCATGACCTGAGCTGAAGGCAGAGGCTTTAACCCACTGAGCCACCCAGGCACCCCGCAACTTAATATATTTTAAATGGAATTTATTTTGCAATCAGTGGCGTGTCAAAGACTGATTAGAAGTGTTTTTTTTTCTTTCTAGTTAGCACACAAAATAATAGTCAATCTTATATAGTATCTTAAGAACTGAAAAAAATCAGTGTATATATTATTACTTACTGTTTTCTGATGGTTTCCTTTGTGTTCAGTGTGTTGCCCAGCATTATTATAAATTTTGCTACCATGGGAATCTTTTTTCTTTCTTTCTTTTCATCTTACATCTTATGAATACCCTATAATTCTAGGTGTACAGTTGGACTTTTTGAGTTTAATTAATGAAATTTTATTTCAATTAAGGTATACTTAATAAATATGAATATTCTTGATTAGGGATGTGCTTTTATAAATAAATTATTAATTTTTAATTTAAAATTTTCATTGAAGTATTATATAGATACAGAAAAGTGCACATACACATGCATTTTCACAAACTTAGTATGCCCAGGGTAACCAACACCCAAATTGAGTAACAAAACATTACCAGGCCCCCAAGAAACCCTTCTTCAGCCCACATTTCAGTTACAGGCATTACTCTTATTCTGTCCTCAAAAAGCACGGATTAGTTTGGCAAATTCTGTCCTTTATATAAATGCAGTTGAACAGCATATGGTTTCTAGTGTTTATCTTCTTTTGTTCAAAAGTGTATTTGTGGGATTCTGCCGTATCAGTGCCTGTAGATGATTTGTTTTCATTCATGTGTTGAATTCCGTTTTATGAGTGTACCACAATCTATTTATCCGTTCTGTTGTTGATACATAGTTGGATAATTTCCAGTTTTGATCTAATGGACATAGTACTGCTCTGAACATTACAGGAAGTATCATTTGTTGTACATATGTATTAATTCCTTTCGGTTAAATATTTAGGAGTGAGAACGCTTGGTTGCAGAATGTAAGCTTACCTTCAGTAGATGCCATCTGTTTTCCATATTTAATTCAGTTTATACCCAACAATAGTATATAAGAAAACATTTGTTGTTTTCTGTCTTTTTCATTTTAGCCATTCTGGTAGATGTGTATGATATCATTATTATTATTATTAAAAAATGCTTCCAGCAAAATCTTTGGAGTTTCCTTCAGAAATATGGTGACAGTTATTGCATATGAGCATGTTAGGTTGAAATATAAGGATTCACATGAAAATTATTACTGAAACTATAAACATTATTCATTTTGGGTAGTTACCTATCATTCAATGTCTGTAAGACTAATAAACATTCTTTGGGGCTGTTTCTGGTGATATATTTCTGTTGACATTTAACTATTACTAAATTTGTCCTTGTGAAAATTTCTTGACCATTTCATTTAGTCTCCAGAATTATCTGTTTAGTTCTCCTAACTTCTGAGTCAAGGATTAGTTTGCTCTAATTCCTGGGCATTGGGGACAACTTAATTAACATTTTGTTGATTACCTCCTAGGATTAACATAATCTGTTTGTTTGTTCACAAATGTGTCTGATTAATACCAGCATTATTTATTGGGTAGATAAAGTTAGAAATAAAATATTTGAGCTCTACTGATGGTATAACTGTTATTTATTAGGAATTTATGTTTTAAGTAAAAGCCGCAATTTGAAATCTGTGCGTTAAATTTCTAATGAATTAATACTTCTCATTGATTTTTTTTATCTGTTCCAAGACACTTTTATATGCTCAAAGTATTAGCTAATTAGCCTATAATTCCATTTCTCTATCCTATGATTGCTGAGAGAAACACTGTGGTCATTTCTCTTGCCAATATTGTTTCCTATTCATGTTCAAGCCAAGACATTCGATTTAGTAAATCATAAATCATTCGATTTAGTAAATCATAAAGCCATATTCTTTTTTAAAAGCCATATTTTTTAATTGTACTAAAGTCAATGATGCTGACTTCAGTATATATAAGTCCAGAGGTTTGTACAGATTGTGTGGCTAATTACCATAAAATTAATTATGACTTAGAAATGAGAAAGGTATACTCACTCTATCACAATGTTGCATTTATAAACCAAGGCCTTAGAAAATAAACAAGGAATCAGTGCTATAGATTTATGGAACCATGGTGAATTTCCAAGTATTTCTTTTTGTGGTGTAGGAACTTGAAGTGTTGAGTTCAACCAGTCCATGCTGGATTGCATGCAAAGAGCCTCTTACTAAAAGAGCACATGTAAGACATTTCTTACATTGTTACTGAGTAACAGGTATCTAGTCTTGGGATTTGCTTCTTTCCCTGGGAGGCTGGACACTGATTAGTTCATTACTTATAAATCGCTGCATTTAGTTTGTCTCCTAACTCCAACCTATAATATCTAATTATAATCTCATTTAATAATCAAAATCTGCTTCAGGACAGAAGTCGAATTTCTTTTGTATTTTCAAATGTCTATAGATAGGTGGGTATATAATAAATTCTCATAATGTGTATTGAAATAGATCCTGGATATCAACCTTTTGTCTGTACTGTCATTTGCAAATATCTTCTCCCATTCTGTGGGTTGCCTCTTTGTTTTCTTGACTGTTTCCTTTGTTGTGTAGAAGCTTTTGATTTTGATGAAGTCCCCAAAGTTTATTTTCGCTTTTGTTTCCTTTGCCTTTGGAGACATATCTTGAAAGAAGTTGCTGTGGCTGATATCGAAGAGATTACTGCCTATGTTGCCTCTAGGATTCTGATGGATTCCTGTCTCACATTGAGGTCTTTTATCCATTTTGAGTTTATCTTTGTGTACGGTGTAAGAGAATGGTAGAGTTTCATTCTTCTACATATAGCTGCCCAGTTTTCCCAGCACCATTTATTGAAGAGACTGTCTTTTTTCCACTGTATATTTTTTCCTGTTTTGTTGAAGATTATTTGCCCATAGAGTTGAGGGTCCATATCTGGGCTCTCTACTCTGTTCCACTGGTCTTTGTGTCTGTTTTTATGCCAGTACCATGCTGTCTTGGTGTTCACAGCTTTGTAGTAATAAGAAGTATACAAAACTATATGTGGAGTATGATCCTAATTATGTAAATAATAAGTGTATGTGTAAGTGCATGCACACACACACATGTACAAATATGGAAAGAAATACCGAAATACTGAGTCATTATTTATAGGCAATACAATAGTGGTGTTATTTTCTTCTTATGTTTGACTCTTTTCCAATAGCATATGTTAGTGTTATGATAAGAAAAAGTTTCAATATAAAACTTGAAGACAAAAATGTAATATAAAATTATTTATGTTAGATACAGAAACAGCAGGACTTTTAGAACTGATCCCTCAACACTTTTGGTCAAATTGAATTTCAGTGTAAAGTCATGCAATTGATAGAGACCAGGTTTCTTCTAATTGTTTCAATACATAAATCATTTTAATAGTCATGAACAGAACAGTTTTATAGTCATTCTGTTCCAGTGAAGGAATCCAAAACTAATTAGCTTACTTGCTCTTTGAATTGATAGGTACACTATTACTTAAGAGTTTTTTCTCATTCTTTATAAAAAGTAGTCACTCCTAATTGGTGTAACATTTTGTGTTTGTAGTATATTTTAAATATACTTTCATGTTGTTTTAGTTTTCCTTTTTCTTCTTATCAATTGAAGTATTCACCTTTTGATGTGATGCCTCTTGAATCACGCTTTCCTTTCAAATTTCTGATCATAGTTAAACAGCATCATCATTCTTGCTTCTCAAGCCAGAAATCTGAGTCATTCCAGACCTTCCTTCTTTTTCATGTCTCACATTAAATTGCCACTTAGGTAATGTTGAACCTAAGCTATCTTTGGCACCTATTTCCTCTTCTTCCTTCCCACTATCTACTGGTTCTTCATTATTTTTTAATTTCTCTGTTTAACTGCTATGATCCCTCTGCTTCCAGTCTTCCCTGAACCTACCAATTCATACTTTATATTTTTTCAGTAAGATCCATTTTATGTATAGTCTTAATTGTGATCCTCTCTTTCCAACTTTCTTCTGCAATTCCTATAGATCTTCAGGGTAAGGTCTGGCATCTAGCATGGGATGTAAGGTCTTCTATGTTCTTCTCACTCCTTCCCCACCCCCCTTCTCTCTTACCCCTTTGTATGCACACCAGTCACCACAAAATTTTGTACCTCTCAGACACGCCATGTTGTATCTTACCTCCATGTCTTCAAACTTGTTTTTCCTTCTGTCCCAAATGCTCTCCTCCTGTTTGTTGATTTGACTCCTGCTCATCCTTCAAAACCCATCTGAAGTACGGATGGCCACCTTTCCAGACAAAGCCAGATTCAATCTTCTGCACAATCATACCTGACATATTATTTTATTATTATACCTCTTAGAGTTCTATTGTCATTGATTCACATGTTTTGGTTCTCCACTAGACTATGAGTCCCCCCATCAAGAGTATATTCATTCTCTACCGCTCTTGACTCTATACCATGAGATTATGCTTCTGTTTTCTGCCTGGCTTTTAAAAGATAAGGTCCCCATTTTTATATTTAACTCCTTTCCTCTTGTCCAAGGTATATGCATTCCCTTTTCCATTTTATAGGTGTTGAAGGTTGTAGGACAGTACTCATCCACCCACCTGCCTACTCCTCAGTTAATTCTGTAAAATGGGAAAGATACACAGTTATTGTTCAATAAGGATCATAGTAGTAGTATTTATGGAAAAGCTGAATGGGAAATCAGAGAAGAGCCTTCTACTCTTGTTTCACATTTACTCCACACCCAGTCAAAGACCCAGTTGACAGGTCTTCAAGCAGGAAAAAAATCTGACATTGATGGTTCCCATTTGATTGGTGTAATAAGTGGGCAGGGACATTGCAATTAATGTGTCCTTCAAAGAATGGGAGTAGAGGCAAGATTATAGTGAAGGTAACAGAACTTAAGTCTAAGGAACTTTGTTTTCTGTGAATTCCTTCCAAGGCTCTGGGAAATGAGCTGAAATGCTTTCACAGAGTTAAAAAGGTATGGGGAACAGAGCTGCAAAAATAAGATAATTAAACTGTGATTCGTTAAGACTGCCATATCCTTCAAATCTGACTTCCCCTTTAACACATATGCCCTTATTTCCAGTGACATTGGGGTGACTGTGACTATTTTTTTTAAATCTGTAGTTCTAAGAATGCTATAAGAACCAGGTGTGTCAGTGTATGAAGTTGAATTTTTAAAGCATCCCAGATAAGAGTATAAAAATGCTTTTAGATGAACAGTGTTAGAGAAAAGATTGAATTATCATTCTAGTCTCTCTTTAGAAAATATTACACATTATTTTGTTATGGGAATAGATAGTCAAAGACTATCAGTCAAAAATGCAGGAAGACCATCATAGTCTCTTGTACATTAATAGTAACAAAATTGCTATTAATTTCTAGATTTGTCAGTTTTAATAATTTGAAATGTATATGTCTTATTTTTTATTGCAGGTAACTATTTTTGTTCCAACTTTTGTAGTTGTGACTTTGTATTTTTTTTTCTTAAGTGGGGCCCCCAAACTGAATACACTTTAGGTCAAATTTGGGTCATTCCCTAAATAAGAGGTTTGGGGGAGCATCAGTGTTCTGTTGTCTTTTGCTGAAGAAGCATCTTTCCATTGTTCCTCTGATGCTCCTTCAGAAACCCAGAACCGACCCCCTGCTCAAAAACATGAATTTGCCAGGGGTGAAACAGAGAGGATATTTTACCCTAGTTTATGATAGCAAATGGCAAATAGGTGTGCTCTCTGTTGCTTAAACTCTGGCCTCGTAAAACTAACATAGGCAGGAAGCATACTTTCACCCTTATGTATCTAGCATAGAACTACTATTTGGTAGAATGACTGTGCTTAAGTGTTTTGTTGACTTAATATCAAATCGCTTTTTAAGCCATAAATCAGTTTTATTCTTTCTTCAGTTGTTAATTTACTCTGATGATTAGGTTTAAAATAAATAAGAGATATTATTTAGTCCCTAATAGCCTATGGGTTGCTTTTTCTACCCCTCCTTCCAACCCCCAGTGTTGAAATTGTTCTCCTGCCTCTGTTGTACCTTTACTTTGCAATCTATTCTTTTTCAGACTAGAGAACCTATTGGTATCCTGATGGGTCTTTCTCTGACTTAATCCATTGCTTTCATTTGCTTCCCAAATTCATTCTTGCTTTACTTTTCTCTTTTACTCTTAGGACCTCCTAAGATTTGTATAGTTGTTTCCCACTGCTCTCTCTGGAGCCATGATTTAGTTGTAGGAGATAATAAAGTTTTACTGTAATTTAAAAGGGAGACTGAAGATGCTTGGCAAGTGCTGAATATTCACCTATATTATTACTAACGTTACCAGTAAAATCCAGACTTGTTGTATAAATGGAAGGGTCCTTGCTAAAGATGAGAGGGAGTCTGGAAAGAGTTAGTGTTACTGAGGTTTTCGTGCATGCTGCCAGATTTTAAAAGCTGTATAATGTTGAAGTTTTACCACATCTATAAAGCATTTCCCAATAACCTTAGTCCACATTGATGGCTCCTCTTCCTGACTGCTTAAAGCACACATTGTTACTAGCTTTTATGCCTTGTGGAACCTTTGACTAACTGGACCTTTCAAATCCTCCAGTTTATCTCCCCATTGAATGTACTTTGAGCTCTACTCTATGACATTTGAATGTATAAACTTGCTAAAGCTTTGTTTTTGAGTTTGTTAGTAATTCTTAAGAGGGTGTTTGGGAATATGGAAACTATGATGAGATCTTGAGTTTACTTAAAAATCAAAACATATTAGAGCAGACATATGCAAAAGGCCTCTTAGTGATGTATGGCCTGGGGACAAAGAAGCTTGTCTATAACTTGACTGAATGTTAAAATATCTAAATAATGTATGAATCAGGATCGGTGCTAATCAATATGACAACCTAGAGACAGTTAAGTCGCTAAGGTAAACAGTGTGCACCCAAATTCTGTCTAAAAGTGAGGGATCTTCAGCCATCTGAGTTAGGGGCTATTTGGTCCAAGATGGTTATGATTAGGGAAGCAAAGAACTATAGTCTATAGCCTGTAAGATTTTCCCATCTCCTTGAGAAGAGCATTTGGTATTGTGAGATTAATCAGCCAAATGCTATTAAATATTTAATATATCTAAATCCCTTCCCTCGTCTTTTTCCGAAACTCAACAAGCACAAGACAGAAAGGGAGACTTAAAAATTTAAGTGTGTATGGAGGATGTCACTTTAAACCAGGACATAATTTGAAAATTGCATAGAGTCAAAATTATGCTTGAAATCCATTCAGTCACTTCTAAATTACTAGGACATAGGCCCTTAGAAGCTCAAAATCCAATTTATTTTTTTTCCTCTCTCCCCTTCTCTCTCCTTTCCTCCTTTTCTCTCTCCCTCCTTACCTTCTTTTTCCTTTTTCCTTCCTCCCTCCCCCTCTCTCTTCTTCCCTGGGTCATTTGGAATCTAAGATTTCTTTCAAAGGTAGGAATATGAGGGGTAATGGGCACGCTGTATTATAATCTTACAGTGGCTAGTAGCATGAGGTTTAGGTGTTCTTTGCCTTTTTTGGAATCTTATATCTTATATTTACTATGTGTTACATAGTACAAAATGTAAGTAATTAGAGGTTATAGAAAACATTTAATGAAGTAAAATTTATAAAGTTCTTAGTACAGTGCTTAGCATACAAGTGCTTTTTAAATGGTAGCCATTATAGAATACATACATACATACATACATACATACATAAAATGGTAGCTTTCAAAACAACCACACAGGTATGATTTGGAGCCCAGAATAAGTCATCCTCTACAAGCCAACAGAGAAGTCATGTGGTCATAAAGTGTTCTGATTCCTCTTTGTAAATATATAAGTTGGTATTATCAATATTGGGAGTTCAATATATGTATGTCTGCCCCAAAGAAGTAAATCCTCTACCCCAAATTGATTTAGTCTCAGTTGAAATTAAGTTCCTGAACTTAAGAAACCGATCTTAAGCCCTAGTAAATTCTTCTTGGGAATGAATTCTGTATTTGGTGTGGGTTTTTTTTTTTTTTTAAATATCTTGCTAATTTTCATTTGGTGTTTGTTGTAAGGGACTAATAGGATTTTTACATGTCAAGTAGAAACCAGATGATTTTATATTTTAGCTTCCTTTCAGTAAAATGGGGGTGGGAGCTAGATCAACTACTGTTTTTAGTTGTTATAAATTAAAATTTGCTCTAGTACTTGGGAATACTTTAGCTCATAGTCTCTTCTCTTAGTCATTCAATGACTATTAAAAAAACACTTGAAAAGAGTCCATTTATGAAATACAAAATTTCTTTGCAGTGTGAATTATTTTATGCTCTAATTTATCTTGTTTAAGTAAGAATTTCAGATACTTCAAAAAAAATTTTTTTTGTTTAGTAATGTAAAAGACTGTTCTGTAGAAGAGACCGTACCTCTCTAAAGTTGTTTTTAAAAATTCTCCTCCTGTCTCACTTTGAGAATCTGATGAAACTATGAACCCTCCTCCCATGTATTATGTCCATATACTTATACAATTCTGCATGTCTAGTCGAGTGAAAGGCTAACTTTAATAGTACTCAAGTATCTCTTTAATTAGGGTGATTTTTGTTACTCAAAAAGAGTTTGAAGTAAGTTTGGACTTTTTCCTGCTTTGCTGTAGCTAGGAGTGAGAACACAGCTACTCTCTCTATATAAGCATATACACATTTATGTATATATGTATAGACATAGCATATATGTCTGTTCACAAAAGCATGTATTTATGTACTTATGTATTTCATAATTTCTTTAGCTTGAATAAATAGGAATAGTTTTTTTATTTTTTTAAAATATAAATAAATATTTATTTGTCAGAGAGAGAGAGAGAGAGAGAGAGTGAGAGTGCACAGGCCAGCAGACTGGCAGGCAGAGGCAGAGAGAGAAGCAGGCTCCCTGCTGAGCAAGGAGCCCAAATAGGGACTGGGTCCCAGGCCGCGGAGATCATGACCTGAGCCGAAGGCAGCGGCTTAACCCACTGAGCCACCCAGGCATCCCTCGAGGAAGAGTTTTAATGAGAGAATTGAATTCAGTGAGACTTTTCCATTCTCCAATAGATAGGTATTTAGTAGAGAGAGAAAAAAAAAAGAAACAAATAAACAAACCAAAAGACTCAGGCAAACACAAAAGGAATCAATGGGAGACATGAATGAAAAAAAAAACAATTTTTTTTTTTTTTAGTTTCACTAAGGTATAATTGAGAAAACTGTAGGATATATGAAGTTTAAATTGTGATGACATGATATACATAGACCTTGTGAAAAGACAGACATCCATCAACTCAAATTTATCTTTTAAAAAATTATTATTAACATATGTTACTATTTGGTTAGAACATTTAAGTTCTACTCTTTTAGTAAATTTCAATTATATAATACAGTGTTATCAGCATGCTATGACTCCTATGTAGAATCTTAAAAAAATAGAAGTCACACTTCTAAAAGCAGAGAGTAGAAGAGTGGTTTCCAGGTCTGAAGAGTGTGGGAAATAAGGAGAGGTTGGTAAACAGATATGCACCTTCAATTAGAAGATGAATAAGGCCTGTGGGTGTAAGGTATAAAAGTTTATCTTTTATATTTTTACTATTTTAAAGTGTATTTTCTGGCTAAGTTTCCTTCATCATTTGTAACACATTGAAGTTGTGACACATAAGAATTTTATGAAGATAAATTAATGAAATATACTTTCACACTTTCAAATAACCAGCAGGAATGACTTCACTCTTCAAAAATGTCTGAAATGTGCTCTTATTTTTTCAGCTGTTGCACATTAGAGAACTTCCATCATGTTGAAGGTTTGGTAGTTTCATACACATTTTAGGTGTTCATAGAGTTGAAAGTTGAGGGTCGCTTTTGTCATCAGTCCTCTGTAGTGTCCCCACTGAACCCAAACTTCCTAGTGCTCTTCCCATTTGGAACCCTTCCTCCAACCTGTATTCTCTCTATGACTTGGGCAAAATTCTCATTCTACCGGAAAGTCTTAAAAAAAAAAAAAATCCGACAACCTTATACAAATTATTCCTTATTTTTCATACCTCTAGCACAAGCATTATATAGATTTGTCCTATAAATCACCAGTCATACTCGTTTATGAGTCCTTACTATTAGAAAAGCTCATTGCACGATTTTCCAAAGTAAGTATTAGAAAGAATAATACAAATGGGTGTTATTAGCAAAAAACCTTTTCAGATCTCAAAGGGTGACATCTCAAAGTGATTTGCTAAAATTTGCAAACTGTGAAATTGGGTTGGTCAGCACTGTGTGAGTGTACCCATCCTCAAGAAGAGACTCACATTAACCAAACTCGTAACAGAGTTGTATAAAATCAGAAGGCCAGCTCATTCAACTATGATGAGAAATCTAATTGCCGTAAGTCTAGAACACTTGTGTGGACACGGCTAGTGCATTCACTCCCTGCAGGCACATATACAAGGGGGGCAGATTATCATCTGAAGGTTTCCTGGAATCAGAACAAGGGGAAATTTGTTCCAAGGCTCTATTCCAAGCCATTATGTATGGATATCCAAGCTCCTTATCACAGGATGATGTATTTCCTCCTTTGTGTAAGTTCTTGGTGGGAAGGAGCTCTAAGGGAAATGTCATGACTTTAAATTCCATGATAATCTGGATCTTTCAACTGAACTCCAGTTCCACAGATCCAGCCACCTCCTTTGTACTTCCACTTGGATGTCTAATAAATAGAGGTCTTAAATTTAGCATGCCCAAGCTGAGAGCCTCCACATCCAGCTCATTCTATCACCCTATTAAATCCACTCTCTCTGCAGTCTTCTCAGTCTTGGGTAATGGCAACAGAGAGGAATCAGCCTCAATCCCCATGTCCAGTCTTCAGGATACTTTGTCAAGCCTGGCTTCAGTAAGCATCCAGACCAGGTCACATCTCATTGCCCCACTGCTGCAACCCTGATCTGGGTCACTCTGGGTCATCTCTCACCCAGATTACTGCAGTGTTCGTATCTGATCTCCTTGCTTCTCTCCTTGAATTCCCTAGACTCTAATTTCAGCACAAAGGCTGGAGAGATCTTTTTAACACATGTCCTCTCATATAACTCCTGAACTCTCAAGGCTTAGATCAAATCTGCTGTCCAAACACAAGAATATGTAGGCTCATAATACTATATACTTACTCTTGAAATGAAAGTGAGTAGCATACCTGTTGTATAATGGGAGTTCTCTGAATTAATGTCTCTGCAGAACACATTTCTTAAAGGGAAATTAATAAAATGTGCTATTTTGAAGCTTATGTGTATTATTAATACTCAACAATAATAGGAGCAATTGTTTAGATTTCATACCAACCAAGATTTTTTTCCAAAGAAGAATTTTTGATTGACGTTGTTTACTATGACATGGAGATATTTAAAAAACAGACCAACTTTTAGTAAGTTTTATTATTATTTTCCTACAGAAAGTACACTTCTTTATTGCCTCCATTTAGGGTGACTGCTGACATTGTCAGCTTTTAGTATACTCTTGGCTTGGACTTTATCCCAGATGTAACTGGGAATCATTAAAACGTTTTGAGTAGAAAAGTGCATCACAGTTTGGGACTATACACTGAGTGTTTGTATTTTCATCTTGCTTACTTATTACTAGAAAGTAAGCTAGTTAATTTGTTTTTAATGTCTGTCCCGTTTATCCAACTAGGTTGTCATGTCTTATAAGGCAGGAAATATGTTTCTATTTCTTTGGTATTCTTTATAATATGCTGTACTATCCTTTATGTTCAGTAGATGCTCAATAAGTACTTGGTGACTCTAAGAATATTCCGAATTATAGGCTCCATGCTATGCTGCTCAGTAGAAATGAACTTGGGCCTTGGGGCAGGGCAAGGGAGGTGAGGAAGAGGCTGTCCTGGTTATCCCAAGGATCAGCTCTGCTCTGGCTAAGAGAGAGATGATCTCTGCCTACCTCTGCTATGACATATATGTATATATCATATAATATGTATCATATGTATATATCTCATATATATACATATAATGATAGCTTCATCATATGTATATATGTATATACATATGATATATGTATATATCATCATAGATGAAGCCTGCCTCAGCTATTACATAGGGTCTACCACAAAAATGTAGCAAGTCTTTCTCACATCAAATACAATGTAGATTTAAAGACTTTAATATTTACATATAATTTAATTCTTGATAATTTGTTGCCCAATGGTGATAAAAACATACAGCTAATCAGAATACTGTTTTGCTTGCCACTTCTCATTAAAAACACCTGCATTGATTGTTGTTTTTCACTACTTATATTTCTGATTTATTCTTGAAAACTGCCAGTTTTTTCCTTATTATACTTCAGAAGTGTACAAGATTACTGAGATCAAAAGGCCAGCCCTGCTTCTTTCTCATTGTATGACTTACAGACTTTGGGATCTATGCCTCCATTTTTTTTTTCCATCTATAGAATGGAGATAACCATAACTGTGTTGAAGAGTTTTTACAAATTTGTTGGACCTGGCAGCCTTTTACGTTGCTTTTGCTTTGTTGAATTCATTTTCTGACTAACTTTCTACATTTCTGAACTTGAAAATCTGCATCCAGTGCTACAGAAAAGCATACATGTTGGCATTTAAATAGGAAAAAAACGGACTTAATTTTAGAGGTTACTCCATTGGATTTTTAAATCCCAAGCTAACTATTCAAATAAAGAAAAACTTAAGAGAGCTTGGTGCTCACATTTTAGACCACACATGCAAGTTTGTACCCTATTCAGCTTCTGTGTTGAAAATTCAGCTGAAAATTCACCTGAGAGAGCGTTTGTCACAAATGAATACAGAGCCAAATGCTACCTTTTCACACACTCTTAAGTCTAAAAGTAAAGATCTGCCTTACAGTTAATTTCTCCTTCACTTTCTACCTCCCTCTTCCCATTCCCCCTCTCTCTCACAAATGTTTATTAGGAATTTATTATACCCCATGTATGGTATTGGCTTCAGGAGATACGGTAGTGACCATGTCTGCCATGCTCTGTACTCTCTCTCATGGGACTTAGAGTTTAGTAGGGAAAAAAAACAATAAACACTAATAACAAAATACAAATATATGTGTAATTTAATTACAAATTTTGTCTAACACCTTACCGTATTTCTGTTTTTCCAGTGAATGGAGAAAAGATATTCTGGGGAAATTCATTTGGATATAATTAATTACATTAAAAATCCTTCCAACTTGAATCAAAAAGAATAAAATACCTAAGAATAAGTTTAACCAAGGAGGTAATAGAAGTATATATTAAAAACTGTAAGACTTTGATTAAATTACAAATAAATAAAATTGGCACAGAATCTGAATAGACATTCTCCCAGAGAAGACATCCTGGTATGTCATACTGGTTAACAGCTATCTAGAAAGATGTTCAGTATCACTCATCATCAGGGAAGTGCAAATCAAAACCACTATGAGATTCTACTTCACACCTGTTAGAACGGATCTTACCAAGAGGACTAGAAATAAGATATGGAGAAAAGGGAACCATTGCACTCTTGAGGGCAATGTAGCCCTTATGGAAACTAATGTGGAGGTTCCTCAAAAAATGAAAAGTAGAACTATCATATGATCTGTTGATTCCACTCCTGAGTTTTTATCCAAAAAAAATGAAAACAATAACTTGAGAAGATATATGCACCTCCTTGTTTATTGCAATAGTATTTTCAATAGCCATACATGAAAGCAACCTGAATTTCTATAGACAGATGATTGAATAAAGAAGATGTGGTATATATGTACTTGGGAATATCTTTCAGCCATAAAAAGAAGGAAATATTGCCATTTGTAACAACATGGATAGACCTTGAGGACCATATTTCATTATGCTAAGTGAAATAAGTCATGTAGAAGACAAATACTGCATGATCTCACTTATAGGAGAAATCTAAAACAAAACCAAAAACAAAACAAAAACTTAACTCATAGCTACAGAGAACAGACTGGTTGTTGCCAAATGTGGAGGGTGGTAGAGGTGAGAGACATGGATGAAGGGGGTCAAAAGGGACAAACTTTTAGTTATAAATAAAGTAAGTCTTGGAGATATAATCATTAATAGTACTGTAGTATATATTTGAGAGTTGCTAAAACAGTGAATCTTAAAACTTCTCATCAATATATCCTGGTTTTGTGCTTTGAAACAGTACTTGCATCTCATTCCAGAGTGGAACAGACATGAACTTAAAAACTTTTAAATACTGATCATTACATAGGATGCAAAATGTTTATACTAGGAGAGTATCTTCAGGAATACAGGGACTTATATAAAATATAATTATTGAGCTAGAATCTGTCTGGTTAGGTGTTTAAAAGGAGTAAGAACTCTTTTGAATATCAGTTTCCTCATCTATAAAATACAGGAGTTGTATTAGATGGTTTCAAAGTCCCTTTGAGTTATAAACTGGACAAATCATTAGAGAAACATTTTTGCATTAAAATTTTTAGTGTATAATTAATGGTTCCGTAGTGGTTTAAAACTGTTTTTAGGTTGGTAGAAATGCACCAATCCAAAGATTCTCACATTATTCTGTTCAATTTGTCATTAAAACAGAAAATCATTTCCAATCTCAGGAGGACATTTCTCATGGTTAGACAATTAAAGATTTTTTTTCTTATATGTGACAATGTAAGAGGCCAGAAACCCCACTAATGGTGATAACGTAGCTTGCAGGGATCTACTTGTATTCATATGCTGGTAAAATCTATATTTTCTAACAAAATGGATTGCATCTGTTTTCAATTTGATTTTTCTTATAAGAGGATAAAAAAGTGATTTTTCAGAAGTCTGTACTGTATCTTTCACAAGTAATGTTATGATACATAGTAATCCCTTTGTGAAAGCCTTGTAAATGTTGATGAATTGGAAATGGGATTGAGTAAACCCAAAAGTGGTTATATTCCATTCCATTTGAACACATTTACCTTAGGAAAATGCAACTAAATTAGAAAGTCTTCCATTTTTATAAGAATGCCTAAAACTTAGTGATTTCTGTGCATACCTACTAGACAATGGATAGATATCCAGTGATAGATTATAACCTCCCTGCATGGAGTTTGAAGGAAAGATATATTTGAGGAGCCACCCAGAGATAATACAATGCATTTAAAGAGGATGGAAAAAAAAAAAAAAAAAGAAAAAGAAGGATGTGTAAAAAATTTCTTCCATTTCTGTTGCATTTCATTGTTAAACTTGAGGTACTATGCAATTCTTGTTTTCTAATTCTTCTTTTCCTATTCAGTTGAGAATTATTTATAGCCACGTTATGTGTCTTGCCCTTAAAACAAATGTTCTATTCATTTATTCAATTTTTTCTTGTTCTCTTGCCTCTTTTGTCTCTATGCCAGACATTACCTCAAACTTTATTATCAGTCAAATTTATCAATTGCTTTCTGAGAGAATAAGCCAATCTTTCCCATTTCCTTGAGTTAGGCAGCCATGTTCTATGTATAAGAAATAAAAATGTCAACACTCTAATTATTAAAATGTGTTTTATTTGTGGTCAAATATTACAACAAGTC
Organism: Mustela nivalis; assembly: GCF_964662115.1. Taxonomy (NCBI): domain Eukaryota; kingdom Metazoa; phylum Chordata; class Mammalia; order Carnivora; family Mustelidae; genus Mustela; species Mustela nivalis. The sequence goes on from NC_139035.1 coordinate 21,253,566, forward strand.
TAATCTCTGCAGCCATATGGACAGATTTGATGACCAGATGATCCATACATTTCTGCTCAATCAAGAACACTGAGAACCCATTTTTCAAATATAGCATCTGTTTCTTTAGACAATTATGTTGATATATGCTTCACTTCATATGTAAAATTCCTGGTGCCTTATCAAGTTAAAATTTGAGGAAGTATATCATTTCATTTTAGAGGTAATTAATTGTAATGAATTTGGTTTTTCTATTCAATTTGTCTATGACACCACTATAAGGTGTTTTTGTTTTTTGGAAAATACCACTTCAGTGTATTAGTCTTCTGCTTTGACCCCTTCAATAATTTTTCACTGGGGTGTTTAGGATAAAATCCAAAGATCATATCCTGACTTTCTGACAATACATAGTCTGCCCTTGAAACAAGCTTCCAACTTCATGTTCTGCTGCTTCTTCTGAACATTGAAGTAGCCACTTGGCTTCAATCATGTTCCCAACATATTTGGAATCTGTTTTTGTGTGGTTTTTTTTGCCGTCCTCTCTTCTACCTGGAAGGACTTTGCCTTTCTTTTTTCATTTACAGAATTATTTTTTTTCCATTTTATTTTATTTTATTTCTTTTCTGTGTTTATTTGATGTTTATGCATGATTTTTTTCACTTGGCTTTTGAAGCCATTGTTGAAATATTCATTTAGGGGAAGGGAAGGGAATTGAGATATAGTGGGAAGGAAACCTGAATATGTACTATGTGGCAACTATATGATAGGCACTTTATATATGTCATTTCAACAAGGGATCCCTGTTCCCATAATATTCTTTTATCTAAAAAGGCATCATTATTATCATCATTATGACCAACTTCATGCACATTAGTGCATATCCCACTTTCATCATGTGTAGAGCATGTTACCAAGTGGTAACTTGGTATTGGGTATACCAAGATCAAAGAGATGTGGGTGGTTCTTTTTTTTTTTAATATTTTATTTATTTATTTGACAGAGAGAGATCACAAGTAGGCAGAGAGGCAGGCAGAGAGAGAGAGAGAGAGAGGAGGAAGCAGGCTCCCTGCTGAGCAGAGAGCCCGATGCGGGACTCGATCCCAGGACCCTGAGATCATGACCTGAGCCGAAGGCAGCAGCTTAACCCACTGAGCCACCCAGGTGCCCCGAGATGTGGGTGGTTCTTGACCCTAAAGAAAAGACAGGAAGATTTATTTTAAACTAAACTAAACTAAACTAATTTATTTTAAAATAAAATAATATATAATAAAATAACGTGCAAAAATCTTAGTGAACACTAGCCCAGAGAAGAAGGGAGTTTACTAAATATTGATTAAAATACTTGCTCAGTACCTGGAGAAGTACCCGGAACCATAAACTTTTGTTTTATGAATGAATACAATTGCCTTACTGTTGTTATTTATATGATAATATGTGTTAGCCAATTTCCTCCTTCTAGAGGACAAATATCAATGGATAGTTTTTATGGAGAGTGAAGTTTTTGCACAGTATTTGTTGTTTCCTTAATTGTTTAGTGAGTACTGTTATTGTAATTTTAAAATGTTTTTATTTTGAATAGTTAGGCTATAGCTTAATATTCAGCTCTGTTTAGTGTTTCATGAATAATTACAAGGAAAATTATTCACAATAGGATATAATCTTGAAAGACATATGAACCAGAGAAAGATCAGAGGTGGGTTAAAGATTACCATGATTTAGAATTAATTGTAGTAAGTTTAATTAAGCAATACCTATCCAGACGTGCTCTATCTGTTTGATGAGAAATTGCATTTGCTGTTGCAGAACACTTCTGAGAACCAGAAATCAGTCTTGTTCACAGTGAGGCATTAACACGTTTTTATAATCCAATTTCTTAATATTTTCCGTAAGACTACTTTTCAAAATACACTACTTGAATTGGTTCTAATCTGAAATATTTTTCTATGATTTAAAAAATACAGGGATCATTTTTCCTATTGTTTTTGGTACTTATTTATTTTATTATAAAAAATGAATATTTTGCTGGTCTTACAATTATTTTTCAATATTTAATATTCTATATATAGTATAATATTCTATATATAATTAATGTATACTATATCCCAATAATTCATAGACCCAATATATTGAAATTGGATTAGATAGCTTGCTAATTATCTTTTAAAAATTGGGTATTAAAAGAAATCCAGAAAGAGAGAATGGTGGGAAAAGGGATCTCCAATATTGGCAATACCATGTTCTTTTTAAAGGTTCTTTCCATTTCTTTTGAAAAATATGAAATGTCTATAATATCTCTGCATACTTTTTAAAATTTTTAAAAATTTATTTTCAGCGCAACAGTATCCATTGTTTTTGCACCACACCCAGTGCTCCATGCAATCCAAGCCCTCTCCAATACACCACCCAACCTCCCACCCCCCCGCCCCTTCAAAACCCTCAGATTGTTTTTCAGAGTCCATAGTCTCTCGTGGTTCACCTCCCCTTCCAATTTCCCTCAACTCCCTTCTCCTCTCTAACTCCCCTTGTCCTCATAACTGTCTTTTGGACACCACCATCTCATTTTGAATATATTATTGCAAGTAGAAAACCTGACATCTGAGCATGGGTTAAAGTAGCATTTTATTCTGAAGCTGCTACAAGAACTAGAGGTAGGAAAAGGTTGCTGTTCACTGTGATGAAAAGAAACCAGGACAGGGAGTGCCTAAATCATGGGACTCACCAAAGCAAAATACCGCATCTAGAAGTCGAGGCTGTGTAAGACTATAGATGTTCCTGATACCTCTCACACTTCTTCTTTTCTCTTCTAGGTATTAAAATGGGTTGAGGAGGCAGTACAGTCATCTAAAGTTCACCTCTTATCAACAGATCATTTGGAACAAGCTGTAAACACTTGGAAAATTCCTTTTGATCCCAGCCTAAAAGAGGTTACTGTGTCTCTGAGTGGCCCTTCTCCAGGGATTGAAATTCGCAATCCCTTAGGTGAGATATATCAAACATCATATGATAAAATACAAAAACCATAAAAGGTAAAAGTTTTTTTGTGCACTTATTTATGTCAGGTTAATTCTAACTTTATGAATAATTCAGCAAATGCAAAAGTGACTAGGAAAGATGTTTAAAAAGATGAAACTGTTTTAGTCATAATTATTAATTGAATTACCATGAGATTTAAATAAACCTGAAACTCCTAATAATTTATATAGATATTGAGTCACTTAATTGTAGCTAAACTGCTTAAAAGGAAAAAAATTAAATTTGAGCCTGAAGTTATATTTTCCTAATTTATGTATGAGGAAATATTTCACAGTAACATGTTCTGTAAAATTCAGTATTTTATGTATTTTTAATGAATGACATGAAAAGTCTCCTTTTAAAACAGCTGCCTAGTTCATTTTCTTTCTTTTTTTTTTTAATTTATTTTCAGCATGACAGTATTTATTATTTTTTCACCACACCCAGCGCTCCATGCAATCCGTACCCTCTATAATACCCACCACCTGGTACCCCTACCTCCTACTCCCCGCCACTTCAAACCCCTCAGATTGTTTTTCAGAGTCCATAGTGTCTCATGATTCACCTCCCCTTCCAATTTCCCCCAACTCCCTTCTCCTCTCTAACTCCCCATGTCCTCCATGCTATTTGTTATGCTCCACAAATAAGTGAAACCATATGATAATTGACTCTCTGTGCTTGATTGATTTCACTCAGCATAATCTCTTCCAGTCTCGTCCATGTTGCTACAAAGGTTGGGTATTCATCCTTTCTGATGGAGGCATAATACTCCATAGTGTATATGGACCACATCTTCCTTATCCATTCGTCTGTTGAAGGGCATCTTGGTTCTTTCCACAGTTTGGCAATTGTGGCCATTGCTGCTATAAACATTGTGGAGAAAGGGGAACACTCTTATATTTTCTTTTTTAAAAAGATTTTATTTATTTGACATAGAACGTTCAAGCAAGATAGAGAGCACAAGCAGGGGGAGGGCTGAAGTAGGTGGTGTGGGGTGATGTGGGACCCCGACATGGGGCTCCATCCCAGGACCCTGGGGTCATGACCTGAGCTAAGGCAGCTGCTTAACCCACTAAGCCACCCAGGTACCCAAACTGCCTAGTTTTTTACCATATCATATTCTTTGTAATATTTAATTTTATAGAAGACAATTAAAGACCACATTCATGCTCTTATTAAAATAATATTTTGGGGTGGTTGGGTGGCTCAGATAGTGAAGCATCTGCCTTTGGCTCAGATCATGATCTCTAGGTCCTGCGATCGAGCCACGCATTGGGCTCCTTGCTCAGTGGGGAGCCTGCTTCTCCTTTTCCCTCTGCCTGCCACTCCTCATGCTTGGTCTCTCTCTTTTTCTCTGTCAAATAAATAAAATCTTTTTAAAAAATTTGCTGTTAAAAAAAAATTTACTGTTTTTCCAATTACATGTTACAAACCTAAGAATTGGCCCGATTTCATTACTAGTTAATATTATAATAAGACTTACATTGAAAAATAATCTAGTAAAGATAAAAACCTCATTTCCCTACTGGTTGTATTTAGAAATATTTTTCTTACCTGTTGATGTTTGCAAAGTATTATTATTTCCATTGTGGTTTTAGTGTGTTACTTTTTTTTTTTAACCTATCTGTGAGGATTTATACATAGAAAGAGGGTAACTAGCTTTCTTATTTATTCAGTCTGAATCTTAGAGAATAGCTAATCCCTAAAAGAATACAGCCAAGGAAATTGTCTTTAAGGCATTCATACTACCAATCAAATTGTAATGTGCAAAACAAGCAAACCTATCTTTCAAGACTCTTCCAGGTTTAGCCAAATAAATGAATTTGTCCATAGAGGTAGCATTCCCTTCTAATATCCATGCTACCCAGGAAAGAGTTGTGGTTTTCACAATCTGGATAATTAAAAATGCCCATATCCATTACATGATGGTTCTACTACTTAAAAAATTCATTGACATTGACACTGATATTTTAAAAGTTATGTGACTGTCAAACTTTTGATGCAAACATGGGATTCTTTTTTTTTTAAATATTTTATTTATTTATTTGACAGAGAGAAATCACAAGTAGACCGAGAGGCAGGCAGAGAGAGAGAGTGGGAAGCAGGCTCCCTGCTGAGCAGAGAGCCCGATGCGGGACTCGATCCCAGGACCCTGAGATCATGACCTGAGCCGAAGGCAGCGGCTTAACCCACTGAGCCACCCAGGTGCCCCCAAACAAGGGATTCTTATAATTGATTAGTATTTTAACTGTAGAAGTAGTCCATAGGAGAGCCAAGAGTGAAGTCAATAACTAAACTATGGCTTACTTCCAAATTTGCTTTTCCTCTTCTCTAGGTTCCAACTATTAGATACTTGAGATAAATCTCAGGTCAGTAGGAGATGGTATCATGCTACTTCCTTCCACTCCCTCCTTTAAATATGACAATAAAAGCCTTCTCCTGTGCTCGCTGGAAAACAGCTTAACATTCTGTGCTTTGTGCACAAAAAGGCCCAAGGCTCTCATGTTAGTAATACCTTGAGTGATCTCCAAAAAGACATTTATTCTGGTTTACTGTTCTTGCCATCTATTAAATTAGAATGTCTCTAGTGACAGCACCTAACTTCTCAGTAGCCATAATAATTGTTATCTAATTTGGCTTTGGCAAAATGATTAGTCTGTCAATTATTATTCTTATTTTTAGACCAAATCCACATGGCAAATGGGAATCTGATACTCCAGTGTCAATATCCAGAAACCAGAAATTAAACCTATTTTAGATTTAAATAATGTTTTGAGCTAAAGGCACAAATGTCCATCAGGTAACTTATATTAGAAATGTATACAGCTAACACACATAGCTGAAATAAAGATTGTACTTGTTACCTTTTTGTCTTTTAGGGAAGCTGATAAAAAGGGGATTTGGCCTGAACGAGCTGTTAAATATCCATAACTCTGCCAAGGTGGTGAATGTTAAAGAGCCAGAGGCTGGAATGTGGACAGTGAAGGTACGATTATCTTACAGTCTGTGTATTTTACTTTGTTGTTGGCATGTTTTATAAAGTGTATACAAGTTTATGTATATATCTTCCCTTGCAATCATGGAGAAAGCTTTTACTAAAGAGCAGTATATATAGTGCATTTGTAAAGGTGTTTTGATCCCTTGAATTTGGTAGTATTAAGTTTTAGTGGCCATGAAATGCATTGATGTCACTGCAGAGTGCATTTTTTTTTAAAGATTATATTTATTATTTATTTGACAGACAGAGATCACAAGTAGGCAGAGAGGCAGGCAGAGAGAGAGGAAGGGAAGCAGGCTCCCTGCTGAGCAGAGAGCCCGATGTGGGGCTTGATCCCAGAACCCTGAGATGATGACCTGAGCCTAAGGCAGAAGCCTTAACCCACTGAGCCACTCAGGCGCCCCTGCAGAGTGCATTTAAATTTCTCAGGTAGTTTTCTGATGATTGGACCTGGAGATTGATTTTACTATACATTCCTACCTCCAGAACAGAAAGAGATAGAGCCATTAGAGAATAATGGTTAGGGGCATCGACTCTAGTACAGGGCTACCTGGGTTGGATTCTCAGCCCTGCCTCTTAAAAACCACATTTCCTTAAGACTGTTAAGTTCTCTGTGCCTTGCGTTCCTCCTCACAATGTAGAGATGGCAGTGATAGTTCTTTACTTGGTAGAATTGTGCTGAGAATAAAATTAAGATCTACAAATGAAATACTTAGTAGCATAGTTCCCATTACAAAGGAAGCACTCAAGTTCTGTTGGCTATGGTTATTTGGTGGATCTGCATTCCTAGTTTATTTTAACACCAACTGGTATTTGGATCCTAAAATACACTCAGTAGTGTATGTTCACTGTAAGCCTTGTGTTAGGGTGATATGGAGGAGAGAACATACACCCAGAATTCAGGATACGACATGCTGAAATCCAGTTCTGCTGCAAGTGGTACATGGGACCTACTGGAGTGGATATTTGAGTGACTTGTCCATATTTCCCAGGGTTTTCAGTGTGCTCTGGCCTACTTCCAACTCCCGTATCTGCATTACTGTGCCCAGGAGGATTTTTTTCTTTCCCCCAGAACAGAAGAAGGCTGTTCAGCCAGAGAATGAGACCCCTCAGGAACAGTTTTCAGTCTCTGCAGGAATAAGCTCCTGTTGTCCGCATGGAAGCAGGGTTAAAAGCACACTTTTGAGGATGCATTTCTTTTCTTGTATCATTTCTCCTCTTCCTATTAGCATCCTTTGTACCTCCAAAATAAACAACGTGCTCTAGAATCCTTCTGGGATAACTCAAATGAAGATACCCTTTGCATCATTTACTCTTGCTATCTCAGCTTCCCTACATTAAAAAAAAAAAAAAAAAAAAGTGAATTCATGGACTCCTGGTTGAAGGGGTAGAGCTGTTGTGAAAGTGCATTTTACACCATAGCAAGTTGAGGCACCATTTTTGAATGCCAGTTGTTTTTTTTTTAATTTATGTTTTAATTTCTTTTCAGTGTTCCAGAATGCATTGTTTATGCACCACACTGAATGCCAGTTTTTTTTGCTTTTTCCTTTTTAAAACAATGCCTGTATTAACTTTCCCAACTTAATGAAAGTTTCCACCGTAACTCCATTCAAGCCCTAGAATATCGGTTCTTTATTCTCAGAACTCTCAGCCTTGTAGGAAAAGTAGAAACTGTATTATGGATGTTTTGGAAGGTGGATGTTATGGGGTAAGAGTATAAGTGAAAATATAGTGAAAGTGAAATATAACGGTTCATCTGCCTGTTTTACTCAACGAGCTCCCTGCCAATACTAGTTACTCAGTATTTACTAGGTGCAGTAGATTGACAATGATGAAGACTTTACTGCTCTGTTTTAAATAAAAATGGCCAAATTTGATGTTATGGTTATTTCAACCAACTTGCCCACAGTATGACTAGTGTTGAGTCTGACTTTTTGTGACCACAGTTGGAAAGAGTATAGAAGGTTCTGAGTCTCTTTTTTCCTCAAATACTTTAAGCATGACCTAAGTCCGCAGTGTCTTGAGCTAGCAGGTTCACTGAGGCAACTTGTTCTTACTTTCTGATTAAGACATTGGTTATTGATTGTGAAATATGTACAAGTAACGACATTTCTTTTGCATTATTGGCAATTTATTGCAAAGTATTTGAACCACATCTACAGGTGATTTGGATTGCTACCAGTGGTATTTCTTCTAGTAAAACTCTTGCTTAGAAGAATAGGAATATTGCATGGCTGTGGTTTTAGCTCGTGCCTAACACACCTACCCATTCAGTCATCCATTCAATAAACATTTATGGTGTTTCTGCCCTGGGCCTTGTTCCCCAGTATTTAATGGGCACTAAGCACCTTTTAATTGATAATTAAGAACAGAGAAGCACTGAGGATTACTCTGTGAGTGAGGAGGGAAATGCTAAGGGGATGAGGTGATGGGGACTCTGTTTAGACAAGTCTCTAAGCTCAGTCTCCTATAATTAAGAAAACAATAAAAGGACACAGTATCTATTATCATATTATCTTAAATTCATATCTAGTTCTCACCTCAAAAGCCTCTGGTTTTGCCGTTACCCCATTTCTAGAGTACAATTAGTGGCAGCTGAACAAAGGACACACATTACAATGGATTTTAAAGATAATAAGCTTATTTTGCTCCTAAACGAAATGCCAAAATAACATGTCAGGTTGATGCAAAGGAAATTGAGCTGAACCTACTGATACAAATACCACTGCTGACTTTGGCTCTCCCTTTCAGATGGCTAATGAGTGATAATGTTTTACATGTGCACTTTCTCCAGAAGAGAAAGGTCTGAGATTAGATAGTATATCCCTGGTGTTATCTCCCATGCACTCTGCTATCTGGAAAATGTCTGCTCTATTAGTAGAATTAATAATGGCTTTTTGATTATTTCACAAAGCAGTTTTTAATCCCAAGTACGGAGAACAATCAGTCTATTATTTGACCTTAGCATGGTATTCAAAGGCAACCAACGAGCCTCAACCAATCCTGCTAGCTCCTGTCCATCACTAGCCTTTATGCTCTAGTCAAATATAACTTTATACTGTCCCTCACCCCATTTCCTACCACATTCTCTTGCTCCATGATTTCTCTTACGTTGCTCCTTTTCCTAGAATGCCCTTGCTTTCTGTCTGACTTACAACTTCCACAGCAAATGACAACACTTTTATCAAGCCTTTTCTGACTTTTTCCATCTGAAAGGCTCTCCTTTTCCCTCTCGCTTTCTAATGCAATTTTTCTGCACCTCCCTCTTTGATGATTTTCCCCCTTAAATATTTTGTTAAATATTGATTTATTTATTTATTCAAGAGACTAGAGCCAGAGAACAAGAGAGAACACCAGCAGGGGGAGGGGCAGAGGGAGACTGTGTACTCAAGCAGACTGTACTGAACAAGGAGCCCAGAGAGGTGCTCAGCTCCATGACTCATGAGATCATGACTTGAGAGGAAATCACCACTTAACTGACTGAGTCACCCAAGCATCCCATGATTTCTGTACAGATTTTCTCTTTCTATTTTACTCTAGACCATATTTTATCACTGGCATATGCCACAATGCCTGGAAATGAACTGTATAAATATTCACGAATAAAACCTAGCACATTTATTCTGATGATATCCAAGGAAGCAGGCTGAGGAGTTGATTTTAGCCTCTAGTTGATGTGCTAGTACGGAACACCTTAATTTGTCTGTGATTTAATATAATATATAATATAATATAATAAAACAAAAAGTAAATAAATCAAAAATAAAATAAAATGCTATGACAGTGGTAGTTTCTTTTCCTCTGTAGTTTTCCTTTAAAACCTTGGTGATTACATTCCTGTGACTTATTAGGGCACTCTTACCAAACAGAGACAATGACTCAACTCCTCCATATAGGTCGTATAAATGACTCGGGTGTCTGCTGCAGACACCTCTGATGCTGGTGAAAACCTGTTAAAAAGAGGAAAGTTAGAATGTAAAGTTTTATTAAAAACAAAAGGGAAAGTCATCTTATGTCCCTAAATTTCCATTGTAGGGAATCTCCAAATCCTGGATATTATTTCTGAGCAATACAGATTTCCATTCAGGGAGCTGTACCTATATATAGAATATTTGAATATAACCACAGAAACTCTCGGGCCAAATTTTGTTGTCTGTTCCTTCAGGGACACTTCCTACAAAGACATCAAATAATTGTCAGCATCCTTGGGTTTTTACATGGTACAAACTGCTTCTATTAGTCCAGGATTATCAGTGTGATCATGGAATCTTAACACATCCCCTGGGTCACATTTCTGTTAAGTAAATTTGGATAAATTGTCCTTCCACATAGAGAAAGATGTGTATGCAACCACATGATCATATTGGGATTCTGAGACTAACAGAAAATATTCTGGTTTCAGATGGCTATGCTGGTTGCCAGAGACTACTAATGGATTTTCTAAAGATAAGAATATTTTGGAAATCATACTCAAGTGGCATAAACTTGTTTAGGAATCATAATTTAAAAAAATTCAAGTCTACAATGGACCACACAAAAAGATTATTATGCCTCCAATTATTCTCACCTGGTGACTCTTAAATAAGCATGAAGACTATACCAGGTGTATTATTTAAAGGAATTAGATAATCCTTAATTCAGATGTTTTGGGTCAATGGAATGCTTTATAGTGGATTTTTCCTGGAAATTTTCCCAGTTATTTTAGTGTGCTGATATCAGGTTATCAACCAAATGGAATGTTTCCTTTAAAAAAGAAATCTATAGGGCGCCTGGGTGGCTCAGTGGGTTAAAGCCTCTGCCTTCGGCTCAGGTCATGATCCCAGGGTCCTGGGATCGAAGCCCTCATCGGGCTCTCTGCTCAGCTGGGAGCCTGCTTCCTCCTCTCTCTCTGCCTGCTTCTCTGCCTACTTGTGATCTCTGTCTGTTAAATAAATAAATAAAAATCTTAAAAAAAAAAGAAATCTATACACTTGTGTTATATATAAATGCATATGTTTATCTATATGTATATATTGAAATAGAATTTATTCTGTGCTGTGGGTACATTTCTCTCCCTGTATCACATTTCTTTAAAAATACAATGCTTAATAAAATGATGGTATTTAAATCTAGCTAACATTATTATGTTTTGTGGCTGGCATGATACTTAGTCCATAGTAGGTTCTCAGTAAATATTTGAAACCACAATATTTCTTTAATTTCTGAAGAATAGTATGCCCTTCAGGAACAAATACTTCAAAAAGAGTTGGGCATCTTTTTTTATTATTTTATTTCTTTTTCAGTGTTCCAGAATTCATTGTTAATGCACCATACCCAGTGCTCCATGCAATACATGCCCTCCTTAATACCCACCACCAGGCTCACCCAACCCCCTACCCCTCTCCCCTCCAAAACCTTCACTTTGTTTCTCAGAGTCCACAGTCTCTCATGGTTTGTCTCCCCCTCCGATTTCCCCCAACTCACTTCTCTCCATCTCCCAATGTCCTCCATGTTATTCCTTATGCTCCACAAGTAAATGAAACCATATGATACTTGACTTTCTCTGCTTGACTGATTTCACTCAGCATAATCTCTTCTACTCCTATCCATGTTGATACAAAAGTTGGGCATTTATCCTTTCTGATGAAGGCATAATACTCCATTGTATATATGGACCATATCTTCTTTATCCATTCGTCCATTGAGGGGCATCTTGGTTCTTTCCACAGTTTGGCGACTGTGGCCATTGCTGCTATGAACAGATGGCCCTTCTTTACACTACATCAGTATCTTTGGGGTAAATACCCAGTAGTGCAACTGCAGGATCATAGGGCATCTTTTTAAATTTACTATCCACTACTTAATATCTTTTTGACCTTAGTGAAATTACCTTATTTCATGAGTCTGAGAAAAATGGGAAAAATAATACCTACTTACTAATACATTAATGGTATAATTAGTTTTTCTTATACTCTTGAATATGTGTAAATTGAAAATTATTTTTATACTTTCATTAATGCAAATTATATGTGACTTTCCCCCTCTACTTTAGGCTTTTCTTTTTTTTAAATAAAACATTGAAACTCTTTAGGAAAGAAAAAGCAAAGCCAGCTCTATCAATCAGATTTTAAATTTTTTTTTTTAAGATTTTATTTATTTATTTGACAGAGAGAAATCACAAGTAGATGGAGAGGCAGGCAGAGAGAGAGAGAGGGAAGCAGGCTCTCTGCTCAGCAGAGAGCCCGATGCGGGACTCGATCCCAGGACCCTGAGATCATGACCTGAGCCGAAGGCAGCGGCTTAACCCACTGAGCCACCCAGGTGCCCCTATCAATCAGATTTTAATTCAACTTATAATAGGACAGGTTTCACATTTAGTAGTAGGAGGAATTCTCACAAGACAGTAATTCCTTAATACAAGACAGTAATTCCTTACTAATGTTACATGCCCTTTGGGTGTTGACAAGATGCTCTACTTTACACAGTCGCTTGGGAATCCAAGCTGAGGGAGGCTCCACAATAATTTAGAACATTTGGCCTCTTCAGTTATTATAATGAGGGAAAAGACTGGAGGATGTGCATTGAATTTTTAGAAAAAGGGAGTTGTGTCACTTCTGGGATGACACGACATCTCTGTGAATGGTAGACATACTTTACTCCCTATTTTCATGGCCTAGCGATATACTGGATCTAGCTTGTAATGGCTCATAGAGGAAATTACACACTTTTCATTCCTACCTCTGTATTCAGTAATGTCATGTGGAAAACTTGAAATCAGCCTTGATGGTATTATTTACACCAGCAAATGCCAAAAATTAAGGCTTCTCCCCGCCTCAGAAAGCAGTTTACTAATACACCACTAACCTGTCCTAAGGGAAAGCATATTTAGAACTATGTAACAATGGTAGGGGCGCCTGGGTGGCTCAGTGGGTTAAAGCCTCTGCCTTCAGCTCAGGTCATGATCCCAGGGTCCTGGGATGGAGCCCAGCATCTGGCTCTCTGCTCAGCAGGGAGCCTGCTTCCTCTTGTCTCTCTGCCTGCTTCTCTGCCTACTTGTGATCTCTGTCTGTCAAATAAATAAATAAAATCTTTAAAAAAAAAGAAAGAAATGTAACAATGTTAAATGAATAGGTGAAGGGTATTATTGTCTGCTACCCATATACCCAGATCAGCCCAGAGATTATTATCCTAAAATGCTGTGCATAGACTTAGGTCCTACGGAAAGAACACTGAACTTGGAATGGTTGACATTGAACTTGCTATCTAAACCTAGGCAAGTTATCATTTATTTGAACATCAGTTTATTTTCTCTGTCTTTTTTTAAAAACCTTTAAATTCAATTAGCAAATACACAATTTTTGATGTAATGTTCAATGATTCATTGGCTGTGTATAATACCCAGTGCTCATCACATCACGGGCCCTCATTAATGCCCATACCCAGTTACCCCATGCCCCCATCCATCTCCCTTTCTGCAATCCTTAATTTCTTTGTGGTGCTATAAAGTCATCTTTGGATGCAGTAGGATTACATGAAATAATGTGCGAACATACTTAACACAATGCTCCTAGAAAAATTCAAGATTCTTGATGAATCTGGCATTCACTAGTACTTAAGGAATCTAAGGAAAATTATCAACATTAGGCATTTAGATGGCTTTAATATCATTTGTTAAACCTACACTTATTAAGTACCTATTGAGTAATATTTCATAGATGATGAATATGATATAGTTACTGCCTTAATGGACTTTCAGTATAGAGAGGTACTTAATAGGCCTTTATGCTTAAACTAAGAAGTAGATCCATGTGCAATAGAGCTGACCAGGAAGACAGCAGAAGAGTAACTAATGTTTCCTGGAGCTCTCCATGGTGCTTGTTTACGGTACTTCACTCTGTCCTTTTTAACTGCTCACAGACTCCAGTCCAGAAACCTAGACTCTGGTCTACTCTGCTCCTTCTTTTCTCTTACTCCTTTGTGGATCAAGGCTACTTGTTGACCACCTTTAGGATGCCAGTAAATAACAAATATAATTTTATTTTTGCCTCTGCTCTGCTCACACTGCAAGCAGCCTGTGTATTCCTGACTCAGACCCTTCCATGACTTAACAAACATGACATTTACAATTCAGAGCATTAATGAATTCAGAGTAATTTTGAATTCATGACTTTGAATTCAGAGAGTAATTTACTTTAATTCAGAATAAAGTTCACAATAGATCTTTATGGACTTAAAAATTGTATGAGTAAATATGCTTTATGAAATACTCTCAGAAAAACCCTCTGTATGAAAAACTGTATGAAAGACACTCAGAGGTTCTAGCCCATACAAATCCTATTTGGTGTCTAGTGTCTAGAAATGTTCCTGTTAAGGTTGGAGCTATCATTGCTGTTTCTAGATTTCCCTCTTCTTTTTATTTTAAAAGGTCTTATTTATTTATTTGGCAGAGAGAGAGAGAGAGAAATCACAAGTAGGCAGGCAGAGGGGGGGGGGGAGCAGGCTCCCTACTGAGCAGGGAAGCCAATGTGGGGCTTGACGCCAGGACTTTGAGATCATGACCTGAGCTGAAGACAGAGGCTTAACCCACTGAGCAATCCAGGCGCCCCTACATTTCCTTCTTCTTAACTGCAGAAGCAATGAGGTTAGGGTGGTTCTGTGCAGAAATGATACTTCAAGATATTCTGTGGTAGATAGATGCTTTTTGGAGTCAAATTCAAATAACTCACATGATCTAAATCTACATGATTTAAAGACCGAATAGAAAAATATTAAATCAGTAATTGTGGTCTTACTAATTTTATTATACATAAAGAAAAATGACACTAAAATAGCTAAAATAATTTGGAGGGGGGAAAAAAAAGAAAGAATATGCAGCTGGACTGCCTCCCAGACTCAGTTACAGAATTAGCTGAATATTCTTTGTTGCTCCAAGATCTTCATATGATTATTGTTCCTCCAATCCTCTTGTGTCCATAACATGTGAGAATCCAGAGCCTTCTCCCAATATTTCTGGAGTTTCCTGAAAGCTTTCTTATCTCCCGATTATGCGTATGTTCATTATAACTTCTGTACTTTGATGCAGGGCAAAGTTCAGCTTCATTAAAAAATATCCCAGGAAATCCATTAATAACAAGACTTTTGTGAATTTAGCAGGTTTAACTGTATGTAGGTTTGGTGTTCTGTCTTGAAGCAACTTGTCCCCTTCTGCTCTTTCCATGCCCCCTTCCTTCTTTTCTCTCATATGCCTCTGCTTCTCTCTTCTGAATTGTCTTGGAAGTTTCACAATACTATTTTAGTGTAATCTCTAAAACCAGCATAATCAAATCCATTAAGATAGACATGAGAAATGCATGGGGTGCCTATAAATGTTGGTTTCTGGAGTCTCACTGAGTTCATATCACATCTCTGCCCCCTGCTGTATTTATGACTTTGAGCAAATTACTTAATCTCTCTGATCTGTGAAATTAGGATAACATACTCCTGTACAGGGTTTTTGTAAAGACCAAAAGTGATTACTTATACTGTTTTACAGTATGCATTTTTTATATGTTAGTATTTCTTTCTTTCTCTTTGTCCTTTTCCTGGTTCATCTTACCATCATCATACATAGGACCTTTTGTTCTTCTTTTTTTTTAAAGATTTATTTGACAGAGAGAGAGAGATCACAGGTAGGCAGAGAGGCAGTGACAGAGAGGGGGGAAAGCAGGCTCCCTGCTGAGCAGAGAGCCCGACGCGGGGCTCAATCCCAGGACCCCGAGATCGTGACCTGAGCTGAAGGCAGAGGCTTAACCCACTGAGCCACCCAGGTGCCCCAAGGACCTTTTGTTCTTATTAACACTAATATTTGAAAAAGGGAGCTCAGCTAAGAAACAGACTAAAATAATAGTTTATCTTAAGAAAACAGACTTAAATTATCAAGTAAACTATGGTACTTTTTTCTTAAGATATGTTTATTTATTTTAGGGAAAGAGAACACATGAGTTGGGGGAAGGGACAGAGGCAGAGGGAAAGGGAAAGAAGCAGACTCCACACTCAGTGCAGAGTCCCACATGGAACTGATCCCAAGACCCTGAGCTGAAGTCAAGAGTCAGCTGCTTAACTGACTGAGCCACCCAGGTGCTCCTATGGCACTTTCTTATAAAGACATTTTAATGTGATGTTGGTGTTCCCACAATATTATCAAATATTATTGTAATTATTTTAAGAGAATGATTAAAGAATGATAAATGCATACATGAGTGCCAGAGGTCTTTTTTAACTTAGTTTAAATCTCTTCCCTTTATTATTTTTAAACCATAATTTTGATTTATTTGTGATATCCTTTGCTCCCAGTTGGGTATAATTTTGCATGAAAACTGACTTATTTGAAAGTATCTTTTATTTACAAATCCTTTTAAATTCTATGCAGATATTCCTACTGTTTATCATATAATATAGAAACATGAAGTTAAAATATTTTGTTCACTTATTATCCTTCATATTTTTGTCATTGCTCAGAGAATAGGAAACCCACATTCTTATTTCAGCATACTTTGTTAAATAGTGTATTTTAAGGATGAAAATTAATTTATTTTACACTAAGTCTACAGTGGTTATAAGGAAGCTCCCTATTCATCAACTCTGCTTTATTTTTAATGTATTGTTTAGTAATGGAAGATGCTGTATTTTCAAGCATGGGTAATTTCTAATTTTCTCACTGAGATATAAGTTATGTATATTATATATATTATATATTATATATCTATATAATATATAGATATAATATAGAGATACATATTTTTGCTTTATTATATGGAATTCATGACATATTTTCCTTTAGAGATAATAGAATAAGTGGTGGTACTGAGACCCCCACACTTAAATATACAGTCTTTTTAACCCTTAGGAAAGTGAGCTGTAGTCATTAGCAGCGTCCTTTATACTGAGAATACAACAAACCTGTTTTTATGGAGATGTAGGTTTTTTCTTTTCTTTCACTTTTTTTTTCTTTTGGGGTTTTTGCAGGTTTTGCTCAATGACAAAAAAATATGGTAGCAAAAGGGACATATCTTCTCATCTTTCCTCTCCTTGTTGCTAAATAACAAGGAACCACAGTGATTTCAGGAAGGCTTTGTAGTTTGCAGAGCCCTGGGGATGGCATGTTTTTAATCATGGTGTGGGCTTAATCTAGCTGCTCACCAGATTAAAATTTTATGTATGGTTATGTATAATATAGGCATATATATTTCTAGTACATTCTATCAATGCTACTATCATGTGGTCATTTTATCTTGAGAATCTTGATAATCAATGTAAAAAAAATAATGGTGAACTCTTATTCATAAATGTTGGGTGGATTTTTGAAATGTAGATTCCTAGTCTCCACTCACCAAAGATTCTGATCCAGTAAATCTGGACTGGAGCCCAGAAGTCTGCATTTTCAAGAAACAACCTGAGTGATTTTGTGTAGCTATAGATAGGTGTTCCTCAGATTGTAGGTTGAAAGATACTGAGATGGAGGCTAACTCTGACTTATCTTGCCCTTGGAAGACAATGCAGCACTGTGGGGAAGACCCTGGAACCTGACCTTTCCATTAAAACCCCGCTTCTTTTTTTTTTTTTTTTTTTTTTTTGAAATTTCATGATGTTTATTTATTTCTCTTTTGGAGAACTGTGAAATGGAGAAACAAATCAAACTCTAAAGTAATAATTAGCATAACTAGGAAAGAGAATAAAGCCAGTTTTTAACTATTACAGACGTAGGTTTTCCTTATAAGGCCAACCAAGATACAGATGACCTTGGCTTGGGTATCTCCAGATCTAGAGACCCTGACACTATGTTCAAATGCCTCCACCCTAAAGGCAGCCAACTTTGGGAATGCAATCAAATAAAAGTAACCTTGAACAATTGTGCAGAATAATCAGTCCTGGGACAAAACCAAAGAAGGGAACAGCCACGTGCATCGAAACCTCCCTGCTACCCACTCCCAGCAGTGACTTCTTTATCACCTTCCCAGAAAGATTTTGACCAAACAAACATAAAAAAAGGATATGTGGGAAAACCCCGCTTCTATAGTTAGAATGCCTTGTGAACCTGGGAAACTACTTAAAGTCTCAGTGCCCCACCTCCTTATCTGTGTGATGATGATAATGACGATATATATCAGATAAGATTGTGATGAAAATTAAATAATCCAATGTATTTAAAGAGTCTGGACATACAGGAAGTACCCTATAAACATTAATGTTTATCCTGTCGTTCTCATCCAAATTACATATGATTTTTACACATGGGAGTCACTTCAGTGCTGAGTTATCATTCAATATTTAGTTTAGCCATCATCCTCTTTTTTAAAATTAAAAATTTTTTTTTTATAAACATGTATTATTAGCCCCAGGGGTATGGGTCTGTGAATTGCCAGGTGTACACACTTCATAGCACTCACCATATCACATACCCTCCCCAATGTCCATAACTCCACCACCCACTCCCTACACCCCTCCCCCCAGTCACCCTCAGTTTGTTTTGTGAGATTAAGAGTCTCTTATGGTTTGTCTCCCTCCCGATCCTATCTTGTTTCATTTATTCTTTTCCTACCCCCCAACCCCCCTATGTTGCATCTCTACTTCCTCATATCAGGGAGATCATATGATAGTTGCCTTTCTCCAATTGATTTATTTCACTCAACATAATACCCTCTAGTTTCATCCACGTTTTCACAAATGGCAAGATTTCATTTCTTTTGACGGCTGCATAGTATTCCATTGTATGTATATGCCAAATCTTCTTTATCCATTCATCTGTTGATGGACAGCTAGGTTCTTTCCATAGTTTGGTTATTGTAGACATTGCTGCTATAAACATTCGGGTGCATGTGCCCCTTCGGATCACTACGTTTGTATCTTTAGGGTAAATACCCAGTAGTGCAATTGCTGGGGCATAAGGTAGCTCTATTTTCAATTTTTTGAGGAACCTTCATGCTGTTTTCCAGAGTGGCTGCACCAGCTTGCATTCCCACCAACAGTATAGGAGGGTTCCCCTTTCTCCGCATCCTCACCAGCATCTGTCATTTCCTGACCTGTAAATTTTAGCCATTCTGACTGGTGTGAGGTGGTATCTCATTGTGGTTTTGCTTTGTATTTCCCTGTTGCCGAGTGATGTGGAGCACTTTTTCATGTGTCATCTGGCCATCTGGATGTCTTCTTTGCAGAAATGTCTGTTCATGTCCTCTGCCCATTTCTTGATTGGATTATTTGTTCTTTGGGTGTTGAGTTTGCTAAGCTCTTTATAGATTTTGGATACTAGCCCTTTATCTGATATGTTGTTTGCAAATATCTTCTCCCATTCTGTCAGTTGTCTTTTGGTTTTGTTAACTGTTTCCTTTGCTGTGCAAAAGCTTTTATTCTTGACGAAGTACCAATAGTTCATTTTTGTCCTTGCTTCCCTTGCCTTTGGTGATGTTTCTAGGAAGAAATTGCTTTGGCTGAGGTCAAAGAGGTTGCTGCCTGTGTTCTCCTCAAGGATTTTGATGTATTCCTTTCTCACATTGAGGTTCTTCATCCATTTTGAGTCTATTTTCATGTGTGGTGTGAGGAAATGGTCCAATTTCATTGTTCTGCATGTGGCTGTCCAATTTTCCCAGCACCATTTATTGAAGAGGCTGTCTTTTTCCATTGGACACTCCTTCCTTCTTTGTTGAAGATTAGTTGACCAGAGAGTTGAGGGTCTATTTCTGGGCTCTCTATTCTGTTTCACTGATCTATGTGTCTGTTCTTGTGCCAGTACCATACTGTCTTGATGATGACAACTTTGTAATAGAGCTTGAAATCCGGAATTGTGATGCCACCAACTTTGGCTTTCTTTTTCAATATTTCTTTGGCTATTTGAGGTCTTTTCTGGTTCCATATAAATTTTAGGATTATTTGTTCCATTTCTTTGAAAAAAATGGATGGTATTTTGATAGGGATTGCATTAAATGTGTAGATGCTTTGGGTGCCATAGACATTTTCACAATGTTTGTTCTTCCAATCCAGGAGCATGGAACATTTTTCCATTTCTTTGTGTCTTCCTCATTTTCTTTCATGAGTACCTTATAGTTTTCTGAGTATAGATGCTTTGCCTCTTTGGTTAGGTTTATTCCTAGGTATCTTGTGGTTTGGGGTGCAATTTTAAATGGGATTGACTCCTTAATTTCTCTTTCTTCTGTCTTGGTTTTGGTGTAAATAAATGCAACTGATTTCTGTGTATTGATTTTATATCCTGACACTTTACTGAATTCCTGTACCAGCCATCATCCTCTTTAGGAGGTTTGAGCCAAACTATAGTCTAATCTGTTCCTTTTATGTATTTCTAATACTGTATCATATTAAAGATTTCTATTTCTCCATCTGTCTTCTTCACAAGCCATGAGCTCTTAGAGGATAGGGACCATGTTGTACTCACATTTGTGTCTCCAGCACCTAATGCCTTGATAGGGACACTGCTAACTGAGCTGGGGATGCTGGTTGGCTCAAATCTGGAGAGTGGTCAAGAGTGCTTGCCCTGGCTGTGTCTTCCCAGAGGCAAATAAAAAGGAAATATTTTCCAGAATCAAACCTGGATAGTAAGGGGAGAAGAGTTAGTCATTCATTCATTTCATCGATATTGCTAAACATCTACCATGTAAACCAGAGTATACAAAACAAAGATTTGTATCCTCGTGGAGCTTTTACAGATTAACTCCAGGGCTATTCACTGGTGACTGAACACCTGTATCTTTTAACATTGGCTTGCAGTGTATTACTGAATTTTATTTTAGGGCAGTCCTCTGGGATATGTATTATAAAACTTGCACTTAAGGTGTAGAATCCTAGTTGAGTTTAGAACACCCAGATCAGAGATTCAGTTATTGGACATCCGTCCTAATTAAACACTCTATAGTTTCCCATCCTGGTTAGTGTTTATTGTGACTGGTAACCTGGATCAACTGATGGGATTTGTCTTTCAACATTTTTCAGACTTCGAGCAGTGGAAGGCACTCTGTTCGCATCACTGGACTTAGTACTATTGATTTCCGAGCTGGTTTTTCAAGAAAGCCCACCCTGGACTTCAAAAAGACAGTCAGCAGACCAGTGCAAGGTTTGTATGTACATACTACCAAAATCGACATAGTAGATACCCAAGCGCAAAATATTTCTCAAACTCTCTGTGATTTTATAATTCTGTTGTATTTAACAAAATTGGGAAACATAGCATTTGTACTTTAAACATAATTGTATTCTTGGCATAGTCTTTTTTTTTTTTTTTCTCAAAGTCTAGTCCCAAGACCAGTGATACTGAAATTACTCCGAGAGCTTGTTAAAAATTAAGATTCCCAGGACCCACGCCAGCTCTCCTAAATTAGAACTGAATTAGGTTGGACACAGGAATACACATTGTACCAAGCACTGCAGTGGATTCCTAAACTTACTGAACTTTAAAACTACTGACGTAGGTCTTGAGACTTTTTACTGACATGTATAAATTGCTGTGTTGTTAAGGTAAAATGTGGATTTTATGTGTCTACATAGCTAAAAAATTAAAAGACATCATGTATTATTGTGAATTCAAAGATAAAATTCCTGCTGCTTCTTAAACCTTGTTCTTCTTATTTTATTCATGCAGGATCTATTCATTTAGTTTTATAGCTAAAAAATGCTTAATCCTACTGTGACTCTTCAAATTTCCTTTTTTATTGTTTATTTATTTTATGGTTGTAGTTACTAGAGAGATACAAAGAGTGAGTCTTTAAAAATAAATATTCATGTTATTAAACATCACACAGTATTCACAATTCTAGTTTTTCCATGTATAAATATTGTTAAAATAGATAAAAATAATTATTAGAATTTCTAAAGTTTCTGTAAATATACACTATTTATGTAAAAAAGATTCTGTAATTAAGCCACAATTTATAGGAGAGTTTGTAGTACTCATGATACTTATCTGTTATTATTATGCAAGAATTTATTTGATATATATAACCTCCATTGCATGTTACTTATAAATAATAACAAATCCTCTCTCCTGTAGGAATACCTACGTATGTGCTGCTCAATACTTCTGGAATTTCCATCCCAGCCAGAGTAGATCGTCTTGAACTTCTGAGTACCTCAGGCAGTTCTCTTAAGACTATTCCTGTTAAATACTACCCAGACCGAAAACCTTATGGCGTGTGGAATATTTCTGACTTTATACCACCGAATGAAGCTTTCTTTCTCAAAATAACAGGCTATGATAAGGATGATTATCTTTTCCAGAGAGTATCAAGTGTTTCCTTCTCTAGTATCATCCCAGGTGAGACACCATGTTACTGAACACTGGAGTGTTAATAGTTTCAGGGAGTGATGTGGTCCTAAAAGGATGAACTCTAATGTAAAAAAATAATATCTTCACATTATTACTGGATTATCAAATTGATGGGCATCTACATTTAAGTAGCAGAATTTTTCTTGATCATAAAAAGCACATCCAAAGTTGCATGTTATGTCTTACTGATTGCAGATCTGAAAATTCTGATTGCTTCACTCCGTGTGAGAATGGAAACTGGGAAATTCTGGTGCTCTTACTCCTCTCACCTCAAAAAAAAAAAAAAAAAAAAAAAGTCTGGCACACATGTGTAATGTTTGATCAAGCTACCTAAATTGGCCAAATGGATTAAATGTTTATATTGATTGTCAGAAACCTACTTCGTGAACAATAATTCTTTGTACACATCTGGTGATGATTCTGTCTTTATGTACTAAGTTGGCAGTTAGTTAATTGGTGAACCAGGTTACTCATATACTTGTTATTATATAGAGATAAGATCACAGATTAGGGATTATTTAGAGACATGAGATAACATTTCTATTTTTATATTTGTGCTATTTCTCTAGGCTAATGGCAACTCTGATCAAAATTTAGAACTGTAGCTAGAACTGTGGATAGACAAATCTGTATTGTTATTAATATTGTAGTATTGGATTGAGGGACAGCAGTTTATCATTTATTCATAAGTTTGTAATTTGGGAAATTCAGAAACAACTGTGTAGCTGTTCTTAAATCATTGTCAAACAGTGAAATAGAACTGTCAGTATTTCCTCATATACACTATTCAAAGTTAGTTTTCTTCACCCTAAACTGAATACTACAAAATCTATTGGATTCTTTTTTTTTTTTTAAGATTTTATTTATTTATTTGACAGACAGAGATCACAAATGGGCAGAGAGGCAGGCAGAGAGAGAGGAGGGGAAGCAGGCTCCCTGCTGAGCAGAGGGCCTGATGCGGGACTCGATCCCAGGACCCCAAGATCATGACCTGAGCTGAATGCAGAGGCTTAACCCACTGAGCCACCCAGGTGCCCCTCTATTGGATTCTTAAAAATCAGCTTTTCCCATTATTTTGGAACAAAAACTACCCTTTGCATTCAATTCTAAGGCATGTGGGTTCTTTTCATATATTTACATTTTTGAAATAAAAACAGGTTCTACAGATAATGAAGTATGGTAACTAATTTGGTAGCTTTTTTTTTTTTTTTTTCTAGCTTGGTGGCCCAAAAATAATGTGTCTTAAAAATAAGTGGAGACTTAGATTTAATGAATACTTTAGTAAGGGGTCCATGGAGATATCAAAAAATTAATAAGGTTTGAACAAAGAAAGATCATTAAAGTGGGTTTTAGTCATTTAGATTAACTGGAACGCAGAGGATTTACTGGAATGATTGAAGTAGGAAGCTTATGAACGGATTAGCAGGAAGTACACAATGTCATTGTGATCTTGTTGCCTGTGTTCTTTTCTTCCCAGATGCGCCCAGAGTTACAATGCCCAAGAAAACCCCAGGATACTACCTGCAGCCAGGCCGAATTCCCTGCTCTGTTGAGAGTCTTTTACCGTTTACCCTGAGCTTTGTCAGAAATGGAGTTACACTTGGAGTAGACCAGTATTTAAAGTGCGTGCATGTTTTTTGTTTTTTTTTTTAAGATTTTATTTATTTATTTTACAGACAGAGATCATAAGTAGGCAGAGAGGCAGGCAGAGAGAGAGGAAGGGAAGCAGGCTCCCTGATGAGCAGAGAGCCCGATGTGGGGCTCGATCCCAGAACCCTGGGATCATGACCTGAGCCGAAAGCAGAGGCTTTAACCCACTGAGCCACCCAGGCGCCCGCGTGCATGTTTTTATTAGCAATTATAGACAGCTTTAAACATCTAAATAGAAATTGATACACCTTTTAATGTGCTTTTTTATTGGAAATTCCCACTCATTTGTTCCCTCATCTTGGAATATAGCAGTGAACAAAACAGACCCAAGTCTTTGCCCTCATGAAGCTTATGTTGTAATGGAGAAAGATAGAAAATAATATAATATAATATAATATGTTAATTTAATAAGTGCTAGAATCCATGCAACGGTTGATTCAGGTTTTAAAGAGTTTGAATTTTATATAACTTAAGGGTCGCTTGTTCTTTTTTTTTTTTTTTTTTTAAGATTTTATTTATTTGACAGAGACTATAAGCAGGGCGGAGCAACAGGCAGAGGGGGAGGGAGAAGCAGACTCCCCACTGAGCAGGGACCCAATGCAGGGTTGATCACAGGACCCTGAGATCATGTCCTGAGCCAGAGGCAGACACTTAACTGATTTGAGCCGCCCAGGTGCCCATTAAGGGTCTCTTGTTAAGATGAAGAATACAAAATTATGAACACAAGGTTAGGGACCACATTTTGGAAGAGTCCTTGCAAAAGAGAAAAGTTTAAGCTTTGTTGTCCTTGGGGCAAACAAGCTCTGAACACAATTTAAAGTGTTATGGTAAGTGAATCCAATTAAGTACTGTGGCGAAATGTAGAGCAGATTAATTGGGATGAGATTAATCTTGGTAAATGGGATGCATGTGTTTTTGGCTTAGTTGCAATCTGAAAATTCAGGATAAGGGACATTTCAGCATAGACCTAAACATGGTGAGAGATGGTCATGCAGATATCTAGGGAAAAGCATTTGCATTTTAGGAACAGTAAGTACAGATGCACAAAGGCTGAACCTAACTGGCATGTGGGAAAGACAGACGGGAAGGAAGCCACCATGGCTGGAGAAGGGTGGGGAGAAGGTCAGGGGAGGGAGCTTGTTGGGGGCAGCAGGAAGAGTGGGAGTATGTGCGGCCACTGCCTTTAGCAGTCAGAGGAGGTGGGCAAGAAGGCGCTGACTTTCCTTGTGAAGATGGTTTGTTGTTTTTAGATAAGTATAATCTATGATAAAATTAAGTAGACCTTGAAAACTGGCGGATGATTTCTGGAAAATGTTTCTTTTTTTTTAACTTACTAATGAAACAAACTACATGTTGGTAAAAACTCAAGGAATTATTTTACAGAACTTCTATGCTGTTAATTCAATACTAATATATATATAACTTATATAAGATGCTAAATATTTGACAGTATTAACCCATTTAATCTATTAACCTAACTTTGGAAAAAAATTCTACTATTTAAAGATTGAACTGTATTATTTTCTGCTACTTTTTTTTTATACTGTACAACTTGATGATTTGCCTTAGCTCCATGTTTAATAATCAGCAGGATAATTGACCAGGGTATCAAATGTTGAAGCTGCATAACTTCCTGATGAAATAAAATCATTCTGCTTCAAGTTTAAATAGTAACATATTTCAAAGACACTTGGGATCCTTTGTAAACATTAATTCATTAATTCTACACAATTCCTGGGAGGTAAGCCACAAGAATTCTTTCTCTCATTTTTCCAGCTCTGTGGCCCAGAGATGTGACATGTCTTGCTGACATATATTAAGCTCTTTGGTTGTGAAAGGCTAAAGACAGAATTTGGCCTGGTGCTGATGGATTGATACTCTAACCCTGATTCACTCACATGTCCCTGCCCTAGATTTCCGAATAGCTTGGGACATGTGACTTCATCTTTGTTATGTGAGTCGCGATGGTCACTAGGGGATGTAAGAGAGAATTAGTTTGCATGCGCAACAGGACACATTTGAATTTGACATGTTCTTTCCTTATTCCAAAGGCCATGCCCTCAAAACTTCTTATTGTGGCCAAATAATTTTAATGTTAACTGAGACGACAATATGATAAAAGAATTATTTTCATGTCCTATGTCCTAAATAAGAGAAGAGAAAGTATCACTGTAAAGAATATTCTTCAAGCAATCTGACACTGGTTATGTGCCTTTGAACAAAATCAGTTATCCTTCTTCCTGAATCTCAACTTAATTGTTTCTAAAACAAGGGACTTGGGACTGTAACAACTGCTACTGTCTGTACTAAAATTTCCATGTGTCTAAGTTTTTGATGAATCCTAATATATGCTTGGCTGTGAAGTAGGCATTGGAGAAAACATGAATGACTCTATGTATTTCAAACTCCTGCCTTCCTGGAACTTCCCAGTACCTCCTAGACAATGAGAATCATAAACTTGGACTCAACTTACTGCTATTAGTCACTAAAGATATAGCTTAGATGATCACTAGGACTTATAGTCAACTCATAATCCTGTTCCTTCTGAATGTGACAGTAAGGACCACTGACACCTAATGCATACACAACTGAAAAGAAACTAACTAAAATGAATATTCTTGGTTACTAAAATGTATGGAACAATGACTTTGCTCATTCTCTCACTTTTCTGATGACAGGAACTTATGACTTCACTTTCGCTTACAAAGTCTAATGTGCTAAATACACATTAAGACCTCAATAAGTTCTTCGTGATTTTTTGGTGACAGGTATGGTTTGTCTGCATGGCAAGAGATCTGGAGTCATTACTGTGATATTATATCTCACAACACTTTCAGACTCCAGTGGAAGGTGTCTTGACTCTGCAGTAGGCTTTTCATCTCACCTGTGTCCAGAATGTTTAAGGTTATAAATAGCTATGGATGAATGTAAGAAAAAAATTATGAAAATAGTTTTGATTTTCAATTATATTTTAAATTAATATAATGCTTGTTTTGTAAATTACTAGAATCTTATAAATAACTTGCTAATATTTATTAATTAGTGATTAAATATCTATTATTATATATTAATTAGGTATTAAATATCTATTAGAATTAAATATCTATTACTAAGACACCTCCAGAGAATGAGAAAATTTTGAAGAGTGTTAAAGGACAAAGAATAGTGTTTATTAAATGAATGGATAAGTATTATAGGGAAGGAATTTTTTTTTAACCTAAATGACAGGTTCGATAATAAAACTGATTTTTTTTGTCTTTTCTTGATGTATGCGCAGATTGAACCAGATAGTTCTATAGCCTTACATGAAGCTTAAACATAAGAAAGTTAAAGAGTACTTATCTTTTTGGAATTTTCTACTTTCAAACTTAGGAATTATGTGGCTGAATTGCTTTGGCAAAGAACCCCACCCCGAACATGACCCAAAACTGGAAATAATGTGAAAGGAGAGAGGATTTAAGGAGTGTTTCTGTATTAACTCATTATCTTATATTTCAAAATAGCCAGAAAATGTTTCCTTAAAGAAATGCACAGAGTCCATATCTTATTACCTTTGTTGTGACTTTTGCTCAGAGAGCATAATGTTCTAATTAAAAGGTATGTCATTTTCAACTATAAAGAACTCTGCAGTTTAATCCGTTTATTTTTACATCTTTCTTTTGAATGAATACTTTAAAAAAATGGAATTTCTGCTCTCAGCTTTGCCTTGTTTTTATCATAACTCAAAGGCTTCTATTTTGTTACCCCCAGAGAATCTGCCAGTGTGAACTGGGAGATTGAAAAGGTCACTTTGTCTGACGAAGGCGCGTATGACTGCATCGCTGTGAGCAGTGCAGGGACTGGACGGGCACAGACATTTTTTGATGTGTCAGGTAATTATCACTAATTGCTTGGCAGTCGCCTGCATATTAATGCATCTGTGGAAATGGAGTGTTTGCTAATCCTGGCTTCCCCACTCGTAGTTACGTGACCTCCCTTGGGCCAGTCACTTAAGGACTCAGTGCCTTGGTTTCCCAAACTGTAAAGTGAGGATATCTGCAACGGTCTCTATCTCATGGAGAAACTATGAGGATAAACAATAGCATGTATGTCAAGCACGTAGAAGAGAGCCTGGCACGTGGAAACACTTAATAGACCTTAGGTATTATTGTTGTTATTGTCGTACTGTTATTATTAACATAGGGGCTTCAGTAAATATTTTTTGAAATGAGCATATAACATTTTTATTAAAATTTAAGGGAATTTAGAGAAAGGGAGGGATAGAATTTAAAAAAAGGAAGCGTTCTATTCTGGGAATAAAAGATTAAAACTTTCCCTTTTCCTCTCCCATATTTATAATAAGCAGTGTGCTTTTTATGAATGGATTCTGACATTAAATTAAAGGCTATAACAAAAGTGATCATGTTCAAGAAACATAGGGCTTCAGTGGCTACAATACTGGTATTAAGAAGAGTGGAAGAAATGCTGATTATATTGCTCTTAGATAATATGTTTCTGATGAATAAAGGGGGGGGTCAAACTCATTGCTTTATAAAGTGGAATATATTTTAGTGAAAAAATAACTTTTTCCTTCAATCTCCCAGAATTCTTAGGATACAAAAAGACTATCATGTTTAGCCAATGATTTAAGGATTTAAGGACCAGGATTTAAGCCACTTACCATAAATCTAGAATTTACTGGGAAGTTTGTTTCAATTTAATCATTTTCTACCTGCCTTATAGATTAGTGTTGCTCTGTGTTTAATAGTAACCCTATTCTGACCTAAATGTAGCTATTGAGTTTTATAACAATGTCTGTATCTGCTTTTAGTACCGATGTGCCTTTTCTTCAGACAATTAAAGGCAAAAGAAACTGTAAAATTGTAGAGCTGCTTAGAAGTCTAGGATTTATGTTTGTTATCAGTAAGTCCAAACTGAACTTTAAGACAAAGGCACGCAAGCATGTTCTTCTTGGAGTAAATTTATTTGTATTCTCTTATTCTCAGAAAAATAAAGCTTGTCTTCTGAAACAATTTTGTTGACATGCATCATAAACTATTCATTTTTTTCATCTCCAGTAATTATGAAAAGCATTGGCATTGTGTCAACGTTCCTCAGCTTCTGGGAAAACAAACACTTGAGCACTTAGGTTTCCCCCACTTCTCCAGCAATATTAATTAAGGGAAAGTCAACAGGGAAAGAAGTTTGAGTGAGTGGATTTAAACATTTTGCATAAACAACTGGGAAGTGCCAGTACAGATTCGTGAACTGACTATTAAGAATTTGCCTCTGGGGTGTCAATAACTTCCATATGCGTATTGTGCACATGACCCTCTACTTTTATTTGTGCCAGCCAGGCAGTGGTATATCACTAGGAAATTATACTGTGCCCAAGCCTGTTTTCAGGACTTATGTCCCATTCGGTTAATTATGAAAGAAGGAGCAGGAAACACTGATGGTAATGGCAATGACTGTAACCACAGAAGTAACAAGAAAGCACCCCTTTGGACTTGAAATGTAGACATTTCCTTCGGGGCTCACCATTACCTGAAAACTCCACTCACTTCTGAATTTCTCTTAGCATGGGCTGAGAACCCAGCAGTTACCTGACCAACTTCACTGGAATCATGTGCAAATTCAGAGGATAGTTAGATCTTATATTTTGGAAAGAAGTGTTAGAAATCAAGGCATTGTGGATTAGTGATGTTCTTGTGTCACTGTGGACACTGATTTGTAAAGTCAAAGGGCACGCAAGAGTAGTTTAAAGAAAAGCTAAAGTTCTAGGGCCCCTGGGTGGCTCAGTGGGTTAAGCCTCTGCCTTTGGCTCAGGTCATGATCTCAGGGTCCTGGGATCAAGCCCTGCATCAGGCTCTCTCTTCAGCAGGGAGCCTGCTTTCCCTCTCTCTCTCTGCCTGTCTCTCTGCCTACTTGTGATCTTTCTGTCTCTGTCAAATAAATAAATGAAATCTTTTTTAAAAAAATGTTTAAAGAAAAGCTAAAGTTCTACCAGTATGTTACCTCAATTTTTCCAGCATTTTCTTCTGGTTGACATGTTTAAGATTTTTGGTTCATTTGAAATGTTGATTATTGAATGTTTTAAAAGCAACTCTTAATCTCACAAAACTAACTGAGGGTTGCTGGGGGGAGGGGGGTTGGGAGAAGGGGGTGGGATTATGGACATTGGGGAGGGTATGTGCTTTGGTGAGTGCTGTGAAATGTGTAAACCTGGTGATTCACAGACCTGTACCCCTGGGGATAAAAATATATGTTTATAAAAAATAAAAAATTAAAAAAAAAAGTCAAAAAAAAAAAGCAAAATGGGTGTGAAAAGCATTGAACTTTTTTTATTGCCTATAACCACATAGAAACAAATGAATAGGGTTGCTGAAGCATGAAAAAATCATCCTTTTCAAGTGACATTTAGTAATTCAGTTTGGTGCTGTTACAAAGTTACATTAACTTACTGAATTTCTTTCTTAACACAATGGCCCTCCCCCAATGCACACACACAGGTTACTATAATTCTGGGTTTAAGTAAAATACCAAGAATAAAGAAGACTTGTAAAGGGCATGCCAGTGACAGGTAATCTTAAATTATAATTATAGGATATTGTTTTAGAACAGGATAAGACTTGGAAACAATCTTACACCACCTCATCATTTTGTAGGGAAGGAAACTGAAGCCCAGAACAGGCAAGTGACCCGTTATGGTCACAAGGATAGGGAGTGAGAAGATTCCTGCACTCTCTTCCAGCAATCTTTACCTAATGCCACAAGGCCTATATTTGTCATTCTTCTTTCAGTTTTGAGGCTTTGAGGTTCCATCTCTGGTTCTCTTGTTCTAGCCTCAGTCTAGCCTAGTCATCCAACCCTTTCACTTAGGAAGGGCTGACTTCAAGCACCAGGCCAGGCGTTCTGTTATCTTAGCCTCCCTCATCATTTCATCCAACCTTGCAGAACTTATTCCTGCATGTGTAAATATTTCCGTGTGTATAATACTTATTATCTCTAGTTATTTATGCAGCAATGAAATTGTATGTCATTATTTCAAATCCCACCTGTTATGTTGTTAGAAAGTTGGCATTTTACCTTTTTGGATTTATGTCTGAGGAGGGATTAGACAATGATCCAGGGCTTGTATGCAAGAGGGTCATTGGGGAGTTTTCTAGGAAGAAACACCTGTAAGGGAGTTAACAGAAGTGGAAGAAGTTAAACTGTCTTGTAGTCACTACTAGGACCTTAGCTGACCCACAGGGAATTCTGGAGCTGTCATGGCCCTGAATTGAGGCAAGAGAGCTGATCCTTTGCTTCCTCATGAAGTGGTCCCTGGATGTGGGCTACCGTGGACAGGGCGTCTTCCCCTGAGCAGATTAGGAGCCTTGGCTATGAGCTATGTGTAGCCAACCAGCTGGGGAAATGAGTGCCTTGGTCCTCAAGAAGGATGTAGGCATGTGCCCAGCATACCCAACATACCTACAGTGAGATTTCCCATTTTCTAAAAATCCCCCCAAAGTTGAAGAACTTTGTTTCAGAAGAACAAAAAAATTAAAAAAATTAAAAAAGAAAGAAAGAAAAAAAGAAAACCATACAAAACATCATGTGGCCTTCAGAAAGATCTTGATAGGATGTGAACACATACCATTTGCTATCACTTTCAGGTCTTTGGTGGCTATCATAAATCATAAAGCATTAGCACTAGAAAGGGTCTTTAAGATAGCCTAATTTAATTGCGTGCCTAGGTAGCTCAGTCAGTGAAGCATCCTACTTCCAATTTTGGCTCACGTCATGATCTCAGGGTTGTGAGATTAAGCCTCACATTGAGCCCAGCACTGGGCTCCATGCTGGTTGTGGAGCCAGTTTAGGATTTTCTCCCTGCCCACTGCACCCCCCCATCCCTACTGTCTCCCTCCTTTAAAAAAAAAAAATGATAACCTAATTTAGTCATCAACTTCTCTAAGGTCACACACCTAGAGATAGAACCAGGCAGCCTATAGTGACCAGATTCGGCAAATAAAAACCTGGAATGCCCAGGTAGTCGATTTTCATATAAGTGTGTCTGAAATAATTTCATGAGACATATGTATACTAAAATTTTTTTTAAGATTTTATTTATTTATTTGACAGAGAGAGAGATCATAAGTAGGCAGAGAGGCAGGCAGAGAGAGAGAGAAACAGGCTCCCTGCTCAGCAGAGAGCCTGATGCGGGACTCGATCCCAGGACCCTGAGACCATGACCTGAGCCAAAGGCAGAGGCTTAATCCACTGAGCCACTCAGGTGCACCTGTATACTAAAATATTATTTGATTGTTTATCTGAAATTTAAATTTAACAAAGCATCTCATATATTCTGTGTCAAGCCCAGTTAGACTCCATAACTTTCTAACTTTGTCATGTACTCTTTCTACTTGATTCCACTAGCCATTTTCATAAAATATTTTAAAAATAAATCAAAATGATAAAATTTTGTTTTTAAATAATAATTTAAAATAGCATCTATAAAAAATAAATAAAATAGCATCTACTCTTCTAAAAATGTTTGGAAAACAAGATAAATACAAAGAAAAATATGGAAAATATACACATGTCTATCCCTCGGAGATGACCACTATGGTTTTATCATATTGCTCCCAGGTTTTCTCTAGGCTTCTGATACATCTGCATTTATAAACAGTTTTCAGTAAAGGAGAATAAAATTTGATCTTGAATATCAGATGCTCTTTCCTATTTAAACTAAAACAGGCCTGTGGGTTTCCAGCGAGCATAGCTCAGCACAGTTTTTATTACTGTATAACTGCTGAGTAGTGGCTTGCTACAGCACTCAGGCAGCGTGTCCTTTAGAGGGGCATTTGTATTCATTCTCAAACCTAACTAGAGTGATATGTGATTCTCTCTAGAATGTTGGCTAAATATTTAACTAGTAAATGGGTTTTAACCATATCTGAAATGTGCATGCATTACTCAATACCTTTTGTGTGCATGGCTTTATGTGTACAATTTTATTAAAGGTCTATGCCAACTCTTAACTTGACCTTTTTTTTTTTTTTAAGATTTTATTTATTTATTTGACAGAGATCACAAGTAGGCAGAGAGGCAGGCAGAGAGAGAGAGAGGAGAAAGCAGGCTCCCGCTGAGCAGAGAGCCCGATACGGGGCTTGATTCCAGGACCCTAGGATCATGACCTGAGCTGAAGGCAGAGGCCCTAACCTACTGAGCCACCTAGGCGCCCCTTAACTTGACCTTCTTAAATCAAGACATTCCTCATGCCTCTGGGGAAACATATGTCATACACTGCTGTTGTACTGTGTCTTCTTAATGAGACTGTAACTCTCCTTAAAGCTAATGCTATCATGCTTAGTATACTATTGTCCACCATTCTTTGTGTCCTCTTTTCTTTAAAACACTAAGTAGTTTTAAATTTTAAAAAATCCACAAATGCTACTTTCTTCAAAACTCAGACAAAAATTTGTTTCACACTATAATCCAAAATTAGTCTAATCATATCCTTTTGCCATGCCTTTTTGATTTACACATCTATAATTTATAAATTTAGACTCAGGTATGCTTTGGTATGTAAACAAGCACTACTTTTTTCTTTTTTACATTGAGGATTAAAGGAACTAAAAACACGTTCTTTGCATGGTGTCATCAGGTTATAGGTACCCAGTGCTATTGCTCACTTTTATAGTAAGATGTTTTAAAATTTAATTTAAAATTTAAATTAGAGAACATTCAAGTCTTCAATTAAAGGCATACATTGACAACTACAGTATTTGGCAAATGTGATAAAAATTAGATTTATTTTATTTTATTTTTTTATAACATGCACTACTTTTTAAGAATCTTTTGATTAAATGATAATTTTCTTCAGGTCATAGACATGTGTATTAATGAATACATTCTCTTGTACTGCATCTTCCCTATAAGATATTCAATACGTACTCAATAAATTTTTAAACCGCTTCTATACGTGAGCAAAATTGTTGTTAGGTCTCTTGATCTGAATGTTTTGATTTCACACAGAGCCCCCTCCAGTCATCCAAGTGCCTGATAATGTTACAGTCCCTCCTGGAGAAAGAGCAGTTCTGACATGTCTCGTCCTCAGTGCAGTGGATTACAATCTAACCTGGCAGAGGAATGACAGAGATGCCCGACAGGCAGACCCAGCGAGAATGAGGATCTTGGCTAACCTCTCCTTGGAGCTACGGAGTGTGAAGTTCAGCGACGCTGGGGAGTATCTCTGTGTGGTTTCCAATGAAGGAGGATCATCAGCTGCTTCCGTTTTCCTCACAGTGCAAGGTATGTGCATCTGGTAACTTCAGAATTATGGTGTCTTCCTCCTCTTTTTTTGAACTTGATTCCCTTAAGTTGGCTATATGAGAATGATAGCTTCTATCCAAACAACTACTGTTTTGAATGATGGAGGTCTTATGGATCTTAAATAGTCTAAAGCTGGCTAAACTGGAAAATAAAACATCACTAAGAAATAGGTGACTTTTTTTTAAAAAGATTTTATTTATTTATTTGACAGACAGAGATCACAAGTAGGCAGAGAGGCAAGCAGAGAGAGAGGAGGAAGCAGGCTCCCTGCTGAGCAGAGAGCCCGATGTGGGGCTCTATCCCTGACCTGAGCCGAAGGCAGAGGCTTTAACCCACTGAGCCATGCAGGTGCCCCAGAAATAGGTGACTTTTTAAGATAAACACAGCTAGTCCTTTTAAGAGACTTTTATTTTGAGACTATAAATAGAAATGGTCTCTGGATGATTTAATAGTTTTAAATTCTTCAGTCTGTCGTGTGGATTTTTTAAAAAAATTCTAATTGTTTTAATAATTGGTTAAAAAAAATCCTTCCCGATTTGATTATTGTATTATTTCCGGTGTAACTAGTTTACTTTTACTTATTTTTTCTGTTTAAAGATTTTGTGTATTTATTTTAGAGAGTGGGGGTAGGGCCAGAGGGGGAGAGAATCTCAAACAGACTCCTCGCTGAGCGCGGAGTGCAGTGGAAGGCATAATTTCACCACCCTGAAATCACGACCTGAGCCGAAATCAAGAGTGGGACGCTTAACCCACCGAGTCACACAGGCACCCCCTACTTTTAATTTTTTACTAAAGTTTAAGATTTTTCTCATCTTCATGAAATTTTATTAAATTTTACCAAGGTTGTTTTATCTTATTTATCTTATACACAAAAGTGCGTACTGACAATAAAATAATGGCAAGCCAGTCTTTATGTCTTTCAGATTAAATGTCTAGGTAGCTGAAAACAGTGTGTTAACAATGTGGTTTACTGGCTACAAATATATATATTCTCCAGGAGGATTAAATGAAGATCAAGAACTGTTTGAAAGTATCTCTTTGAGTAGAATCACATTTTGCTTCTAAATGTCTATAGACCAGCTGAGAGCCTTAATGTAATGAATAAGTTACTCTTGGCAGTTTTACACTCTTAAGCTGAAAGATTCAGTTGCTGTCTCAACAGAATATTTCATTTCAAATCCTTGATGCGGGATCCTGATTGCTTCAGGATTGTGTCTGGCTATTTGGTTATGGTATTAGGAACAACTTTATAACATGCCTGAATTAACTCTCAGATGATTTTATCTAACAGAATGACTGTTGCATCTCAAGGCTAGCCCTGAGATAGTTATTAATGGCAGAAAGGTGAAACTACCATGAGAATTAACAAAATGATTCTGGTTTTCTCACCGGTAGTTGAGATATGTTCTGCAGTCCGAATGTGTGTCTTTTGTTGGTCGATCTGGTGAGTTCTCTAGGGAAACACTGCTTTTGTAAATGGCTCACTGCATTTCCACATGGTAAACTGCTTAGATAATTAGAGTCTATCCAAGTGGTAACTTGAGTTACCAGAACTTTGAGACCATTTTTTACAGATAGAATAAAATGCTAATGGACTTCTGAAATTTGATCTTTGTTCTTTACTTGAAGTGCCTTAGAATGGGATTGTAAAAGCCTTCCTAGTTTCCCCAGGTTAACTTTTAGTGCATTCGTATTCAATTTAGTCAATTAGAGCAGTAATTCTCAAACTCTCAAACTTTCATGGATAAAGAATTATCCAAGGAACTTATTAAAAAGCAGATTTCTAACCTCATGTCTAGAGATTCTGATTCCATAGGCCTGGTGTTTGGACCTGAGAATCTGCATTTATAAAAGACCTCTCAGGTAGTTTCATGGGTAAGGTTTTCTGAGATAGCATTTGAATCTGTTCTGCAGAATGAACCCTATTATTTAGAAAGATGTGTCTTTAAAAGAAGCCCTTGACTCTTCTTTCTGGCAAAATAGTCATTATTATCCAGTGATTTAAATAAATGCTGAGGTAAGATATTTACACAAAGATCTAACATACAAAACATAAATACAAAAGACGTACAATATTACCCGATTACTGGCTAGTATGTATAATCTCTAGTGGTATAAACCTATTTAGAGGTGTTATTTTATGGCCTGCCTAGCTGGTCTTACATTTGAACGATAGAATGTGACAAAAAATGGTATTTTAAAAATCTAACAAAACTATAGTCTGCTATTAATGACACTTGTCTAATAAAAAAATAAGAGCTCTAGCTAATTTGTAGCCATCTGAATGCATTATTTTACTATTGAAGATACCATTGCAAAGCTATGGATAGTTGATGAAATAAACTACTTTACCTAGGGCTGTAATTTATGAGAATTAAAGAGGCTTGTCAACTATTGACATTGGATCTAAAATTATAAATTAATTTCATTTGTATGCAGTGAAATGTTTTTAAAAGTAGAAATAGAAAACAGTTTCAGAAAACATGAAGGTAAAATAATTGCTTGCATTGAATACATACTTTAAGAATAAATTTCTTGCTTATATGGGAATGTGTAGCTTGATTCATAGCCTCATTTACATTTCTTTACCTCCACATGTTTGTTTGGAAACTACTGCTATCTGGAACAATTTAAAGAGTTAAACATACATACTTTTCAAAGTTTAGGTAGTAGTTTTAAAATGTAATTAGCAAGAATTTTCTAGTTTAAAATAGCATGACTGTAGCTGCTGCAACCTCTTCCTGTCTAACAGTAAAATATCAATAAAGACCTCAAAAAGACAAAACTGAAGAATACTAAAACCCAGTGACAGTGGACAGTGGCAAAAATTTTAGGAGGAATTTTATAGCTATTGTATATAAAGGTTTTTATTTATTTATATACATATGTATATATGATGTAAATACACATATGTAATGTTCATATTTTAAGGTCAGTGGAATGAAAATCTCAATCAATGACCCACCTTTTTTATGTTCCCATGAAAGCTGGGAAGATGTATCTCTGTTCCTCTGTTTCATACTTGCTCCAAAAAGAAAATATTACCTTTAAGAAGCCATGATGCCATCTCCTCACACATATTAATAGTGATAAACAAGCAGAATGAAAATGTAGGATAGGAAGTAGACAGGCTAACTGAACATAACAATAAAAAATAAAATGCAGGGGCGCCTGAGTGGCTCAGTGGGTCAAAGCCTCTGCCTTTGGCTCAGGTCATGATCCCAGGGTCCTGGGATCGGCCCACATTGGGCTCTCTGCTCAGCGGGGAGCCTGCTTCCTCCTCTCTCTGTCTGCCTCTCTGCCTACTTGTGATCTCTGTCTGTCAAATAAATAAATAAAATCTTTAAAAATAAAATAAAATAAAATGCAAATAGAGAGAGAGAGAAAAAAGTAGACAGGCAAGCTGGACCCATGTAGAGAATCGTAACCTGGATATATGTTTCTCTCTAAATGAAAATATTTGGAAACAGGGGAAACATTGATAGGGGTATCAACTAGGGAATTTAGAGAGAGATGGTAGCGGAGGGGCACATCATAGTCTCAGACAGAACAACAGATGAGAACTGTGCAAAAAGCTATGCACATCAGACTAACTCAACTGCAGAACTGCAAAGGCAGTTCAACTAGAACAGAAGTAGGCAAATAATCAAGCTAGGTCAGACCACTTTGTTGACAGACACTGGGTCTGGATTTGATGTCACCTAATTTGAGGGTGAATAAACAGAAAATTATCAACACAAAACAAAACAGGAGAAAAAAATAATAAAACACTGGACCTAAGAAAAAGATACAGAACAAAACAAGGAGAGATAGCCTTAGAAGAATTGGATGCTTCTGAAGGTAGTTTATTCACAAGACTGGGGGGAAAAATGTTTAGTGTCACCAATGTCTTTCAAAAGACCTATCCTCCTTTGAGCAGGACTGTCTATTGATAAAGGAGAAACTGGCTGAGGTGACAGGACAACTACCAGTGTGATGGAATGAGAAAGGCTTTGGGGTTAAAACACAATAATATAATGCAAGTTGGAATTAGAGGAACTAAAAAGCAGAGTTTATATTCCATGAAAATAAAATAATGGACATGGTTCACAAATTTGAGAAGTTGTTTCAGAACATTGAGGAAAAGAGCTAAGAATGAGTAATATGTTTGTTTTTATTAAGCAGAGATAAAAACCAGAGACTGGAACTTGGAACTTCAAGACTTCAAAGTACATGGCATATATATGTATATAACAAAAACAATTGAAACAAAAGATAGGAAAAGATATAGTTGAAGAAAATTATCCTAGAGAGGAAAACAAAAATTGTCCAGGGTGAGCAAATCAAGCAAGGTCAATGAAGAAAGAACTTCATCTAGACACATCCTAGCTGAAATTTCAAATTATTAGTATAAGGGAAAAAAAACTCCACAAGCATATATTCAGACTAAACCAATATCTTGTAAAGTGAGCAATAAAATCAGACCGGTGTCAGACTTCTCAGATACGCTAAAGTCTAGAACACAATTGCAATGAGTATTTGTCATTATTTTGCTTCTTAGGATCTGAACGTGTCCTCTGATTTGGGAAGAAATTCTTTATTATCTTATTGGGAAGCAGAAAGGTAGATGAAATCAGATAATTCCTTTCCCTGTCCTAGAATCAGCTGCTCCAATGCTCCCAGGGGCTCTTGAACTCTTGCTTGGACCATGGGCACTTAAACGACTTCAATTTTGGCAGTATCGTGAAATTTTGAGTACAGCAGTAGCCGAAGCAAGTGTTCTAGTGGCCCTTTTCCATCACTCTCATTTCCCTTAGTGACATTAGACTCATTATCAATTTACCAGAAGAGCCTTGAGAAAAAACACGGATCCTAGAAATGATGGCTCTTTGAATTAGTCACATAATGAGCATGAGAGAATGTGAATGGGTTTCTATGCTTCTTTCATTATGACAGTTCCTCACTGTGGAGATAATGGTATAATTAAACACAGGAAATTCTTCTGAAAGGGGATTCCTCAAGACTCAGAAGTCGGGTTAGTCATACATATAAACAAACAAATAGAAGCCACCCACAGTTAAGCCAGGAAGGGTGGAAAAACCCAATTGATTGATAGAGACAAAAATGTGAATATGAGACTGACCACTGCTTCTTTGGAGGCAATGGAATTGTAAATGACCTTCTTACTTATGTTTTTCTGTACTTAAAAAAAAAAGTATTTAATAGGAATACAATATTTTAAAACTTTGTGTAAATAGGATTTAAGAATTTTGGGGAGTACCCACATTACTTTTATTGGAGGATTGAACTATGTATGGGTAATATATTTTCTTTCTTTGCTAAATTTTCCATAAATTTTTTTATCACTTTTATATTTAAAATAATTAAGATATAATTAAGAAAGTTAATATAAGTATAAAAATAAAGAATAATTAAAATAAATTAAGAAATAATGCCTTCCAAAGTGTCAAGTTAGAACTTTGATCAAAATGTAAATTCATATTTGAAAATTTAAGGGTCTGGAATTTTATAGGACTATGTTACACAATAAGCTGTTTTAAATCCTTTCTGAAGCAGGGGTATGGGTGACTCAGTCGGTTAAGCATCTATCTGACTCTTGATTTTGGCTAAGATCATGATCTCAGTATTGTGAGGTCAATCCCCACTTCAGGCTCTTGCTGGGTGTGGAGGCTGTCTCTCTCCCTTTCCATCTGCCCCTCCTTCCCTTGAGTGCAAGTACACACACACACACACACACACACACACTCTCTCTCTCTCTCTCTCTCTCTCTCTCTCTCAAAAATAAAATAATCCTTTCTGAGGCAAAATGCAGTTAAGCAAAAAGAATGATTGCAGAATTTCAGTTAATAATCACATTAGGTTTCCTATTCTGAATAGTCCAAAGAGCTATGACAATCTCTTCAGTTTTTCTCCTTGCAAGATTTTCCAAGGAATAAACTGTGATTTATAGAAGTCCACATCTATGTTGGAATAACGAAAACTGCTTTTTATTAGCTCATCTCTTTTTTCCTGGACATTTTGTTACATTGGAGTCTTGCTAGTCAAGCTTTTTGTTTTTGGAAGTTGACCTAAAACATGTATATGTTTGTTTTGTATACTAGTGCCATCTTTGTGGATTTCATTTAGATGAGATGAAACCATATGCTTAAAATGAAAATTGTCAAATCATTACTTGCTGTCAAAAGTTAATTGTATTCATTATCTTGGTTGTTTGATGTCCGAGTATGAATCAGCACAAATGAATAAAATGCTTTGTTAAAATACTGGCTTTTGTTGCCTTCTATACTATGGATTTAATAAGGAGTGCATTGGAGGCTTTTAAATTTGACACAAAATAATCTATTGAAGTTTTGCATCAAGTATTCACTGCAGTGACATCCAAGGAATATACAGTTTTCCACTGACGTATTTGCTTTCCTAGTTCTTCCTATGGTGACTGTAAACTTTATGAAGAGAAAAGTTTTGTGTTTACTTAATCTAATGAATGTATTCTAATGACTCCATGGTTAGGGGCAAACTTCTGTTATAACACAATCCAATTTTACTCAATAAAATATATAGACCCCCCTTGACTTATGATGGGGTTACATGACCCCCTACTGGCTTGCCCAAAGTTACTAAGCCAACAAGTGACAAAGCCCCGATCGGAGCTTTGTCTTTCCATTGTTCTGCACTGTATACAGAAATGCTAATGCATGCTATTATCAGGATCCAGGTACAAGTATAAAAAGATTAAGTAAAGGGTTCTTGGGTATGGATGGAAAAGTGAGAGTACTGATTTTTTTTCTTTTTTTTTTTTTAATAGGAAAGTTACAGATGTCTGCAGGTTTCTGTGGCAAGGGTTAAAAATCTCTGGAAAGGGGCACCTGGGTGACTCAGTGGGTTAAGTCTCTGCCTTCGGCTTGGGTCGTGATTTCAGGGTCCTGGGATCGAGTCCCACATCGGGGGACTGAGAGCCTGCTTCCCCCTCTCTCTGCCTGTCCCTCTGCCTACTTGTGATCTTTTTCTCTCTGTCAAATAAATAATAAATAAAGTCTTTTAAAAAATAGTTTTTTAAAAATCTCTGGAAATATCAGCACTGTGTATAACAATGAGTTAGAGAAATCAGTGCTTAATTTTAATTCCTTATTCCTCCCTACTCCTTCCTTTTCTGGTGCTTTTATAGAGTAGACCAGGTAGATCACAACAGTTTGGTAAATCCTTTGCCCTAAGTTCTGATAGAGTAGCTGCCAAAGAGCAGTCTAGAGGCAAGAGAGAACTATAAATATGCCCCAAAATAAGCACACAGAGAGAATGTGAGATGACTAGACCATAAGCTCCATGAAGGCAAGACCCAGCTTTCTTCAGTTTTGTCTTTAGTGCCTGACGCTATAGTTAGCACATAGAATCACACGTGTGCCTATCTGTGGGAAGTCTGAATGAGAAGAGGAATGTTTACATGGGGTCACTTTGGCCAAGTCTGAAACATATTTATGTAATAACACATACTAAGAAATTATTTTATTTAAATTCCCCCTGAACATTGATTAATGCTTGTTATTTTATAAGTTAACTATCCAATTAAAAAATAAGTTCTGTTCTACAGATTAGAGTTTGTAATACAGGGAAAACATAGTAACTTGCTATTTTTTAGGTGTGAAGAAAGGGCTGTGATATTTGATTATTATGAATAAAAGTTGAATTAGCTCTTAGTACTTACTACTTTGTCTGCACAAAGAGGTTATGAGCATTTGGTTTAGAGTGCAGAACTGATGGGTAAACATTATGATGTCTGAATCTTCTTTTCTGGTACATCCTATAGCACTATCCATATAATAGTACTAAGTCACAGGTATACTTTTCCCCATGATAATGAAACAAATAAGGAAACACGTGAAATGCCTTGACTAAAAACAGAAGTCTACCAAGGATCTGGGCCGGTGCCTTATTTGCTCATTTGTTTATACTTTTTTATTCCTTCATTCATATATTCACCAAAACTTTAAATGTCAGATATTGTGCTCCTTGCTGAGGATATAAATGAGGATAAAACAGCATCTTTCCCCTCTGTGAGTTTACAATATCAGAAAGGAAATAAGTAAATTAAGTGAGTAGATACATGTAACATAGAGTGATAAGTTCACCAGCGTACTATACCCAGGAGATTTTATTCTGTCTCAGTGATGAGTAGATGTTGAGAAGGGCTTCACACAGGAGATGGTGCCTGAGATATGCAGTGGAACATAAATCAGCATTCCCCAGGTGGCAATCAGGAAAGCCTTTTTAGATGGAAAAAAATAATATGGGTAAAGCCACCGAAGAATGAGGACACTGCAATGTGGGCTTGTTGAGCATAGCGGGTCTAGCTGGGTAGGGACATCTGTCCCCAGGATGGTGTGATTTTCTTTTTCTTGTCGTGTTCAGTGTCCTCTTCTTAGACAAGTAGAGGAATCATTCAGGTTTGTGGTTTTGTGATGTTGCCTCAGCAAAACAAAAACAAACAAAAAACCACAAGACCAAGGTACCCAAGGGGGAAATAGTGGTTACAGTGATACTCTGTAGGGTTTAGGCTGGATAAGGAAAGAAGAGAAGGTTAAAGGCATGGTCTAATAGGCTAGAATAAATAAGAAGGGTCTGCAGAGTTTTGGCTGTGATGAAGTCAAGAAAGGCAAGTATGGGAGCCAGGAAGTGACAGCTGGAAGGATGGGAGGTTCTGAACCTCAGACTGGACTTTGAAGGCTGAGTGTTCTTTCAGTCACACTGTGCATTGCTTCCCCGATAAGATAACTAAGGTAGCAAATGAATTTGTCTAGCAACATAAATTCACTGCCAGATAAGTCTTTCCTTCAAGAAGTTCTGTATAAGGGTGCCTCAGTCATTGGGCCTCTGCCTTCGGCTCAGGTCCTGGTCCCTGGTCTCTGCTTGGCAGGAGGCCTGCTTCTCCCTCTTCCACTCCCCCTGTTTGTGTTCCTTCTCTTGCTGTGTATCTCTCTGTTAAATAAATAAATAAAATCTTTTTTTTTTTTTAAGTACTGTATAGATCCACTTTTATGTGCTTTTGATTTTGTGAGTGTTGTATATTTTATGAAATTATCCCCTTTTTGAGTCCCATAACCCCTTTTTATCTTTTTTTTTTTAAGATTTTATTTATTTATTTGACAGAGAGAGAAAGATCATAAGTAAGAAGAGCAGCAGGCAGAGGGAAAGAGAGAAGCAGGCTCTCTGCTGAGCAGGGAGCCCGATGCAGGGCTCAATTCCAGGACCCTGGAATCATGACCTGAGCTGAAGGCAGCCACTTAACCAACTGAGCCACCCAGGCGTCCCAACTTTTTT
Source organism: Mustela nivalis (assembly GCF_964662115.1). Lineage (NCBI taxonomy): Eukaryota > Metazoa > Chordata > Mammalia > Carnivora > Mustelidae > Mustela > Mustela nivalis. Next base: position 21,297,098 of record NC_139035.1, read on the forward strand.
TTTTTTTTTTAAGACACAATTAACTTTTTATTTTTTATAAACATATATTTTTATCCCCAGGGGTACAGGTCTGTGTGGGATTATGGACATTGGGGAGGGTATGTGCTTTGGTGAGTGCTGTGAAGTGTGTAAACCTGGTGATTCACAGACCAACCTTTTTTTAAAAAAGGACTTTTTAGAGAATAGTTGCAGGTTCACAGCAAAATCGCGAGGAAGTTACAGAGATTGCTTATATACTCCCTGCCCCTGCATATGTGCAGCTTCTGTCATTATCAACATCCCCCACCAGAGTGATAGATTTGTTACAGTTGATGAACTGGCATCGACACATCATAATCACCCAAAGTCCACAGTTTACATTAGGGTTCACTCTTGGTTTTAGACAGTCTGTGGTTCTGGATGAATGTATCATGACATGTATCCATTGTTATAGTATCATACAGATTCTTTATTTGCACTACCCTAAAAAGCCTCTGCGCTATGCCCATTCATCTCTCCTTTTTATCCCCCCAACCCCTAGAAAACCACTGATCTTTTTATTGTCTCCATAGTTTTGCCATTTCTGAAATGTCTTATAATTGGAATCATACGGTAACTAGCTTTTTGAGATTGGCTTCTTTGACTGGGCAATATGCATTTAAGCTTCCTCCAGGTCTTTTTCATAGCTTGATAGCCCATTTTTTTTTTTAAGATTTTATTTATTTATTTGAGAAATAGAGAAAGAGCACAAGTAGGGGTAAGGGCAGAGGGAGACACAGACTTCCCACTGAATAGGGAACTTGAACAGGGCTAGATCGGAGAAGCCTAGGATCATGACCTGAGCTGAAGGCAGATGCTTAACTGACTAAGCCACCCAAACCTCTTGATAGCTCATTTCTTTTTAACCCTGAATAATATTACATTGTCTGAATGTACATAGCCAACTTTGGATAGTCAAAGATATTCTTGCCATAGTTGTGTCTGGATCAGAAGATACATGTAGATATTTGTAAGGCTTTAATAGCATTTTTCTAATATGCCATGAAGTAATGATGCTAATTATGATTTGGTGCCCCCTCCCCTTTTTTTCCCAAGTCAAATAAGAATGCCCTTCCTCTCTTACTTGGAAATTCTGTAATTTTGGAAAATTGTTATAAAGAGAGCCCAGTAAAGAAAAGGTAATGTAACAGTCAGTGCTAGTCATCATTTAGCTAAAGATTTTCTAAGTAAGAATAAGATTTTAAAAATACTGTCATTCTTATCAATTTTATTTACTGTGTTAATCTGTTTTGGCTAACCACCCAAAGATGCTCCTTGAATTCATGAATTTTTGTTTTTGCTATGGAAAGGAAAAATACAGTATTATATGGAAACAATGTTAATGTATATATAAATTTACACCAGGAGTTACCTCAAATGAATATCAAGGCAGCAAGCATTTGCTATGTATTCTTATACCTTATACTGAGAAAATAAAAATTATAAATTTTTAGGAAATCTTCATGCATATTTGCCATTAGCATTTTTTCACTGAAACAGAATTTAACTTAAATTTATCATTGCCCATCACTGAAATTAATGCCTTTCTTTTGCTAACTGAATTTCCTAAGCATATTGGTGTGTGGGTATGGGATTTTTTTTTTACAAATTCAGCATATAACTCTCAAGATTTAGTCCTTGCCTGTGTGTTTTATTGCTAATGCACCACCTACTGGTAAATCAATGAATAAATGACCACTCAGATTCAGCAGACCTTCTGTCTAGTCCAGCACTGTCTAAGAGAACTTTCTAAAATGATAGAAGTGTTGTATATCTGTGCTGTTCCAGATGTATGTGGCATTTGAGCACTTGAAATATGGCTAATGCTCCTAAAGGAAATTGTTTTGAAATTTGATCTAGTTTTAGACAATTTAAATTTTAATTTAAATAGACATGTGGAGGGGAGCCTAGGTGGCTTAGTCGGTTACATGTTCAACTCTTGATTTTGGCTTAGGTCATGATCTCCATATGGAGACTGCTTAAGATTCTCTCTATTTCTCTCTCTGTCCCTACCCTTCCCTCTCTAAAAACAAAACAAAAGAAAACAAAAAACCCCAAACCAAGAAAGTAGTAAAAATAAAAATAGACATTTGGCTAGTGGCTACCATATTGGACAGCACAACTCCAGTCTTCAATAGAGAAAAAAGAAAAGCCAAAATACCAAGAGCAGAAGTCTTAGGAAATTTATTGCAGCTGCCATGTAGATTAACCACTATCGTAATTCATTGGAATTATTGCCATTCAGGAATAATTCTGCTTTGGAAAAGTTGTAGCCAGTTCTTCAAATTTCCATTGATGCGATATCATTTGGAAACTTTGGGATTGCAGTGGCATTTGCCTCTCTCTCCAGGCAGATGATCTCTGCTTTTGTTGTTTTTGTTTGGTTAATTGGTTGGCTTTTAGTTTTCATCCTTTGCTCTTTGGAAGGACTCCCTGGCCATTTCCATGTGAGCTTTCTAGTAGGCATGGAAAAGATTTTAAAATGTTAAAATGTATTCCATTAACATTTCCACTAATTGAAAATTAAGGAAAAGTTAAATGAGCAAACACATCTGTCTACTGTAAATCATTTTTAGTGAAATTCTCCTAATCTCTTGGTGCAAGCTTCATGTTTAAAGTTGGTTACCAGCAGAACTAGCTAGAGTTATGTCCCTAATCAGAAAAGGAAGTCATGTATTTTCAAACAATGTTGGTTTGTTATAAAGACGCTGATTGAGCTAAATCACTAGGTGCACGTCTTTGGGGATAGAACATGGCTACTAATTACAATTCTAAGCAGGCTCAATGATAGTCATTATGTAACTTTTTGAAGTCAGCTTTTTCTACAATAAACACAGATATTTAGAAGAGTCAGAGATCCTGTAAAATATGTTTTACAGTCTGTACAATTCAATAGAAATTAGGTTTGGTAGTTAAAGACTAATTATTTCCCAAATTTTCATGTAGCATTGCTTGATATCAGATCATTCAACCTATTATCCATGACGAAAAAAAAAGTATTGGAAATAGTTGTAAATCTGTTATGTTTTTAAAAATATGAATCAACTAAGTGGTTGGGCTGCATATAGGTTTTTAACTATCCTCAAAACAAGGATATTTACTTAGATGTTATTTTAAGAACTGAAGTAAAAAAAAAAAAAAAAGAAAGAAAATATCAACTACTTAATGGAGTATCTTCTCATCAAGGTCTAAGTTCCCATTAGATGAAATTATCACTAGGAACATTTAGAAGCTTGGGAATCTTCCATCACAGGGATCGATTGACAATGGTGAAATTCTTTTCTTTTTTTCTAAAATGTAATTCAATGCCTTTTTAAACAACAATTAGCAATTGGTTGCTCCACTAGGTAACTTTTAGACACATATCCTTTTGGGGGAGGTTAAGAAAAGCTTCTAAAGCTTTATAAACCTATATCTTTAAAACACTGAAATTTACTGAGCAAAAAATACTTTTTTTGCCTGATTCTGTTGATCTAATTCCTTTCTGGGGTAGTGAAAGTGACCAGGAGTCAGCATACTTGGGATCTATTTTTTTTCCTTACATGTTTCCTTTTCTTTTAAATTACTTTTTTTTCCATTTTATTTTATTTCTTTTCAGTGTTCCAACATTAATTGTTTATACACCACACCCAGTGCTCCATGCAATACTTGCCCTCCTCAATACCCAGCACCAGGCTCACCCAACCCCTCACACCTCTCCCCTCCAAAACCCTCAGTTTGTTTCTCAGAGTCCACAGTCTCTCATGGTTCATCTCCCCTCCCGATTTCCCCCAACTCATTTCATCTCTCCATCTCCCCATGTCCTCCGTGTTATTCCTAATGCTCCACAACTAAGTGAAACCATATGATACTTGACTTTCTCTGCTTGACTGATTTCACTCAGCATAATCTCTTCCACTCCCAACCATGTTGATACAAAAGATACAACATGGAGGCTTAAGTGGGTAGGAGAAGAATAAATGAAACAAGATGGGATTGGGAGGGAGACAAACCATAAGTGACTCTTAATCTCACAAAACAAACTGAGGGTTGCTGGGGGGAGGGGGTTTGGGAGAAGGGGGTGGGATTATGGACATTGGGGAGGGTATGTGCTTTGGTGAGTGGTGTGAAGTGTGTAAACCTGGTGATTCACAGACCTGTACCCCTGGGGATAAAAATATATGTTTATAAAAAATAAAAAGTTAAAAAAAAAAAAGTTGGGTATTCATCCTTTCTGATGGAGACATAATACTCCATTGTATATATGGACCATATCTTCTTCATCCATTCATCCATTGAAGGGCATCTTCGTTCTTTCCACAGTTTGGCGACCATGGCCATTGCTGCTATGACCATTGGGGTACAGATGGCCCTTCTTTTCACTACATCAATATCTTTGGGGTAAATACCCAGTAGTGCAATTGTAGGGTCATAGGGAAGCTCTAATTTTAATTTCTTAAGGAATCTCCACACTGTTTTCCAAAGTGGCTGCACCAACTTGCATTCCCACCAATGGTGTAAGAGGATTCCCCTTTTTCCACATCCTCTCCAACGCGTATTGTTTACTGTCTTGTTAATTCTGGCCATTTTAACTGGTGTAAGGTGGTATCTCAATGTGGTTTTGCTTTAAATCTCCCTAATGGTGAATGATGATGAATATTTTTTCATGTGTCTGTTAACGTTTTGTATGTCTTCTTTGGAGAATGTCTGTTCATGTCTTCTGCCCAGTTTTTTGGCATGATTATCTGTTTTGTGTGTGTTGAGTTTGAGGAGTTCTTTAATATCTTGGATATCAGCCCTTTGTCTGTAGTGGCATTTGAGAATATCTTCTCCCATTCCGTGGGTTGCCTCTTTGTTTTTTTGACTGTTTCCTTTGCTGTGCTTGGGATCTATTTTAAGTAATCATGCCTGACCTGACCTCCTTCTTTCTTTCACTCTTTGTGTTCCTTGCCCTAGACCACACAAACACAGTGAATCAGTTTCTAAAATTGAATTTCCAGTACCCTTTTTCTTTATGGACATATTAGGGTACATTTTCTATGGGCTGACACTAGCATCATTGGATGCTTGGGAATGCTGATTGGGATCAGTGTGAATGAGCTAATGTGAACTTTAGAGTTCAGATGGAATTATAGGTATAGTGATATGTTTAGGCCTATGTGCCTCCCACTTTCCCTATGCATGGTTAGTTCAGTTCTTCCCTGTTTCTCAAATCGCTCCTTTTCTTATTTCCAGTAGTAACACCCTCACCCAGCTCAAATGTCATATGCCTAAACTATGAAAATCATTTTTTTATGAACTTCCTTCTTTTCAGTTTTGTTCCCTCACTTTAATCCATAGTATAAACAGGTGAATATTTCCTAAGTATTGCTTTAAATGTCCATATGTTCAGAATCTTTATGTTGTTTCCTAATTACCCCAGGATAAAATTTACAGACCTCAGCCCTCCACAAACTGACTCCTTCATAATACTTTTAAGACTTAATCTTCAACCTTTTTCACTCATAAAACACTGGATGGTGAAAAAAATATTTCCTTTCAATATATGGATACTATTTAAGGGAATCAGATATTCATATGTCTTTTCCTTTATTCCTATTTCTTTAATATAGGTAACTAAATATTTGAACATGATATTAAGGCTTCATCTCTACTTATGAATTGAAAGTAGAGGAACTTTTAGATTTACTATTTCCTGCCGTAACATATTACTGATGCTGCCAAATTTTACATGCCAGAGCAGTATTAGGCAGAAAATTTTTAGTGTCTGTGTATGAGTTTTGAATTTTCTTGGTATTGATTTTCTCCAAAGGATGGCTAGGTATTACTCTTGTCTCAACTTCAGGCCCCAGAACTGATTTTCTGGTGGCCACTGACGGTTTCCTCTGCCAGACTCGACGTTCATTATACTTTCAGTGGATTCCTGTTCTCTACTACTTTGGCCCCAACCTCTGCTCTGGTATTTCCCTCTTTCCATGGTTCACCCAGTGCCACATCTCATTGCTTGGGTCACAGAGGCATCCCACCTACGTTTAGATTCTATTGTTCTCATTCTGGTTCCATGACCTAGCTCACGGAGCTGTTTTGACTTTAATGTTTCCTATCGAAATCCTACCTGCGATGAGAATTTACTCTCATAAACCACCTTCTTTTTCCCATTCAAGTACTAACAAGGCCTGACCTGCTTAGCTTCTGAGATCAGATGAGATCAGGAGTGTTCAGGGTGGTCTGGCCACAGACTAAATCACCTTTTTTTTCTGAACATTGATTGGTCTCTTTGTTCTTGTTTCTGTAGCACTTTTTCTTTTTTTCATGCCACACAGTTTTTGCACTTATTCACCATCAATTCTATGTGTCTAGTTTCCCCCCCCCCAATATTATTGCTGGGGCACTTCTCGACTCCCCCCTTTTTATCCACAGTGCCTTGCTCAAAGGGAAAAACACAATTGTACCCAATAGGTGTGTGTTCCTTAATTGCTGAATGGGCCTCAAAGTAAGAGTAGCACTTTGGGGAAGATTTAGGCCTCTAACCTTATGTTTCATTTTTCCACGTTAACTTCAGTGGCTTATTTGGGTCACATCAACAATTTATTTATTTATTTGTTTGTTTGTTTGTTTATTTGTTTATTTAGGAGAGAGGGGGCAAAAGAGAGAGTATGCATGTGAGCAGAGTGGGGGAAGGGTAGAAGGCAAGGGAGAGAGAGAATCTTAAGCAGGCATCCTGCTCTGCGCTGAGCTGGACGTGGGCCTTGATCCCAGGATCCAAGCCAAGATCAAGAGTTGGATACTTAACTGATTTAGCCACCCAGATGCCCCAACAATTTAAGATTTCATTATATAAGTACTTTCTTTTCCAGCTGTAGCACCTGCCAGCATCTTACTGCTTACATTTAAAGCTGTGTTTTATAACAGCCTGATACTTACCTTATGAAAAATTCATGGAGTTTTTTTTTAAGTATTGTTTAGTTTGCCCTAATTAAAAATTATTTCATGGATGAGTTTGACAAATTTTTTTGAAACAGCCTAAAGCAATGTATTAATTTTTAAGGTGACAGTGGCTGATAAATTTCCAAAATGCCAAGATCAAGAGTTGGATACTTAACTGATTTAGCCACCCAGATGCCCCAACAATTTAAGATTTCATTATATAAGTACTTTCTTTTCCAGCTGTAGCACCTGCCAGCATCTTACTGCTTACATTTAAAGCTGTGTTTTATAACAGCCTGATACTTACCTTATGAAAAATTCATGGAGTTTTTTTTTAAGTATTGTTTAGTTTGCCCTAATTAAAAATTATTTCATGGATGAGTTTGACAAATTTTTTTGAAACAGCCTAAAGCAATGTATTAATTTTTAAGGTGACAGTGGCTGATAAATTTCCAAAATCTTGTACTGGCCTGGCTTAGGAGTAGAAGTTAGGTTAAGTGGGGTGGTATTTATTACACAGCATGAGAGTAAAGTTTTGTTAAAAACACCACTAATTTCCTGTTTATCTGGAGACAAGAAACAAATCTGTTGATTTTATTACCTGCTGCTTTATGAGGAAGACTTTTAAAGCTGAAGATGAATATGAATGTCCTGGTATAACTGACATTTCCTCTGCAAATGGCATGCTGCCACATGGAAATCAAAGGGCCAGACGAGGTTTCTTTTTCTTTGCCATGTTGTGTCTATATGAACATTAGAAGTATTAATTTGTTTTCTATGGTGTCAGGAAAGGGTGGATATCTGTCACTAATTAGTTCATGTCACCAGGGAGAGTACTGCAGTAAAAAAGGAAATATTTTTCAAGATGATTGATGAAGTTAAGCCCCTAATGACCAGAGTTACTTCACTAAGTATGAAATTGATATTATCATAACCATATGCTCATTACATCATCACCTCTACGTTTTAACAAGTGCCAGGTGACATAGGTATTAGCATTTTTTTTTAATCAGGTGTGGAAAAACTAAATTTATCTATTTTTATTGAAATTTCCAATAAATTTTGAGTATCTAGAAATATTTCATATTTCAGAAGAATCAAATAAGATTTATTTAGTATTATTTATTAGTTGGATGTATAATCTTAAATATGCAAGTACGAGAATTGTGATCAAGTTTCATTTGTAAAAGCCTAGATAATACATATATAACTAATCTGCAATAACCCTGTGATTTGTCATCCTTATTAAGGTATAGACCAGACACTATGGATTATTTAACCACGTTAAGGCTTATTAAGTGCTTTCTCTGTAAAATGGCAGTGACACTTCACAGAACTATTGTGGGAAATAAATGATAGGCCTAGAGTTAGATACCTAGCATGTAACAGGCACTCAATAATTTTATCCACCCTTCTATTTCAAGAACTGACTACCGTAAAGAGATTTACTCCCTAATTGTACATAATTTGGTTTTGTATACAACATTCTGTTAGTTCTTTGTGGTTATAAAGTGTCTAAAAATCATAGGTACTCAATAAATGTTTATGTGAAAGGCTAAAACACAAAGAATTTTGCCCAAGTATTTTAAATATACCAGTGATCAAAAAATATTTTCAGTTGTTGCTTAGGTAATTCAAAGCATTACCATTATCTGATCAATTTATTGATAATAATTAAATCATCTTGAAGAGAAAGTCCTTTAAGTCTTTTTGAGAATGTCCTACCAGAAGCATAATAGCAACAAATCCGACCCAATTGATTGCTAACAGGAGGTATGCCTTGTGAGTATGATGATGACATTGGAGAGTTGCAAGATTTAAGCAAGATTTTCTCTTCTAAAGTCTTTATAGACAGAGCAATGGCTGTTCTCACGGCCACTTAAAATTCATTTTGCCAGCTTTACCATTCATAGTTTAAGACCCTTAAGTTTTAAAGGAGTGTTTATTTTTTTATTTTTAGTATCATATTCTATGTGTAACTCTTTAAATCATTGGTGAGAAATTATAAACACTCACATATTTTGCTTTTGTTATGATTAAGATAAAGAATGAATTAATGCATTAATACTAATGGGGTGCCATGTTTCCATTGCTTTGGCTAATGAAAACCAAGTTGTTATTTATGATGATGATGATGGTTGATGATTGTGGTGGTGATGATGGTGATAATAATGGTGATGCTTGTGGTGGTGAATTGAGATTAAAACCAACTAAAAATGGGTTACTTCTCCCCAAATACTAAAATTTGACTCTAGATTTTGATGGAAGTTGAACTAAGGTTTTTAAACTTGTTCTTGCTTCATTAAAACCACTTTATCAAAACAAAAGGAGCTTTTTTCTAGGAAATTAAAAATTCTAACCATTGAGATAATTATAGTGAGGTCTGTAGTGAGGCCTATTGCATCCTTATTTAGCCAAATCAAGTGAAGCCCGAATCATTCTGACCATCTTTATTCAACTGTTATTTGGCAGAGATCTAATTTTGCTTCCATATTTGTTCATGTCCTTTCTGATTTTCCTATTGTCAGCGGAAATATTCTTTCCAGAACAACGGCAAATTTCTCACCTTCTTTGTGATTATCTCATCCCATCTGTGTGTATGCACACAGACTGATTTCATGACCCTGAGCAGCACCCTATATCCAGGCTTTATTTGAGAAATGACCTCTTAGCTCTCTGCATCCTGGTTTAGAGTAACTGACATTTATTTTACATTGATACATAAACTACAGAACCTACCAGTTGCATTCTTGCTAGGCAAGATGCCAGGCCAATTCTGTAAGACGTCATTGGAAGGCACCATGGTTAGACAAAAATCCCAAGAAGTGCTGAATCTTTGCACCAATCCTGGGTTAAAATGAGCTAGACATATAAAACCTTTTATTTTTGGAAAGTGGGACTGAATAAATGTGAATATTCAATAAATTCCAAAAAGAAAAAGTGTTCCTTTTTTCCTCATCCCCTGCAGATTATCTGCACAACTCCCACAGCATGTGTAGTCCTGTGGCATTTCAGAATTGATGGACTCCAGATGCAATCACAATTTGAACTTGTTGGCCATGGCCAGTCTCCCCTTGACCCCCTGCATTCTGTAGACATATGTTCACCAAGAAGAATCCGTGAAATAATGAGACTATCAACCAAGTCCACAGGCAGGAAAAACCCTTTAAACATTAACTTCAAAGACAATCATAATTTGAAAAACACAATATAAACAGGAAAAAAAGGGGAGGTAATTTTAAGCTGCTAGCAATTAGGCACTAATTAGTTTTGTTCAATTGTGTAGCTGCCCGGTCCAGCGGTATCACTTGTATCTCCTTCAAATGTATCATGATTCCTCAGACTAATTTTTCTTAGTGAAATTAAGTCATAATTTGGAGACTAACATAATAAAGATATGTCATAAATATAAATAGATCTAACTAACTGAATTTCTGGATTTTATTTATATTAAAAACCCAGTTAGATGGAAAGTTGACACGTGTCTGTTTGGCTCACCCTTGATGATCAGTGCCACAGGTTAGCACTGAGTCTGGAACATCATAATTGTGTTAAGAACCACATTATTATATTTATTTTTGTTAATACTTATAATATCTATTTCAAACTCTGTAGAAGTGAATTTATTTTCATTTATCTTTTTGAGTAGGGAATATTTATAATAAGAAAATTATGATACTTTCTTTGAAGATTAAGTCCTACTCTCTAATAAACTAGATGTAAAATGTGGAGTCGATAAGACCAAATATATCAACATTCCAGTTACTCCAGGGAATTTTTGTATCCTTTTTGAGAGCAACTCTCTGATTTAATATTTCATTTTCAAAAGTCTATTTTTTTTTTTTTGCCTAAGAAGTGGAATGCATGCAATAAGAACTTTGAATAATTGATATTTCCCATCTAGTTGTGTCCTGTGAATCCATGGGCTGAAACAAATGATCAGTATAGCAAAACCTTGAGTGGTGTCAGACATAAAAATTCTTAGAGCCAAGTTACAGTTTAGGAATGGACTGTATTCCATCAACAGCATTAAGTTTCTATTATTTACAAGTCACTGTATAACATGTAAGGGATATTAAGTACTATAGGAAGTAATGGAATATGGAATAATATGAAAGACATGGTCTTTACCTCAACAAATTTATAAACTAATAAAGAAAGAAAGAAAGAAAGAGCAGTTCAAACAAAGCAGACAGCAGTCAGGACAGGTTTGGGGTCCAAATCTGTATTCACTGTGTAGAAAGACACACAAGGCCCTATCTAGAGACTTTTCTGGAAAACAGAGTTATACCAAAGTTTCAGCTTAGCAGACAGTAGCCAATGGTCAGTTGGTGGGAGCAAAGTAGGAAGGGGTCACCTGGTAACCGGTGGAGCACAGATATATGACATTGCAACTTCATTTTACTTTCAAAGAGGAGTTACTTCCCCTGCTTTAAAATTCCTTTGGATCCAAAGAAAACCAAAGCTGGTGGCATCACAATTCCGGCTTTCAAGTTGTTTTACAAAGCTGTAATCATCAAGATAGTATGGTACTGGCACAGAAACAGATACATAGATCAATGGAACAGAATAGAGAACCTAGAGATGGACCCTCAACTCCATGGTCAACTAATCTTTGACAAAGCAGGAAAGAATGTCCAATGGAAAAAAGTCTCTTCAACAAATGGTGTTGCGAAAATTGGACAGCCTCCTGCAGAAGAATGAAACTGGACCATCTTCTCATACCGTACACCAAAATAGTCTTAAAATGGATGAAAGGCCTAAATGTGAGACAGAAAGCTATCAAAATCCTAGAGGAGAACACAGGCAGAACTTCTGTGATCTCGGATGCAGCAGCTTCTTTCTAGACATGTCTCCAAAGTCAAGGGAAACAAAGGCAAAAATGAACTATTGGGACTCAAAGATAAAAAGATTTTGCACAGCAAAGGAAGCAGTCAACAAAACCAAAAGACAACTGACAGAATGGGAGAAGATATTTGCAAATGTCTTATCAGATAAAGGGCTAGTATCCAAAATCTATAAAGAACTTATCAAACTCAATGCCCAAAGGACAAATAATCCAATCAAGAAATGGGCAGAAGACATCAATAGACATTTCTCCAAAGATATACAAATGAACAACAGACACATGAAAAAATGCTCCATATCACTTGACATCAGGGAAATATAAATCAAAACCACAATGAGATACCACCTCATATCAGTAAGAATGCCTAAAATTAGCAAGTCAGGAAATGACAGATGTTGGTGAGGATATGGAGAATGGGGAACCTTCCTACAGTGTTGGTGGGAATGCAAGCTGTTCAAGCCACTCTGGAAAACAGTATAGAGGTTCCTCAAAAAGTTGAAAATAGAGCTACCCTATGACCTGACAATTGCACTAGCACTAGTAGGAATTTACCCCAAAGATATAAATGTAGTGATTGGAAGGGGCACCTGCACTTATAGCAGCGATGTCGACAATAGCCAAACTATAGAAAGAGCCTAGATGTCCATCGATGGATATGTTGGATGTATGCGCACACACACACACACACACACACATATGTGCAATGGAATATTACCCAGTCATCAAAAAATGAAATCTTGCCATTTGCAGCGAGGTGGATAGAACTAGAGAATATGATGCTAAGCAAAATAAATCAATCAGAGAAAGACAATTATCATATGATCTCACTCATATGTGGAATTTAAGAAAAAAAAAACCAGGACGCCTGGGTGAGTCAGTGGTTTAAGCCTCTGCTTTTGGCTCAGGTCATGGTCTAAGCTCCTGCGATCAAGCCCCACATTGGGCTCCCTGCTCAGCAGGAAGCCTGATTTCCTTCCTGTCTCTGCCTGTCTCTCTGCCTACTTATGATCTCTCTGTCAGATAAATAAATAAAATCTTTAAAAAACAAAACAAAACAGAGGAACATAGGTGAAGGGATGGAAAAATAAAACAAGACAAAATCAGAGAGGGAGGCAAACCATAAGAGTCTCTTAATCATAGGAAATAGACTGAGGGTTGCTGGAGACGATGGTTGTAGGGGGATGGGATAACTGGGTGATGGACATTAAGGAGTGCACATGATGTAATGAGCACTGGGTGTTATAGAAGACTGGTGAATACTGAACTCTACTTCTGAAACTAATAACACATGATATGTAATTAATTGAATTTAAATTAAAAATAAATAAAAATAAAATGCTAAAAAATAAATAAAATTTGTTTGGTTCCTTCCCTGTACTGATTGGACTAGATCCCTGAGAAAGGTCATCTAAAGAGCTCTTTCTGGGCCAGAGTCCAGGGAGGGGGATTAAGGCCAGCACAGTAGGGTTTACCAGGGTGCTGCCGCAGGTATGTGGTCCCAGTGCTGCCCTGGCCATGGAACTCTTGCTGTGACTGACCACCGTGCTGCTGCTCATACAGCTGAGCTGCATGGTCAAGTTCTATGGCCAAGTTCAACATCACCTTTTACTGAGTGCTCTGTTTCACAGTCTCCACTAAGGCCTATTGCAGCGTTCAGATGGTGGAGAATATGAATATCATCAGGTGGTTTGTCCAGGTCTTCAAGTACTTATAGGGCCTTCACTTTGAGACAGAGGGCCACCAGAAGATGAAAGTGAACCATCCTTGTGTCATCATTTCTAACCACCAGAGTGACCTAAACATGATGGGCCTCTTGGAGCCCCTCTGCAAGTGTTGTGTAGAGCACCAAGCAGCAGTTCTCTTCACGGGGCCTGTAGACATCTTTATCAGCTTGCAGTGCTCCAGGACAAACTGTGACTGTGATGTCTGTCATGGGACAGGACATGGCCAGGGAGAACCTCAAAATGTGGATCTACCCTGAGGATATGCAGAAGGATAGTTGGAACCTGCTACCTTTCAAGAAAGATGCCTTTTACCTGGCAATTCACGTCTTGCTGCCCATCATTTCTGTGGTGTACCCCACATTCTTCTCTATGACCCCAAAAGGGAGTTCTTCCTTTCGGGAACATTCAATGTGGAGATGTTGGATGTCATCCCCACCAGTGGCCTCAGTATGACTGATGTCTCCAGGCTATAAGGACCACCTTCTTCCATATGTCCAAGACACCCTGGGAGAATGGAGTTACTGCAAGGCCAGTCTAGTAACCAAGGCCACAGGGAAGAGCAAGACTGGGGGGCTGGATGGCTGGGAGGCAGGACCTGGCTAGAGAATGGACAGACGAAGTCCCTTTCCCTATTCCCCTGCCCCAGCTGCCAAATATCACTGTGTCTTGCTCCTGTAGCACCCCTGGCTTTCATTCAGTCCCCTTCTGGAACTGGCCTCGGATTCAGTACCTTGAAGGAGGAGAGTTAGCCAGACCCTTCCCAATCCTTGAGGGCAGGGTTTCATCCACTTTCATACATCCAGGTTCTGGAAGTAGGAATAGGCCAGGGCTCAGATGGGCTGACAGGGCTAGCCTGAGCTGCAAGGTCTCAGGGCAAATGGCCAGAAGTAAGGCCCTCCAATCTGAAGCTGCAGGGTAGATGCAGACTCCTGCTTCAGGTTCTCAGGGAAAGAAGGGGCTCTGGAGGGACCAGGACTCCCAGTCTTGTGCAACCTGGGCCATAGGGAGCCAGAAGCAGAGTCTGCAACTCCTGTCAGCTTTGGAGAAGAAATCTCCTGAACCCTACAGCGACTTGGTTGTTACTTCTTATAAACAAACTCTTGGAAGTACAAAATAAAATAAAAATAATGGTGTGGTGAGAAGCCCACAAGTCTGCTAACACAGAAAGCTCCTAATACCAAGGTAAATTGCCATTTCACTATACATCTTTCTATTTGCAGAACCACCCAAAGTCACTGTGATGCCCAGGAATCAGTCATTCACAGGAGGATCTGAGGTCTCCATCAGGTGTTCTGCAACAGGTTATCCCAAACCAAAGCTCACCTGGACCATCAATGATATGTTTATCATGGGTTCACACAGGTACTGGGTTTGTATCATGTTCTTTGTTTTTACTGAATGATATGTTGGTGGAAAACCAATGAAAATTTGGACAAAAGTAATGTGACTAACTCCCTAAGGTTAAGCGAGATTTGCCCAAATCCGCAGCTTTCGATTTTCTAAATAGGCCAGGAAATGGCCATAAAATAATAAATGATGAATTGACAGAGTTTGATATTCTTCAGTCTTGAGTTTAATAGCTGGGCCTAAGAGCTTCACAACATTTTGTGTCACAAACATGATACCATAACACTTGGTTTACCTTGAATCATGGACATGAGGAGAGTGAAATTTCTGTGGGGCACAGTAAGGTGGAGTTTTCACTAATCTATTAAAAATATGGGTCCTGGGATTTCACAGAGGAAAGAAGAGGCAAAGGACAGAGCAGTATCTCTCATTAAAATGTGTGCAGACGTTCTTTGCAATTCCTATCCACTTTTGCCATACTACATTGAGATGGATTTCATCTACTGGATGATGTCAAAAGACGATGAATCCTCTCGTGCGTCTCATGAACATGTGGGAAACAAACAAGGACGTCTCCAGATATTGAATTTCCATTGTTCTGGGTTTTGAGGAGAACGAGGGCTTAGGTATAAACCAGATTCTATTCCTAGCCTCACCCCTGACTTGCTGTATGACAAGAGATGTTGCATCTCTCAGGCCTACTCTTTGAGGAACCACTTAGCACAGCAATCGACACAGAGTGTGATTGCCTGGTTGCAAATTCCACTTCATCCATTTACTAACTGTTTTTGGGCAAGTTATATAATCCCTTTGCTCATCTGTACAACAGAGATAATAATAGTATTTAACTCACTGGGTTGTTATGAGGATTTAAAATATTTTGTAAGCCTTCTGGAGCAGTTCCTGACACAGAGCAAGTACTGAATACGTTGGGATCTGTTATTATTATTGTTATTACTATTATTACAACCACTACTACGACTACATTTCTGTTTCTATAGTGACAACATGAATAATTTCTATAATCACCAAAAATGTAAGTCTAAAATATTTGAAGATATTTATAAGGAAGATGCTATAATTTCTTCATACTATTATTAGGGGATTTTCAATTTTCTTCTCTTTTCATGCATAGGTATAGGATGACCTCAGAAGGTAACTTATTCATCAAAAATGCAGTTCCCAAAGATGCAGGGATCTATGGTTGCCTGGCAAGTAATGCAGCTGGAACAGACAAACAGACTTCTACCCTCAGATACATTGGCAAGTATAATCAGTTTAAAAGGCAATGAAAAGGGGTGCCTGGGTGGCTCAGTGGGTTAAGCCTCTGCCTTCAGCTCAGGTCATGGTCTCAGGGTCCCGCATTGGGCTCTCTGCTCAGCATGGAGCCTGCTTCCCCCTCTCCTTATTAGATATTATTAAATTAATAATGATTAATTATTAATTAATAATTAATAGATAGCTAGATCACAAGTAGCCTCTCTGGCTACTTGTGATCTATCTCTCTCTGCCAAATAAATAAATAAAATCTTTAAAAAAAAGACAATGAAAATAGGGTGAATATCATATCAAACAATTTAAAAGCACTTCTCTGAAAATTAATATTAGGAATGAGTTTTACCCAGCCTTATGATTTTTTATTCATTTCATACATTGATTAAAGGAAATACCGTAACTAATGTAAGTTAAAAGTTCAGGGAGTAGATAGCTTCATTAGTCAACAGATGTCCAGGAGGCTTAAAGATTGTGGATAGAGTCCCAGATGGTCTACAGAGTTTTATCCTTCCATGGTTTTTCTTTTGTTCGCAATATTTTGCTTACATATTAATAAATTCTATATCCTTTCTAGTTTATCTCAACTTCCATTTTATATTTTTCACTTTTATTTAAAAGTTTATAGTATTTCTATTATGATTAATTGTTTATAACATTTCTGTCATTTATCCTATCTACATATTATTTTCACTTTTCATCTTTAGTTTTCCCCCTCCAAACCTACATTTATTGAAGATGTATTTCATGATGATTATTCTATAATATTCCATAATATAATGGTTATAGTATATGATTATAATCTAATATTTTAATTTAATAATATCTAATATAATAGAATATTTCTTTAAATTTTTTTTAAACTAATAAAGGACAAGGGCATTACATACTCAATATTAGTTTGTAAATTGTGAATAATTAATGGCTGACAGTCTACCCTGCGATTCATAGTAAGGTAGTGAAACTGGCTGTGGAAGAGAAGAAAGCTAAAATAAAAATTGAGAATTGCAGTTGATATGGGCCTATGTGACAGCCATTATCAGGTATATGAGGTAGCAAAAGTGTCATAAATACTGAATCTGAAAACCTGGAAAGAAATGGTCTCAATGACAGAAATGAAGAAGGCCCATGGCAAGTAAGTTTGGAAGACTGGAGAGGAACCAGGCAGTGGGAATGCAGAAAGGGGGGTGGAAACAGATTCTGAACTGTAGACATGAATTTTGGTTCATTCTCAGGCCAAAATAGTTGGCCCACTTATTCACCCAGAGTATCTAAAAATACTAAAGGTTGTGTGTTTATTTTTATAAAATAAAAAATTTATGTTACCACGTCCTTACTTTTTGAGAGCTTGCATAGTGGGAGTGGCTATAGCTAAAGAAATATAAGACAGTGGACAGACAAGAACTATAATGAGGGTTGGCAAAGAGGAAGATTAATTCTGACAGGGGAATTTGTAAAGATTTCTCAAAGGAGACAGGATTTAAGTTCAGTCTGGAGGATTGAGTGGGATTGGAAGAGCTGGGGCAAAGGGCATTGCAGGCAGAGGAAACCGCTTTTGCAAAAGCAGGAATGTAGGAGAGAGTAGGGGCTGTTTGGGACTAAGAGCTACCCGTGGAGCTTCCTACCTCGTGATAAGAAAGGAAGCGTTATGGAGGGTAAGTTAAAAAAGAAAGCTCTGCTCCAGTTTATGATTTTTTTTTTTAATTTGGAAAATGTTTTATTTATGTTTTTATAAATGAAGTTCTAGTACAGGAAATTTGAAAATTATGGAGTGTCCAATACCAAATCAGTAGCAAGGGCAGTATTGGGGGGAATTAAATAATCATTGTGAAGAACTTTATCAGATTTTTTTTTTTATTTTTTATTTTTTATAAACATATATTTTTATCCCCAGGGGTACAGGTCTGTGAATCACCAGGTCTACACACTTCACAGCACTCACCAAAGCACATACCCTCCCCAATGTCCATAATCCCACCCCCTTCTCCCAAAATGAAACAAGATGGGATTGGGAGGGAAACAAACCATAAGTGACTCTTAATCTCACAAAACAAACTGAGGGTTGCTCCAGTTTATGATTTTTGAAAGCCAAACTAGAAAATCATGAAACAAAATCACCAAAGGGTTTCTAGCAGAGGATTAACATGATCTTTGAGTAGTTAACTCTTAGCTTTGTTTAAAAATACCTCAATTAAAATAAGAAAGTCCTAACATGCCCAGTTCAGAGAAAAATGTATGAGTGAATGAAAGCATTATGCAAGGAAGGAAAGAAACTTAGAGAATGTTTGTATTTAGCATCAAAGAGAAAAAGAGAATGGAGACTTTACTTTTTATAGATGTAACTTTTAGCCTTAGACTGCAACTCTCTGCAGTTAAACATGAATATCCTTAAAATCATGTAGAAAATGTTAAAACAAATTCACCTGTAATTATATTATCCCCAAGTCTTAATCTAGCTGGTCTTAACACATAACTCCTTTGATATTTTTATACCAGTACCAGTCTTCTCTGTTTCTTTAGTATTGTTATTTCTATAAGATGTGCTCCGATTTCTAAGATTTTTCTTTCTTTCTATATATATATATATCTTTTTTTTCCCATAAAGACCTTTCAGTTAATTTCCTAATTTTTTTATTCTTTTATCAGAATTATTTTTGCCTGATATATATATTTGACCTTAATAAATGATCTTTTCATCACACACATCTACATACACTTGCATTAAAAGAGTCTCTTTCTGTTTATAAACACTGAAATAGCTACAAGCACATAAATACTGGTGGATTTTGTTAAACTGGCTCATTTAGTATAATTATAAACTATTTATAATATATGTATTATATGTTATGTATATAAATTATAAAATATATTTATAATATAACTAATTATTTATACTTATAGTTATAAAAGGTACATTTTGCATTGGGCCAGACATTAACCATTTACTTGCTTGTTTCTTTCAGAAGCCCCAAAGCTGATTGTAGTTCAGAGTGAGCTCTTGGTTGCTCTTGGGGATACAACAGTTATGGAATGTAAAACCTCTGGTATTCCTCCGCCTCAAGTTAAATGGTTCAAAGGTACATTTCTTAAGCATGTTCATGTCTAGTTCACTTAGCTTTGTTTTCTCTTTTAAAACGATGATTTGTTAAAATTTTGTTTTGGTGTGTGACTTAGCAGCCCCATAAAATGTGTTTATGATCTCACTAGAGACAATAGTTCAAAATTCTGAACTCTAAATTTCAGGATTTGACATCTGGTGTGGATTATAGGACCATGAAAATCAAAGCAGGAAAAGTTCGCCTTTGCTAATCCAGCTGAACATTCTCTTTGTTAGTTTAGGATTGTTTCCTGTAGAAAATTGTCCAAGAAGACTCTGTTAATGTTTAAAATGGCTTTCCTCATTTCAGTTCACTTTTCTTAGAGATAATGGCTGTCACAATTAGAAACTTTTCTAGATTTCCAAAGACAACTTCTATAAAGTCCTCAGAAAAGATGTAACACTAAAGCTTAAAGGTAAATGAAAGACAAACCATCATGCATGGTAGATGCTTGTATCAATCATGGCAATTGTCTGCCTGCATTTATAACATAAAGATCACACCTTTGTGATTCTATCGTAAAATAACGGTAATTGCTGTGCTATTTGTCTTAGTGAAAATACACTTGGGTCCTGGTCTGGGCTCAAATGCTGACAGTAGATATCTGTGTAAAACATCCTGCTTCTGTTTCTGTCTCAGTTCTTCCAATCTATGAGCAAGAAAAATTCCCGCAAACACTCTAAAAGGGAGGTTGCTAGGATTATTGAGATGCTGTTTGCAAAATACTTTTTAATCTTCAGTTGAAAAATGCTAAACAGTACAAAGAACTATTGTTATGATTCTGTTTGTTAAATCACAGACCTCCCCATAGCAACGGGTTGATGTCATAATCACAAAATTATGAATTCACCTCGGGTTCAAACTCTTGGGGAACATGAGGTGAAAAATAAAGGCTTTATGTAGAAAACAAACACTTTTAAATTATACAAATCAAAAACAGGAAAACTAGGAGATGAA
This sequence comes from Mustela nivalis, assembly GCF_964662115.1. Taxonomy (NCBI): domain Eukaryota; kingdom Metazoa; phylum Chordata; class Mammalia; order Carnivora; family Mustelidae; genus Mustela; species Mustela nivalis. Next base: position 21,317,269 of record NC_139035.1, read on the forward strand.
GCCATTTTCATTGTTTTCCATGTTAAATGATTTTGGGTCTTCATGTTTTGTGTGATAAAAGCGTTTCTAGATTTGCTTCTTAATTAGGTTTATTTCAGGCAACAGAAACTAATTTTACTTATTTAAAACATTTAAATCTTTGAATTTCAAATGAAATAAATAATCAATGTCAAACTCACATCATAAATAAATCCAGAAAAAATGCATTATAGATGCAGTATTTCTGTTTTATGAAAGTCAGCAGTTAATGTTAAAAATGACAATTTTTAAAAGTAATATAACCTGCTGATTTCTCTGCCCATAGATAGGAGAGTCACACAGAAAGTCTTTTATTTCCTGAAATTGAGCTACTTCTCTGAATTAAATATAGTTTCCATGTTGGCCCGGGTCCTATAAATGGCTTGGAAGCTAAGGAGGTGTTAGGGAGCAATGTAGCCACCATATGGAAGATTCTAGAATTGACTACCTGTTAGTCCTCTCAAATATAGATGTTGTGGTCCATCAGGCCCAGTATATAAAAATCTCATTTCTCTGTCCAAGTTATGAAGCAACAGAGCTAGAATGTGGGCATTAAACACCAACAGACCATGCTGGAGGACATTCTCCAATGTTTTCAGTTATATGCAGAGTAGTCATAAACCCCTCAATCAGGCCAACCTATTGCCCTTCCTATCCCAAGCAAGCAATTTATTGCGTATGCAGTATCTGGATCATCCAGAACAAAACTAGAGGATAATCTCTTCTACTTGTAGATTGGCTCCAGAAAGAAAGGAGGAGGAGGTAGTTGAGCTTTCCTTTTTTTTTTTTTTTTCCTTTCCTTTTCCATCTCTACTAGAGATGAGACAGTAGGAAGGTTATGAAAATTATACCTATGGAAAACGAGGGGTAAAGAAGAGACCTCACTCACCTTAACCAGAAGAACATCTTTTTTTTTATGCCCTTTTTTTTTTTTTTTGGCAATTCTGATTGAATGAAGTAGGTGGTGATTGACTGATTGTAAGAACAAATGGAATCTATCTTGTTAACAAATGTTTGAGTGTGCAATACAGTATTGTTAACTATAGCACGTTATTGCACAGCAGATCTCTAGAACTTACTTATTTTGTATAATTTAAACAACAGTTCCTCATTCCCTTTGCTCCAAACCCCAGGCAACCACCATCCATTAATAAATTGTATTCCATTCAGACCATCAGAGAAAAGGAATTCCATAAGTACAAATACCCATCAAAATTTTTTATTTTTCATTTTTAACTATAGCAACATACAGTGAGTTCAAAAAAGAATCGGCAACACTAGTGGGGGGCTGGGTTATGGACATTCGGGAGGGTATGTGCTATGGTGTTATGGTGTGAAGTATGTAAGCCTGATGATTCACAGAACTGTACCCCTGGAGTTAAAAATACATTATATGTTAATAAAAGGAAGAAAAGAAAAAAGAAAAGAAAAGAAAATGCATTCTGGAAAAAAACAATGTTGCACAGAGGATATTTCTGGGAAACTAAGAAATTCAATTTTTAAATTTAGATTGGTGTTTCTTTGAGTGTAGTCAGGAATCCCTGGGGGTTCCCCATAATTCTTTCCAGGGAATCCAGGAGATCAAAATTATTTTCCTAATTACACTGAGATATTATTTGTCTTTTTCACATTCATTGTCTCATGAGTATATAGTGGAGTTTTTAGAAGCTACATAATGCAGACACAGAGAGGAGCATTCAGCTGTCTTCTATTAAGCTAGACATTCTAGAAATTTGCAAAAATGTGAAATGCCACTCTTCTCACTAAATTTCTCTTCTTTTTGGAAATCTAATTATTTTCTCATAAAATATATTCATTATGTTAAAATGTCCTGAGTTTTTTATTATAAAGCAAATGCATACATTTAAAAATTTTTCAGTTTCATTTCTAAAATGCTAAATACAAATAAATATAGTTCATGTAAACAAAACCTCATTAAAGTATTCAGTAATTTCTAAGAGTATAAAAGGGTCTTGAGACAAACATATTTGAGAACCACTAATCACCGTCAGCTATTTGAAAGGATCTCATGCCAGAGATAATGATCTCTCTGTTTGTTCATCTTACATCCACAGAGACCAGAAATGAATTTAAACTACAGCATAAAGAAAACCCTCTTCAGGGGTAATGATTGTTAAATCCTAGTGTAGATTGTCAGGAAAGTTTGTATATTTTACTATTTATACCATTCTTTTATCTTTTATCTAATGTTAAAGCTAAATAATCCCTATTTCATATCCATCTCAAAGTTCTCTATTTCTCTATGGCTTCTCAATAATTTGGTGACTAATTTTTCATTAGAAATGAAGAAAGGAGAGATTATCAATGCACGGTCAGAATGCAAACTTGATTAAACCAATGTTTTTCAATTTATATTTTGTTACATTGCTGCTGTTCTATAAACATTTTTATTTTGAAAAAAGCTACTAGCTAAAAGGTCTTGATTTTATCCTCTTGTCCTTTGACATACACAAAAGAAATAGGAGAGAAGTAAATTCCAAAATTCTAAATGCATTTTAGTCCAAACATTCTAATACTTCATGAACAGCGAGGTCACATCTCATTCTCCCTTAGTGGGAGGAAAGTTTATGTCAACATCATCTGTTTTTATTTATGAAAATTTCCCAGAGGCACATAGACATAGCTTTGGTTGCTTCTCTTATTCTCGCATGGTATGTAGTAGGAAGCTTAAAAGGATGATTTGGGTTCTAAATATTGGAATACTAAAAAATACTTTATTTTTGGCACTGATGGTTGCTAATGTAATTTTTTTTTCAAATTTATGGCTCCTTTGACCCCTATTACTCCCAAAATTATAAAAACAAAAAGAGAATGGCTTGTTTGTTGTCTTGAGTCTGTTGATTGGTGATTTTTATAGTATTCTAGAGAATTACTAGTTCTGGAATTCTCTCTCTGCCTTTTTTGTTGTTGTTGTTAGAGAATTACTACTGTGTTCTTCAGGGCACATGGCTACGCTAGTACTTGATATTGTGGAGAGTAATTTTTTAAGACTTGACATCTGGGTATATAGCATACCTAAGAGCAATGGACTTCAAACCTGCAGGAAGATATTAGGACCTCTGCAAAAAGTTTGATATCACCCTTTAACAAAAACAAACAAAAAAGCTATGAACACCAACCACTAAACATCCAGAACTGGGTTTTTTTGTTTTTGTTTTTGTTTTTTTTTTTTAATGAAATTGACCATCCTGGTTAATTTCATTCTTAAGAGAGCCATCACTCTAAAGGAGGAGAAACATAAATTAAGCTAAGCTTAACTTACAGATTATTTGAGGAATTGCCAGTTTTCAGAGAGAAACGGTTCTCAGGAGATTTGAGGTGCTTCAGGGACACACAGAATACACAGGTAACTCAGACACTAATTTTTGGCATCATTCTAACTTCACACTGAGGTCGAACTCAATGCGTGGTTTCATCCTCCACACATTTGTTCCCTACCCACCTCTTCTAGAAACTCACAAGTCCAACTTAAAGAACTTGGGTAAATAATACACATTTAGTAGAGGTATCCTGGGAGATTTATGTAAAACACTTCTCTCTGGCCATGGTCAGAAATTCTCATCCATTTTTTCCCTCTTCTACCAACAAGCTCTTCCCTATTTGCTCCAGATAGCTGTTGTTGCTTCTTTACCAGACATCCTCAGAAACTTCTCAGGTAGGCTCTACTTCTCCCAAGATACTATTTAACTGATAACATTCAGCAAATGAAAACATTTGTCATTGACCAAACTAAGAACACTAACATATCCTAAGCACTTCCTGGCACTGAAATTCATCCTGCCACAAAGATGGTAGAAACCTTTTTCTCAAACCTTCGTCTTCCCATTACCTTCTTACCTACGTAACACTGCCATGAGGGCAGCTGTCATCTTTTCCAACCTTCCAGGGCATTTTCGAAGAGTTCATTCTTATTTGGGTACATGTTCAGTAGTAGAAAATATTTGGGGCCAGATTTTTGGCTCTAGGTTAGCCCATAGAATTATACAGACTAATAAGTCAGCTTAGGGCCAAGAAACACTTCATTCTTTCTTTGCATCAACATTGTTTAAGTGTCTATGTTGTGTTTTAAAAACCTCACAGTCCGTTTTCTTCAGCAGTTTTGAAATCAAACCAATGCCAGAGTACACTGTGTAAATACTTTAGTGTTTAATGTTTTCCCTTTGTTTTGACCTAGGGGATCTTGAGCTGAGGCCGTCAACATTCCTCATTATTGACCCTCTCTTGGGGCTTTTGAAGATTCAAGAAACTCAAGACCTGGATGCTGGTGATTATACGTGTGTAGCTGTCAATGATGCTGGAAGAGCGGCTGGGAAGATAACTCTGGATGTTGGCTGTAAGCATCCCAGCTCTGATACACACATTCGTTTTTTTCCAAGCTAAGAACTTTGAAACCATTTGAGTGGAAATATTGGTTAGAATGGACAAATTAGAGTTAACATTTCAGATTATGAATATAATGATGGTAGTACATATTTACCAAATGCTTTAGATGTACCATGCACTCTGTTAAGAACTTATCTCATTAAGCGCTCATAGCAATCCTAAGAGGAAGATATTATAATTATCTCCATTAGATAGATAAGGAAATGGAGGTGGAACAAAGCTAAGTACCTCGACCAGGATCACAGATCTATGGAGGGGCCGAGCCTGGGTATTTGAATCCAGATTATCTGACGTCAGAAGCTGTGGGCTTCACTGGTGTATCATCTGTTGCCAAACATTTTCTCAACAGGAGTTGGAGGACACAGAATTCCTAAGTATTAACATCTGGAGGCTAGAGATTAGACTTTGGCCCTAGACCATAATTTGGAGATGTTGATGATAGCAAAGGTAGCAGATTGTGCTTTTGCTTTAAAAAATACCAAAAAAAAAAACCAAAAAAACAACAACCTTACTAGCAATGACTCCTCAGTGTATAAAATAAAGTACTACCTACAAATAAATGTCAATCACAATGTGAAGGATACAGCATGTGCATGACAACCATCGTTAGTTAACTCAAGAAGTTTGCTTCTCCCTCCTTTGTCTCTCCATCTCATGCTTTTTTACAAAAAGAAATTATTTTCTACACAATGTGGTAACACATGAAATAAAACAGAGCTTGCTTTGTATGAAAAAGAACCTGGCAACTTAATTTTAACAGATAATTCAAACGTTTACATCAGTTAAACTTATAAAATATGACATTTTGTTAAATTGCATTTTCATTTATGTATGATGATTTTCAGACCTCAGCTATTTCTTTTTTTAAACAAAAGTTAGGAACTATAAAGGGAATGCATATTTTTTAGAATAAAGTAATATAAAATATTTTTGTTCTATCTTAATTCTTTAAATGAATATAATGGCCCTCTAAGCTTAATATTTTGTTTTATATAAAATAATTTTTTTTTCCTGAGATCTTTTATGGTCTTTTTGCCCTGGGCTGTCTGAACACTCTACATTCTTGGTGATTAAGCCCTTGGGGTAGAATCAACAAAGCTGGAAATAGCCACAAAGACCACAGTAGAATCTGACTAGGGCACAGCAAAATGTGTTTGACCGTGACTAAATTCTGAGGTTATTAAGAGAAGTGCCTTGGAAATAAGATTGGAATCTCTGGGTGGAGGATATCTGAATCTACCAGTGAAGTTAAAATACAAGGAAACCTTTTAGGAAAGTAGGATCCAAATGAAGAGGATCACTTGATGTAGAATTCTTGTTTCTAAGAAATATACAAGTACAGTGTTTCAAATTACCAACATTTTCTAGCTCTGCTTCTCCTTCTTTCCTGCCCAGATAATTTATATCCACCCAACATTCTTCTAGAGTTGTCTAGCTCTGGAGGAAGAATGAATTAGACTGAGTAATTGTTCCCAGCAAAAAACAGAATGACACCCTCACCTCTCTCCAAGACTGTAGAAAATCTAAACCGTGTACACATTTCTTTGCTTGTTTACAGCCTTTTTAATATACTCTTTTTAGCTTCTGGACTTTCCAAGTTCTCTCTCTTTTGACTAGTGAAAAACAATGTAAATAAAGATTAGGGTTATCTGTCTGGGAGTGACTTGCACTGAAATAAGAAACATCCTAAAAAATGTGTTGTATTTATCCTTCATTCCTTGAACTGAAGTTTGTTTTATCTTCACTCCTCTGCAAGATCTTCACTCTCTGTGACTTTTTCTAAAACAATGGCTCTCTCAACTTTCATCCCAGTAATCATTCTGATGGAACCATTAACATAGACTCAGTTGTTTCCTTACTGTAACCTTGATCATGAAGTTGCCAAATAACTCAATACTAATGTTAGTGCCATGCATGCATCTGTTATGCCTTAACGATCTCTTATTCACCATTAGAATTCTGATTACCTTACCTTGCAAAGTTTGGTTAGACCTGGACTGTCCACATAAAACTATGGTTATATATCCAAGCAGATACAGGGTGTAATGGCCAAGGTCCATGCAAATCACAATTGCAGTGATGGTCGTGCTTTTCTCTATTAGGTCTAAAAGCAAACAACCCCCCCCAAAAAACAAAAAACAAAAAACCAACCCAAAATTTCCTCAGAATTTACATACTGGTTAAGAGAATGGGCTTTGGAGAGAGACTGGGTTTTCTGCCTGACTTTTCATAGTACGTACCTGATAAATTACTTGTAAAGATGAAACCAGACGTTATCACCTATTCACATGCGTTCAGCAAGTCAGTGGTTACCGCTGTTCCCATCTGCCTCGTGAATGGCACGTGTATCACATACACGAATTGCACAAACTTGTCATTTTGGTCATTTTGGTTCTTTCAGTCCTGAAAAACACTATATAAATGCATATAAAATAATGGCATAGCATTTAAGATTAATGGGCTTTTCATAGGGAAGTCACTATTTCAAGTTGACTTTTTTTTTAAAAAGGGCCTGAGATAACTCAAGTGCTACTTTTAGTACTAGTGCGTAAAATTATTCATTTGTGTTCCAAAACTATTGAGCATAATTTTAAGTAGCTGATGACTTAAAAAGAGAAACATGCCTTTATCCCTATCATGTAGCTGTTGGGCGTTCAGATCGTTTTGTGGGCCTATCATCTTACACCAATATGAGATAAAAAAAAAACAATAATAAAAAAGCTGTTCAATATTATTGTTGAGTTAGAGCTTCTTGTAGTGAGTCTCCTCTTTCCTGTTTCTCATTATCATGGCTCTGAGTTATGGACATTTCAGGTCAGCAGGGAAAATTACCAGTGCTTTTCATCCTTTTAAAAAAAAAAAAGGTAGTGAACTGTGAAGTCATTTGGAAGAGAAGAAGATTGGCTACATCAAACAAAAAGTTGGCCTGGCAGCGATTTCACTTGCAGTATTCCACACCACTCAGGATCTCAGCCTTAGACTGTGGCTTTGTGTTCTGTGGTTTGTTAGAACCAAAATAGTGTATTCAGCCATTTTAGGAAAGAAAATCTCTGTTTGACTAATATAATGCAAGAATTGCTTTAGTGGATATATATTTAATTACCACTGAAGGAACTAGAAAAATTTTATGGAATAGCTTTCAGAGCCACCTGGTCAACCTATGACTTTTCTATTTTCAAAGTGATATGTGCCCACTGCCGTATATCTGTCAGCCAGTGACAGCAAAGCCATAGTGGGTGTTAATTCTGCAGTTCTCAAGGGGTGTGCATACAAATATTTAGGAGATCCCAGTGAGTCCAGCATGATCCTGACAGACTATATGCAGAAGCTGAAATTGAAATTAATAATAGATATATTGAATTTTGGAGCTAAGATTGAATAAATTAACTCAACAGTATTTGTAAGCAATGATAGTTAATATTTTGGTGATGACTCCATGCTAAATGATTCAAGACTACCTCTTTTAACATCACCAGATAGGAAATACTATTACCTCCTTTTTGTTCATGGAGAGATTCAGACTTCGGGAGGCAAAATAATTCTCCAGTTTTATAGACAAAAAAATAATGGAACTGCCATTCGAAACCACCAAATGGGCTGGAATGTCTCTAAGCAACATGGCCTCCCCCGTCCAAGTCTCTTGTTTTGTACTACAATCACTGCTGCCCCTTCCCCGGTCCCGTTAATCTGTTTACCATTCACCCAGTATAATTCACTTGGAGTCCAAATTGGCCACACTCGGGAGTAGGAAGTATTTAAAAGGTTTCTTGGCCTGGGTTGAGTTGCTTCATTTTTGAGGTTTGCTTGTCATTGATGCTGTCTTGGCTGTTTCCCTAGTGCCTGGTACACTCATTTGCCTTGTTTTCTGGTACCAGTTTGTATATTCCCTAACCTTTTGCTTGTCTTGTGCCTGACACTGTTCCCAAAGCTTCTTCACCACAGATGACTTCTCCTGTCTTTATTGAGTTTTATGGGCACAACCTAAACTATGTTTGTCCTTTTTCAGTCCAGTTTGTTCTTGGGTTTCTTACTTCTGAAAGTTCTGATTTGTCTCCATTTTCACCGATAGCTATGTTCTGTTGTGTCAGTGAGCTTGGGTTCCTCCCAAATATTTGGTCAATCCAGCCTACTGCATATCTTTTTGTTCTTCTGGAATTTATTTTCTGCCGCATTTTCACATCTACCTGCCCACAATCTGCAACTAATACATCGTGAGACTTTTTTATACTTAATGTCTTTTTTTCAGAAAAGAAACTGGCTCTGGAATAAATGGTTACTATCACTCTAGAGAAAAGTAACTAGCCCTTTACACCAAAGGCAAACAATGAGCTGCTTTATAAATTTTTTTCTAAATATACTTATTTTGCCTATTATTTTTATAAGTCAAGTTCCCATAAAGGTGGATTAAGAGAAATCCCACACTTTTTTTAAAAAATATGTTACTCAGTTGTGGGCTTAACTTTATTTTATTTTATTTAGGTTCAGTAAACAAGCAATAAGGTTTCTGAAGTTGCCTGTTTTCTTCCATAGTGCAAGTTCAAATGTATGGGATCAAGGTTGTGATAATCACCGTGCACTTACACACATACAAATACACACACTAGATTATTGTTGAAGTGTTTTAATATTGATTCAATAATTCACAGATATCTAGCAGCCTTGAATAATGCACAAAGTGCTATGTTAGTTGCTATAAAGGATAAACTATGGTTGCAAACATGAACTCTCTAGAGAAAAAACAAACATTAGTTTAATAAAAGGCAGAATGTGGCCATTGCCATGAGAGTGATACAGAGTGAGTTCAGAGGAAAGAAATCATGTCTGTCTGGGAGGATGAGAGATGGCACTGAGGAGGGACCTTTTGAACTGGATTAAAGAATTGTCAATATTTCAACAGCCAGAGATCAACAAGAAACATTGCATTTGAAAGGAATGGCAGTAACACGTGAGCACTTATGATATAAAAATGGTCAATCCTTGGGACACCTTGGTGGCTCAGTTGGTTCAGCGACTGCCTTCAGCTCAGGTCATGATCCTGGAGTCCCAGGATCGAGTCCCGCATTAGGCTGCCTGTTCAGCAGGGAGTCTGCTTCTCCATCTGACCCTCTCCCCTCTCATGCTCTCTCTTTCCCTCTCAAGTAAATAAATAAAATCTTAAAAAAAAAAAAAGGTCAGTCCTTGTTTGGAGAAGAGTAAAGAGTTCAAATTGTCCAGAGAATAAGATTTCTGTAGGGAGATGATGGGAGATGAGGCTGCTTACTTAGAGGATGTCCGTTAGCCCCACCTAATAAAAGCACTAAAGCTGCTTTGGAGACAACCATACATCGGACTCCCAGAATTCCCAATGAGAAGGAAAGAAGTGTTCTCTGCACCCATTTTTATTAGCCTGCTAAACAACTTGACTTTGAGCAGTTGTAAGAGCCTATAGAAAAGGGGAGGCTGATAAAATGACAAAGAATTGTTACCAGCATCAATCTGGTTTTCAATCCTACCTCCACAATTCAATTCCATGTGACACTTAGCAAATTAACTATCTTGTCTCAGTTTCTTCATTTACAAAATTAGAGTAATGATAGTACTTACCCCATAAGGATATTGTGAAGATATTATGAAGATAAATGAGAAAAATCATGGAAAGCACTTTCCTTGGCTTCGTAAGTGATAGTTGAATTTCTAAGCAATATTTACCTTTGACCTTATCAAGGAGCCCTGTCTTCCCTCTTCCTCTTAGAATCCTATTTGGGCAGGGGCCCTCGGGGGCTCAGTTGGTCAAGAGACCACCTATTGGTTTTGGCTCAGATCATGATCTCGGGATTTTGAAATAGAGCCCCAACTCAGCTGAGTCTGCTTGTCCCTCTCCCTCTGGCCCTCCTGCCCCTGTAACACATGTTCTTTCTGTCTCTCTTTCTCTTTCAAATAAACAGATATAATTTTTAAAAAAGAATCCTATGAGCAGGTTTCATGAATTACCTCCAGTAGCATCCTATACGTTTTTCCCTGTCTGGTATCTCATATATCATCACTTATAAGTCCTAGGGGCTAGGCATACTTGCTGCCTCATCTGTTTGGGCTTGCTGACAGCTTTCTCCAATTATATTGCTTTCCCATGTTTTCCAAGTTGTCCCCATGACACTTTTCTTTTTAAGATTTTATTTATTTATTTGACAGAGAGAGAGAGATCACAAGTAGTCAGAGAGGCAGGCAGAGAGAGGAGGAAGCAGGCCCCCTGCTGAGCAGAGAGCCCGATGCCGGGCTCAATCCCAGGACCCTGAAATCATGACCTGAGCTGAAGGCAGAGGCTTAACCCACTGAGCCACTCAGGCGCCCCCCATGACACATTTCTAATTCTTCCTCCAGGCTTCTGTGTTTACCTAAATTATGTGGATAACTGTAGCCTTTTGATCTATAATTTTATAATTTCTGAATCAGATTTTAACTCTAAGATATTAAGGTCTCATTATTCTCTTTTAATCAGAAACTATGATTCTCAAGCTCTAATTCCTTTAACTCAAAAATGTATTTTAGAAGTGAAAGGTATTGAGAAGCAATGATCTACATGTGCTCTAGAACAAGAATATAATTTAAGATTAAATACTATTAACTGGTTACAGTGATCAATTAAAGAATGACTTCTGGTATAAATTAAGTTCCTTAAAATTTTGACGAAAAGAAGCTAAGTTTTAGTGTAAAAAATATTTCATTACAAGGCAAACTTTTTTTATAAGAAAGTTCAAAGATTTGAGCAGTATGACGTAAACTAAAATTGAAAACAAATTTCTAAAACAAAAGATTCTCTTTATTTAAAGTAATCTTGTTTTAAATTCTCACTCTTAAATTCCATTCTCTTCATCATTTATCACTTTAAGTGATAAAGAAGTAGTTGAACTTCTTTGTGCTTCTCTTCATTTATAAAGAAAAAAAGAAATATTTGCTATTTCAGTGGAAGCCAGGAATACTTAAAGGGTAAACTTAAAATATTATGTAACCAATACCTTGATTCAGATTCAATCTGTTGACAGTTTAATAATGACGCTTATACTTAATGTGCCTGTACGCTATCCCAATGACCTTTTTTTGCTTATTTGCTTTAAATATCTTCTAGCACCTCCAGTTTTCATACAAGAACCTGCTGATGTTTCTGTGGAAATTGGCTCAAACGTGACATTACCTTGCTATGTCCAGGGTTATCCAGAACCAAAGATTAAATGGCAGAGATCAGACAACATGCCGATCTTCTCAAGACCCTTTTCAGTGAGTTCCATCAGCCAGCTAAGAACAGGAGCTCTCTTTATTTCAAGTAGGTTAAAGGAAATATATTTTATACAAGTATGTAGATATATATTATACCTTCATGTTCTATGCATAGGGATTAGTCTGTTTAAAATTGTGAATTGATCTTGCCAACACATTTTTTGTTTATTGCATTTCCCTTTAAAAGTGTACTGAATTCTTATATTTTGGAATTGACATAAGTAAGTCATATTTTATTCAAATATATGTCATAACATAAAGGCTTATGAAACAATGTGACTTCTTCCTATCTCACTTTCTTATGCAAATGGAGTCACTTGGGCTCCCAGGTGGATAAGTGATCACATTTTATTGATTCTTGTACCAACTGCTATATAGAAAGGTAAAATGTTATGAGTTAGTTAACTTTAATGAATTTTTTTTTTGACCACTAATACATAACCATATGCATAGGGACATTATACCCTATGGAAGCTCCTTCATTAAAAGTGATATTTACCTGGAGCAGAAGATTGAAAAAAAATAAAGTCAAAGACTCCAGTGTCCAAAAATTTTGCCTGTAAGTGATTAAGCATTCAGATATTTGTAAACACTTTATACTTTTTAAAATAATGTTTAGAATGTTTGAATAGTGGCACTGGAGGGATAAAATCATTTAGTTGATTAACTGTTTTTTTTTAAAGAGTAATTGCATCTTTGGGGTTATTTTGTAGCAAGTCTCCAATAAATGGTTTCCATATTTATTAAATATTAAATGTCCATTAGCCTCTTAAACTTCCAAATACAAATAAAAATAATTATAAGTGCTTAAGGATTCAGCTCTCAGCCAGGCTCTGTGGTGAAGACAGAAGCCATATGTAGGGTCCCTCCTTCGGGCATTTTACAATCCACCGTCTAAGGGGATGGCCACAAAAGTACTTCTTGGGTCAGATCATGCAGGATCTGGAACGTGCAGGTGAAGAAATGCTTTTGATGAGGTAGAAAATAACACTCCAAGCCTCACTGCAGGAAAGGGCACATGAAATATTGTTTCAGACCAACCACTCTGTAAGACGGGAGAGATGAGAAGGAAAATGGAGAGGCTCACAGAGTTATGCAGGTGGGGTGATAGTAGGGATGAGAAAGGCCCAATAGGAAACAAATTGGACCTGAAACAAATCAGTTAGAGGAGATGTATAAAGGGAAGATAAAAGAAGGTGGTGTATTGACAAGTGGTTGCCCAAGTGTCCAAATTAAATAATCTAGAAGGAAAGTAGTGATTACAAACAGTTCTCTGTTGTTTTATGAATGTCTACACAAATTAGCCTGAGAGTTAATAATAGGAAAAATAGCTTGGATAGAAACAATGTGTGCCTTATTAACCAGATGGTTTGCTGAATTTTCCTTTGCAAGTGAATATTTGCTGTTGTTCAGAGTAGACACTGCCTGAGTTTACCAGATGCCGTTCTGCAGTTAAATGCAAAAGGTTAGCAGAGGAGTAGAAGCTTTGTCACTGCTCTTTATCTGGGAGAATATGGAACTGTTTAAAATGGAAAGCTACATTTTTCTCTATCAGATCTTTTCAGGAGATTACACTGGGCTTATTTAGTTAAGATATTTGCAAAGATGACAGTCATTTCCCTATTTAAGATTTTCTGTTGCCTCCCCTATGGCTCATAAGATAAGCCAACACTTGACAAGGCACCAAACTAGGTCTTTAGCTTGTCTCCTGTGTCCACATGACCTTTAACCTCGTAGTCTTCATCCTGATCCCCCAATACCTTCCTTAATTAAAAATACTTTGTCATATTCTTTTTTTTTTTTAAGATTTTATTTATTTATCAGAGAGAGAGAGGGGGAGAAAGCGAGCACAGGCAGACAGAATGGCAGGCAGAGGCAGAGGGAGAAGCAGGCTCCCTGCTGAGCAAGGAGCCCAATGCGGGACTCGATCCCAGGACGCTGGGATCATGACCTGAGCCGAAGGCAGCTGCTCAACCAACTGAGCCACCCAGGCGTCCCTGTCATATTCTTTTTACTGTCTCAAAATAAAGTCTATATTTTTTATTTACCTACACAGTAATAACTATTTTAACATTGAAAATGTAGTACAGAGGAAAATAAAGTAATTTTTATTGAAACCGTAGGTATTCCAATAGGTAAATCTCTACATTTATGTCTACATAAAATGTCTACCCTGGCAATGTCTACATAATGTACATTCATGTTTATGTATATCCCCACGAATTTGACAGCTCAGACATAGAAACTGGTAGATGTAATTGTCTAAAATTATGAACAAAGTCATCAAATCCATGGATTTCCAGCAGGATCTTCAAAGCTCTTACTGGACTTGGGATAATTGTTCCTTTCATGAATCTGCCCACCCCCCCGTATGGCCTTTCCAGTTTTTGTTAGTGCCAACATACTCCCCCATCACTGAGCCAACGGAAAAAAAAAATCTCTCTTGCAAACCTTCTGAATGCCCCCAGGGTGCTGCAGCAGGACACCTTGGTAGTGCAGCTTTCTATTCTTTGCACAGACCTTGATTTTTCAATTTATGCTTTTATCTTTGCAGCCTGTTGGGCTTGGACTGCCCTTCCCCCTATTCTACCTGCTATTTATTTATTTATTTACCTGCTTGTATCCTACCTCCTCTGCAGCTCCTCCCCCAAGTCCTCTACATGCCCTCAGTCTCTTTTGTCTCTGCGCTCCCACAGCTCATTGCTTGACATGCATATTACAGTATTAATCACACTGTGCTATGATTGTTGGTTTTATGTATGTCTCCTCTCCTGGAGTGGGAACTGCCAGAGGACAGCACCTACGCATTTTCCACCCACAGGTCTCTGCACTGTGCCTGGCACATAGTTGTGCTTCATAGATGGTCCTGAATGAGTAAATGATCTCTTCTTTTTAGATATATGGGCCAATGATAAAGGAACCTACATTTGTGAAGCTGAAAACCAGTTTGGAAAGGTCCAGTCCCAGACAACAGTAACAGTGACAGGACTTGGTAAGATCAATTAGGTGCTTTGATATCATGCTCATCTGAGTCATTAGACTTCTTTTCCTACATCACCTCTTGCCTTTGCCACTTCAAACAAACCAACAAACAAACAAACAAACAAAAAACAGGTAAATATTTGACTATTAAATTAGTTTTCTGTCCCCCACCCTATTTCATATTTCATGGGATACTAAAACTAGAAATAACCTTACATATCATCTGTTCTAAGTTCCTTATCTTCCGTTTGAAGAAATGAACGTCAACTTGAATAAATTGATTTAAGTCTATTTTTTTTTATTTTTTATTTATTTTTTTAAAGGTTTTTATTTATTTATTTATTTGACAGAAAGAAATCA
This sequence comes from Mustela nivalis, assembly GCF_964662115.1. Classification (NCBI taxonomy): domain Eukaryota; kingdom Metazoa; phylum Chordata; class Mammalia; order Carnivora; family Mustelidae; genus Mustela; species Mustela nivalis. The sequence continues at coordinate 21,332,284 of NC_139035.1, forward strand.
CAAGTAGATGGAGAGGCAGGTAGAGAGAGAGAGAGAGGGAAGCAGGCTCCCTGCTGAGCAGAGAGCCTGATGCGGGACTCGATCCCAGGACCCTGAGATCATGACCCGAGCCGAAGGCAGTGGCTCAACCCACTGAGCCACCCAGGCGCCCTGATTTAAGTCTAAATAGAAATACATACATATACACATTAGAGTCATGACATCTTTTTTTTAAATTATTTTTATTAACATATAATGTATTATTTGCCCCAGGGGTACAGGTCTGTGAATCATCAGGCTTACACATTTCACAGCGCTCACCATAGCACATACCCTCCCCAATGTCCATCACCCAACCACCAAATCCCTACCCTCCTGCCCTCCCCAGCAATCCTCAGTTTGTTTCATGAGATTAAGAGTCTCTTATAGTTTGTCTCCCTCCGGATCCCATCTTGTTTCATTTTTTTTCCTTCCCTATCCCCACAATGCCCCACCCTGCCTCTCAAATTTCTCATATCAGAGAGATCATTTGATAATTATCTTTCTCTGATTGACTTATTTCACTCAGCATAATACCCTCTAGTTCTATCCACGTGATTGCAAATAGCAAGATTTCATTTCTTTTGATGGCTGCATAGTATTCCATTGTGTGTGTGAGTGTGTGTGTGTGTGTGTGTGTGTGTGTATGTGTATACCACATCTTCTTTATCCATTCATCTGTTGATGGACATCTTGGTTCTTTCCATAGTTTGGCAATTGTGGACATTGCTGCTATAAACATTTGGGTGCATGTGCCCCTTTGGATCCCTACGTTTGTATCTTTAGGATAAATACCCAGTAGTGTGATTGCTGGGTCATAGGGTAGCTCTATTTTCAACTTTTTGAGGAACCTCCATGCTGTTTTCCAGAGTGGCTGCACCAGCTTACATTCCCACCAGAAGCTTAGGAGGGATCCCCTTTCTCCGCATCCTCGCCAACATCTATAATTTCCTGACTTGTTAGTTTTAGTCATTCTGACTGGTGTGAGGTGGTATCTCATTGTGGTTTTGATTTGTATTTCCCTGAATGGCATTCTTTTCTGATTCCCTTTTTTACACTTCTCATTTTAAGTCCACATGAAATTATTTTTAGATATAACGTGAAGTAAGGATACAATATCATTTATTTCCAAGTGGTTGGACATTTGCTTTGGTATCTTTTATTGAATATTCTCTTCCCACTGATTAAAATACCCTTTTGGTCACATGTTAAATTCATATTCCTTTGTCTATTCCTTGGAATTCGACTTATGCACTAGTACTACATTGTCTAAATTATTACAGCATTTAATGTAAATGTAAGTAAATGTAAATGTAAATTTAAAGTGAATGCTAAACAGCACCTGTTTCTTATTCATATGCAATTATAAAATTTTTTCTATGTCTCCCTTTATGCATCTACATATTTAAGTTTTCCAAATAGAATATCTAGGGATTTTGCTTTGATTTGTTTTAAATTTATTAATTCCTAGAAAAGAACATATTTACATCTAAGAGAGTATACCTCCTTTTATTTGTTTGACCTGTTATGATAGCCTCCTCATTGATCTCATCCTTTCTGGTCTTTCCCTTTTCCTGTAAGTCTTAGTCACAGTGTGCAGAGTAATATTTCTGGAGAATTTTTCTGATGATCCCACTTTTTAAATTTATAAGTGCTCTCGGTCTCTTTCCATTTGTCCATTGGATACATTACACATATCTTAGCTTGGTATTTCTGGCCTTCCATGCCATAGATTAATTCTTTTTTACTTTCTCTACTTCTATACTATTATCTACCCTCTCTTTTTTTTTAATAATTTAATTAAATTAAATTAATTAATGCCATAGATTAATTCTTTTTTACTTTCTCTACTTCTATACTATTATCTACCCTCTCTTTTTTTTTAATAATTTAATTTTTTAAAATTTTTTCAGTGTTCCAAGATTCATTGTTGATGCACCACACCCAGTGCTCCATGCTGCAATACGTGCCCTCCTTAATACCCATCAACAGGCTCACCCATCCCCTCCAAACCCTGTTTGTTTCTCAGAGTTCACAGTCTCTCATGGTTCGTCTCTCCCTGATTTCCCCCAACTCCCTTCTCCTCCCCATGTCTTCCATGTTATTCCTTATGCTCCACAACTAAGTGAAACCATATGATAATTGACTCTCTCTGCTTGATTTATTTCACTTCCAGTCCCATCCTTGTTGATACGAAATTTGGGTATTGTATCAACATGGATGGCACTGGAAGAGATTATGCTGAATGAAATAATCTGCCCTCTTGCCATTCTCTCTTCTTAGAAGGGTCTTTTATCTCTGCCTTTGAATTCAAACCCATTTATACTTAAAAATCTTATTCTTGAAAATTCAGCTTTTTAAAGAGGATAATCTTGGCCTGTAAGGATGTTTGTCTTCCTTTTGGGTAAGATTGAGTTGATAATACCTGTTTCTGTCTGTCTCAGTTGCTCCACTTATTGGAATCAGCCCTTCAGTGACCAGTGTCATTGAAGGACAGCAGCTTACTTTGCCTTGTGCTCTGTTGGCTGGAAATCCCATTCCAGAACGTCGGTGGATTAAGAATTCAGCCATGGTAAGAACATTTTAAATCCATGCATTCACATTTCTAATTTTCTTGTGTAAGAGACAATTTATTCCAACCATTGAAATTTCAATTTAATAAATATACAAAAATACAAAGAAAAACTTTTTTAGTGTTAACATGTTTATGCAGTTTACATTATTTCAGAATTAATAAGATGGAAAAAGAGCCAATGGTGTGATTTTTATAGTTTTGCATTAAATTCAATGCAACTAATAAACTTCAGAATATGTACAAAGTGAAAAAAATATAAAATTATTTTATAGCCTTTAAATATTTTTATATCCTTTTTGTAGGATATAGTAAATACTGATATTTTCATAAAATTCTTTCATTTATTAATCTTTATTATTTTTATTATTTAATAATTTCAAACATTATATATTTTATCATGAACTATTTAGACATGTGGATCTATTTTGTGTCTTTTTTTTCAGTGTATAACTTTGGCTTATGAAAGGATTTGAAAAAATTGTCATGGTTCTATAAAATTTTTTGCAAACATGCTATCTCTGGCAATAAATTTTCATGCAGATAAGAGCACTTTTCCTTCCATTTTCCAGGGTAGTTAGGCTCACTCTCTTTTTGAAGTGCTAATTAGAAGTGAACTGACTCCTTGGAATAAGATGTGAAATTGTTCATATTTGCATAAAATCCTGAGGATAATTAGTAGACCTCACTCAATAATTAAATGCCCTTATAAAAAAGGATGATACCGTTTGAGCACAAAGGTATCCTGTGATTGAACAAAATGCATAAATGGCAGTTAGAGTGATCATTTTTAACAGAAAATATTGCAGACCTTCTCTGGCACAGTTCCTATATCATACATTGCCTCTAATATTTGCATCTTTCACTGAAAAAGGTAAGTGTTGAAATGAATCACATTCTCTCAACTTGAATGACTGCCTGTTTGCCAAAATGAAAATATCAAATAACTTTCAAGTGGTACTATACGCTTCTTGAAAAACAACAAATTAGTAAAAAGTAAAAGTCATTAGTGGAATTTGGGTCCTGAGTGATACCAGAAATCTCAGAGCCATAAAATAGAGACATCACTTGTTTCCTGTCAAGTGTTGTCTCCATTTTGTTTCTTTTTCCAGCATAATATTTGGTGGTTTATCAGAAGGACATATAATAGATTCTACTCTTTGTAACATTTTATGCTCATCATTTTTCCCTTAAGGGTGTTAAAATATTTTGTTATAAGACATTTAATAACCCAGTTGGAAAAAAAAAAATCTGGTTTGGCTTAGGGAACATTAGCTTTTAAATTAAATATGACTTTTTTTTCTTTAAGTTGGTCCAAAATCCTTACATCACTGTACGCAGGGACGGGAGTCTCCATATCGAAAGAGTTCGCCTTCAGGATGGAGGCAAATATACTTGTGTGGCCAGTAATGTTGCTGGAACCATTAACAAAACTACCACTGTGGATGTACATGGTAAGAGACACACCCGTTGTAATTCTTTCCAAACCATGTTCAAAGCTAGGTTTATGTCTCTAAATCAAATAACTCTGTCTTCTAGTTGTAAGAAGTAGACTTTTCCCCTAATTGTTATTCTTAACAGAAAGCCTTATTTCTTGAACACTATTTACATTGTTAAAGCTGTTTCCAGAATTCCCTTTCCTACATACACAAAAAGGCTTTATTGGGAGTCACCAGCTGAGTCTGGCCAAGGGCTTTTATAAGTGGTTTCTTAATTGATAAAAGTGAACTGAGTTCTCAAAGAGTTATGTTTAAAAATACATTTTAATTTCAGGCAAGCTGAACTTATTATTCCATCCAAATTGCCTTTTTTTTTGGATTGTGCAACAAGCATGTCCTTACTAATGACCCCTTTGTGTGTTAGCTAGAAATGACCTAAACGTTTCTAAAGGCCACCTCATGTGCTCCAAACAGTCTTTTCGCATGTTAGATAATCTAAAAGGTCACAAATAAGAAAATCCAAAAGCTATCTTTTTCCGTTCGTGACTAACAGTCACGAACTTTTTACATCTCAATAAATAAGTGACAACTTCATAGTTTAAGAAGTTGTCATAAGGGTTTTTTTAAAATATTTTCTTTAAAGACTTTGCAGCATTGCTTTAAGTGTGGCATTAAAAAATAGTTCTGTGTACAGAGATGAAAGTAACACAGAACATTTGTTTTTAGTAAATTCATCCTTTTTTTAGGACATGAATTGGAGAATCCGGTAATTTCCACATTTTGCTTGGTCTATTGAAATTATCAGTGGATACAGACCGTCTTCTTTTTTTTAATGTCTGTGTCTCATTGTAAATAGCCTCTTCTGTCTCTCAATCTTATACCAGCCCCCACCAACATTGCGTGAGATATTCTTGAAGAAATACTATTTTAAAGAAACATTAAAGTAACACTAAATTACAGTCTAAAAGAATAAATGCATAATACCAGATTGAATACAATCATATACAATACAAAACTATATACAAAAAAATACAATTTATTTTTAGAGCAAAATCAGTCCATCAATTTCCTAGAAGGTGCTTGGGGACTGCCTTGAGAATCTAGTATAGAAATATAATCATGTCATCTCCATAGAATATTGTGTTGAGGAGGATTCTGAGGTAAATTTTTACTTGAGTGGAAGAGAGATGTGATTAGCTGGGATGTCACCCAGATCAGAGGAGCAAGGAGACAGATGAACCAGTGATGTGGTTTATCATGACACACTAAATGTTGATGATTAAAAGCTAAAAAGATCACTTCACAACATATTTCATCCATCTTAAGTGAAATTAAATGAGTAACTGTTTTAGTTACTAAGGTTAAAAAAACCCAACCCAGACATTTGACAGGAACTAAACCAAGCAACCATTCAGCCAACAGGTTAGTTTTTGAGTTGGATGTGACACAGCATCACAAGTTCTCTATACCTCCGTAGGCATGTTAATTAGCACTGACATTCCTTCATGACTCTGCCTCGCCCCTTTTAAGAATACTCATTAAAATCTCACAAAACAAACTGAGGGTTGCTGGGGGAAGGGGGATTGAGAGAAGGGGGGTGGGGTTATGGACATTGGGGAGGGTATGTGCTTTGGTGAGTGCTGTGAAGTGTGTAAACCTGGCAATTCACAGACCTGTACCCCTGGGGATAAAAATATATGTTTATAAAAAAAATTAAAAATAAAAAAGCTCTCAATGACCAGTTCTTAAAAGGATAAATTAATGCATGCAAATATAGATGTACGTTAAAATGGAAAACCACTCACTTGTCATCTTGATTTAGGTAGGTGGAAATCTGGAAAGAAATAGCCCTTCCACAGACAGATGTTGTCAGATTTGAAAATGCCTAAATTTGCCACTTCCCCTAATAACTGTCAAACTCAGTATGCATTTAAGAAAATGGCTTATTCTATATGGCCACAAAATTACGGTAGAGTTGAGAGTCGACTCTTCCATGATGATTCTAGAATTAGAGAGTAGCCTGACGTAGAGAGTATCTAGAATTTTTTTGACAATTTTTTAAAAGAGGAAATTATCTAAGGAATAAACCCAGCCTTGGGAAAATACCAGTAATGTAGCAAAGCCTTCCAGGGATGTTTATGCACAGAAGTCTCTGGTGTCCCTTGTTCTGGCAAACTTCTCCCAGGTAGCTGTGATAATTCTAGAGAAACTTGTCTCAAAAGCAAGAGCTTTAGTGAGTGCATGAGCCCTGGGGAGCCATTCCACTTTCATCTTTCCAGGGGAAGGAAAAGAAATGCCTGGTGTGTATCGGGCTCGTGCTGTGTTCGTTGTGCTATGTTTAGAACTTTCATGTATGGGAACTTCGTTAATCAAATTTATTATTTTGAGAACATTGAGTATAGATAATTTTTCATATGCTAGTTGCCTGTGATTAATCGAGATATGCACAGAATGGAATCATTAACAGTCTTCCTTTTCCTTTTGCTTCTGCTCATATAATGTTAATTCTTCAGTTGCTTTCTAAAGTCCAAAGGTATGTTATTCTTTTTAGTGAAAACTACTGACTTAGAATCCTGTATTTTAGTCTTTTAAATGTAAACGCCTAAGGCCTTGCAAGTTTCATTGTTGAATTTCTTTTAAGAAAACATATCCTTCTTTCTGGGTTAAATTTAGTAGCTTGTTAAGCAATGCTTGTGAATAGGCAGATATTAAATGTGTAGTGGTTAAACAGTCCATCTCTCCCGCAGTGGGCTTACGTCAGCTCTTTGCAGCCTAATGGGTAATGGACAATGATGAAAATTATGGTTAAATGCGTAAATGTTCGGATGTAATTCCCTCTTGAGTTTCCAGGAAAACATGGATTTTCTTCAGTCTTACTTTTGGTAGGAAAGTTAACTTGCTATGCATAATTCAGTACTTGACTTTAAGTTAATATTTTATTAAAGTCGTCAGATTAGAGTTACTGTATTTACTCTATTACACTCCCTTACAAGTTACTCTACATTTTGATCAGAAAATGTTGTCTTAGCTGGTTTTTATGAATACACAATGTATTCTAAAATCATGTAACTTTAAATGGAAGAACAGATGCTCAGACTCTGAATATTGCCTCCTATTTTCAGTCCTGCCAACCATTCAGCACGGGCAGCAGGTACTCAGCACAATTGAAGGCATTCCAGTGACTCTACCATGCAAAGCAAGTGGAATTCCCAAGCCGTCCATCATCTGGTCCAAGGTAAATGACCTCCCCAGAGGTGTTTGTTAATGTTACGTGTTATCACAGTGTTTGAATATTTTTTGTCATACACGGGACTTGTGACTGTCCCGTAGAATTTTAAAAAAAGGAAAACCCATGCAGTCGTACCACTTGGAAGGGACCTTAAAATGTCCTTAGTACAGTCACACCTGATGCTGGAGTAACATTAACAACACAACAGTGAACGCTAACATAACGCCTTCTGTATACCAGGAGCTTTTCTAAACACTTAGCATGTTTGTAGCAGATCCTTTTCTACCTTTGCCACATCCCCGCAGCCGCTGTGATTTCAGCGCAACTCTGGTGGACAGCTCCGTGCACGCGGCCAGAGTCCCACTTCCTGCGTGTGTCTCTCTAGGTTTTGGAATCAGGGCTTTCTCCAGAGTCCCACAAGGCCACTCAGCCTGCTCTTGGGTAGCTGAGAAGTGTAGGGGCATTAACAACTTGGGGGGCAGGTGTCCTTTATAAATCACCTGCTTCTCATCCATCAGAATACTTCTGAGTTTCTTCACACAGTTTCTCAACGGATCCCAGCACTTGGAAGCTTATCAGCCCAGCCACAGAGGAAACAAGAACACTGAAATCTTTTTAACTTTCCTTCCTTGTGTGCCTCACTCCCCCGCCCACCTGCTTGAGCCTCTGGGGATCACTTTCCAACTAAACTTCTTGCCCTCAAATCTTTGTCTTACACCCTTTCTTTTAGGAAGGCAAAATAAGACATATACAAACTCATTTATTCCCCTCTGTGTCCCTATCATGAAGTTGTCCAGCTTTTACTTGTCTCCTTGCAAGGAGGGAAAACCCATTTGCTAAGGAAGTCCTTTTCATCTTTGAACAGTCATGAAGATAGCATGTATTTTCTGTAAATTAATTTAAATCTGACAGCTATAAGTAATATAAAATGATGGCATAATAACAAAATGTGGCATTTGTATAATTAGTACTACAACCCAAGCATTTTAACATAGCATCTAATTTTATATATCTACAAAGCTCTGAAATATAAAGTAGGTACTGACATCTGGAAGTTAAATAAAAAGGTTAAGCTTTCTGCATTCTGGACACAAAAACCCAGTGCTGTAGCTGATCCCCAAACTCTACAGTGTCTGGTACTATAAAGAAGTTTAATGCATTTTAGGAAAACATAAAAATGAAAGGCCAGGGTGGCCTGTGTGCCATGATAAAGCATGAAGGTTAAGAAAGAATTAGGGGTCCAGAGCCTGATTGCCAGGGTTCAAGTCCCAGAACTACTACAGACTGACTGTTATTCCACATCATCCCCAGCCTTTATTATTTTCATCTATAAAATGGGAGATTGTGGTAGTTCCTGCTCAGATGATTGTTTTGAACATGAAAATAGTTAATTCATGTGATGTGCTCAAAACTGTGCATGGTTAGCGTATGACTATCCCATTCATTATTATTACCATTATTCGCACCATTTTTAAGTAGCTCTGGAACAAAGGGGACATGGTTCAGTGTGTCAAAATACTGCCTTTGCTTTCTTTGCTCTAATTTTCATACAAATAACTTAAGTCAAATTAGCATTTTTCAAAAATCTAGTATTTTCCCCCATGGAGATCTTTTTTTTCCTCTCTTCCTTTTCCAGACATGAAGTCACTCCTTCATTATCTTAAAAAACCTCTTTGTTGTGTTTCACAGAAAGGTGAGCTGATCTCCACCAGCAGTGCTAAGTTTTCCACAGGGGCTGACGGAAGTTTGTATGTGTCCTCACCTGGGGGTGAAGAGAGTGGGGAGTACGTCTGCACCGCCACCAATGCGGCCGGCTACGCCAAAAGGAAAGTGCAGCTGACCGTCTACGGTGAGAGCCCCCGGAGGAGTGTTTTCCTTTGACATGTCTGCCGGTGCCAAAACTCACATTTCTCTCCCAAATCATATTAGCAGGGGCTGTTCTCCTAAAGTGAACTGCATTTTACAAAAATGCATTTTTACTGCCAACCACCATTTCTTCTACTGAGATTCTTATTTAAAGGGAGAGTAATTGTATAGCCATTTGGAAAATTTTTATGGTGTTTTCCTGAGGAGTAGGCTTACTGCACCCAAGCAGCTTCAGAAACACCCCTTAGTTAAAATCCCCTCGCAAAGCCAAACCTCAGCTATGCCTCGGTGAGCACTCTGCCCTGAGGAATTCCTTGTACAAGTGGCAGATTCTCGAAGGGCATTTCAGCTGACCTCTTCATTATGTTCTGAAAGGAAGAACTAAAAAGGGAAACTCTCTGGTCATTTTCCTTTCAGCTCTCGCTATAAATATATGAATGGAAAGTTTTAGAGATGCCCTGAAACTTTGGAACGCACAGCAGCATCTTTTTGTACATTTTTAAAGAATATTAGTAATCCGCATTTGAATGTAAGGTAACTGTTTTCAATGTACTCTCTCCCTTCCAAAAACATGTGTTTATTTTAGTAAGGCCCAGAGTGTTTGGAGATCAACGAGGACTGTCCCAAGATAAGCCTGTTGAGATCTCCGTCCTTGCAGGGGAAGAGGTGACACTTCCATGTGAAGTGAAGAGCTTACCCCCACCCGTCATCACCTGGGCCAAAGAGACCCAGCTCATCTCTCCGTTCTCTCCAAGGTAGGGGATTGGGGACGACCTCGACACGGAAAAACAATCTCTTGGGGCAGATGGGTGTACCTACTTAGGTTTACAGATGTTTCAAAAAATGATTTTTAAATGTGAGATAATTCACGCATGTACCTGAACCTACAGCAAATACATGTATACCTTCTAAATCACTCTTTAATATCAGAAACGCTAACACCCTACTTTGACGTAATTTCCCACAGGTGCCTCTACAGGGTAGTTACTGAAATGGAGCATATTTCTATGTAGATCTGGTTAGCACAAATGCATAGAACACATAGAATCTCATTAATCCCATATAAGTCCACAATAAGTCCTCTAATGACTAAGATTTGACTTTCATTAGATGGCTTTGTAAAAATTTTCTTGATTAAAACCTTAGACATTTAAAGGCCCACCGAGACCATAATTGGATAGGCTAATAATCTGATAGGCTAAATTTGGTAGATGTGGAAACCAAAACACCAGAGCCTTTAAGGTACTACCTTTGTTGCCCTGCAAGTACAAGGTTGAATTTACCTCCACCACTTAAAGTTCGCCTGAAACTTTTGGCAATTTTTTTCAGTGGCCCTCTGAACCTTAGATTTCTTATTTATGAAATGGAGTTGATCTTTACCTGCAAGATAATGTATATTCCACACACCCCTGTCTCTAGTTCTCAAGGAGTAGTAGCAGTTACTATTTTAACTCAGTATCATGCCAGAAGCTACTGGTGGAATAAGAATTATAGTCTCTAGCTGTGTCTGTTAAGCTTACTGATGTATAGTTATGAAGCTAGATATTTATGCTACCACTGGTGAGGGTAAAAAAGACAAAGAACTACTTTACATAAACTTACTCTTTCTTTGAAAAATAATTTGCTTTGGATATTTTTGAGTGAAAGAAATACCGTATTACAAATACAGTTAACATTTCCTTGTTTTCTTCCCCAACCCCTTGTCTCCCTTTCCAGAGGCAAATACTGCCACAAACATCACATGCCTCCTATGCAACCATTCTAAAACTGTATAGGATCTTGTTTTCTATGTTTTTAATTTTGTGTGTCTGTTTTCAATTTGCCATATAACATATTACTTATTATTCTACTGCTTGCTGTATTAAGTCAACATTTGTTCATTTTTGTACACATAGGTTTAGTTTCTTTCTTTTTTAATTTTTTTTTCTTTTTAATTTGACAGAGATCACAAGTAGACAGACAGGCAGAGAGAGATGGGGGAGGGGGGTGCAGGCTCCCTGCTGAGCAGAGAGCCCCATGTGGGGCTCCATCCCGGGACCCTGAGATCATGACCTGAGCGGAAGGCAGAGGCTTAACCCACTGAGACACCCAGGTGCCCCGGTTTAGTTTCTTTTTAACCACGGTATACATAGTCTCCATTTTGTGTATACATTTCCCAGTGTATGAACATTCAGGGTTTTGTTTGTTTCTCTTGGGTTTGGTTTTAGGTTTTTGACTTTACAAACAAGGCTTTTTAGTGAAAATCTTTATGTATATCTCTCTGTATACACATGCATGACTTTCTTTAGGACTGGCACCTAGAGCTGCAGTTTCTGGTCAGGATGAATTCCTACTTTCAGTTGTGTAGACGATGCTAAATTGCTGTCCACAGAGGGACTCCTGGGTTTGCCTTTCTCCCATTAGAAGAGAGGTGCACAGACGTCCCCATTATATCAATGCCTGGTATTGATGGACTTAAACATTTTTGTTGTTCAGATGGGTGTGAAATGGTATCTTGCAACCGTCTGAGTTCTCATGTGACTGACTTCCAGGAGCCCCACATGCTTTTACTTTTTTGTTGGCATTTGTGTCATCTGTAACTTGCCTTTTTAAGCCTGCAGCACAGATTTCTGGTGACTTACTTGTCTTTTTTGTTGTTGAATACAGAAATTGGGTCTGTATTCTTAATAGCACTCCTTTGTTGTATGTGTTGAAAATACCTTTCCTCAGACCACTGCAAGGTTTTAATGTGTGATGTTTGATTATATAGAACTTTACATTTTTTATGTAGCTCAGTGTATTACTTCTATTGTTTTTAAGACTTTTACTTTATGAAGAATATTAACAAGCCACCAGTGTTTTAGTCTAATATTTTAAGTTTTTCACATTATGGACCTTGATCCATATGAATTTTTATGTTGTGTCTGTTATTAGGTAGTGCTCTATTTTTTAAATTTTTAATTTTTTATTAACATATAATGTATTATTAGCCCCAGGGGTACAGGTCTGTGAATTGACAGTTAGTAGTGCTCTATTTTGATTTATTTTTCCCATGTGCAGAACCTGTTGCCTAACATCATTTTTTAATAATTGGCCCTTTCCTTGCTCTTTGTAATAATATCTCCATCATTGAGTATTATATGTTGGATTTTCCTAGATACTTACTTCTTTGGGGGAAATTTCGTCCTTAACTCCTTAACTATTTATTCATTTGTCTGTCTCAGGGCCAGTAGAACAATTTTTCTTTTTCCTAGGTACATAAGAAATCTTGATATTAAGCAGGTCTATCTGACCCTCTCCTCCTTAAACTTATTTCAATACAGTTAACATAATGACATTTTTATGTCGATCTGGCTCACTCAACTACATTATTATCCTGTAGGAAGAACATATTCAGTAAATTTTTGAGAATTACAAATGTACCTTCTTTCACTTTTATTTTAACACACTAAATTTTTTAACAAAGCATTGCAGAAAAAACAGGACAGTATTCAAAATATGTTCAAAACTTACTAAAATATATATTTGCTTTGTATAGTCACAACTTAATAAGACAGACAGACGCACAAGTTTTTGATAATTGCAGACCATTAGGTTAGATCCGAGGGTAAAAGGAAACTGATTATGTATTTGTAAGAACATCATGCAGAATGTATACACTGTATACTATGACATATATACACATACACATACACATACACAATAGAATTATGAAAATTCCTGACTTTAAAGGTATAGAAATAATATAAATGGGAGAAGGGTTTCAAAAAGGCTTGCAGAGTAGAAATTTCACACTGAAATGCAGCTGCATTGGGGATATTAAAATTCTGATGTTCTATGGTCTACTATGTGGTTTCTTTCTTTTAGACACACATTCCTCCCTTCTGGTTCAATGAAGATCATTGAGACCCGCGTTTCAGATAGTGGGATGTATCTTTGCGTTGCCACAAATATAGCTGGGAACGTGACTCAGTCTGTTAAATTAAATGTCCATGGTGAGTTTTGAAATGAAGACATGTGATATCTGTGTACTGGCCACAGGAAAATTTGTCATAGTAGTTTCTTTGATAGTCTCCAAATTGCATGTAGAGTAATTAGAGAAAAATTTTCTAAAATTGAAGACTTGTGATTTTCTTTCATTTCCTCTGGAAAGTTTATTTGCCATCTATAGACAACTTTTTCCCTTTTCCTTAAATAAACAGTATTGAAATTTTGGCTCTTCTTTTTACTGAATGTCTACAGTCACTTATGACAACTCTTGATACACTGTAAAAAAAAAAAAAGTGTTTAGACTGACGGCTTTTTGTAGAAGTGATTGTGAATTCTCAAAGAAGAATTTATTAGTATTTAAATGGTCATTTTCAATATTCAAAGAATTCGTCAACTGAAAACATTATGCTTCCTGGAACTCTTTAACTTTTAAAAACTTACGGTTAATCTGTTTTATTCCCTCAACTTTACCATAGTCTGTCCAAAATAGTTATTTACTTAACACATGCTTAGTGAGTACATTCTCTGTCAGGCATTATATAGGTGCCAAATATTCAAGTATCAGGAAAAGATTTTCTTAGGTAGCATTGCCCTGATTTCCCTCTCAGATCAGTCAGTGTAATAGTGTCCTATTAGCCATGGGATTTGAGATCCAAGGAGAGTTCTGTCATTTACTAGCTGTGGTGTATCTTGGGCATTTTACCTACCCTCTCTTACTTTTAGTTTTCTCTTTCATAAAATGCTAACAATCCTCTTAAAATTATAAGGTTGTCACAACCTTATAATTCGCTAAAAATATATTAAGTTTAGAAAACAAAGGACTGAGGAATGGGGCTTTGTAGGGATGTAAGGTACATAAATTCTAATGATATCCTTATGAGTTAACTTGATTCTTTAGTGTATAATGCATGAATGTGGAGACCAGTAATACTTGCCAGCATTCTGATAAATTATCTCGTTTTCCTAAAGGAAGGTAGATAAAGACAAGTAATAGAGGCTTGATTTTGATTTTGACTTTCTTCTCTGAAATTAGCAAGTTTTTTACTAGAAATTTTCTCACCGTCTGGCTAAACCATCCACAAAGAGAGCAAAAAGTAGGAACACCTGAAGAGAAATGCTTTTTCTTTTACTCCCTTATATTATAGAAATCATCACCTTTTAAGAGGGTTTTAAACTTTAAATTATTTATAAATTAAAGGAAACCTAACATTTGCAAACACTTGCTTTTCCCTCAAGTTTGGCATGAGGGCTTTTCTATTTATTATTGCCCATAATCCTTGCAGTGGACAGGAATTGAAGAGGTTATTCTTGCCTGGATTATCAAGGAAACAGGCCTCAGGAAATTTACTGACTTGCCCTAGATCGTACAGCCAGTACGTGGCCTGAGCCTGGGTCCAAATCCTGAGATTCTTCTACTTTCTGTGCTGCTTCTTTGTAAGGAGTTCTCATTAACAGTGAGAAGAGAAAGGAATTTCTTAAATTGGAATATTAATCCCCCATTGTTTCTAGTTCCTCCAAAGATACAGCGTGGCCCTAAACTTATGAAAGTCCAAGCTGGCCAAAGAGTGGACATCCCATGCAATGCTCAAGGGACGCCTCTTCCTGTCATCACGTGGTTGAAGGACGGAAGTGCCGCACTGGTGGACGGGGTGCGGCGTGTGAGCAATTCGGATGGAACGTTAAGCATTGACCCAGCCCTGCTCTCCGATGCCGGCGTCTATACATGTGTCGCTACTAACATGGCAGGCAGTGATGAAACAGAAATAACACTACATGTCCAAGGTGATTTTTGGCATAAGAAAATATATGTAGGGTGGGGGCATAAAGCTGGCAAAAGTTGTTCTGTGAATAGACAGAAAGCAAGGAAAAGAGTAAGAAATACAGATCGTGAGAAGTACTGTGCGGAAAATTAAAACCGGGTGATGCTCTCTACAATTGTCTCCTTTAAAGATTTTATTTATTTGAGAGAGAGAGGAGAAAGAGAGAGAGAATCCCAAATAGACTCTGCGCTGAACACAGCCCAACACAGGGCTTGACCTCATGACCCTGGATCAGGACCAGAGCCAAAATCAAGAGTCACGTCTATTAACTGGCTACCCCCGCCACCCGCCCAGGCACCCAGTATCTTGTCTTCTCTAGCAAAATATTTGACCATATCTTTCTGGCAGTTTGATAAGTGTGCTGCATAGCCTGAAGTAGATATGTCTGGCAGCTAGAAATATGTGTCATATGAGGAAGAGAGTCAGGAAAGGTAACAGTTCACCAGTGTGTCTGGTTGATGGTGCTGCAGGAGAGTTTGGTATTGCTTAAGGAAAGCCTGTGATAATGCATTTATTGTTCTAATAGAACCCCCTACACTGGAAGACCTAGAGCCTCCATATAACACCCCATTCCAAGAAAGAGTGGCCAGTGAACGCATTGCATTTCCATGTCCTGCAAAAGGTATGTAGTCCTTGGACATATGGGCATAAGCATAATGTTATATTATTTCAGAATTCTCTGTTGAACCCAAAACATCTTTATGGAAAGATCCACTTGTTAGTCCTTGTTACACCATTTGGACATTAATCTCTCTTTTAAATAACACCTCTTTGAATAGCTATTTTTTCTCTCACTGGTATTTTATCTACTTCAATGGAAAAACCTCTGTTCTTCCAAGCTTGCCTTATCAATCGTGTGTCCCATGTAGTTCTTGCTCCCTCATGTTAATTCTTAGTTCCTTTGGTCTTGATAAGATTTCTCATTAAAATGTAACAGCTGGAGCTACTCAGAATTTTTTGCACTTATCACACTCAGAAGTATAAATTAAGACTAACTCCTGATACTGCTCTTCTGAAAACCTCTTAGATTTACCCTCTACTGGTAATCCTAAAGGCAGGTTCTACCTTGATACTCTGAGGCTTATCCAAACTCCTTTTACCTTCCCAAATTTCTGGGGTTTCCATCCCACCATGTTTCCTGGCAAGAAACTCTTCTTTTCTCTCCTCAGGGGGGATGGGAAAGAGGCGTTGTCACTACCACCCTTGGGATGCCAGTCGGTGGTTCAGAACATCCTCCCTTTCACATATGCTTTCATCCACAGTGACTCAGATGTGTTCGCAGCAGTTCCAGCAAAGTCCACATGGAATTCTTTCCGTCACCTCCATGCAGTTGGTACTATTATCGCTCCCACAAAGGCCCCTTAACGATTGTTCCTGGAGGCATCGACAGATGAAGGGCCTCATGGCTCTTCCTGTTTCTGTAGCAAGATTTTGCATCTCTTCACAGTAGCTCTCACCAATGATTATTTTCTAGCAAGCATTACTAGAGAACTTTAATGAGCTTTTCACATACCAAAATAATTATCAGTAACTATCCCCATAGTGGTGAAGGAGGAGACAAGTCCTGGAGAAGAGACCCTTTGAAGGGTTTAAAGTCGGGTATTTGAGTACTTGCTGCTCCTGGATCCCTACCAGGGGCACTGCTGCCTTTTGCTCTCTGTTGGATCCCTGACTCCAACGCTGGCTGGACTTCCCTTTTTCCAGCTGTTTTGACTTCCCCATTCCACTTTGAAAAACCACCTCTTGGGTTTGCCATTTTCACCTGGGATATAATTCCAGGTGAAATTCCATTTAAAGTAGCTGGATACCTTCCTTCTCTGTGCGACAAGTCTGATCTTGTACGTGACAGTTCTACCATTTATAAGTTAAAGAGACTGTAACTTCTCTGGCTTGTTCATTTAATTTTTCATTTATTCACTCTACAAGTATTCATTGAGAAGTCTGATTGAAATGCATAAAGGGATGAGTGAGATATGAAGAAGTGAGGCCATGATTATAACCCTTTTTTCTTTGAAAACGTAGACACCTGCAGTCGGTCAGTTCACCTTCTCTTTCTCATCTTCACTGTTAGTGCAATGAAATAGGCCAATATTTTTGTTTTATTTTTTTCTCATAAGTACAACTTTCATAGTCACTTTCAAAATTCCTTAACTCAACTTGAGTTTAGCCTTAGTGACACATTCTATATATTCTGCTGTTCTTTTGTATTTGTCTTGGATTATGTGCTAAAATGTTAACATTTGTTATTATCCTTTAATATAAGATTATTAACAATGTCATACAAATGCATTAAATATGCTTTTTATTTTTATAGGTATTAAGGAAATTTTGAAAGTACTTAGACTAGTGCCTGATACATTATTTGCTAAGTAAATACATTCTTAATACAGCATTCATGTTTGTCTATTTCCGGTATGTACTTTTGGCTCTATTACATACTTCAAGATGATTTTATCACTTCTACTCAGCAGCACATCACTTCCACTTACTCATAAATAAATCTAGGAAATCAGTCCTGCCTTCCACTTGCCCAGTTTTCTTTTCAGTATAAAAAGTCAAGAATTGTTCCTATTGTCCTGTGTTTAACAGGATGAAATCACCAAATGTGTCAGTAGCAGAAGTTCCTCATCTCTAGGGTATCTGGGCTATTTAGTGTGAATTATAGAGCATTGCTTCTGCACTTATGACTACTTCGTAGGGCAATCTTTGTGTTGTGTTCCTGTGATAGCCTCTTACTTTTTGTTCTTCATTTATTTTTATCCCAAACTCTCTTCACTTGATCAATATAGTTTTTTCCCCACAATGCTCTCACACAAGAAAATGCTTTGGTTTGCTTACTGTCTTCTGAAAATCTTGATAAAGAGAACTGGCTCAAACACTACCCTAGAGACCATAGGTCTGTTAAGACTGATCAGGAATTAGAGGCATTAAATACCATAATCTCTTTGAAATTTCATGCCAGGAGAAATATCTTGTAAGTAGCATGGTACCTTAGGGTACCTTATAGTTGTAACAAAATTTTTGTTTCTCCTCAATGTATTTGAGATTTAATAATGATTCCTAGTTTTATTATAGAATATCACAAAACTCTAATTTCTTGGTTAGGCACCCCCAAACCAACTATCAAATGGATATGGAATGGGAGAGAGCTGACAGGCAGAGAGCCTGGTATTTCTATCTTAGAAGATGGCACATTGTTGGTCATTGCTTCTGTTACACCCTCTGACAATGGGGAGTATATCTGTGTGGCCGTCAATGAAGCTGGAACCACAGAAAAAAAATATAACCTCAAAGTCCACGGTAAACATAGATAAAATACCAAAATCATACGGTTGAATATGTGACATTTTCTAATTATTATATATGTAAGTTATTCTTTCAATGTGGTATTATTTAAAATTAATGTGAATAGAATGTTATCAAACAAGAAATTGATAATCTGATTGCATTCATTACTTGATTAATTTCAAATTTTATGTAATTTACTGTGACTTTATTTAAAATTCAGGTGGCAGAATAGTCAGAAGTCTCATGACCTAAGCTAAGCTATGTACTTATCCCCCCAACAACAGAGAGATTTATTAAGTTTGTGTATGTGCATGTGTGTATTTCCCAGAGATATTTTATACATAACAAGGAAATAAGAATATATATTTTATTCTCTTTTAATCTATAAAAATGTACATATATAGGAGAATATTATATCCATTATGCTAAACCTTGTCTATTTTACGAAAATATCCATCTTTGGAATTATTCATTATTCCTAACTCTTATTTATACTGATCTAGCATCCCACTGTATGGGTATGTCATGATTTCCTTAACCTTCATCTATTAATGGTGAACATTCAGGTGTTACCAATTATTTGTTATTATAAGTAATGCTTTAATGAAATAGTTGTACATTTGTGTATCAGTCAAAAATTATGTTCATTTGGAAATTTCATGGATAATGGCTTCCCGTAGACACTGGGAGATATGCACTTCCATCAGCAAAATAGCAACTCCCTCACATGACTTAATTAAGACCCTAGCAGTTTACATTCTGAGTGGTATGTGGAATAACTAGTTCCTTGCTTAAATTTATCCTAAGTTTTATCCACACTTCAAAACTCTGAAAGATAATTAAAGTAAAACTTTAAAAAGAGTTATTTATAAATATATTGGTCAAGATTTTCATTTTGTGTTAAGGTATGTGCTTGAATATGACCAGCCTTTCTAGCTATCAGGTATCTTAGAATTTGATTTCTAAAGGCCTGTGTAAAGAAACCTCAGAAGTAATATTTATTACAAAATTATCTAGCCATGACTCCTCTCTTTTTGCAGTTGCTCCAGTAATTAAAGATAAAGAACAGATAACAAATGTATCTGTGCTGGTCAATCAGCTGACCAATCTCTTTTGCGAAGTTGAAGGTACGCCTTCTCCCATCATTATGTGGTACAAAGATGACGTTCAGGTAAGTGAAGACATCAGGATACGCATAATTCCTTGCCACTGCCTCTGAAATAAATCATTCAAATGTGATTTTTGAGAGTGCCTGGGTGGCTCAGTGGGTTAAAGCCTCTGCCTTCAGCTCAGATCATGATCCCAGGGTCCTGGGATCCAGCCCCATATCAGGCTCTCTGCTCAGCAGGGAGCCTGCTTCCTCCTCTCTCTCTCTCTGCCGGCTTCTCTGCCTACTTCTGATCTCTGTCAAATAAATAAATAAAATCTTTTTAAAATGTGACTTTCCTATTAATAATGATATAAAGCTTCCATGTCAATTATTAGTAGTGCATCTGTGTGAGGACTGGACATAACACTGCCCGTTTTGGCCTTTGAAGGTGACTGAAAGCAGTACTATTCAGATCGTGAACAATGGGAAGATATTAAAGCTCTTCAGAGTCACTCCGGAGGACGCAGGAAGCTATTCCTGTAAAGCAGTTAATGTTGCAGGCACTTCTCAAAAGTATTTTAACATCGAGGTGTTAGGTAAGGGGAACAGTCCTTTAAGAACCTACAATTTTCAGATGCATTTCTTATAATAGGATGGAGCTGACAGTTATGAAAGAACAAAGAGCTTAAAAAAATTGATAAGAGAAATATTATTTGTGTTACTCTTTCATTATTTTTGTTTTTAATATGGGTTACCCAGAATCCTCTGATATAGAATATTTTAAGTTATTATTTATCATAGAGATGTCTGTGAATATTTGGTACCATCTTACATGTCAAATAATAAATTACTGCTCTTGTTGATTTCTTCTATTACATGGTCAGGAAGTTCTCTGGGAAGTAACTATATGGGATGATGCAGAGTAAAACTCACTAATGCTCTCAACACTTGAGGCTGCTAGGTTGTAACTTGAGCTGGAGAAAGTAGCAAATGCACCTTTCCCTGCATTCTGATGAACTCTTACAGCTAAATCACCACAGCCCCAATCAACTAAGAGGGGAAGATTCTGAGTGTGGGTAGAAGAATTGGGATATAATGCATTTAGATCATCTTAAGGGTGCTCATAAATTTAAAGTTTTGTAATTTTAGTTTATGAAATTCTATTTGCTAATCTTGTGATAAAATGACTTCCTTCCTTTCAATATTTTATTCATCCAAATGGGCATATGTTTCTAAGTCTGGGGTGGAAATAAAGTCTGGGAATGAGGATGCATTGAAATAACCATTTTTAAGCTGCTTCGGCATAAAAATAATCCCTCTCATTAGTCTGCTCAGAGACTGAAATACTTTGCATTTCCTCTACCAAAAGTATTCTTATTATATTTACATACAGGCTATGAAAAACAAACTAATTTTTTTTTATCATTAGTTACATCAGCATGATTTCTCTTGGCATTCATTTACTTTGAATTCTGTATACTGATGACTCCCAAATTTTTATTTCCAGCTCAGACTTCTTCATGAGCTCTAAGAATATATATCTCATCTTCTCCACAGTATCTTGACTTGAATGTCTTAGGAGCATATCAAACAGAAATAAGATTTTAATATTAAAAATAAAATATCACACAATAATACCTTTTATATTATATTTGTAGACCCACACAAATGCTAAATTTGAATATATTAAAATCTTATTGAAATATTGTAGAGATAAAAAAATAATCTGTTCTTCCTCCCTCCACTCTTTTGGGAAGCCATAGATTTTCACGACAAAATGTCTTTGTTCAAGTCCCACCCACCATAATAGGTGCTGGCTCTCCAAATGAAGTCTCTGTTGTCCTCAACCGTGACATCACCCTTGAATGCAAAGTCAAAGGCACACCCTTCCCCGTTATTCACTGGTTCAAGGATGGCAAGTGAGTACCCTTTCTCTACTTGTTGCAAGGGTCCGACTGATAGGAAATGCATGTGAAAATGCTTGCAGATGTTCTCCCTTTCAGTTACTTTAAACATGTAAGTATTATTAAATGAACATGAAGGAAAAACAATATTGTTTTGAATAATATTGTTCAAAAGCTGGTCTCAAAGTCTTGTAATACCTTTCATTCTTATGAATTATATGACTTTATAAACGCTGTGAATTTATTTTAGAAACACAGAGGTTAGAAACAGAAAACTCAAATTTATTATACACTCAATATTGTGCCCTATAACTAAGAATAAAAAATGAAAAATGCAAGACACAAATGCAGAGATAATTTTACCTTTACATGGAACTGTTTGAATTATGAGAAAAGAAAATTTTTATGACATGATGAATACTTAGGCTGGTTCTCTAAACATAGAAAAAGAAACAATCACAGAAGAGGAGTAAATATTTCCCAGACTTCACATTCAAGGTCTACTGAGGTTTGCCCACACTGACATGGCTGCAGTAATCTGTATTATTTGTGAGAACTTATTTTTCACAACATGGTCACAGTTCGAGTATTATTATAGGTTTGAGAGCAGGTGTCTTAAGACACCTGTGCTTCTGAGACAGGTAGGAGAGTCGAGATCCAGCTTCTGCCACTCACTAGCTTTGTGACTTTGGACACATTACCCATCCCTTTGATCTTCAGTTTCCTCATCTGTAAAATGGGGAAAATAATAGAGAAGAGAAGAGATTTGGATTGTATAGAATAAAGTGTGCAACTATGTATAAGTAAAGTATGTAAACTTTTTAAGTTTGTTGTGACCAATAAGAGAGGAAACACAGGAAAATGAAATGAAATGAAAATGGACCCACAGAATAAAATTTATTTTTTCTAGGCCTTTATTTTTAGAAGATCCTAACATTGAACTTCTAGACAGAGGACAAGTTCTGCGTTTAAAGAATGCACGAAGAGGTGACAAAGGGCGCTACCAGTGTGCTGCATCCAGTGGGGCTGGCAAACAAGCCAAGGATATCAAACTGACTGTCTATAGTAAGTGTGGTCTTCTTATGCTTTTTGTTATTATCAATTCTCACTATAAATTGAAATGGGAGGGGACACCTAGGTGGGTCAATCGGTTAAGTGTCCGCTTCTTTATTTTGGCTCAAGTCTTGATCTCAGGGTCATGAGATTGTGCACGCAGGTGTGTGTGCTCTCTCTCTCTCTTCCAAAAAAAAAAAAAAGTTGAAAAGAAGAATTTAATTTAAATTAACTTAATGTTAACTGTTCTTTTATTCAATGCTGAATAATTTGGAATGTTACTTACTTTAAAAGAAAGAGCCTGTCTTTTGTGTTTTAGACTAGAACATTGCATCCAGTTTTAATGCATTTTGTCACGGAGTAAGGATTTCTTTGAGAGTTCTGCTGATTTTCAGTTAATGTCGCTCAAGAGGGAAGGTATTTCTTAATTGATTAATAGGTAATAAACCAAATGTCTATATCTTTAAAAGGGTTAAAAGAAAAAAAAACCTCTAAAAAGAGTTGAGATGCACGAATTGAATGAAGCCAGTGGTATGCAAACCATTCAACTCTTCTCTTTTCCTACCATCTTGGCCTTTATTCTGACTACAAGAAGATATTTTAAATGCCTTATGTTTGTGTTGCTCTTCTCTCCCTGCTAAATCCCCACCAGAAGATTTAGCCCTCATTTCACTAAAAGTCCCAATATCCCCTGAGGAGGGTGAATTCCCATTTTTTCTTTTTTAAACACTTAAGAGTCATAAGAAGGCACAAGAACATTACATTTCAGGCACAAAGAATTACCCAATAGAAAGGAACAGAACTCAGTAGGCTGGTCATGCTTACTGTGGTTCTACTTATTGCACTAATTTCTGTCTCTCCAGAGTGCATGATACTCAAGAAATTTTAGATACTTTAAGAACCTCACCTCTTTACAGGATCTTCCCAATCCAAGCATCACCCAATCACTATTATATTGTCTGAGTTTATTTTCTTCATAGCACATATTACTGTCTGGTAAGTTACTGCTTAATTCTGGGTTTATTTACCTACTTGCTGTTTGTCTCCAAGGAAGCTAAACTTCACAAGAGCAGGGGGCCTTGTTTTTCTGGTTCCCTACTTTGATACATGGTAGTGCTCAAGAAATGTTTGCTGAATGAAAGAATGGTCTAGTGATACACTGTCTAATATGGTAACCACTAGCCACAGGAAGCTCTTGAGGCCTGGAAATGTGGCTAGTCCAAACTGACACAAGCTGTAAGTATAAAATATAGACCAGATATCAAAGACTTGATATGAAAATATAATATAAGATATCTAATTAATACTTTTATATTGATAAAAGTATTTTGTATGGTATTTTGTATATACTGGGCTAAGTTAAATACATTATAAAAACTAATTTCCTCTGTTTCTATTCAAATTTTTTAACAAGGTCACTAGAAAAACTTGTATTATATATATATGGTAAGCATTATATTTCTTTTTTTAATTTTAATTTTTTGTTTTACTTATTTTTATTTTTTTTTTTATTATGTTGAGTTAGCCAGCATATGGTACATCGTAAGTTTTTGTTGTAGTGTAGCATTATATTTCTACTGGATAGCACTGGTCTAGTCATTAATAAGAACTTGTGCTTCTGAGACAGGTAGGAGAGTTGAGATCCAGCTTCTGCCACTCACTAGCTTTGTGCCTTTGGACACATTACCCAGCCCTTTGATCTTCAGTTTCCTCATCTGTAAAATGGGGATAATAATAGCACCTACTTAATACTATTATTGTGAGGATCAAAAGCTAGATACCTTACTGGGTTACTTGGCTTATAGTAAGAGTTTAATAAATAATATTTGTTTTTCATTATTTACTTGGTGATTATATTGTCTTATTAGCTTGATTTTTATATAACTTCACTGAATTTGAAATTTCCCTTTTTTAATGTTAGTGTCTTTATATAAAGACTGAATAGCTCTCTTGAATCAAAGAGATTTTATTTAACGCATGCTTTTAAACCATTTCTATCTATAAATAGAAACCTTGGAAGAATTCAGTCAGGAAAAGACATGCCCTCCAAAAAAGAGTAACATTACTGAAAGATTGGCAATCCTGAATCCAAGTTAAACAAAAGTGTTATTGCTACTCCTGGCCTCCTACCAGGACCAGACATTTAAATAATAGGTGCAAATTTTCCCCTAGGCTTTTGAGTAGTCTTCTCTATGTTGTTGTATTATTGCCGGGGACTATGATGAATACATTTTGGTGATTCAGTGAGACACCTATTTCCATAGGACTTGGGTTCTTGTATTTCAGATCCTCTCATTAACTCTGTATGGTGCCCTCAAGCACCCAGAAGAGAGGGATCTACAGTGATTAAGTTTTGTAGGATTGTCTGAGATGAAAGGCATTATAACACTGTGAAGTTCTGAGCATTATCATTCAGGAATAGTGCATTTCCTTTCTCTGCAAGCTTGTCTGCACTTCCAAGTGGGTCATCTAAAGCTTATGTTATTTCACTTACGAAAGTGCTTTTATTCCTATGAGTGAATGAAACAGACACCATAATTAGACTAACTGTGAGGAATATTTATGTAGATTTCTGACTGAGAATGTGTTTCACACCACAGTTGATTGATTCATTTGTTTTCCTTATTTACGTATTAACATGAGGGCAGAACAGGTGATGTACTTGAAAGGCAGAAATGCATGTGGTGTCTGAATAAGGAAAGAAATGGAGAAAAAATGAGAGTGAAAAAGGAAGAGATGGTGGAGGAAAAGGAGGGGGAAAGATGTGAAAGAAGGAAGGAAATAAAAGAGCTTTTAATATCCTTTGGGGAGATTGTGTAAACTGACAGCTATTAGTTCTGAGGCAAAGATATTAAACTGAGGTCCATGTTTGAGTTTAGGACGTCTGAGATCCTCTCTCCAAAGTACAAAAGTCTTTGACTACATATGTGCAGTGCATTTTAATATGCAGTATGTTCATAACCTTTATCTAGAACAACTTACCTCAGACAGAAGTAAGGTCTTAGAAAAGCATATATGAATTAAATTGAAATAGGAAGTGACATTTATTTATGTGACAAATTTCAGCTGTAGATGGTGTGTTGTTCTGATGTCAATCAGAAATGTTCTTTGAAAAAAAAAGAAATGTTCTTTGAGTAATTTTTCTCAACTTCATTAAGGCAGATTTTTAAAAAATAGCTCCTTTTAGGTGCAATGATATCATGCCTTTGTAAAACAATCATGGAGAATAGGGACTTATTTAAACCTACATTCTTATTTTCATTAGTGTAGCATCTAACTAATTGCCAGCTGATTTAGGCAACTTGAGCCAGAAGTTTGATATGTGTTTCTAGATTAATATGTGACATAAGTAGCCTCAAAACCAAATTAGAATTTTAAATCTGAATAAAATGCTCTTCCTTAAGATTTCACAATGGTGGCTTGAATTTGTATTAATTAGTTATCTTGGATTTGGCAAACTTTTTTTTTTTTTTTTTTTTAATGTGATGTTTTCCTTTTTTTTTTTTTTTTTTTTTCCAAGATTTTTATTTATTTTATTTGACAGACAGAGATCACAGGTAGGCAGAGAGGCAGGCAGAGAGAGAGAGAAGGAAGCAGGCTCTCTGCTGAGCAGAGAGCCCGATGCGGGACTCGATCCCAGGACCCCGA
The DNA here is from genome assembly GCF_964662115.1 of Mustela nivalis. Lineage (NCBI taxonomy): Eukaryota > Metazoa > Chordata > Mammalia > Carnivora > Mustelidae > Mustela > Mustela nivalis. Next base: position 21,358,180 of record NC_139035.1, read on the forward strand.
GATCATGACCTGAGCCGAAGGCAGCGGCTTAACCCACTGAGCCACCCAGGCGCCCCTGGCAAACTTTTTTTATAAAGGGCAAGATAGTAAATATTTTGGATTTTGCAGACCATAAGACAAAATCAAGGATATTTTATCGGTACTTATATATCAAATAGAAATAAATTTCTACCTATTGTCTATTGATGAAATTCTTTTTTCTGGTAATTTAAAAAAATATAATTTTTTAATAGTACAAGCGTACTAATGAGAAGAATGGAATTCTTTTGGGAGGGGATGAATTTTAATTAATCGAAGGTCAGATTTGATTGCAAATAATCATCTGTTAATGTTGATCTGTAATGAAATCTTATGTATTTTACCTTGGAAAATGTCTTTTCATGCAGATATGTACTATAAAATACCAATATAAGATTGTGAACATACCATTTTAATTGACCATATCCATTGCTTCGAAGACATTTATAGAATTCTCTTGATAATTAATTTTTAGCATACCATACCACAGATTAAATAATTCCAATTGAAAGTTGGAATGTCCTTGAAAGTTGGAAAGATGGAAGGTCCTCATTGTCAGAGAGAACTGAACTTTGAATGTAGAAACTTCCTTTGTATTTGCATCAAGGTCTGACAAACATTGCTGAAACTGAAATTTGAGCACAAAAAATATATCCACAGTGAATTCCCTACAGGGAATGGAGATCTCGGTTTTTTTTACAGCATGGGAAATTTATAAAGCAGCTTGACATTAATTGTGATTGAAACAAAATGACACCTTAGTATAAGTTTTGCATTTACTTTTTAAATTTTTTTAAAAGATTGTATTTATTTATTTGACAGAGAGAGACACAGTGAGAGAGGGAACACAAGCAGGGGAGTGGGAGAGGGAGAAGCAGCAGGCTTCCCGTCCTCTGAGCAGAGAGCCCAATGTGGGGCTTGATCCCAAAACACTGGGATCATAACCTGAGCCTAAGGCAGAAGCTTAACCACTGAGCCAGGCACCCCTAAATTTTGCATTTAAATGCTGTTTTGGTCTAGTAATTTTAGGTTGAATTGTTAGGAAACATTATCAAGTTTATAGCAAAACTAATTTCCCAAATCATTCATTGGTATTCAAGAATAATGTTTGAGGACAATTCTTTTCATTCAGAAAAATTCAGACAATTCTTTTCATTCAGTCTCAGTCCTGAGCTCAAAAAATTAAAATATATTTACCACCATTAAGGCACTGAGTTGCTCTACAGTAGGAGGTAGGACAATCTTTATATTCAGTTTCTACTTATAGGAAAATTCATGGAACTGATGATGTTGAAGTCCATAAGGGAAGATAAAAGATCCCATGGATACTTCTGTTTATTAACATATGAATATTTTACACAGGGGGCTTGCTGATAAATAATGCAAGGAGTAGAGACTTTTAAAATCTTACATTTTTTAAAAAAATGTTATTTATTTATTTGGCAGAGAGACAGATGCGAGAGAGGAAACAGAAGCGGGGTAATGGGAGAGGGACCCTGATGTGGGGCTTGATCCCAGGACCCTGGGATTATGACCTGAGCCTAAGGCAGGCGCTTAATGACTGAGCCACCCAGACACCCCTAAAACCTTACCTTTTAATTAGCTTTGTAAATTTATCTAAGCCTTTTCTGCCCTACACATATTTTTACCACCATCAGTGGCACTACACCTTAGGAGATTCCACTTCAGGTTGTAATGAATTCGTGTTTTGTTTTTTAACTTCTTTGAAAATATTTTTGTCTGTAGTCATTCCATGCAGACTATTCTTAGAGACTAATTCTTCAGTTTCTTCAAACTTGGCCTTGATTCCTCAAACAAAAAGCAGTATCAGTAATATCTGCTGATTTGTCAGGAGCCAAGAATATTATTCAGAAAATTTGCCTTTAAAAATTAACTGTCAGGGCGCCTGGGTGGCTCAGTGGGTTAAGCCGCTGCCTTCGGCTCTGGTCATGATCTCAGAGTCCTGGGATCGAGTCCCGCATCGGGCTCTCTGCTCGGCGGGGAGCCTGCTTCCCTCTCTCTCTCTCTGCCTGCCTTTCTGCCTACTTGTGATCTCTGTCTGTCAAATAAATAAATAAAATCTTTAAAAAAAAAAATTAACTGTCAGTCTTGTTCCCAGCATTCTCTACTCTTCAAGCACTGATTCTTGTGGAAAGGCCCATAATCTTAAACAAAGATTTAAGATTTCTCTGGACACATTTCTGTGACTACTGACTGTAATCATTCCTGATTTTAATTAAATTACTATCGGTAAATGGCTTTTCTTGCTTGGCAAACATATGAACCACTGAGAAACTTATTTTGATTATAACCTCATTTTGACTTTTTGTTTTTGTGAAGAAGTTCTGTTATGAGTCAGTCCATTTTACATTTTCTGATTTTTCCTACTGTTGTTTTGAATTGGAAGTGATGTGACAAGTGCTTAGTCTAGTAGTGTTAGTGTATATTGTAATGTTTCAGAACAGCTATAGAATTATTACAACTAGAAAACAACAATGCTTTGCCAGTTGATTTAGAACATAATAATCCACACTGTGTCATGCTTTAAAAATGTGATGTGTTAAAGTCTTCTTTTCCTTCCTTCTTTTGATGTGAGAAGTATGCGCGGATAATAAAAATGAAATAAAATATCATGGCATGGTGATATGCATGGCAACTTGAAATTTTCTTGAGTTATAACTGTCACTTAAATTTATGGTGAGCTGAGCAGCAGTGAGAAGCAATAAAAATATGTATTTGCTATTTTTACAGCTACCCTAACTCAGTTATTAGAGAAAGAAAATAACCATAGACAATTTGTAAACAAATGAGTGTATCTATATCCCAATAAAATTTTATGGACACTTGTTTGAATTTCATATAATTTTCACATGTCACAAAATATTATTAGTATTATTTTGATTTTTTTCCCAACCATTTAAAAATGTAAAAACTATTTTTAGCTCAGCATCTCCATGCCTTGCCTGTGAACCATAGTTGGTTTCCCTGAGCTATATATTAAGCCACTTTATAAGAAAATTATTCCACCACTGTGTTCACTTCACAGTATAGTAGCTCTTTCCTTAAGTTATGTGTGACAAAAAAAAATATATATATATATATATGCAGGTGAGTGTTTGTCACTGTGAGCCAGTTCTAAGAATGATTATTAGAAAATATTAAGGTACTTTATTCAGCACCCAGCTCTATTTTCTAAAATCCTTTTCTACTAAAATGGGCCAGGACTTCCTAGAGTAATGATTAATCCTAAAGCTGGGGCAGGGACTAGACAAGATGAGCCTGCCACATGTAGTAGGGTCAGAAAGTACGAAAGTATCAAAATAGTCAAATGACATGGATATGTCAAAGGAACAGGAACCAAAGAAATAGTTTCCACTGCTCAAAACTGAAACAATTTGAACAACAAATTAAATAAAGTAGTATTAGATTATAACCCAAAGTATAAAATAAATTTCCATGAGTTCATATGATATAAATAAATTGTTGAATAAGTGAATAAATTGAGGAGGAGAAACAAAATTATAGAGAATAATTTCAAATAAATTATGTACGTATCCTCTCAAGAAGTAGAACATAACTCCCCACCCCATATGTATGGGCTCGAAAGAGTGATTCCTTCCCCCAAAAAGGGGAAAAGGAGAGCACTTTACAGTGAAGAAACCTAGCAAAAGCTACTGCAACCAGATTACCAGTCGAGGTTAACATCATCATGAGAAGTCATCCTGATAATGTGTGCCTTTGATCTGATCGGATGAGAAAGTTATTTTACCTCTGTGATTGTCCTCCTAAAACAAATAACCCTAGCCCAGCCATAAGGAACACATTCTATAACATATCTTATTCTAAAATCAGGGTTTAATAAGATAATATTAAGGCGCTCCCAATTCGGGCACATGCCACTGAATTTCTTTTAACCTTTCGCAATTATAGCACAATCCTGGAATGACCACAGTCAGAAGTTGTAGCAGGGACTGAGCCGCTTGAGTTGTTTTTCCAAGAGCAGAGTTCTCATATGGTGTGAGTGGCCAGGAAAGTGGTTGCTGAATTATGGAAGATACACATGTAGCCAATTAGATGAATAAAGTTGAGTGAATGAACTCTTGGAAGCTAAAACAAACAAACAAAACCCTAAGAAAACCCGACAACAACAAAACAAAACCCAGTAAAAAGCAAAAGTTAAAGCTTCCACAGCTATTTCCAGTAGCTGGTTCTGAAGAACCTTTTTGTACTTAGACCTTTGGGTACTTTGTGGGAAGACGGCATGCAGTGGTCCCACATCTGACATTTTTGTTCCCTTGGGCTGATGTCAAACATATCCTATCGGCTTTAAGTGGGGTTATGTTTGGTTATGTTTTGTTTTGCTTTGTTTGTTAAACATAACTTTCTTAGTTACTGTCTTATGGTCTATTGGACTTAAATGAACCCCTGAAACTGAAACTCTGACTTTTTGCTTTAACTGAAACCTGAAACCCAAGAGGAAGGTGATAAAGATTGAAAAGACAGGCAATTTATTATCCGTAGATTCATTGACCTCCTAATTGTCTTTAATTCCTAAATATTTTAAATGCATTGTTTAAACATCTGCAGCATACAAGAATTTAATGCGGATGCTAAGGCTTAGAAAACTTGTTTCTGTTCTGAAATCCTTTACAGTTCCACCTAGTATTAAAGGAGGGAATGTCACCACAGAAATTTCAGCATTGATCAACAGCATAATTAAACTGGAATGTGAAACGCGGGGACTGCCGATGCCTGCCATTGCTTGGCATAGGGATGGCCAGCCAGTCATTCCCAGCTCCCAAGCACTTTATATTGATAAAGGACAATTTCTTCATATCCCTCGAGCACAGGTCTCTGATTCAGCAACATATACATGTCATGCCACCAATGTTGCTGGAACTGCTGAAAAATCATTCCATGTGGATGTCTATGGTAAGGAGAAAATATATGATTTCACCATATGACTTTCTGTCTATGCTTTTTAATACGCCAACGTCTAATTCACTCACTAATAATATCCTAGAAGGCTTCATTATTTTCAAAATGCATGGATAGGAATTGACAGAATTGTCCCATGATTTAGAAAAATAGTTTAAAAAGCTACAGTTAACAAGAAGTGGCCCATTCATTTGCCAACCCTTTGCCCATGGCACAGGGGGCATCTAGACCATTTGGTTTTTATGAAGAAGGCAAAGTAGTTGTTAGGACTAAGATCCTTCTCTACTATTTCCCCTTTGTAAGCCAGACACGGTACAAAGTATCCCACAATATTTAGGATAGCTGCCCATCAACTAACCCAAGAAATTCGTTCCTTAATAGCCTTGAAGGAGACAGACATGTAGCTAGTTTCTATGGTCAAATTACATGAAGACAAAATCCCCTTTATTTCATTAGGATTTCAAAGATGCCTGAAATATTACTTTTTTCTACCTAGTTCCTCCAATGATTGAAGGTGACTTGGCTGTGCCTCTGAATAAGCAAGTGGTAATTGCTCATTCGCTGACCCTAGAGTGTAAAGCTACGGGGAACCCTCCTCCAGTCCTCACCTGGTTAAAAGATGGTGTACCTGTGAAACCCAGTGACAACATCCGTATAGAAGCTGGTGGGAAGAAACTAGAAATCAGGAGTGCCCTAGAAGCTGATCGGGGACAGTATGTATGTGTGGCTACCAGTGTGGCAGGAGAAAAGGAAATCAAATACGAAGTTGATGTCTTAGGTAAATAAGGATGCCACCTTCTGGATTCCAGGTTCACAGCAAAACCTGACCATTTTATTAAATGCTTTTTTGGTTGTAGAACAATAAAAACAGTCTTAGAGAAGGTTCAGTTATCTGTTCAACTCTGGACTGCACATTACTAAGTGGTGGATTTATTATCAGAATCCCAAGATCTAAGTACCCACATAAATATTCCACTGATTTTGATAGGTACACTTTGTATTTTTCAGTGCACCAATATGTTTTACATCTATGACAATATCTGATTGCAGTGAGTGAAAACATGGTCTTCTGTCTTGAGTACTATGCTATATCTAGTGCAGGAAATAGTCTCTGGGCCTTGGGAAGTCGTCTTGCAGTGTTTTTAGTCTCCGTTTCTCTGTAAATTGAAAGCTTTTTGAGCAGAGGTCCAATTTTTGAGGTTCTCTTCTTATTATTAAAATAAGCAACATAAAATATGAACCAACTTTATATTGAGACGGTAGCAGCAGTACCAATGTGCTAGATTAATTGAGAAAATTCCACAGCATGTCAAAGATACATTCATTGATCTTAGCAAGTGTGTATGATAAAATATATTTTCCATTTCAAATCCCTTTCGTGTATCAGATTCCTAGGATATTTGTCAGCCTTCTGAACTGCAACTTAGTATTGCTTAAACCACTGGTGTATTTTTTCTGGTGTACATACATTTCTTTCTATGTTACATCTCTGTTGTTTTCTAGTGCCACCAGCTATAGAAGGAGGAGACGAAACATCTTACTTCATTGTGATGATTAATAACTTATTGGAGCTAGATTGTCAAGTGACAGGCTCTCCCACACCAACTATCATGTAAGAGTTTTGGTATGTCTTCTAAATACCTCCCACTTCTTTATTTGAGCGTTTTAGGTCTATCTTGAAAAATTTCTGTGTCATTAAAAGGTGGCCATATAAAGTTACATTTTTCATGTTCCTCTTTTAAAAAGACATACTCTATACACAAGGCAAATTTTGCTTAATAATCACATCATCTTTCAATCTGTTCAACTAGAGGAATTCCATTTATCCTCCTAGAAGTGACATTTTCAGTTCATAGAGACAGACTAATAAGCAGTATCTGTCAGATCTTCTTGAGGCACACAATAAAAAGAAATGTACTGGACATTATTAGGAAAATAGAGGAAGCCACCATGCATACGTGTTTACCAGTTCTTTTTTCTCATTCTGTCGTTCACAAAGCATTTCGTGAATACTTACCTTCATTTCTAAGGTGCAAGACATGCAAAGGAACAGTTAGTCAACTAAAAGAATAAAATATGCTACTAAACAATTACAAAGTAAAATGGAAAATGATAACTCCTGTGAAATGTGAAAATATGCTCTATGATTTCAGGGTTTTATTTTGCAGCTATTTTAGGAATGTATTCTCTTTGCTGGTTAATGTTATTTAAACATTTGAAGTGAATACACTTTAGGGACACTTCCCTCTGTTTCTTCAACATAAATAAAAGAATGAAGGAAACGCAGAGCTACTGGGTTTCCAACACCATGCTAACTTCTGTGTTGGACCAGGTTGACTTTTTTCTTTCCCACATTATAGTTCATTTTACAGAGTGAGCAAACAGGGAATTAGGCAACTATGCAGTTGAGAATTTACATATCTATGTATGTGTAGAAACATTTAATATATCGATAAATCTAGTTCCTCTAAGATATGCACACACACACACACACATACACACACACACATATCTTTTAGGAACTAAGTTATTTAAAATACATCTCCAGACTTCTTTTTGCCTTGTTTCTATAGGTGGCTAAAGGATGGCCAGATAATTGATGAAAGGGATGGATTCAAGATTCTACTAAATGGACGCAAATTGGTTATTACCCAGGCTCAAGTATCAGATACAGGCCTTTATCGCTGTGTGGCGACAAACATCGCTGGTGACCACAGGAAGGAATTTGAAGTTACTATTCATGGTATGCTGAAGAAGGGACATGATCATTATATTTAAAATTAATTTATGCATTGTGTCATTATTTAACTCAGATGTTAGCTTAGGAATCTAGATAATTCTTGAGTTGTGGAAAGCAATATAAAGGATGTTAAAAAATAACAGATTAATCTTAAGGCGCTTTACTGACAGCGACTTAACCAAGAGATCTATGTAAATTAATATAAACACTTCAAATGTTAGGAAGTGTATTCTACAGAGAATTCTACTTAGGTTTGAGGAATGAAACCTAATTAGATAGAATAGGCAGGCAGTGAATTCCAAGTAAAGGGCTTGTGTCAGCTCTCCAGGGTTAACCAGAACAGGAGGGAGTGTGAATAAAGTCATTTCCAGAAATGGGGGCTAAGATGTTATGCAGGATCCAGGGTAGATAGGGGTATTCACAGAACTGGCACAGAAGACTCAGAACCATTAGTACGATGACAGAGACAACCCTTGGCCGGGGCATTATGTGTCTCGCTTGCCTGCCAATTGGGAAGGGAGGGGCAGCAATGAGAAACTGGGGAGCCCTTTAGAAGCTCTAGCAGAGGTTTCTATGAACATCAACATTTTCCCCCTCTGTCCATGCAGACTTTTTTTTTTTTTCTGCTTTTTCAATCCTGGGATTGAAATATAGCTAACCCTGTTTCTCAGTCTCAATTCCAATTGCTGAGGGAGGGAATCTGGCAGGTCCAGCTTAAATCATGTTCCCATTCTGTATTCAGTCAGCCTTGCTGGGGTCAAAGAGTCATGCAGTGTACATACAGGTAGAGGAAACCTACCCTGATTGAACGAGGTAGTTCTAGAGAAAGGGAGGATCAGAACAGATTGGGGAAACACACCAAAAGTTATAAGCGAAACATGTGGATTGTAGTTGCCATAAACACATCTTCTTTGGAGAACTAGAGATCCATACTTAAGAAAGGAAACTGTAAATTAAATGCATGGGATAAAATTATTTCATTGTTTCTTAAAATAAGAATTTTCCCTTTTCTAAATTTTAAAGTTTTGGGTTCTTGTATCCAGATTTTTAAGTACTTGATCCCACTGATTATGGTTTGTGTTCTCTGCCTCCCTCACTCTGTCCGTCCATTCCTTCCCACTCTCCTTCCTTCCTTCCTTTCTTAAATTTAGTTCCTCCAACAATCAAATCCTCAGGCCTTTCTGAGAGAGCCATAGTGAAATACAAGCCTATCACCTTGCAGTGCATCGCCAATGGCATTCCAAATCCATCCATCACATGGTTAAAAGATGGCCAACCTATTAACACTGCCCAAGGAAACCTTAAGGTAAGTATAAATATTGTTGAGCCCCAAATGTGAAATCTACACGGATCTTCCCAGAACTAACACATTCTTCTTTCTGAATTGAGATATTCCTGTTGGACAGGTGTTAGAGAAAATTTATCAAAATAATACGTTTTCCTTAGAGTTTTTTAGAGTTTATCTTAATATTTTGATTTGAAGAATGGAATTCATTAAAGACTAATAACATTAACAATGATAATTTTAATGTATTTGTTGATATTTTTATTATTTCAATTTATGCCTGTTTTAAATACTGAAAAGCTGGTGTCTTGTGGGTGAATGAATGGTGTTCATCATTACTGACTTGGAGTATCTCCAATATACCATAGGATAAGATTAAGATAAAATAGTATCTACATAAACCTAAGTGCAATAAGTCTTTAAAAAATCTTAACTAGTTTATAAGCTTTTTAAGATGGCAGAGATTCAGTCCGAATAAATTCACTTCTATACCCTTCAATCTGAGTATAATTCCTGGCATATAAATGTACCTCATTACATATTTCTGGATAGATAGATAGAGTGATTGATTTATTTCACACTTAGATAATCTAAATTATCCATTTAAAATTCTGAATCAATAGATTTTGCTACTAGGATCAAGATACTTGATTAATGCGGACTTGAATTTTGCTTGTAGTAAGTTTTCAGTAATGAAGAATGTGTTGAGTTCTTTCCCCAGTACAAATGATGGGTATCTGCTCATTTATTATTCCTATTCCAAATCCAATGGAACTAATCTTATACATTCATGTTAGTGAGAGATTCATTATGAAGCCTTAAAACATACAGCAGGGAGATAGTCATTTATTGCACCATCATATAGAAGTTTAATTGTAAGCTGTAATGAGTAACTTTAAGAGAAAATATGAAGTATAAGAACAGATAATGTGGAAAGACTTTAGGTATTAGGTAATTCATAGAGAAAGCCTTTGAGCAGATCTCTGAAGAATACATAGGAGGAGTTCAACAAGCGAATTAATGGAAGAAAACAGAGTAGGGTATTCCAGAGATCTGTGTGAGCAAACAGCTTAAAGTAAAGGAGCATGATACTTCCGGAGGACCTGACAGGAAGCCACTGGACTGAAGAACAGAGCAGGATGAGGTGGTATTAGAAGGGACAAGGGAGTAGAAGACATTTAAGTAATAATAATGGTTTTATTTTTACTTTAAACCAATGGGAGATCTTTGAAGAGCTTTAAGAGAGTAGTGACATAATCAGATTTTCATTTTAGATAGTTACTGGCCCCAATAAAGTAATGAAGACATTTAAAGTAGATATATGGGCGGGGATGGTCCAAAACAATACTGTAAGGAGATCCTGTACTCACCTCCTCCCACAGACACACCAAATCTACTGCCATGTACAGAACAGTTCCCTCTGAAAAAGATTTGAAAACTAGCCGAACTGTTCCTCCACAACAAAGGATAAAAGGGCAACATCAAGATGGAGAGAAGAGGCAGAGAAACAATCTTGCTAAAAACCATACCATACCAACTCGCTATAGGGAGGGATCTCACAAGTCTGCAGCTTCTCCCTGAGGAGCATGGGGTTCACTCCCTCTGTCAGGCATTACAACCCTTGGGACCTGTACTGGAGAGACAAGCCATAAAATGCCTGGCTTTGGAAACCAATGGAGCTTACATCCAAGAGACCCAAAGGACTGTCATGATCTGAGATACTACTTTTAAATGACTCACATGCAGACTTACTTACTCTGCGGCCTAGTCCAAAAATTTGAAAAGTGCCTAGACTAGACTATATGTGAAGGAGATTCATTTGTTAATTTTAAAGCATCTGCCAGAAGGACAGGGACCAATAGGGACTTTCTCCAGAACAGAGGTGCTGTCTGTCACCAGTTTTGCACTCTCCCTTCATCTTGCTAGTAAAAGCAGATGTGTGCAGACACAGTAAATTCCCACTGCCTTGCTAAAGTGGAGATGGGGAGGGTGGTGCTCTGTCTCCCAGCATTCTTCACCTGCCTTGCTAAAACTGCAGGCATGTCTCACCCCAGGTACTCTCCCACTGCCTCATTAAAGCTGACAGGCAAGCATGGCCCACACAAGGGACACCCCTTGAATGCCTGCACCCAGTAGTCCGAGGGGCTTATGTTGCAGGGCCCTATGGGACAATAACAATAATCAGAAAAGCCATTCTTGGGAAGCTACCACACCCAATGCATTGCACACAATAAACTGGAACACACCTGGTGGTGAAAAAGGCCCATCCGCTTGTCCTGGAACTTCAACATGAGAGACAGACTTCAGGTTTGCCACATATGTAAAGGCTATGAAGGCACTCTCAGGGAGCAAATGCAGGGAAACACCACCTTTGTGTCCCCCTTGGCCTTGCTAGCTCACTGGTACTTCCCAGCAAGGGGCATACACATTTTTGTATACTGTCACTGAGGGGTGACAGCATACCTCATTTTTGTATACCTCATTTTTGCAACTGTCACCAAGGGGACACCTCCAGATCCCCTGGTCTGAAGGGCAGCAGGGTTTACATCTACAGTCCTATGGGACTGTGTATAGTTGTGTACTTTTAAAGTGCTGCCTAGGGATCTGGCTTCTAGGCAGCATGAAACCAGGAGCTGACTGAGATCCCTTTCCTTGGAACACTGATAGGTCTTGGAATACCCTGAGTAACTGGAACCTGTCAAGAATAAATCAGGCTACTTAGGCAGTCACAAAGTCTAAAAGACAACCAAGAGCTAGGGCAGGGTTGAGCAATGAGGTTAATCTACACAAGGCCACTCCTTTAAGACTGGGAATAGCTATTTTGCCTAATACTTAGAGACTCAAGCAAAATGAGGAAACAGGAGTATGTTTCAAATGGAAAAACAGAACAAAACCTCAGAAAATGACCTTCATGAAATGGAAATAAGTAATCTACCTGATAAAGAGTTCAAAGTAATGATCATAAAGATGCTCACTAAACTCAGGAAAAGAACGTGTGAACATAATGAGAACTGCAACAAAAGATAGAAATATAAGAAAGTACCAAGCAGAAGTCACAGAGCTGAAGATACAATAATTAAACTGAAAAATACACTAGGCAGTTCAACAGCTGGTGAGATAAAGCAGAAGGACACATTGGTGACCTGGAAAACAGCAGTGGAACTCACTCAAACACAGCAGCAAAAAGAAAAGAATATATATATATATATATTTTAATGAAGATAGCTTAAGGGACCTGTGGGGCAACGTGAACTGGAATTACATTCACATTATATGGATTCCAGAAGTGGAAGAGAGAGAAAAAGGGGCAGAAAACACATTTCAAGAAATAATGGCTGAAAACCTCCCTAAACTGGGGAAGGAAACAGATATCCAGGTCTAGGAATCACAGAGAATTCTAAATAAGACAAATCCAAAGAGATCCACAGGAAGTGACATTATAATTAAAATGTAAAAAGTTAAAGATAAGAAAATCGTAAAAGCAGAAGAGAAAAGCCATCTGTTAGGTGCAAAGGAACCCTGCCCCCATAAGACTATCAACTGATTTTTCAGTAGAAATCTTGAAAGCCAGAAAGGAATAGCATGATATATTTGAAGTGCTGAAAGGGAAAAAAAAACTTCCAACCAAGAATATACTACCCCTCAAGGTTATTATTCAACTGAAGGAGACTAAAGAGATTTTTAGAGAAGTGAAAGGTAAAAGAATTCATCATCTCTAAACTGTCCCTACGAGAAATGTTAAAAGGACTTCTTAAGCTAAAAAAAAAACAAAACAAAACATATTAACTTGTAACAAGGAAACATATGAAAGTAAAAATGTTATCAGTAAAGGTAAAGGTAGTGGGTTAATTACTTATAAAGCCAGTATGAAGATAAAAATCAAAAACAGTAAAATAAACTATAACTACAATAAATAGTTTTGGGAGATGTAAAATATGACATCAAAAATAAAATATTGTGGGGGTCCAAAAATATGGAGTTTTAGAATGCATCCAAACTGAAGTTGCTATCAACATTAAAATGATCATCCTCTATGATTAAATGGAATTTACTCCAGGGATGTAAGTATGTTTCAACATTCACAAATCAACCAACGTAATACACCACATTAATGAAATGAAGGATAAAAATTACATGATCATCTCAATAGAAAAAGCATTTGACAAAAGTCAACATCCATTTATGGTAAAAACCCTCAACAAAGGGGGTATAGAGGAAACATAGCTCACCATAAGTAAGGCCATATATAACAGGCCCTCAGCTAATATCATATTCAGTGGTGAAAAACTGAAAGTTTTTACTCTAAGATCAAGTTCAAGACAAGTATTCCCACTCTCACCACTTTTATTGAACATAGTATTAGAAGTCTTATCAAGAGCAATTAGGCAAGAAAAAGAAATAAAAGTCATCCAAATTGAAAAGTATGTATTAAAAAAATCTTGCAGACTTCACCAAAAGAGTGTTAGAACTAATAAATGAAGTCAGCAAAGTTGTGAGGTACAAAATCAATATACAAAAAGTGGTTTCATTTCTATACATTAATAAGTTATCAGAAAGAGAAATTAAGAAAGTAGTCCATTTAAAATTGCATGAAAAAGAATAAAAAGAAATTTAACCAAGGAGGTGAAAGTGAAAGTCCTGTGCACTAGAAAATATAAGACTGTGATGAAAGAAATTGAAGAAGACACAAATAAATGGAACGTTATCCCATGACAATGGATTGGAAGAATTAATCTTGTTCTAATGTTCCTATCACCCAAAGCAATCTACAGATTTGGTGCAATTCCTATCAAAATTCTAGTGGCATTTTCCACAGAAGTAGAATGAACAATCCTAAAATTTGTATGGAACCACAAAAGTCCTCAAGTAGCCAAAGTGATCTTGAGAAAAAAAGCAAATCTGGAGGCATCATGCTGTTTTCAGACTGTATGACAAAGCTGTAGTAATCAAAAACAGTTTGGTATTTGCATAAAAACAGATACATAGATCTATGGAACAGAATAGAGAGCCCAGAAATAATCCTAGACATATATTGGTTGGTTAATTTATGACAAAGAAGTCAAGAATGCACAATGGGAAAATGATACTCTCTTCAATAAATGATGTTGCAAATATTGGACAGTCACAGGCAAAAAAATGAAATCAGAATGCTATCTTAAATGCTATGTAAAAATCAGCTCAAAATGGATTAGGGAGTTGAATGTAGAACCTGAAACTACAAAACTCCTCTAAGAAAATAAAGGTAATAAGCTTCCTGAAAACAGTCTTGGCATTGAATTTTTAGATCTGACTCCCAAATCAAAGACAACAAAGGCAAAAATAAACAAGTGGGACTACATCAATCCAAAAAGCTTCTGCACAAGAAAGGAAACCACCAACAAAATAAAGAGGCAACCTATTAAATGAAGGAAAAATTGTAAATCATATATCTGATAAGAGATTAATATTGAAAGTATGAAAAGAGCTCAACTTAATAGTAAAAACATGAGCAATCTGATTAAAAAATGGGCACAAGATATAACTAGACATTTTCCAAAGTCATATAATGTACAACAGGCACATGGACAAGTGTTTTATATCAGTAATTATCAGGGAAATGCATATTAAAGCCACGAGGCACCACATCCACCTGTTTGAAGACTGTTATCAAAGAGACAAGAAATAAGTGTTGGTAAGGATGTGGGGAAAAGGGAACCTTGGTGTGCTGTTGGTGGGAATTTACATAGTGCAGCCACTATGGAAAACAGTATGGAGAGTCCTCAAAAAATAAAAATCAGAGTCACCATTTGATTCAGCAATTCCATTTCTGGGTATTTATCCAAAGAATATGAAAAGCCTAACTCAAAAAAGACATACGCATCCACATGCTCATTGCAGCATTATTTATAATAGGACTTGCAAACAACCAAAGTGTTCATCAGTAGATGAATGGATAAAGATATCACATACACACACGAGAATACTATTCAGTCATTACAATAAAAGAATGAAGTCTCACCACTTGTGACAACAAGGATAGACCTTAAGGGATTATGCTAATTGATATGTCAGACAGAGAAAGATAAATACCATGTGATTTCACTTATATATGGAATCTAAAAAACAAAAGAAACAAAACTCATGGATACACATAGAACAGATTGCCAGAGGAGAAGGGAGTTGAGAGGTGGGCAAAATAGGTGAAGATGGTCAAAAGGTACAAACTCCCAGATATTAAGTAAATAAGTCATGGGGATATAATTACAACATAGGGACTATACTCAATAATACTATACTGCATACTTGAAAGTTAACAGGTGAGTAAGTCTTCTAAGTTCTCATCACAAGAAAAAAATGTGTTAACTTTGAAGACTAGACTTGTGGTGATCACTTTGCAGTGTGTACGAATATCAAATTAAGTTGTACACTTGAAACTAATACAATATATGCCAATTTTACCCCCAAAAATAAATTTAAAAATATAAAGAGTAGATATGTGGGAATCTGTTAGGACTTACTCATCTAGAAGAGAGAGGATATTGAAATTTGAACTCACATTCCAGCCATAAAGATGAGGATATATGGATATATTTGAGAACTATTGTTTCAATCATTAGAACTCAATGATAAGTTGCATACGAAAGTTGAGGGAGCAGGAAATATCAAGGAAAACTTGGGGAAACTAACCTATACAGATGTGTATCTTATGATGTCATTCAGTGAGACAGGAGACTTTGGAGGACAACTCATTTAGAGGCAAAAAAAACCTAGATTTAAGTTTTAGAGTTTGAGAGGTTAAGTTGACTTTGAAATAAAGTGGAGGTCAGGTCTCATGGATTATATGCTCCTGGTGCTCAAAGGAGAGTTCTGGCTGGAGATATTGACACATAGTGATATTTGAAAGCATAGACATGAAGGAGTTAATCTAAGGGAAGAGTAAAGAGTGAGAAAAAATAGAAGAGAGAACCGACTTCATCCAGAGTCTTAAAAAATTATGGCATTTAAAGGCCATGTGCAGAAGTCTAGAAGTGAATATTAATGTATGAATGTGCTGCTTAATGAGTTTAGTACACTGTGGCTGGAGAATAGGTCAAGTGGGAGTTTAGTATGGAGAGCAGATCATTTGGGGTCAGAATGTGGCAAGCCCGGAGAACTATGCTGAGTTCAGATTTCATTCTGGGTAAAGTGGGGAGCTATGAGTGAGCTTTGAAGGGGAACTGGTAAAAGGATCAAATTCGCATTTTAGACAAATTATTCTGGCAATGGTATATAAGATAGATTAACATTTGGGGGAGGTTGGAGACACTGGAATATAAATTAAGAAACTATTATAATCCCACAGTGGTTGTGAGAATGGAAAGTAGAGGGTCTGAAAAACTTAGAGTAGTATAACTAATAGGAGAGTCAGAGTGAGCTCTGAAATCAAGATGACTTGGAGAATAGTTGTGCTCTTAAACAATGTTGGAAACATGCAATGAAAGTAGGTCTGGAGATAGAAGGCAACAGTTAAAAGCCTTGTTTTGGTTGTGTTAAATTTCATGTGCTAACGCATCCAGCAGATTAGCTGGAACAGCAAGTGTGGCAGTTAGGAGAGGAATTGAGGCCAGTACTATAAATTTCAGAGTCTGCACAAGATTCTTCACTGAAGCCATGAATTTGGATGAAAACTATCAGAAAGCTGAGCTTTATGCTTAAGGGACGGGAAGAGGAAGCAGATTCTGTGGTCTCCTAAGAAAGAGATTGTGGGGCACCTGGGTGGCTCAGTGGGTTGAGCCTCTGCCTTCAGCTCGGGTCGTGATCCCAGGGTCCTGGGATCGAGCCCCACATTGGGCTCTCTGCTCAGCGGGGAGCCTGCTTCCCTTCCTCTCTCTCTCTGCCTGCCTCTCTGCCTACTTGTGATTTCTGTCTGTCAAATAGATAGGTGAAATCTTTAAAATTTTAAATAAAACAAAATAAAGGTTGAATCATGGCAGTTTAATATGATTTGACCTTATTAAAAAAAAAAAGAAAGAAAGTCAGAGATTGAGAATGAAGGACATTTTTGTTATCTTCAACACAGATACAGAGAATAGAGTGGTTCAGGAGTCGGGGGTCAGTAATGCCAAATGCTGTAGATGGTGAAAGAGAAGATGAGCTTACTACATAAGGTGCTGGATATTGTGATTAGAAGCTATTGAAAACCTCTGAATAATCAGTTTCAAAGAATAACCACTGAATCACTAGTTCCAAAATGGTGAAGTCTAGTTACAATAGGTTTAAGAGAGAAATGAGGAAAAACAATCAGGAAGAAATTTATCTGCACTACCATTACTCGTATTTTATAATTTCTATTGTTTTTCTGGCCCCCATGACCATTTAATCAAAAAAGATTGTTGTCTTAAAAGTATTTATGAAGTGTTACATAAATGTAACCATATTTTTTTTTTAAGTAGCTTAAATTTTCATCACATACCTCATGGTTCAGTGCTAAAGTCTTTTGTTCAGTGAAGTTTTATGACTGTACCAGCAGTTTGGCCTTTGGTTACTTTATTTTGTGTTCCAATGAATAAGAAAATTTTTCAATCAAATCAGTCTTTTTTTTTTTTTTGGTACAATGAAGTGATCTGGTTCTATCAAGAGATACTTAAGATCGGCTAATTAAATAGCATAAATTTAAATGAATTTGTCAATCTCAGCAAATGCTTTCAAGTTCAGTGTAAAGAACAAAGTGCTGCCATGCTTTCTGCTTCCTGTTAGATCCAGTCTTCTGGTCGAGTTTTACAAATTGCCAAAGCCCTGATGGAAGATGCTGGCAGATACACATGTGTGGCAACCAACGCAGCTGGGGAAACACAGCAGCACCTCCAGCTACATGTCCATGGTAATGTCATTCCCATCTTAACAAAAGAACATTTCTATTTTTTTTTAACATGATGGGTCATTTTTATTGAATTACACTGTGAAAGAAACAAGTGTTTATTTTCATCTGTGTGAAAAAAATAGTTTTTTTAAAATCATTGTTGTAATTATAATTGCTCATATTAAGATAGCTGTTCGTCAAGATATCTGTCAAGGGGCGCCTGGGTGGCTCAGTGGGTTAAGCCGCTGCCTTCGGCTCAGGTCATGATCCCAGGGTCCTGGGATCGAGTCCCGCATGGGGCTCTCTGCTGAGCAGAGAGCCCACTTTCCTCTCTCTCTCTCTCTCTCTCTCTGCCTGCCTCTCTGCCTACTTGTGATCTCTCTCTGTCAAAAAAATAAATAAAATATTAAAAAAAAAAAAAGATATCTGTCAAGATCGCCAGGTTGCCAAATAGGATTCGCTAGAGCTCATAAATAAATAAACATACTACCCTATGTTTTTAATTATTTTAATTCTGTTGACTAATAACTTTGTACAGGAAATTTTTGTTGTGAAGAGAGAGTTGCAGGATTGTTCCTTAGCATTTTCTGTGATTTTCTTTGCTGGCTGTATGAGGGATTTTGATAAGTAGACGCTATCCTTAACTCAAGATCTTCTCTCATGTACTTTAACAAAAAGTCTGGGTGGCCATGGACTATCTCATGAATATTACAGCTTCATAATAAACTTAAAAGATGATTTGACCTTGAATGTGAGACTTCAGATCTCTGGAGTCTCATTAGAAAAGGGTCATGAATTGTAGGCTTGGACTTTCCTGATTAAAGAAGGCTATCCAAGATTTCCATGTATACCTTTTCATTTTCTCTAATCCTTGTGATTGCTTGTTAAATCCTTTATTCATTCACTTCATTTATTCTTCATTCATTTATTCATATATTCACTTTACATTTACTGAATTATTTAACCTAAAAAGATGCTCTAGGATCTAGCTTGATTCCAGTTACATTATCAGTAGGCAATCAAATCTTTAAAAATCTTAAAAAATGAAAAATCTTAAAAAATATTAATCTTAAATCTTAAAAATCTTCAAAAAATGAAAAAGTAAACTGTAAGTGAATGAAAAAATTTTAATTAGACATTACATTCTTCTCATTTACTTCTTTATGCAGTTTATTTTATTTAAATCAATGAGTTTAAAGATTCAGATCATCAGTTCCCTAAATGTTTTTAATAAAACAATGTGTTTTCCCCCTTTCCCCAAATATGAACACCTAATTTATGGATGTCATACACACAAAGCATGTTCCTTAAGAGGACTTTAATTTTTCATTTACTGATTGACTTAAAGGCCAATATCTGATTATAACTATCTTGAAATCAGCTTAATTGAAATTGACCCTGCTTTCCCTTAAGTTACTTTGAATTTACCTTGTTCCTCATAAGGCCTTCTGTCTCTAGTGTTTTCTGCCAGCTGTCTCCAGCACATACTGAGATTTCCACTTCCATCTAAGAGTGTTCTGTGGGGGGGCTTACTTTCCTTTCCCCATTTTCCTACCCAAAGGCTCCTTTTCTCATCATTGTACAGGCTATTTATCTTTTCCCTTAAAATAATTTCAGTCCTTATCTAGTCTCCGTTGTTGGTTAAAAGGAAACAATCACGTGGGATAACGTGATGTGCTGCCATCATCTCAGGCCCCAGAGTCAGACCAATTGTGGTTTAAATTCTATGCTAACCATGATCTATGTAACCTTTAGTCAACCATTTAATTTCTCTGGGTATCTGACTTACAGAGTGCTTTGGGGGTTTTGAGGTGTTAGATGTAAAATATTTCCCACTTTTACTGTCTCCAGTGGTATCAAAAAGAAGGGTGTTTTTGTTCTCTAGACTGGATTAAAATATTAAATGAAGACTGTATATTGAAGGACAGAGTATGTTTCTCTAGAGCTGGAACAAACCAAACTTCAGTGTTCATAAAAATCATATGTATTACATGTTAAAAATACAGCTTCCTGGGCCCAGTTCCAGATCTCCTGAAACAGCTTTCTGATGCAAGTGGTCTGTATGTCATTACTCAGAGAAACATTGGCCCAGACTTTAAGAACTGGCTTAGAGACTTATTAATGTAGTCAAAAATTATTGAAAACCAGAGTTCATGAAAGAAATTAAGGATTCCATCAAAAACAAAGCAACAACAGAAATAAACAAACAAACAAAAAAAACCTCCCAGAGTCAATACCTAAGAAAACACAAGTCAATTAACCTACAATCTGAATATGGTAACAAAATATATGTTAGCAAGGATTGTGATTAGGGTACACACCTATACAGAAAATCATCAGAGAGAGGGGCAACAAGCCAGAAGACATCTGAGGTAATGTGAAAAGAAACAGAAGGTTAGTCACTGTAAGGATTTATTAAGTGCTACCATATTGGATGGAGAATATAAAACAATCTTCTTGATACAAATCACAAATGAAATAGAGGTAAGATACGTTATAGTACCTGAAAATGTTTTACTAATATGACCTTGACTTGTTCAGATAACAGGTCACCAATCTGAAAGGAGACTAAATGATGAAGTAAACTTCTAATATAATACTAATTATGATCAACCTGAAGGGAAGTAATTGGCCACTGTACAGGAATCTGGACAGAAAGCTGACATATCACCTTGGCACTCCTGATACCTGATGTCACATTGGATGTAAATGGCTCCCAACTTGATTCTGTCCCCTTCAATACTTATATTAATAACTTCAGAGTGAATTGGAGAAGTTAATAAAAAGTGTAGAAATTTCTAAAGGATTAGTTGACCAAAGATTTCAAAAAGATTTCAGAAGTTAAAATGACAAGTTAATCATGTAAAACACTACGTAAGAACAGGTTTGGAGCAGAGTGGCTTAAAGACACCACACATTGAAATACTAGAGATATCAATGGCGTTCTGCAATTACTATAGATACAATCATTCAATTTCATAAGAAAGCTAAGTAACCTTAAAAGTAGGTCATATTACAATATAAACAATAAGAAAGGAGTTAGCCCTGTTATACTTTCACTCTCTGAATTCTTCTGAAGTGTTATATCCATTCCTGGTGCTGTATATTAAGAGGGACATTGAAATATCTATAGAGAAGCAACTATCATTTAATTTATTTTTAAAAAAATAATTTATTTAACCAATCTTTAGTTGCTTTCTGAGGAAAAGAAACTCAGTTTTACTGATGGGTTAACACATTTAGCAAATGAGCATTTACTATAATTCGCATCCAACTGTATTCAATCCTAAGAAATTCAACTTTACAATTGTTTAGTATTTTCCTTTTTTATAAAAAAAAAAAAAAGATTGTACATGCTTCCATTCTTTGCAAGCACTTAAAAAGTGTTTTCAAAAGGCTAAGTAAGGGTGAATTTTCTCCTGGAAAACATAGAAGACTAAGTCATAATCATGAGGAGAGGAACATTCTTATGATCCCCTAGGTTTCTTAGGGGAAGTTCAGTCCATTATAGAAGGCAGAGACTCTCAGTAGGTGGTCCTCTTTAATCATCAAAGTTTCATAATTCTGAAAGTTCTAATTCTCTAGACCAAACTATGAAATTTTATCTAAACCTCGGATATTTGCCAAGTGAGACAGATGTTTCCACAAACAGATGATTACTTGGAGTTTAATGTCTCAAGCATTCATTACATCTGCACTTAATTATATCCTAGGAAAGAGTAACCAAGGTGAAACACCCAAAAGTGGCATGTTGTGGTTAAAAGCATGGGCTTTGAATTTGTGTCCCTGTACTGCCAAGTAAAACATGAGGACAATAGGCTTAGATACTAACTTTTTAAATCTGTTTTTTCATCTGTAAAATGGGAAGGATAATGATAATATAATTGGAAGGTTGTTGTGAGGATTGAATGAAAGACTACATATGCTTACAAACTTATAAACTTAGCCTGGTGCCTGGTTTCTAGTTATCATCTGTAAATGGTAGGCTAACACCTGTTTTGGCCAAGTGGATATTTGGGTTTGGCCCTTCTCACAGCACCAACATTCTCAAAATGTATCTGAAGTTCTGGTGGCTTTACTGTTGGCCAGGAACCATCTTGGGTCTCTATTAGTCGTCTGGTGAAAACATTAGTAGAGCACCCCTTAATTTAATTTTATTATTCTGAAGTATTTGCTTGGCTAACATCTGCTAACACCCACTTAAGAAATGTTCTTCTATCGTTTCTGTCTTTTGCTTAATAGCTCGCTCACTTGTGACCTAAAGGAGACTTGAGAATGTTGTGGGGAATTTTTTTCCTTTTTCTTTTTTTAATAGATAAATTCAGAATTCTAGTATTGTCTTAGTATAAATAAATTTATTACCCATTATATCATAATTTTGGTGGTTGGGTGGGAATAACTCACTTTTAAATCAGTTATGTATTCAATTGAATTTAGGATATGAAAAAGTCAACACACCTGTGAGTAATTAAAGTCATAGGTAAAGTTTTGCCCATGATATGTTCAGAAGCAGGTATTGTGGTTTTGGGATGGTAATGCTCATGCAGCTTTTGGAAGAAGGAGAATGGAGGAAAAAACCCAACAAATTGAATATAATCCAACCTCTTGCTTGGAGTATGCAGACTTTATTGTTACCATAAGATCTTGTTACCTTACTAATGTTTCTGTCTCAAACAGTGCTCATTGAAATTCAAAACTGCAAGATGATTCTTTTAAATTCTAGAAGGAAATTATATATATATATATATATATATATATATATATATATATATATATGGATAAAGATGATGTCATATACATACATATATGTGTATATATATTATATATATATATATAAAGATGATGTCATATACATACATATGACATCATCTTTATCCATTCATCTGTTGTTGAACACTTAGATTGTTTCCATATCTTGGCTATTGTGACTAATGGTCTAATGAACATGGCAGTAGATATGTCTCTGAGATACTATTTCATTTCCTTCAACTATATGCCCAGAAGTGGGATTGCTGGATCATATGGAAGTTCTATTTGTCATTTTTTGAAGAGCCTCCACAATGGCAATAGCAATTTACATTCCCACCAACAGTGTACAAGGGTTCCTTTTTCTCTACATCCTCACCAACACTCATTGTTTCTTGTGCTTTTTATAATAATCATTCTAACACATGCGAGATGATATCTTATTGTGGGTTTGATTTGCCTTTCTCTGATGACAAGTGATGTTGAGCACATTTTCATGAATCTGTTGGTCACTTCTTAGTCTTTTTTGGAAAAATGCCTATTCACATCCTTTGCCCATTATTTAATCTATTTGGTTTTTTTACTTTTGAGTTTATAAGTTTCTTATGTATTTCAGATATATGGTTTGCAAACTTTTCTTCCATTTAGTACATTTTCATTTTCATTTTGTCAATTGTTTTCTTCGCTGTACAGTTTTTAGTTTGCTGTAGTCCCACCTGTTTATTTTGCTTTTGTTGTTTGTGCCTTTGATGCCATATCCCAGAAATCAGTACTAAAATTAATGTTAACTAACTTTCCCCATATGTTTTCTTCTAGGAGTTTTGTGGTTTCAGGTCTTATATTTAAGGCTTTCATCCATTTCAAGTTAATTTTTGAGTACTACACTGTCTTGATTACACTAATTGATTTTCATATCTTAAACCAACCCTGCCTTCCTAGGATTAGACGCTCTTGGTCATGGTGCTTAATTTGTTTTCTCTGTTGCTAGATTCATCTTATTAGTATTTTCTTGATTATTTTTGTCTGTCTTCATAAGGGATATTGGACTGTCGGGTGCTTACATTGACTCTGTCTGTTTTTATTATCATGGTAAAACTAGCCTCTTAGAATGGTTTTAAAAGTCTTCCCTCTGATCTATTTTGAGAGGTTTGTGAAGGATTCACATTAATTTTTCTTAAATGTTTTGTAGAATTCCCAGTAAAGCCATTTGAGCCTGGGATTTTCTTTATGGGATGTTTTTTATTACTGACCTAATTTTTATATTTTTATTTATCTATTCAGATTTTCTATTTTTTCCTGAGTCAGTTTCAGTAATTGGTGACTTTCTAGAAATCATCTGTTTCATCTGGATTATCTAATTTATTGGCACACACTTTTTAATAATTCCCTCATAGTCCTTTTTAATTCTGTAAGGTCCATATTAATGACCTTAGTAATAATAATAATGGCCAGTAATGACCATAGTAATGACGAGTTTTTATTCCATGACCCTTCTTTCATTTCTAATTGTAGTAATTTAGTCTTCTCTCTTTTGTCTTGGTCAGTTTATCTAAAATTTTGTCCATTTTGTTGATCTTTTCAAAATATCAGGTTTTGGTCTTATTGATTTGCTCTTTCTTTTTCTTTTGTCTGTTTAATTTATTTATGCTCTAATGTTTATTATTTCCTTCCTTCTAATTGTCTTGGATTTACTTTACTCATCTTTTTTCTGGCTTCTTGAGGTAGAATGTTAGATTATTGATTTGAGATTTGTTTTTGATATAGTTGTTTATAGCTACACATTTTATTCTGATCATTATTTTGTGTGTATCCCGTAAGTTTTGGTATGTTGTCTTTTTATTTAAATTTATCTTAAAGTATTATCTAATATTTCATATGATTTCTTTGACCACTTAGTTACTTAAGAGTGTGTTACTTAATTTCCATATATTTGTGAATTCCCCAAATCTTCTCTTGTTATTGAGTCATAATTTTATTCCACTGTGGTTAGAGAACATACTATGTGTGGTTTTAATCCTTTTAAATGTATTGGGACTTGTTTTATGCCTAACTTACAGTCTGTACTTGAGAATGTAACATTTGAGAAGAATGTGTATTCTGCTGTTGTTGGAGAGAGTGTTCTATGTGTACATGTGGTTTATACTGTTGTTCAAACCTTCTGTTTTCTCACTGATTGTCTATTTAGTTGTTCTACCCATTGAAACTGGAATATTGGTGTCTTCAACTATTATTGTTGAATTATCTGTTTCTCCTTTTGATTGTGTCAGTTTTTATTCCATGTATCTTGAGACTCTATTATGTAAATGCATGATTATAGTTGTTATATATTTTTATGTGTTCACAGTATCATTTAAAACTGTCCTACTTTTTTGCTAGTAATTTTTGTTTTAAAGTCTATTTTGTTCCATATCGGTGTAGCCTCTGTGATTTTTGTTTGGTTATTATTTGTATGGTATATCTTCTTATAATCTTTACTTTCAACCTACTTGCATCTTTGATTCTGAAGTGTGTCTTTTATAGACAACATTTAATTGGGTCATGTATTTATTTTTTATTTTTAAAATCTCTTCTGCTAGTTTGTGCATTTGAGAAGTGTTTAATTCATTTACACTTAATGTAATTATGGACATGATAGTTTTATGGTATACCATACTATTTTTTATATGTATTATGTCATTGAGTTTTTTTTTCTCCATTACTGCTTTTTTATATTAAATAACTAATCTCTTGTGTATCATTTTGTTTATCTTGTTTCTTTTACTATATTTTTTTAGTTTATTTTTTGTAGTTGCCTTGAGGATAACAATTAGCATCTTAATAATATACTATGGATTAATAATTTAATTTCAATTGTATAAAGAGCTTTGTTCTTTTATACTCTCTTCCATTTTCCCTCATTTGTCTTATTATTGCCATACAAATTGCACCTTTATTCATCATGATTCCATCAGTATGGACTTGCAATTACTGATTTATGCTATTGTCTTTTAAATCAGAGAGGAGACAAAAGTTATGCTTGAAATATAGTTTTACTATCTTTACTATTAGTTACTTCTACTAGTGCTCTTTATTTCTTCATGTGTATTAGAGTTACTATTTCTTTGCAACCTGAAGGACCTTTAGTATTTCTTGTAAGGCTGGGGACTAGCAGTGAATTTTCTGGTTTTTTTTTTTATTTGTTTTTTGGTTTTTGTTTTCTCCATGAATGTTTTAATTTCTCCTTCAAAAGGATAGTCTTGGTAGAGATAGAATTCTTTGCTGATAGTCTTTTTCTTTTCAGCAATCTTAATAAGTCTCCCAATGCCAATGTTTTTTTGATGAATAATCAGCTGATAGACTTATTGAGGATTCCTGTACATGATAAGTCACTTCTCTTCCTTGCTGCTTTTAAGATTTTCTCTTTATCATAATATATATAGGTGTGGGTTTCTTTGAGTTTACCCAATTTAGAGTTTGTTAAACTTCTTAAATGTGTGCATTAATGTTTTCATTAATATTGGGGAAGCTTTCGGTGGCGCTTGGGTGGCTCAGTGGGTTAAAGCCTCTGCCTTCAGCTCAGGTCATGATCCCAGGGTCCTGGGATCGAGCCCCACATCAGGCTCTCTGCTCACCAGGGAGCCTGCTTTGTTTCTCTCTGCCTGCCTGCCTCTCTGCCTACTTGTGATCTCTGTCTGTCAAATAAATAAATAAAATCTTAAAAAAAAAATATATATTGGGGAAGCTTTCAACCATATATCTTCAAGTATTCTCTCTACACTTTTCTTTCTCTCCTCCCCTTTGGAACTTTCATTATGCATAATGCTTGATGGTGTCCCACAGGCCTCAGAGTCTCTGTTCTGTTCATTTTTCTTTGTTCTTTTTTCTTTCTGCTCCTAAACTTGGATCATTTCAATTAACCTTTCAATTACTGATTCTTTCTCTTCCAACTCAAATATTTCACTTTTAAATTTTAGACTTTCTATTTGTTTCCTCTCTACAATTTCCAGTTCTTGATCAATTCTCTCTATTTAGTGAAACATCATTCTCCTAACTTCCTTTAGATCTTTAGACAATCATTTCTTTTAACTCTTGGAATGTAATAAAATAGCTAATGAATTTTTAAATATTTATTTATTTATTTATTTATTTATTAGAGGCCAAGGGGAAGAGACAGAGAATATCTCAAGCAGACTCCATACCCAGCACAAAGCCTGACACGGGGCTCAATCTCATGACCCTGAGATCATGACCTGAGCTGAAATCAAGAGTTGGATACTTAACTGACTGAGACACCTAGGCATCACTTAAAATAGCTGATTTAAAGTAATCGTTTAATAAGTTCAATATTGGGCTTCCTTGTGGACATTTTCTCTTGACTGTTTTTTTTCCTGTGCATGGACCATGCTTTCTTATTTCTTTGCATGTCTCCTAACCTTTGTTAAAAACTAGACGTTTTAAATAATATAATATGGCTTGCAATGATGTTCAACATCAAGAATCATCAGAGGAATGCAAATCAAAACATATCCCCTCACACCTGTCATAATAGTTAAAACACAACACAAGAAACAACAAGAATTGACAAAGATGTTGGGGGAAAGGAACACTTGCGCACCATTGGGGGGAATGCAAACTGGTGTAACCACTGTGGAAAACAGTACATAGGTTCCTCAAAAAAATAAAAATAGAATTACCTATGATCCAATAATTCCATTGTTGGGTATTTACCCAAAGAATGCAAAAACACAGGGAGGACTGGGTGGCTCAGTCATTAAGCATCTGCCTTCAGCTCAGGTCATGATCCCAGGCTCTTGGGATCAAGCCCCACACCAGGCTCCCTGCTCAGCGAAAAGCCTGCTTCTACCTCTCCCACTCCTTCTGCTTGTGTTCACTCTCTCACTGTATCTTTCTCTGTCAAATAAACAAATAAATCTTTTTTAAAAAGAATACAAAAACACTAATTCAAAAAGATATATGAACCCCTATATTTATTGCAGCATTACTTACAATAGCCAAATTATGGAAGCAACCCAAGTGTTCATCAATAGATTAATAGATAAGGAAAATGTGGTATTGTAAGATAGATAGATGGATGGTAGAGAGACAGCTGTAGTGGAATATTACTTATCTGTGAAAAAGAATGAAATCTTACCACTTGCAACAACATGCCTGCATCTAGAGAGTATAATGCTAAGTGAAATAAGTCAGTCAGAGAAAGACAAATATGATAGGCTTTTACTTATATGTAGAATTTAAGAAACAAAAGAACAAAGAAAGGGGTGCCTGGGTGGCTCAGTCATTAAACGTCTGCCTTCAGCTCAGGTCATGATCCCAGGGTCTGGGATCAAGCCGCACATCAGGCTCCCTGCTCAGCGGGAAGCCTGCTTCTCCTTCTCCCCTCAACCCTGCCCACTTATGTTCCCTCACTCACTGTGTCTCTCTCTGTCAAATAAATAATAAAATCTTTAAAAAAAATTTTTTTTAAATAAAAGAACAAAGAAAAAGAGATAAACCAAAAAACTGACCCTTAGCTATGGAGAACAAACTGATGGTTACCACCAGAAGGGAGGTGGTCAGGGCAATGAATGAAATAGGTGAAGGAGATTAAGAGTACACTTAACATGATGATCACTGTTGATGTATATAATTATTGAATCACTATATTGTACACCTGAAACTAATGTAACACTATACTTTAACTATACTAGAATTAAAAAATAAAAATTAAAAAAATAATAATATAATGTGGCCATTTTGGAAACCATATTCCTTTCTTTCCATAGTTGTTGTGGTAGTTATAATTGCTGTTGCTGGGTTTTTTGTTTTGTTTTGTTTTTGTCTTCTGTTTATTTATTTAATGAGTAGGTAGAATACTGTTAGTCTCCAAAATGTTCACACCCTACTCTTAGAACTGTGAATATGTTAAATTACATGTCAAAGAGGTATTAAGAATACAGATGGAATTAAGATCGCTAATTAACTGACCTCAAAATAGGGAGATTACCCATGATTATCCAGATAGACCTAGTGTAATCAGAAGGACATTAAAAGTGGAAGGAGGAGTCAGGACTTCAGAGTGATAGGATGTGAAACGATCTTATGAGTCCTCCACACATTACCATTGCTGGTTTTGAAGATAGAGGAAGGGAGGCCACAGCTAAGAATTATAAGTGACTTCTGTAAATTGGAAAAGGCAAGTAAATAGATTCTCCTCTGCAGCCTACAGAAAGGAACTAAGCCCTGCTGAGACATTTATTTTAACCCAGTGAGACTGTGTTGGACTTCTTACCCATAGAACTATAAGATAATAAATTTGTATTGTTTAAACAGTCAAGTTTGAGGCAATTTGTTGTGAAAGCAAGAGGAAACTAATATCATGAGTTTTCTGAACAATTTCTGTGAAGTCTGTTTTTACAGATTGAACATTCCCCTGGGGAAAAGGCTGTTTGCACTAAGCAAACTCTGAATCTGATTAAATAAAGAGAAGTCCTTTGAGTGTGGATTTTGAAGCAAGGGCCAGATAGGTCAAACAGTGACAGTTTTCTAGGAATGATGCTCTTAGGTAGCTCCAAACCCATTCTGCTTATTTCAGTATCTGCTATGCTGCTTTTTCCACTGTGGTTGCTACGCTATCTGTTTTCAAGTTTACTCCTGATCTGTGGAGAGAGTGGTGGGAATAGAGGGAGATAAAATGCCATAAAACTCACTGCTGTTAATGAGATTTCGTTGTTTTTCTTGAATAAACACTTCTTGGATTGTTGCAAGTCTTTGGTTAATTTCCAGAGTTCTGAAAAAGTTGATTTTCACAAATTTTCTAGAGTTCTTGTTTCTTTTATGGAGGAGTGGATTTTTGGAGTTCTTACTCTGCCATTCTTGCCCGACATCTCATCTTTTTTTTCTTTAAGTTCTCTAGGGGAGGAAAAATAGCCAACTCACTCCATACCTCTTACATTTCTTATTCTTACCATAATGTTTTATTATAGCAGTTACATAGTCTGTCAAAGCCTTCAGTGATCACTTCAGTCCAGAAGGCTTCAAGTGAGTATTTAAATAACTGTTTAGAAGGAATGTGCCATGGACTAATTATTTTTCCTTTTCAGTTGGAAAAGTCATATAGCCATATTTAAAGGTCTTTTGTGTTTAAATACCATATTATTCATCTGCATTCAGTGCAGAAAACAGAAACATTCTAGGCATTTCAAGCAGGAAGGATTAACACACCAAATTAAATGCAAACAGATATGAAGGAGGTTTGGGTTCTAGGCTTTGTCTTCAGGACGACCTCCAGAAATACATACCGAGATCTGACCACAAAGACATTTACCCTGAGGACAGATTTTATTATTAACTTGTTGAAAACCAACTTTGAGTTTCATTGCCTTTTGTTGTTCGTTTTGCTTTTTTTTTTTTTTTTTTTTGGTATTGTGTTCTGCTTTAATTTTATTATTTATTTATCCCTGACTTCTTTTGGTTTATTTTATTGGTTTTTTCTGGATTCTGAGTTGAATGTGTAGACCACTTATTCCCTTTTTTCTTAGTTTTTAATATGTTAAAGAGGGCCCTAGGATTTCCTTTGAGTACTATACTGTATAGCAAGTTGACATAGTGTATGTTTTCGTTTTAATCAGTCTCATTCTATTTTATTTTTTTCTTTAAACTTTTGTCTTGATTTCCTCCTTAATGATGTCTGCCCCTTATAAAGAGCTTTTTGTTTGTTTTTTATTTCTACTCATTTTTATTATAGTCTTATTAAATTGTGGTTATAAATGATTTCTTGAGATTTTGCAGCCTCATAATATAGTAAGTTATGAAAATATTCTATGGGCATTTGAAAAAAACATGTATTCTTTGTTAACTTCAAGTGTACATAGACACAAATATACACGCACAGTCTGGATGGGTAATTTATTTTTCAAATTCTTTAAAACTTAATTTTTATTTTACTATAATCAATTCCTGAGAAAGGTGCACTAAAATATACTACCAGATTTTTCAAATTTTTCCTGCTCTTTAGCAACTTCTGCTTTGTTGTTCAATGCATAAAGCATTGCAATTATAACATATTCTTCATGAATCGTGACCTTTTAAGTAATAGAAAGCATGTTGCTTTGTCATGTTTAATGATTTTTGCTCAGTATACCAGTTCGTCAGAAATTGATGTCACCCTGTTGTCTGGCATATGTTTTCCCAGCTCTTTATTGTCAGTATTTTTGTGAGTTTTATATTTATGCTCTTTATCCACTTGGAATTTTTTATTAAAGAAAATAGTGTTGGGGGAACCTGGGTGGCTCAGTCAGTTAAGGGTCTGCCTTCAGCTCAGGTCATGATACCAGGGTCCTAGAATGGAGCCCCACATTGGGCTCCCTGCTCAGTAGGGAGCCTGCTTCTCCCTCTCCCTCTGTTTCCTGGCTCATGCTCTCGTTCTCACTCTCTCTCTCTATCTCAAAATAAATAAATAAAATCTTAAAAAAAAAATAGTGTTGGGGCACCTGGGTGGCTTAGTCAGTTAAGCATCTGACTCTTTGATTTCAGTTCACGTCATGGTCTCAGTGTCAAGGAATAGAACCCCGCATTGGGGTTTTGCTCAGCAGGGTTCTTCTTTGGATTCTCTCTCTCTCTCTCTCTCTCTCCCTCCAACCCTCTCCCTCACTCTCTCTCTATCTCTCAAATAAATAAATCTTTAAAAATAAAAAAATGTTAACCCACAGATGTGTAAACTCTTTGTCTATTGAATAAAAAACTAAGCTCATTCACATTTATAAGCTCTTGATTTATGTAGTTGATTTTTTTTCTTCTTATTTATTTGTCTTTTCTCCTTTCCTCTTCTGTTTTTACTAGATTAATGACTAGATGGATTGCTTGATTGTAAATGGGGTGGAGTTAAAGAGCTCCAGTGTACTAAATGAGTTTAATTTAGCAAATCTTTAAAATGTAGTTTTTCTATAAACTTCAGATACTAACTTATATCTACAGCATCTTCTCAGAAAAAGATAAGGCCTCTAGTTTACTTGTGAGTTTTTCATCCTGACATCCTTCCTATAGTCCTTGAGATAGTGTTAGAAACATAGTGCATTGCTATTCTATGTTATTCCTTTTATTCCTATATGTCTCTCAGACTTTCTTAATGCCTACTTTATTATATGCACATTAAATAATAGAGTAGCATTATCTGTGATGTTTAAAATTAGAAATGTAGTTTTCTATTTATTTTACTAATGATTTAATTATAACTTTTATATCAAAAGACAAAAACTGCTAGTAAACCAAAACCAAAATTCTAATTTTTCTGAAATGGTTTAAGATAGTACTATCTGAAGTAAAGTCAGATAGTTTGAGAAACACTGATTTCCCTTTTACTGGAAGAGTTCAGATGGAATAGCTTACTTCTTGTTAAAGGCAATTCATTATCAGACCAATCAGATTAATTGGAATTTAAAATTAGTCCTTTAACTATCTTTACTGCCCTGCTAATCTATAATTCTGAGAACTTTCCTACTGGGGACAAAAGAAGAACGATCCTGAAAACTTATTAAGATCTTTTAAAGATAAATTTATATGCATTTATTCTATTTTTTTAATTCATGTGTGAGAGAGAGAATGAGCAGTGGGAAAGGGCAGAAGGGGAGAGAAGGGGGAGAGAGAAGCAGACTCCCTGCTCAGCAAGAAGCCCACTGCAGGGCTCAATCCCAGATCATGACCTGAGCCAAATGCAGATACCCAACAGACTGAGCCACCCAGGTGCCCCCAATTTTTTTTTTATCCTGTCCTTCAGTTCTACTTAATAGAATACTTTTGTTCCAAGTATGTCGGTGTATATATGTGAAAGACAGAAAGGAACGATAATTTCCACTGAGCAGATAGTTTCCATTTAGATATCCTACTTATGTGAATTAATTATGTTTGGGCTTCTTATAGAACCGCCTAGTTTGGAGGATGCAGGGAAGATGTTGAATGAGACCGTCGTGCTGAGCAACCCCATTCAGCTGGAGTGTAAGGCAGCTGGAAATCCATTACCGGGTAGGTTTACTTGCGGACTCCTAACTTATTGACATTTTAAGATTTCTGGGAAGAACTAAATCTTTTTTATGAAAACAATATAGTAATTACTAATAAAGGAAAAATCATAAAATACATTCCAAGAGTAAAGCAATGACATGAAGGATATAATTAGGTGGGTGAAATTTTTGAATTTTCATTGCTTCTAACTGCATGAAATAATTTACTCATTTAAACAAAGTAGATATATGTGAATAACTAATTGTTTTATTGTCCTTACTGTGGCCAAACAACCCACAATGGTAGTTTTTTATACATTTATGTTGAAAAACATGTTTTTCTCTAGTGTACGTTGATTATTTTTGTAAATCAATTATTTAATGAGAATAGTATTCTTTTCGGTAATTCTCATCACTGGTAAATAATTAATATGAATCAAAAACAATATAATTTTTTTTTAATTTTTTATTTTACATAAACATATATTTTTATCCCCAGGGGTACAGGTCTGTGAATCACCAGGTTTACACACTTCACAGCACTCACCAAAGCACATGCCCTCCCCAATGTCCATAATTTTTTTTTTTAAGGCTAATATTGTGTACGGTCTTTGGTTTTGATCAAATACATAGACAAAATTTTTACAGATGAGAGGAATATATACAACAAAAAGAAATAGAATTGGTTAAAAGTTTGCTCTCAAATAATATTGACGTTTTAGAGCTCATTTAAAGAATGAGAAATACTGATTTCTCAGTATGATATGATAAATACTTGCTTTATAACTTCATTTTTAGGGCTCTTATATTGGCTTGGCTATTCATGTTTCCCTTAGGCTTACCTGCTCCTCAAAACTAATCCTAAAGACTATGGAGTATTATGCCTTCATCAGAAAGGATGAATACCCAATTTTTGTAGCAATATGGATGGGACTAGAAGAGATTATGCTGAGTGACATAAGTCAAGCAGAGAGTCAATTATCATATGGTTTCACTTATTTGTGGAGCATAACAAATAACATGGAGGACATGGGGAGATGGAGAGGAGAAGGGAGTTGAGGGAAATTGGAGGAGGAGATGAAACATAAGAGACTATGAACTCTGAAAAACAATCTGAGGGTTTTGAAAGGGCGGGGGTTGGGAGGGTGGGGAAGCCTGGTGGTGGGTATTATGGGGGGAACGTATTACATGGAGCACTGGGTGTGGTGCATAAACAATGAATTCTGTTACATTGAAAAGAAATTAAATTAAAAAAAAAACTAATCCTAAAGAAATATTTCAACTGTCTATACTTGGATGATAAGCATAAGAATAAAGCAATTCTTTTTTTGTGTGTGTATATACAAACTTTAAATGTTTATTATTGTGGTTGTTAGTAAGATAATAGTAAGACAACAACACTGTAATATTATTACTAAGCTAAGCTTTAATGGTAAGAAAGCTTATAATTTTTATATAAACCTAAACTTATTTGTATTTCTTCCTTAATATTTCCTTTTTTAATTTAATTGTTTTATTATGTTATGTTAGTCAACATAAGGTACATCATTAGTTTTTGATGTAGTGATCCATGATTCATTGTGCATAACACCCAGTGCTCCATGCAGTACATGCCCTTCTTAATGGCCCTCACCAGGCTCCCCCATCCCCCAGCCCCTTCCCTTCTGAAACTCACAGTTTGTTTCCCAGAGTCCATAGTCTCTCATGGTTCAGCTCCCTCTCTGATTTTTTCCCTTCATTTTCCCCTTCCTTCTCCTCATGTCCTCCCCGCTATTCCTTTTGTTCCACAAGTCATTGAAAGCATATGATAATTGTTATTCTCTGCTTGATTAAGGCAGTTCTTTTTATTGCAATTTGATGGTATCGAGCTTTAAAAGAAAAGACGTAGGGGCGCGTGGGTGGCTCAGTGGGTTGGACCTCTGCCTTTGGCTCAGATCGTGGTCTCGGGTCCCTGGGATCGAGCCCTCCATCGGGCTCTCTGCTTGGCGGGGAAGCTGCTTCCTTCTCTCTCTCCACCTGCCTCTCTGTCTACTTGTGATCTCTCTCTGTTAAATAAATAAAATCTTTAAAAAATTTACAAAAGATGTAAGTAGACAGACTTCTTTCTTCTTCCCCTTACAGCTATTACATGGTACAAAAATAATCGTCCACTCTCAGGCTCCAGCGGTGTGACTTTCTTGAACAGAGGACAGATCATTGATATCGAAAGTGCCCAGATCTCTGACGCTGGCATATATAAATGTGTGGCCATCAACTCAGCCGGAGCGACAGAGTTATTTTATAGTCTGCAGGTTCATGGTTAGTGGCACTTCTAGTTGCATCCTGGGGTAAAAATGCATTCAAAATGATTAAGTGCTTCTGTAAAATTTCAGTGTGAAGATTTAACAGAATGTGTTTTGTCATCTTTATAAAGGTGCCGTGTTCTATAACTGATGATTGTTTTTATTTCCTGACTCCTATTAAAATGCTCTAGTTTCACATGCTGTTGAATTGAATTTCAGTTCAGTTTAGATGAACTGTTGAGTCATCAATGATCTCATCAGTTAATGACAATAACCCTGTTTGTAAATATTATCTATCAAAATCATAGGTTTTGATCAAAGAAAGATTTTAAGTTATTACCGCTAATAATGCTTTCAAGACAACATAGTGGTCTTGGATACAGTGGAGGAAGATACATGCACACACGCACCCAAAGACACACACATCTGACAATCAAGAAATAAAAACATGCTCTGGCATTAAAAACTGGATTTCCCAAACAAAGTAGCAAAACATCCTTTTCCTCATCTGTAAAATGGAGATGTTGACAGTGGAATAGCTATGATTAGAAACTCAAATAAATGATGTGAAAGAACTCACCAAAACCAAACCAAACCATGAAAAACTCACATGTGGAAACACAATGGTAGACATTGTACATTCTTTTCATTATTTTGAGATGAAATATCCTGTGATATTAATATATCTTACTTTTATTTCCCTTTTATTTCTTTTCAGTGCCCCCATCAATTTCTGGCAGCAATAACATGGTGGCAGTGGTGGTTAATAACCTGGTGAGACTAGAATGTGAAGCCAGAGGAACACCTGCCCCCAGTCTGACCTGGCTGAAAGATGGGAGCCCTGTCTCTAGTTTTGCTAACGGGTTACAGGTACTCTCTGTCATGTCTTAAGGATGATCTACCACCTAGTTATTAAATAAGTACAAACAGGGAAAGCTGTTAACAAGATTTAGAGCATAAGAATTGATAAATGTTATTCCAAAATCATACACATTTACTTCCATAATTACCATAGCCACACAGTTGGGATTTCTAAACAATTCTTTAAATGCTTAGACATCTAAGAATTCTTTTGTTTCATATGTAGATACTACATTTTGACTCTTCACTTGTCTTTCTACCTCCCTCCTCATCCCCATTCCCTGCCACCAGCACAAAAGATACCTTGCACAAAGAAGTGTTCATCAACAACAAAAACAGGAATTTCCTCCTAAAATTTGTGTTAAAATGTTTGGAAACATTCATGAATTAGAGAACCATGTAGGGTATATTTAATTTAACAAAAACATAAAGTAATAAAGTAAGGAAAATTAGAAACACAACACTGTAGAAATGAAATTTGAATCTGAGAAAGCAGTTTAAGTGTTCACATTGATTCAAAATTAAAATTATAGAAGCACATCTATCTCATTTAAAGTGTACCTAAATTTTATTTTGCCTAATAGAGAACTTAGTTTTCCCACCATTCTTAGTTTTTCTCAAAAATCCACTGCTTGCAGAATTTGAGACCAGGGAAGATCCAAGGTTAATGTCAGTATTTTAGAAGTACAACTAGACCAACGGGATTAAAAAGTCATTGATGTGACTAGTTAATTTATTTGGTTGCTACTTCGCTATTAATTATAACTTATTTATCCTCCCCAAGAAAATTAGAAGGAAGATGAGCTGCTCTTATTCCCACTTCTTCTCATCTTTCTCCCTGGTGGCTTTTCCTCTCTCTGCAGTAAGGATGGATGAGATTGGACCTTCACTTGATTTCGTATACAGGGACTTGTTTTCAGTGGTTATTACCAAGTTTGGTTCTAGCTTTTCACAGTCTTCTTTCAAAGAGAGGTTAAGAAGTAGATTATATGATGCTTGCCCACTTTAGAATATCCAAGTGGAAAAATAAAATGTCCAAGTGGAAATCTTTCTGGAGGCAAATGTCAATTGATAAATCTCAGAAAATAGGAGGAAAAAAGGCTGTTTATGTATATGTTTCTCAGAGGGGCATGTTGACTATTTACCTATCCTGTCATGAAAAGGTTCTGTCTGGAGGCCGTATCCTAGCCCTGACCAGCGCTCAAATCAGTGATACTGGGAGATACACCTGCGTTGCTGTGAATGCTGCTGGGGAGAAACAAAGGGACATTGACCTCAGAGTATATGGTGAAATATTTTAATAATTATTTCTGTTCTGGTATAGATATGTTTAATTCCTAAAATCATTGAATAAATTAACGAAGTTGTTGACAATAAAGAACCATGAGCAATAGAAACGGTTTTATAGTATCGTTTCAAATCAAATTCTACCTTTCTGCTTTATAGTTGACCTTGTCTGATTTTCCTTTCTTAATGTTCTGAGAAGTTAAAATGCTAGGTGCTGATTTCATAGAAAACTCTGAAGAACATGACTATGGAGAGCAGCTTAGCAATTTAGAAGATATAATCTTTTCACTAAAGGGAGAATTTGTTCAAGTAGCTCTCTTGAGCTATTCTACTCAAAGCCTTGATTTTTTTACTTTTATATTTATAATCAGTATATTTTTTAGTCAATACTATGTCTATGAATTAAAGGCTATTTGGGAAGCAAAAGTTAGGCATAAATTTAGAGAAAATTTGAGGTTTTTTTCTACCTATGATACAGCTATAAGGTACAAAAGGAAATGTCTAATTCTATCACAGCAGAAGTCCTCCTGAACAAAGTTCAGTTCTAATTGGCCTCCATTCATAGGATGTGTTTTTCATTCCACATTTTAGTTTACCTTTGCATTTAGAGCTGTTTTAGGCTTTTTTCATCTTATTTGCATTATATCCCCTGGTCATGGAGTAATGGAATTGTTTTTTCTTGGCCCCACCAAGAGAATCTGGGCTTTTTCTATGTCAATTCCAGTATAATTAACATACAGGGTTATATTAGTTTCACGTGTACAATCCTAGTCCCGCCTCACTTCCAAGTAGTTCACTCCTATATGTGTGTGTATATATATATATATATACACACATATATATACATATATATGCATGTGTGTGTGTATATATATATGTATATATATATATATATTTTTTTTTTTAATCTCCAGACCATGTGGGTTGACTCCTCTTTCTAAGTTTGCCAAAAGTAAATGTAACAATCACAAGTAAAATAAAATCCTAGTTGTTTTTTTTGGTTTTTTTTATTTTTATTTTTTTTTTAATTTTTTATTTTTTATAAACATATATTTTTATCCCCAGGGGTACAGGTCTGTGAATCACCAGGTTTACACACTTCACAGCACTCACCAAAGCACATACCCTCCCCAATGTCCATAATCCCACCCCCTTCTCCCAAACCCCCTCCCCCCAGCAACCCTCAGTTTGTTTTGTGAGATTAAGAGTCACTTATGGTTTGTCTCCCTCCCAATCCCATCTCCACAAGACATAAAAATGACCCAATTAGATTTAAGTGAAGGAACAGACTACCCGGGGTTGGGCATTTTAGTCCCATCTGTTATCTCTGACACAGCACTAGCAAAGCTGAAGGCTGGAGGAGGACCCATGTCAATTGCAGAAGCAATACAAAAGAGGGAACATAGAGAGCCCTTTAGTAGTTTACTGATGTCAGCTGGGATTTTCAAGATCCATTAGACATGTAAGTTAGCCATGTTGTAACAGGATTTTTTTTTTTAATTAAAAAACTAGGATTTTCATTAGTGGAGAATTGGAATGCTGACAATGTGAAATATCCTTAGAGAATGATTCATCAGTCAATCTAAGTCTGTGATACAAAAGCTCCTTCAATAATTAGCAAGCAGAGGGGCATTTGCTGGGTTTTAGTCAGAACTGAAAATCTGGAATTGGCTCCTTCTCTTTCTACATGGGTTAGTGTCAAAAGTATACCAGAGAGAGGAAAGAGCATTGCTATCTTTTCCAGGAGTCATAAAAACGCACATCACTATTTTTTATCATTTGCCAAGGCATTTCTAAAGGTTTTATTTATTTATTTGATGGGGGTGGGCAGGCAGAGGGGGAGGGGAAGCAGGCTCCCTGCTGAGCAGAGAGCCCAATGCTGGGCTCTATCCCAGGACCCTGAGATCATGACCTGAGCCGTCCTGAGTCAAAGGCAGAGGCTTAACCCACTGAGCCACCCAGGAACCCTGCCAAGACATTTCTATACCACTCTTTTGGTCTGAAAACTGGGATCTTTCCTGTTATAACAGTCAGATGGTTAGCCAACATTTACCTGTACTTAGCATTTGAAATACAGATGCCCAGCAAGCAATTAAAGAACTGTAAAATTTCTGACTCGTAATCCGAAATTAGTTTCCAATTTCTGCTCCCCTCTTAGTGTTATTTGCATATATTATATTCCTACGTTTGTAGTAGTAACCTTGACAATCTGGAGTCTCATTGGAGACTAATGAGTCAATTGGAGTCTAATGAGTATTCATTTCCAGTGGCCAATTCCCTTCAGATTGACATTGCAGAGTATGGGGGTGATAAGAAGAGTAGACAGTGGTTAAAATAGCTTTCCTTACAATTGCAAGAGTAGTTCATTAAAATATTTCCCCTTAGTATAAATTCAGGGTATGTTTTACCATATTCTGAGGTGCTAAAATGAGAGAATTCGGTTTTTAAATGATAGAGTTTCCTGTACCTTTACTTTGAATCTAAGCTCAGAGAATTGTCTTGGAGACCACATGTGTTCCAGGAACTTGAGTGTAACCCTGCAGCAGCGCTGATGTTGATAATTGAATTTAACAAGTGTAAGGCATAGAATGAGAATCAGACATGATACCCCCCGCCCCTTCCTAAGCAATATAACCACAAAGCTCAGTAAGGATAACATCTAAGGAAGCTGAGATCTAAAGGGTAGAGGCTTTTCTCTTCTCAGACTAAACAAAAAGTTGGAAATAAAAGGACAGAAAACATAGATGCGTTTCAGTAATATATACCCTCAGCTATAATTAGATTTGCTTTAATTTATGTTCCTTTAGAAACAAATACTCTATTGTTTTTGCATTTTTTCCTCTCAATTTGAAAAAAAAAAAAAAAGTCTGGTTTCTTTTTGAACTTGATTCAATTCATTTAGCCATAAAGAAAAATAATTGGAGGAAAAACATTTGGAAATAAATTAGCATTCTGCTTTCTTGAATTATTTCTGACTTTTACTTCTACAAGTAGTCACAAAGAATCCATGCCCTTTTGTAAATTCTATAAATACGCTAAGATAAACATATTTTTATGCAGTTATGGTACTTTTTGTCCACTGAGACCAGACTTTACTTGAAATTATGTGCAAGCTGTTAAATGTTAGGCTATTTTATTTAGGGCTTTCTGTGCTAAGATTGGTGAATGTATCTTAATTTTTTATAATATCTTAGAAAACATATTATCTTTCATAATATAATATCTTAGAAAACAGTACTAATGGTGCTGATTTTGCTAATATTTTAGCAGCTTTAATCTCAGACAGGTTGGTTATATATCTTTTATCTAATGTGTCACATATTAAAAACAGTCCCACTGTTTTCTGTTCCCCCATAGATTACTCTAAGCTTATCGAGAGCCAGAAGTCTGTGTGTGCCATTAAATGGAGCAGAAGGGACATTAAGAATCTCTGCCCAAGGGCGCCTGGGTGGCTCAGTGGGTTAAGCCACTGCCTTCGGCTCAGGTCATGATCTCAGGGTCCTGGGATCGAGTCCCGCATCGGGCTCTCTGCTTGGCAGGGAGCCTGCTTCCTTCTCTCTCTCTCTGCCTGCCTCTCCATCTACTTGTGATTTCTCTCTGTCAAATAAATAAATAAAATCTTTAAAAAAAAAAAAAAAAAAAAAAGAATCTCTGCCCACATGCTCCATTAGTCTATTGCAGCGATGGCGTTTCTCTGTATCTTGACATCAGTTACTGTGGATACAGCACAGGTGCTGCATCCAGAATTAGTACAAGAAAGTGGCCTTTAGTGTATATGCCTTTCCCTCCATAGAGAAACCTCCTGGTTGCAGAACGGCAGTGTTCGTCATCAAAGCCTATTGCATTCATTGTCATTTTCCCACACGCTGCAAGATCCAGCCTGAAACAGTGGCTCAGAAACCAAAATAACGATCCTTACCACAAAAATCTTGTTTCTATCAAGGCATTTGGAAAGTCCCTAAGGATTCATTTCAGTGCAGCTTAACCTTTCTTATCAAGAGAGGAAAACACTATGAATATGGTACATTGCCTACAATCCTGACTAGTTATGGGATTTAGTGAGAAATAGCCAAGGAAATTCCTCCCTGTTTTTTTCAGAGTGGCCCTTTTATAACAGGCCACTGATTTCATCGTTAGTTTGTGTTTTTTGAATTATTATAAATACAGTCCTGAAAGAGTCCTTGAGAAGTTACGGAGCCCACCCTCTCATTCTTGGCAGGATGTACCTAAACCATCTGAGACAAATGATTGTTTACTCTATATTTTAATACACCCAAGGGAAGGAGATTCCTTAGACTTTTCCAAGAAC
Source organism: Mustela nivalis (assembly GCF_964662115.1). Taxonomy (NCBI): domain Eukaryota; kingdom Metazoa; phylum Chordata; class Mammalia; order Carnivora; family Mustelidae; genus Mustela; species Mustela nivalis. The sequence goes on from NC_139035.1 coordinate 21,399,438, forward strand.
ACATTTCAGCATCTGACAAGCTTGATAGCCAGGGGATTCTAATTTTAATCTCATTAAAATTTGTATGTTATACAGCTGGCCAGGGCTTTCATTTTGTTCTTTATTGTGTCAGTTATCCCACATGGTCTTTATTCCATAGAAAGCTGACAAGGCATCATGGAAAACCAAAAAGAGCTCTAAACTGCCCATCAGAAGACTCCTAGCTTTTCCACAAATTAGTTACATTATTTCAAATAAGTTATTGTCTGTCACCTACTTCATGTTTTACATACCTGTGAGGTGGGACCAGGTGGTCTCTTTCAACTCTATTTTTTTATTTTGCCTCCATGTTGATAAAATTTATTTTCTTTGGCAAAAAATATTTTTAAATTATCAAAAAGTATATATGCTTTTAATTATTGTTATTTCCAAAATGCTTCACGAGTAATTTATTGCTTTGGAAATATTAAGCAGTAACACCTCGTTCAAAAAGTTTCTGAAATAAGCACTTGGTGAGAACGTCCAGTTCTAAAACTTCTTAAAGTGAAAGATATTTCTGTTCAATGGGAACATATTAATGAGTGATTTCTTAATATTTCATTCTGAACCAAATGATGTGAAGAGGGTATGTTAGGATTATTGTGCTCCTACATCTTAAAAGAGCTAATAAATTATTCGGTAAATAACTTCAAGATAAGCAGTGAGCTGGCCTGTCTTATCCTGAGGGAAAATGCTTCTTTCACTTAGTTCCTCCAAATATTATGGGAGAAGAACAGAACATCTCTGTCCTCATTAGCCAAGCTGTGGAGCTACTGTGTCAGAGTGATGCTATCCCCCCACCTACTTTGACTTGGTTGAAGGATGGCCGCCCCTTGCTGAAGAAACCAGGCCTCAGTATCTCTGAAAATGGAAGTGTGTTAAAGGTAAGGCTAGAGATTCATTTAATTTTTCTTATATTATTCCTAAGCTCATGGCTTTGATTTTAAACTTGCCTGTCTACAGATGTTCTACTAATTTCATCTTGTAAAATTCTAGGTACTCTTTTATTAATGAGGTTTATAATATTTTAAATTTTATGCTTAGTAAGATTTAGCTATTTATCTATCCATATTTGTAGCCAGAAACCATCCAAAATGCTTCTGGGAAAATATTATGGAACTATTCTAACGGATGCTTCATTTTTAGTCATTCAACCAGCAAATAAAACCCATTCTAGGTATTCTGAATAAAATGTGAAAAATAGACACATTTCCTACCCTCCATTTCCTCCAATTTTGCATAAATACATGAAAACTAATAGTTCCGTTGCAAATGCAGTAAGTACTGTAAGTGTGAGTTAGTTACTATTAGGATGGTACAGGTAACACATTCTAGGATAGTGAAAGGTGAGAGACTGCAGTTGCCTGGAAATCTTGAAAGACTACTTGGCTTTTTTTGTATAGATAAGAATAAGAGCTAACATTACCAGTTTAAGGAATTGGGATTCAGGGGACACCTCGGTGGCTCAGTAGGTTAAGCATCTGCCTTCAGCTCAGGTCATGATCTCAGGGTCCTGGGATCAAGCCCTGAGTCTGGTTCCCTGTTCAGCAGCAAGTCTGCTTCTTCCTCCCCCTGCTCTTGTGCACTTGCTTGCCCCCTCTCTCTCTCCCTTTCCTTTCAAAAATAAATAAATAATCTTAAAAATATAAAAAATGCAAAGGAATTAGTGTTCAGGAAGTCAATAGCCACTGGCGTATTTATAAATTCCTCATAATAACCCTATTGAGAAACTGGAAGAATGGCTAGGTAATCGTCCCACAGTTACTAAGTCTCAGAAATGGGATTTAAATACAGGCATATAGCTTTAAAACTCATGCTACTAACCCCTATGCCACATAGCCTTTTGGTAAAGGAAGGTTATTAGTGGCAAACGAAAGGAGTCTTGAGAATTGGATAATGGTATCAGCACATAGGAAGCTGAGAAGCTTATATAAGGAGAGCAGAAGTGTGGGAGAGAATGGGAGGGAGTATGAAGTGCGTTAGAGGCAACCAAGTAGAGACTTTAGGAATTATGACCTGTAATAGTGGAGCTGGGTAAATAAGGAAAGGCTGGAATAACTGATGGAGGAAAGTAGGATAAGTCAGTTGAGCTGTCTAGGGGGAGAAAAGCAAAAAGCACTGGCCATGCTCAGAGGCAGACCCAGAGCTCTAGAAATCAACGGATAGTATTTTCAAACCCCAGCTCTGACCAAATGACAGAGGGAGACAATTGTATGGACACACACCCCAGCACTGGGAGGGGACAGCTATGTGTGATTAGAAACGTCTTTGCAAATTTCAGAGTATAGAAGTTGATTCCTTTAGAGCACAGATCTCAATAAGTTTGGGAAGCCAGAAGAAAGGTGAGGGTGAAGAAATCCTGGGATCAATTTAATCTCTGCTATAGAGGCTGGCCAGGCACCCTGAAGTGTGCAGGTCCCACTGAGGGGTGTGCAGGGAGGACTGCATGGAAATAAAAACTTGTACAAAACTCAGACAAAACCAGTCAGTTAAAACTGTCTTACCAGTGCATTTCCCAAAATGATTCATGCACATCTTCAACCAGGTAAAGTAGTAGATTCCTACTGTTTCATTTTGCCTGCAACACACTTGGCAAGCAATGTGTTTTTTTATAAAGTTTTTACTTTAATTCCAGTGTAGTTAACATTAGTGTTATATTAGTTTCAGGTGTACAATATTGTGGTAATAGTGATTCATTACTTACCTGCCACACCCAGTGCTCATCACAATAACTGCCCTCCTTAATCCCCTTCACCTGTTTCACTATCTCTCCACCCACCTCTCCTCTGGTAACCGTCAGTTTGTTCTCTGTGCTTAAGAGCCTGTTTCTTGGTTTGTTTCTCTTTCTTTTTTCCCTCTTTATTCATTTGTTTTGTTTCTTAAATTTCACATATAAATGAACTCATTTGGTATTTCTCTTTCTCTGAAGGACTTACATAGTTTAATGTTATACTCTCTAGCTACATACATGTTGTTGCAAATGGCCAGATTTCATCCTTATTTATGGCTGAATAACATTCCATTCATATATGTGTGTGTGTGTGTGTGTGTGTAACACTCCATTCATATATACATATTCATATATATGTGATATATATATCACATATGTGATATATATATTATAAATTATAACTGCATAATTATAATTATACATCATTGTAATGTATCATATACAAATATGCAATTGTACAATTGTTATTGGTATTGTACAATTGTTATATATAACAATTGTACAATTGCATATTTGTATATATTACAATGATGTATAATATATATTATATAGATACATATAATATATAAGGTATATATTATATATGATATATATCATATATATCTATAGCATAGATATATATCATATATATCTATAACATAGATATACATAACAATTACACACATATATAAAACATATATATAAGAATTATACTATATATATGTATATATATGTGGAGCCCAGATATCCATCAACAGATAAATGGATAAATGTGGTATACACACACACACACTCACACACACATACACACAATGGAATATTAAACATCCATCAAAAAAAGAAATATTGCTATTTACAATGACATGGATGGAACTAAAGGGTATTATGTTAAGCAAAATAAGTCAGTCAGAGAAAGACAATTATCATATGCTCTCACTGATGTGAGGAATTTAAAAAACGAGGAGGATCATAGGGGAAGAGAGGAAGAAATGAAACAAGACAAAACCAGAGAAGGAGACAAACCATAAGACACTCTTAATTATAGGAAATAAACTGAGGGTTGCTAGAGGGAAGGGGGGTGAATCACAGACCCGTACCCCTGAAACAAATAATACATTATGTGTTAAGTATTTGAATTTCTATTTTTTAAAAAAGGAGAATTACAGGCCAATATCCCTGGTGAACATAGATGCAAAAATTCCTAATAAAATACTAGCAAATCAAATTCAACAGTAGATTAAAAGTGTCATTCACCATGACCAAGTGGGATTTATTTCTGGGCTTTAGGGGTGGTTCAATATTCACAAATCAATCAATGTGGTATGCCAGATTAATAAAAGAAAGGATAAGATCCTGTCAATAAATGCAGAGAAAGCATTTGACAAAATACAGCATCTTTTCTTTTTTTTTTTTTTAAAGATTTTATTTATTTATTTGACAGAGAGAGATCACAAGTAGGCAGAGAGGCAGGCAGAGAGAGAGGAGGAAGCAGGCTCCCTGCTGAGCAGAGAGCCCGATGTGGGACTCGATCCCAGGACCCTGAGATCATGACCTGAGCCGAAGGCAGTGGCTTAACCCACTGAGCCACCCAGGCGCCCCCAGCATCTTTTCTTGATTAAAAAACCCTTAACAAAGTAGAGATAAATGAAACATACCTCAAAATCATAGAGGCCATATACAAAAGACACACAGCTAATATCATCCTCAGTGGGGAAAAACAGGACATTTCCCTCTGGTCAGGAACAGGACAAGGATGTCCACTCTTGCTATTACTACTTAACATAGTACTGTAAGTCTAGTCTCAGCAATCAAACAACAAAAAGAAATAAAAGGCATCCAAATGGGGAAGGAAGAAGTCAAAATTTCACTATTCATAGGTGACATGATACTTTGTGTAGAAAACCCAGAAGACTCCACCAAAAATAGCTAGAACTAATGCATGAATTCAACAAAGTTGTAAGATATAAAATCATTGTGCAGATGTCTGTTGCATTTCTATATCAATAATGAAACAGCACAAAAAGAAATCAAGGAATCAGTCACATTTGCAATTGCACCCAAAATCACAAGATACCTAAGGATAAACCTAACCAAAGAGGTAAAAGATCTGTACTCTGAGAAATATAAAACACTTAGGAAGGAAACTGAAGAGGACACAAAGAAAATGGAAAACATTCCATGTTCATGGACTGGAAGAACAAACATTGTTAAAACATCTCTGCTACACAAAGGTATCTACACATCTCATGCAATCCCTATCAAAATATCACCAGCTTTTTTCACAGAGCTTGGATAAATAATCCTAAAATTTGGATGGAACCACAAAAGACCCCAAATAGCCAAAGCAGTCCTGAAAAAGCAAAGCAAAGCTGGAGGCATCACAATTCTGAACTTCAAGCTATATTACGAATCTGTAGTCATCAAGAGTGTATGGGACTGGCACAAAAACTGTGGAAAGAACCAAGATGCCCTTCAACAGACGAATGGATAAGGAAGATGTGGTCCATATACACTATGGAGTATTATGCCTCCATCAGAAAGGACGAATACCCAACTTTTGTAGCAACATGGACGGGACTGGAAGAGATTATGCTTAGTGAGCAGAGACAGTCAATTATCATATGGTTTCACTTATTTGTGGAGCATAACAAATAGCATGGAGGACATGGGGAGTTAGAGAGGAGAAGGGACTTGGGGGAAATTGGAAGGGGAGGTGAATCATGAGAGACTATGGACTCTGAAAAACAATCTGAGGGTTTTGAAGGGGCAGGGGATGGGAGGTCGGGGTACCAGGTGGTGGGTATTAGAGAGGGCACGGATTGCATGGAGCACTGGGTGTGGTGAAAAATAATGAATACTGTTATGCTGAAAATAAATTTTAAAAAAATTTTAAAAAATAGACACATAGATCAATGGAACAGAATAGAAAACCCAGAAATGGATTCAGAACTATACGATCAACTAATCTTCGACAAAACAGGACAGAATATCCAATGGAAAAAGGTCTTTCAACACATGGTGTTGGGGAGCTGGACAGCAACGTGCAGAAGAATGAAACTGGACCACTTACATCGTAAGCAAAAGTAAATTCAAAATGGATGAAAGACCTAAATGTGAGACAAGAAACAATCAAAACCCTTGAGGAGAACACACGGAGGAACCTGTTTGACCTCAGCCCCAGCAACTTCTTCTTTTTTTTTTTTTTTAAGATTAATATTTATTTGAGGTGGGGAGCAGCCGAGGAAGACAGAGAGGGAGAGGATCCCAAGCAGACCCCTACTGAGCACAAAACCGAATGTGGGGCTCAATCTCATGACCCTGAGATCATTACATGAGCCAAAACCAAGGGTCAGACCCCCAGCTGCCTCCATAGCAACTTCTTACTAGATAAGTCACTGGAGGCAGGGGAAACAAAAGCAAAAATGAACTACTGGGATTTCATCAAGATAAAAAGCTTCTGCACATTGAAGGAAAACATCAACAAAATTAAAAGGTAAGCTATGGAATGGGAGAAAATATTTGCAAATGACATATCTGATAAAGGCTTAGTATCCAAAATATATAAGGAACTGATGTAACTCAGGAATGCCTGGTTGACTCAGTCAGTTAAGCGTCTGCCTTCAGCTTGGGTCATGATCCCAGTCCCACATTGGGCTCTGTGCTTAGTTAGTGGGGAGGCTACTTCTTCTGCCTGGCACTTGCCCTGCTTGTGTTCTCTCTCTCCAACAAATAAATAAAAAAAGATCTTAAAAACAAAACACAACAAACAAACAAAAAAACAAAACCCAACACCCAAAAGCAAATAATCCTGTTAAGATATAGGCAGAAGACATGAATAGATATTCTTCCAAAGAAGACATCCAGATGGCTAATAGACACGTGAAAAGATGCTCAGTATCACTCATCATCAGGGAAATGTCAATCAAAACTGCAGTGAGGTATTGCCTCACACCTGTGAGAATGGCAAAAACTAACAACGCAGGAAACACAATGTATTGACAAGGATGTGGAGAAAGGGGAAACCTCTTACACTATTGATGGGACTGCAAACTGGTGCAGCCACTTGGAAAACAGTATGGAGGTTCCTCAGAAAGAGCTACCCTATGATCCAGTAATTGCACTTTTGGGTATTTACCCAAAGGATACAAAAATGTGGATTCGAAAAAGTACATGCACCCCACTGTTTATAGCAGCACTATCAACAATAGCTAGACTATGGAAAGAGCCCAAATGTCCATCGACTGATGAATGGGTAAGGAAGATCTGGCAATCTACATGATGGAATATTACTCAGCCATCAAAAAGAATGAAATCTGGCCATTTGCAGCAATGTGGATGGAGATAGAATGTATTATGCTAAGTGAAATAAGTCAGTCAGAAAAAGACAAATATATTATTTCATCCATATGTACAATTTAAGAAACAAACCAGATGAACATATGAGAGGGGGGAAATGAGAGAGAGAGAAACAAACCATGAGAAACTCCTTAAAGATAGATAATAAATTGAGGGTTGTTGGAAGGAAGCAGGTGGGAATGGGCTAGATGGGTAATGGAGGTAAGGAGGACACTTGTTATTATGAGCACTGGGTGTTGTATGTAGGTGATGAATCACTGAATTTTACTCCTAAAACCAAAATTTCACTGTAGTTTAACCAACTAGAATTGAAATAAAAGTTTTCTCTAAAACAGAAGCTTATAAACCATATAGGGAGAAGACATATAATGAACAATAAAGGTGTTATTTTACTGAACAATATCCTAAATATATACAGGCTATCTATTTTAAAACCCTAAGTAACTTATTCAGAAATTAATTGTGATTTTTATTGCCATTTAATCTGAATTTTGCCTCATTATATTTAAAAGCCCTTTCTAAACCTTCAGTCACTAATATTAATTAGATTAAAACAAAGTATGACATAGATGAAAATTGTTGAATCTTGACTTAAATGTTGAATGTGGGTGATGGGCATATAGCCATACATTTTACTATTATCTCTCCTTTCTATATATTTGAAAATCTTTAGAATACTCATGAAAAAATAAGAAGTCACAAATAACATGAATAGAAAAACTCCAATTATGAAATTGAAACTGAAATTTCAAAGCATGGTTTTGTTTTTAGATTGAAGAGGCTCAAGTTCAAGACACTGGTCGTTACACTTGTGAGGCAACAAATGTTGCTGGAAAAACTGAGAAAAACTATAATGTCAACATTTGGGGTAAGTGTGATTATATGTAATTAATTTAAGATCAATTATAGATAGACTTCCAGAACCTGAATGTTTTAGTCATTGTAATTTTCAGGTAGAACAGTTCTACTCTCCTGCCTGAGCTTACACTCTTTGGCTCTTACAACCAGGATGTTCTTTTTTCCACTTAATTTTATTTTATTTTATATTTATTTTATTTTATTCAGTGTTCCAAAATTCATTGTTTATGCACCACACCCAGTGCTCCATGCAATACATGTCCTCCGTAATACCCACCACCAGGCTCACCCAACCCACTACCCCTTCTCTCTTCCAAAACCCTGTTTGTTTCTCAGAGTTTACAGTCTCTCATGGTTTGTCTCCCCCTCTGATTTTCCCCAACTCATTTCTCCTCTCCATCTCCCAATGTCCTCCATGTTATTCCTTATGCTCCACAAGTAAGTGAAGCCATATGATAATTGACTAATGATTGGGCTTTCTCCATGAACTGTTGGTGGTTTGATCAATTGAAATAAGTCAAAAGGCCAAACCATGCCTATGGATTCTGTGTGTGAGTGGGAACACCTTGGTGGGAGGTGGGATTACTGTGCTGACCAGTGAGAAAAGTCATCCTCACTTGGTAGTCTACCATTTGTTACCAATTAAGATAATGCTTAGGAATTATCACAACTTTTACCTGGCTACAACTGTCTGCTAATTGTTAAAAAGTACTCCCATTTCCAGCATATCCACCTTTATTTACTTCTTTTTTTAAAATTTATTTTTTATTTATTTTCAGCATAACAGTATTCATTATTTTTTCACCACACCCAGTGCTCCATGCAATCCGTGCCCTCTATAGTACCCACCACCTGTTACCCCAACCTCCCACCACCCCCCGCCACTTCAAACACCTCAGATTGTTTTTCAGAGTCCATAGTCTCTCATGATTCACCTCCCCTTCCAATTTCCCTCAACTCCCTTCTCCTCTCTAACTCCCCATGTCCTCCATGCTATTTGTTATGCTCCACAAATAAGTGAAACCATATGATAATTGACTCTCTCTGCTTGACTTATTTCACTCAGCATAATCTCTTCCAGTCCCGTCCATGTTGCTACAAAAGTTGGGTATTCATCCTTTCTGATGGAGGCATAATACTCTATAGTGTGTATGGACCACATCTTCCTTATCCATTCTTTAAATTCATTTATAACATATTGCCCTCTTAATTTTGATTGTGTCTGTTTAAACTTTTTAACTATTGAGATAATGAGCGGAAATTTCTCTTTGATTTCTAAGTTTATTCAAAACCATATTTTTAAAATAAAAATAGGTAGAGGAAATAATTTGATTCCAATGGAGAGAATATATGTTTTAAGTCTTTAAAAGCATGTGTTTATATAGAAAATGATTTGTTAATTATAAATTATTATCATTCTAAAATTCTTAAGGAAGATTATGAAAAGTACTATTATTCACCCTATAAAAGGATTAATTTACCTTTAAATAGTAAAATTTACTAGGTGGTAATTTATTTACTGTATATTACTTATATATCATTAACATCTGTTCCTGCCTCTTCTCACCCCTATTCTCCCTCTATTGCTCCTTCCCTTTCTTTCTCATTTCTTTCAAATGGGAAAAATATTTGTATAACTTCTAGTATGGACAAGACAGTGAACTGGGTTTTGTCAAGTAAAGGTTGAAAAAGAGAAAAATTAGGAGGGATCATCAGTTAGAAAATGAGGTGAGAAATTCATTTTTGCAATGCTGTATTGAAGATACCTGTAGAGTGTCCATGTGATGCTGTCTACCATGCAGTCAGAAATAGAAGCCTATCATTTAGAAGAGAGAGAGAAAAGAGTTAAAATATAAAATTAGAGACATGAGTATATATGCGGCAGTTGAGATCCCTTAGAGAAAAAGAAGAATGTATGCAGAAGAGTACTGTAGAATGACTCTCACCAGGTAAGACAGATAAAGAGACACAAATGAGAAACTGGAAGAAGCAGTGAAAGAAGTAGGGAAACACTTGTGTCATCAAAACAAAAGGCAATGGTGTACCCGAAAGAAGAATATGGGCAAGGAATAGGTTGGACATAGATGGATGGGTAGGGGAATGAATGAATAATGTCACATGTTGCAGAAAAGCGAAATTAGACATAAACTGTAAAGTGCAATTTATAAATGAGACCAATGCCTCTTAAAGAAAATCAATTTAATAGTGGAAAGCAGAATACAGTAGATATAAGAATAAATGATAGGGGGAGAAAGTTGAGACATCAAAGACAGAATTACAAAAAATATTTATGGGTGTGCCTCTCTGTTCTAGTCATTGTGCCTCAGGTAGGCATAGAGAAGTTAATGAGAAAGGCAAAGACACTGGTCACACATAACATATAGTCTGCTGCTGCAGAAATATCTTTACTTTAAATAGTTAATTAAAATTAAATCTCTGAAGAGATAACATAGGAGTATTTGTGGAAGACATATCAGGGTTTATCTAATTGGGATTTTAAGAATGAGTTGACATTAGCTCTCTAAAGAGGATGGAACCATTACAGAGGCCTCAAGAAGACTGTCTGCATTCATTGAACCAAACATCACTCACTATGGAGCCTGGTGTGGTAGAGTGGAGAAGGAGAAGATATTAGATAGGAAAGGTTAAAGGGGACAGATTGAAAAGGACCTCTCAAACTTTTGAAGTATAGATCTGATTCTTAAGACGATAGGATACTGTTAAAAGGATTTAAAGGACTGGGTGTTCAGATCCATATTTAGGGAATAAAACAAATAAACTCTAGTAGTATTTAAGAAATTGAATTAACAAGATTGATTGATTACATGGAGAGGTGTGAAAAGAAGAGGAAAGGATGGATGTTGGTGTGGGTTGGCCAGATGAGCCCTGTGAACAGCAGTGTCATTCCCTCAGTGAAGGAACAAAGGTGACTGAGTTCAGTTGTGGACAAGTCAAGTTTGAAAATGCCTCTGATGTATCCAGACGGAAATGTTTAGTAGTCAGATACAAAAATCTAGACCTCATGGGGTCTGCATTACAGATACAGATTTGCAAGTATTTGTATCAGTGGAAGCCATGGGAGTAAAGGAGGGTAGAATTGAGGTTGGAGATGGTATACTTAGAGTAATGGCAATCTATGTAATTGTCATTTTCTTCTGCAGAACTTTCTGTCTGTGGTATAGGAGATGACAGAGTAAACTGTAGGATTCATCGAGAGGAAAGGTGTTTCAAAATAGGAAGGACAGCAGTGCAAAGCAGTTGAGATTATTCACAAAGGAGTAGTTGAAATTATTGATCATGAAATCTAAGCTGGATAGAGGTCTGTAAACAAGGGTAGGCAGCTGGTTTGGGAGGTTCTGAGAAGTGAAAAGACTTGAGACTCAACTAAGGTTGATAAAGTGAGAACCGGGAGTAACTGAGTGAAAGAAATACAAGGACGGAGCAGTAGGAGAAAAGTTCTAGATGATCAACATGGTGGAGAAAGGGATGAGCAGACCAAGAAAGTGAGTAGCCATGGTGGTTAGACTAGGCATACATGCAGATGTTGAATTCATACAGAAGCATGCCAGGTCTCTGTGTGAAGGAGAAAGATAAAAACAAGTACCAAAGTTTTCAGTGAATAGAAAAAAAAATGGTGGGTTCACAGATGATGGTAAGGGGGGAAAAGAAGTAAATTGGGGGCATGAGCCTCAAAAGAGGAGGTTTTCACATGGGGCAGTTGGAGTTGAACAATGACTAGAAGCTATATTGAGGGGGAAGAAGGATTCTTCCACTCCCCAACTCCCACGAGCTTGGAAGAGCAAGCATCTGCCCCTGATAATATGGCCACCAGAGAGGAGACATCAGCCAGCAAAGGCAGACTCGACCTCCTTGAGAGAATCATGGGTAGTCAGCGTTCATTTAAACGTTCCAAAGAGAAACTAGAGAACAGTGGGGAGGCAGGCTGTGCATTCTAGAATAGGTAACATATCCATATCTTAGGTCAAACCCTATGTCTCTCCTTTACCATCATATTGTAAGCCTGATATTTTCCAGTTCTGTTCAGCTGCTAAGACATCAAAACTGGCTGAGCAGAAATGACAGTTAAGTGTAAATTTGGTAGGCGCTTTAGCTTTTTTATGCAAAAAGTGTAATTATCTACAATACATTAGCTTCTGAGTATTTTGTTAAGTTTCTGTCTGTAAAGACAGGAAGTTTGCTAATAGGTATTTATTCTGTGTCTTACAGTTGACTTTTAATGTAGTATTGATATGTCAACCTCAAGGGCTACTTATTCCCTTATGACATTTGAATGGGAACCTTTTTTTTATATGTAAAATATTAAGGAAATTTTATGTAAAGTTAATATAATATAGTATTTTTTCCTCTTTCAGTACCACCAAATATTTATGGTTCTGATGAACGTGCTCAACTCACAGTCATTGAAGGGAATCTCATTAGTTTATTGTGTGAATCAAGTGGTATTCCACCCCCAAATCTTGTTTGGAAGAAGAAAGGTCAGTTTTCATCCTCAACATTTATAAAATTAAATATAAATGTTAAATGAATCTATGTGTTGTTTGACAAACATGTCAGTTTATTAACCAGTTTTCCTGGGGTTTGCAAAATAAAATTCTAGATAGCATGATTGCTTTGTATTAAAGCACGTGGTAACTTCTGGACTATCTATCTGAAAATCTTCAGTTTTGAAAATGTTCTTCAGAAAGGAATTAACTTTTCTGTATTAGTTGATTGCTTTATAACCTGAATCCACCATTCAAAGAATTTTTATCATCTTGAGAATAAGCTTTAAAAATATTTTCTATAACATTTTTGCTGTATTTGTGACAGTTTTGCAATGTACGTTAAGATTGAGTTTTGTGGTTGACCAAATTATCAATTTGTTCATCAATAAATATTTTTTGTATCTATTAAGTATCAGACAGATCATCTATATTTTAGGTGATTTTCTTAAGACTTTATTTATTTATTTGAGAGACAGTGAGGGTGAGAAAGACCACAGAGGGAGAAGGAGAAGCAGACTTGCAACGATGAGGGGGGAGCCTAAGGCAGGGCTCAATCCCAGGATCCTGGGATCATGACCTGAGCTGAAGGCAGACTCTTAACTGACATAGCCACTTAGGCGCCCAGTATTTTTTGTTGATTTTTAAAATATTTGTTTTACTGTTTTAAGATTTTACTTAATTTTTCTAAGTACACTTTCAAATGCCATGTTGATTGAAAGAAAAATTTGCCGAAGACAATCTTGGTAAATACCTACTTTCCCTCCTGCCCCTCTTCTCCTTCCTTCTCCTCCTCCTTTTTGCATAGGATTATTTTACAGCGTCTTCTGTCTTTTACATACGAAGTACCAACGTTTTCAGTGAATAGAAAAAAAAAATGGTGGGTGTCTTTTAGGTCTTTGAACTAAGATGTAAATAAATTTACTTATCAGAGTGTGTACACAAAACGCTATATATTTTTGCTTCATATTCTGGCATTTTGTTTTCTTTGCAGGCTTGCCAGTGCTGACTGATTCTGCAGGGCGAGTCAGAACTTTATCTGGAGGCAGACAGTTACAGATCTCAGTTGCGGAAAAATCTGATGCAGGGCTATACACATGTGTGGCATCGAATGTTGCTGGAACAGCAAAGAAAGACTACGATCTGCAAGTCTACAGTAAATTATTGATTAGCCAGGCTTTCTTTTAATCTTTCTGTCTTTCCTTTTTGCTTTTTCTTTATATCTTTAAGATACCTTCAAGGCAATATGGCTATAATATACCTATCATAAGACTCACAAATTTAAACTGTGTTGACATAAAGAACAGTTGCTTATTTCTGTCTGTTATTCATTTAACAACACAGCTGTGCACTGCATCAGCATGCAGATAGAAGAACCATCAATGTGGCTGTAATGTATTGTGGGCAGGAGAGTGGATGTGTGGAATGGGGAGAGATGGCATTGTATCATAGGGTATATTTGCAAAATGTAAAAATACCTCATTTTAAAGTATATTTAATTCATATAAGATTTTAAAGTGTTTTAAATGTTCACATTATCTCATTTAACCTTTACATGAACTATGATGTGAAACAAAATTATTGTCTCCATTTTGTGAGTCATCGAAGGCCAGAGAGGTTCCCATGATTGACCAAGGTCACATGGCTTGATTGTAGTAGGACTGACACTCGCCACCAAGATGGGTAGTGCTGGCCCATTTTTCTTCCCCCACGTACCTATGTATTCAAATTGGTCTAACTTTTTTTTTTTTCTTAGAATAAGTATCAGGTAAATTCAGCAGCAAATCTACAGAATAACTGGTGATCAGTGGGTTAACCACTTAGAGACTTATTCTCTCACAGAATGAGAAGCCTGAGGTTGGTGGTCACTGGAGTTGATCAGAAGTGTACTCATATCAAGACAGGAGATCTAGGCTTCTCCTGCTCCTAGCTCTGTGGTCTCAAGATCATTGCAGCAACTGTAGTATCAAGTCCACATTGAAGGCAAAAATAAGGATAAGAAGTGGTATGTTTTTCTTTCATCAGGACAGCAAAAAAATTCCCAACCCATTCCCCTCATCCCCCACGCTTACCAAGCAGATCTTTATTTAGATTTTATAGGCCCAAATTGATTCATGTGGCCACCTCCTTTTTAGGGAAGATTGAGAAACAGTCTCAGCTTTTCAACTCCTGTCATGGAGGCTAGAGGGTAGAAAAAAGAAAGGAATTGATTGTGAGTGAGGTTATCATATCTATTTTAATGTTAATATTAGGAAGGCTTCTGTAAATTAGGGCTATGAAAGATAGGTTCAAGCATTCATATAACTTGTTAAAAATAAGGAAAAGTAGCAAACACAAAACTTTTCTTGATGTGTTGATAGCTTTATTTCAAGCATGACCACATTTAGAAACATTAGAAAGGAATTCTGCTTCTCAGTATAGCAATGCCAGGTCAATTAGCCCTGGGCCTTTTCTTAGTATTTTATGTTTCAACATCAAAAATGACCTTAACTTTGACTGATACAAATTCCTATGCAAGACTTGAAGCAGATATTTTCTACTTTACTTTTTTTTTTTTTTTTTTTTTCAGTTCGACCAACTATATCCAATAGTGGCAGCCACCCTACTGAAATCACTGTTACTCGAGGGAAGGGTATTTCCTTGGAGTGTGAGGTGCAGGGTATTCCTCAGCCGAAAGTGACCTGGATGAAAGATGGCCGCCCTTTGACGAAGGGAAGGGGAATGGAAATATTGGATGAAGGTCGCATCCTTCAGCTGAAGAACATTCATGTATCTGACACAGGCCGTTATGTGTGTGTTGCTGTGAATGTAGCAGGAATGACTGACAGAAAATATGACTTAAGTGTACATAGTAAGTATAAAGAAGCTCAATAAATCTGTTCTCTGGCTATTATAATCTGAGCATCCTTGATGGGAAACACAAGCTGTCAGTATTGGATCTTTTATTTGTAGTCTATGATTTTCTGCATATATACCTTTTCTCTGGACCGGTCTCATCACTTATCCTTCTGTGCTTGACCTTCCATTTTTTCCCTTGCTGAAACAAACAGACATTAGATGTTCTCTCAGAAAAGCACATAGTAAAGTAGGTTTAATTGTCTAATTGTCTTCTTCAAGTACTTTTGAGCCAATGCTATCCCAAGCAATAGCCCTTGATTCTATGTTTTCCAAATTTGCTCTCTTGGTTAGTATAAGCCTAGGTTCCTTAGAATTTACTGACTCAGTATCAGCTGCTCGTGAGTTGTACTGATGTCAGCTTTAATATTCCAATTAATGAGTCATAAATGTCAAAAGGAATAGACCAAGTGTACATGTACTCAAGGACAGTTACTCATATGCATATAATTTGAATTGCAATTTTAATTTTTTCTTTTTTTTTTTAGTGCAGTTTATTTAAACTATAAACAAAAACAAAAATAGTTTGCCCGCACCCCCCATGGCTAACTGTTCTCTGTACCTATGAACTTGGTTGTATTTATTTATTTGTTTGTTTTTATTTATTTTTAGTTTTAGTTTTTTTAAAACTATTATCAGTATCTTTTTTATTATGTTAATTACCCAACATATAGTACATTATTAGTTTTTGATGTAGTGTTCAATAATTCATTAGTTGCATAAAACGCCCAGTGCTCCTCACAACACGTGCCCTCCTTGATACCCATTTTTAGATTCCACTTCTAAGAGATCATACAGTATTTATCTTTTTGTCTGACTTATTTCATTTAGCATAAAGCCCTTGAGATAATTCCACGTTGTTACAAATGGCTAGATTTCATTCTTTTTTTTTTTTAATGGCTGAATAATAACCCAATGTATATATATCCTTTAATTCCTTTATCTAGTCATCCATCATTGGACATGGGTTGTTTCCATTGCTTGGCTGTTATAAATAATGCTTCAATAAACATAGGAGGGTGCATGTATCTTTTCAAGGCAGTGTTTTTATTTTCTTCATATAAATACCTAGAAGTAAAATTGTTGAATCATATGGTGATTCTAATTCTAATTTTTTGAGGAACCTCAAAAAACCTGTTTACCACAGTGGCTGCATGGATTTACACCAACAGGGCCCAGTGATTCTCTTTTCTCTTCATCATCCCTTTGCTGTTTTTTGTCTTTTTGATAATTGCCATTCAAACAGGTGTGAGATAATATCGCATTGTGCTTTTGATTTGCATTCCCTGTTGATTAATAATGTTAAGTACCTTTTCATGCACCTTCTAACCATCTGTATGTCTTTCTTGGAAAAATAATTATTCATATCTTTGCCCATATTTAATTGATTGCTTGTTTTGGGGTATTGAATTATATGGATTCTTAATATATTTTTTATATTAGCCCCGTAGCAGATATATGATTTGCAAGTATTTTCTCCTAATCAGTGGGTCACCTTTTCATTTCGTTGATTGTTTCCTTTTCTGTGCAGAAGCTTTTTACTATGATGTAGCCCCGAGAGTTATTTTTGTTTTCGTCGCTTTTTGTTTTTGGTGTCACATTCGAAAAGTCATCTCTAAGACCTGTGTTAAAGGGCTTATGTTTTCTTCTAGGAGTTTTATGGTTTCATGTCTTATATTCAAGCCTTTAATCCATTACTCTTTTATATGTATGGTGTAAGGTAATTGTCCAATTTCATTCTTTTGCCTTTGGCTTTTCAATTTTCCCAGCACCATTCATTGAAGAGACAGACTATCTTTCCCCCAGCAGATATGCCTGACTCCTTTGTTGTAAATGAATTGATCATATATGAGTGGGTTCATTTCTGGGCTCTCTATTCTGTACCATTGATTTATATGTCTGTTTTTATGCCAATATCATGCTGTTTTAATTACTATAGCTTAAGAAAATAGTTTGAAATTATAGAGCATGATGCCTCCTGCTTTGTTCTTTCTCAAGATTGCTTTGATTATTTGGGTCTTTTGTGGTTTCATATAAGGTTTAGTATTGTTTATTTCTATTTTTGTGGAAGATGCCTTTGGAATCTTGATAGGGATTGCATTACAAACATATTACTTTGAGTAGTAGGACATTTTGTCAGTATTATTCCCCAATCCTTTTATCTGTGCCTTCTTCAGTTTCTTTCCTTATTGTCTTATAGTCTTCAACATACAGGTCTTTCACTTCTATGGTTAATTTATTCCATGTATTTTATTCTTTTTGATGCAATTGTAAGTGGGATTGTTTTCTTACTTTCACTTTCTGATATTTCATTATTATTATATAGAAATGCAATAGACTTTGTGTATTAATTTTGTATCCTGCAACTTTAATGAACTTATTTATTAGTTCTAACAGTTTTTGGATAAAATCTCTAGGAATTGCATTATTTTTAACTCATGGGGGCTTGAACTCACAACCTGAGGTCAAGACCTGAGCTGAAATCAAGAGTCAGATTGGTAACTGACTGAGCCATCCAGGTGCCCCTACAATTTTTAAATCTACAGAAATAATGATAAATTTCATAGACAATCTGAATTGTCTAGGATGTGCACAAAGTCCAGTATTAATATCCTGTAGTTTGAAGCAAATATGTGAGCCAAAGCTAACATAATCAGAATGTAAAAGAGAAGTTTCAATATTAAGCATATTTTTTTGTTTGATTGCTTATTTTTAGGATTGGAATTCTTGTTAGAAAATTTTGCCTATAAAAAGGTCATGTGTCCACTTAGAGATTTATCAGACGAGATTAGTGACTCATAGAAAATCATTCACCACCAATAGAATAACAATATGAAAGTCATTTACTGCTATGAGTGGGGAAGAAGCAACATTTTTATTTCCAGGAATGTTACACTAAAAATATGGCTACTTCTAATAAGCTCATTGTTGTGATTGCTTATTTGCTTATGTTGACCAGGCAATGGAAGTTATCTTAACCATAGGCTGTTGAGGATTTGGTGTTTGATATATATTAGCTAACTTCTTTTCCTTTCCTTATTTGTTCTATCATACAGCCCCTCCAAGCATCATAGGAAACCATGGGATACCTGAAAATATCAGTGTCGTGGAAAAGAACTCAGTGTCTCTGACTTGCGAAGCTTCAGGAATTCCCCTGCCTTCCATTACCTGGCTTAAAGATGGATGGCCTGTCAGCCTTAGCAATTCTGTGAGAATTCTCTCAGGTATTAGAAATTTTCATACCCTGGCAATCTGGTTAGCTTCATATGGCCACAGTTTCCCCTTAATTTCTCTGTATTTCATTTTTTTCTTTTTTTTTTTTAATTTTTTTATTTTTTATAAACATATATTTTTATCCCCAGGGGTACAGGTCTGTGAATCACCAGGTTTACACACTTCACAGCACTCACCAAAGCACATACCCTCCCCAATGTCCATAATCCCACCCCCTTCTCCCAAATCCCCTCCCCCAACCAACCCTCAGTTTGTTTTGTGAGATTAAGAGTCACTTATGGTTTGTCTCCCTCCCAATCCCATCTTGTTTCATTTATTCTTCTCCCACCCACTTAAGCCTCCATGTTGCATCACCACTTCCTCATATCAGGGAGATCATATGATAGTTGTCTTTCTCTGCTTGACTTATTTCGCTAAGCATGATACGCTCTAGTTCCATCCATGTTGTCGCAAATGGCAAGATTTCATTTCTTTTGATGGCTGCATAGTATTCCATTGTGTATATATACCACATCTTCTTGATCCATTCATCTGTTGATGGACATCTAGGTTCTTTCCATAGTTTGGCTATTGTGGACATTGCTGCTATAAACATTCGGGTGCACGTGCCCCTTTGGATCACTACGTTTGTATCTTTAGGGTAAATACCCAATAGTGCAATTGCTGGGTCATAGGGCAGTTCTATTTTCAACACTTTGAGGAACCTCCATGCTGTTTTCCAGAGTGGCTGCACCAGCTTGCATTCCCACCAACAGTGTAGGAGGGTTCCCCTTTCTCCGCATCCTCTCCAGCATCTGTCATTTCCTGACTTGTTGATTTTAGCCATCCTGACTGGTGTGAGGTGATATCTCATTGTGGTTTTGATTTGTATTTCCCTGATGCCGAGTGATATGGAGCACTTTTTCATGTGTCTGTTGGCCATCTGGATGTCTTCTTTGCAGAAATGTCTGTTCATGTCCTCTGCCCATTTTTTTCTTTTTGATCTAGTGACTTACTCTAGTGATGATCCTATTAAGAAAAAAATATTTAGAAGGACATCAGATGCTACATGAAAAGGAGTCAGAGGAATCTCCAGTTATCTGTAGATCCTATTAATCTTGGCACTTGCTTATTACTTAAATCATGGGGACGTCAGAGCATTCATGCTTCAATGAGTACCAACCCATCTGAAAAGTGAGGACAAAAAGAAGTGCTGAAATTGAAGCCAGAGTCTAGAACAAACCATATTGTATGACAAATCTCCATTAACCAAGTATTTCATCTGATTGAGATTTGTATTTCCAAGATAAGATAGTTTCCTGTGAGTTAGGACTTTATCATTATTCAGCTTATTTCTCATCTGATTATGTAAGAAGTCTATTAACTTATCCTTTATGGACCAGTGCAAGCATGAAAAGAGGGGTCTTGACGCCATGCCCCAGGCGTCTGCGCTTCGCCCCTTTAGTAATGATTTGGATACAGACCAAGAAAACAATCTTGCCAAGCTGTGGTTAAGAAAAGGCTTGAACACTTTGAAGAATACCCAATGTGTTGAGTGAAGACATCTGAATTCAGACACACCTCACCCTGGAACATTTGTGTTTAATCTAACAAAATGAAAGTTAAATAAACTCCTGTGCTTACATTTAAAAAAAAAAACAAAAAACAATGATGAAGGGCGCCTGGGTGGCTCAGTGGATTAAGCCTCCTACTCTTGATTTCCTCTCAGGTCATGATCTCATGGTTGTGAGATCAAGTCCTGCATTGGGCTAGAGCTGAGCAGGGGGTTCTCTCCTACTCTCTCTCCCTCTGCCCATCACCCTGCTTGCACTCTCTCTCTCTCTAAAACAAACAAATAAATTTTTTTTAAATGATGAAAATATAGGTTACATATAGCTTCAAAATTCTTCATATAAGATCTCTGAATTGTGTTTGTTATTCAGTATGCATTAACAGTGTGATGTGGTTATCAAGAAAATAAATGCAGTGTTTTACCACATTAATAAAATATATTTTCATGAATACAAAAAGGAGGAGACCAGTTGTATTCCAACTTACTCATTAGGAAGACTAGAGGAAGGATTCGTTGACAATATTTTCAAAGAAGGGTAACCATGATGGTAAATTATTACAAAATAATTTACATTTCTGATTGTATTTAACCTGGAAAAATAAACTCTGTGAAACCTTATGGTTACATAGTGAAAATTAAATTCAAATACTTGAAGAACCATGGCATAGAAAAAGATTGTGTGGGTCGTGTCTAGTTCCAGAGGTTAAAAGCAATGCCAGTATGAAAGATTCTAGGGACAGATATTGGTCTGAATATAAGCAACTTTAAAAACATTTATATTGTTTAAAGTCGAGGTGAACTATTTTCAAGAATAAGTAATCTTCTACTTCCAAATTTGTTCCAATGAAGTTTAAATTTCCACTTTTGAAGAGCTTTTTCAGAGAAGATCCTTTCCTAGTGTTTCAGTTAGGTTTAAATAAGGTCCCTCTGTTTTTTCAAGATGTTGGTCTGTAAATGATAGAAACTTGATGAAGAGTATGTATTGCTATCATTATTATATTTATTGCCCATAATTCTCATGAGATTCGTGATCTCAAGCAAGTTACTTAACTTTGCTAACTTCCATTTCTTTATTTATAAAGTAAAAATATTAATAGTATTTGCCTCTTACGGTTTTTGTAAAGATGAAATGGGTCCATGTATGTACGGAAAGCAGTTAATATAGCACCTACTTATATGGTAACATCCAATATATGTTTACCATTGCCATAGACAACTGAGTGAAAGGTCTAGGTGTCCCTATCCTGGGAAATTTTCCTATTTCCTTACTACACTGTTTTCCTTTTCGCAGGTGTCCCAGTCTCTGCTGATCTTAGGAAATGCATACTAATGGCAAAGGTTTTATTACACTTTGGTTACCAAAATCCCGAGCCCATTATCTTCCTGTCTTGAGATTATCCTCATATCTTTGACATTTTAAAATTCTTGAAATCCCTGAAAAAGTAGGACTGTTTTTAAATATAATAGCTACATCAGGGCTCCTGGAAATGAAAAAGGCAAGATCGTTGTAATGTACCGCTATCACAAAGAGTGAGGAACTCTGGCTTATTATAGATTTATGGGAGTGGCATTTTGGTTTTATTTAGTTTTGTTTTTCTTGACTAGCAGCTGGAGATCCTTGAGTGAACACATTTAAAGTATTTGACCTTGTGACGCTGCCAAAGGAGTCATTCAGTTTTACAGTCTGAACATGTGTCTTGTGCAATAGATGAATGAGAATCAGATGAATGGCATATGACTTGCTTGGTCATTGGTCTGCTGTACACTTCTATTCCATTAAGATTAATTCTCCTGCGACTTTAAGTACAGATTTTCTGAAAGCAGTATTTTTCTGGAGACCCTGTCATTGTTAGGGAGTTTTCTGCCAAGAACAGATAGCTGCTATAAGAATTTAGTAGGTACAAGAAACATCTCCATTTAAGTAGAACTTACTGTCCGATCCTTTTGTTGTTTTTCACTGGATTAAGTGAGAGGACCAGGAAATGAGAGGAAAGATTGTGAGGCAGGAGGCTGAGGTTCACAGAGCTAGCAGTAACTCTTAATGGCTGTACTGATCGAATATCTCTCAACTGGAATCATGTTATGGTCTCACTAACCTGAAGTAGCAGTGAGTGCTTGACTCCTCGTCTAATTAACACGAGGTGGTTTTTTTTGACATGTTTAGATAATTTCTGTATTTAACTTTCCTTATTTAAATGCAGTTGGGGGGGGAATGAATTCTTATAATCAGCTTTGTTTATATAAATAAGTTACTACCGAGTTTACCTTTCAACCAGTTGAGGATGGGGAGGTTGTTTCTAGGAAAAGCTCAGTGACAGCTTGTTGTGTTCAGAAAAAGAGAAAACAGATGGATTTCCTGACAAATCTAGAGCCCGGTGAATATTCACATGAAAATTTCATGTTCTACCACTTCGATTTGTTTTAGTTCCAGTTCAGGGTTTCAAGCAAAAATATACCAGATAGGAAAGCATTATGAAATCTAAGACATGATTTACTTTTTTGGTTTTTTCCCTGAAAACTTACTTCTCAAACGATTTCAAGGACTCTGTCAGGGCCTGTTTGTTCTTTGCAGGCTTTGTTTCAGGCCCATTTTCTGGCTCCTCTTCGTTTGTCCTTCGATGGGGTTTCTTTCCAAATCCCACCCTTTCGCAAGTGAGAGTGGCCCTCTCAGTATATAAGCATTTCTTGCATGAAGAAGTGTAACCTTTATTACATACATGTTCAAAATATAAAAAGTAATAAAGCAGAATTGCACAAGCGAATCAAGGAACCCCTTGTAGACTTGGATCGAAATAATTCTAGGATTCCACGAGACGCCATTGAAAACCAGTAGTCGGGTCTTTGGGGTTTCTCCCATTCCTCCCATACTGATGTCATCCCAATCTGGGATGCTGGTGTAGACCCCTTTCTCACATTCCCATTTCACAATCAGTGGCAAACTGGGAATCTTTTCTCAACCATCCTGTCATAGCTGTCCTTCTAAAGCACAAGTCTTTTTTGTTTGTTTGTTTGCACACTTCCATAGCTTTAAGTGAACACAGTAAAGTCCAGGCTCCTTAGCATAGCATTCAAGGGCCCACAGAGTCTAGGCATCTACCAACCATTACCCAAGCTAGCCTCATCTGTCTCTATTTGCTCCACCTGCTCTCCTCTAAGTACCAAACTCACATCTGCTTTCTACTCTATATCCACATTCATACTCTACCTATATTAGTGTCTCTTAACTCTTCCCTGTAGTAAAATAAACTTGCCTTTGGGGCACCTGGGTGGTGCAGTCGGCTAAGCATCGGACTCTTATTAGTTTTGGTCCAGGTCATGATCTCAGGGTCAAGAGATCGAGCCTCATGTTAGGCTCTGCGCTAAGTGCAGAGTCTGCTTGAGATTCTCTCTCCCTCTCCCTGCCCCTTCTTCTCATGCTCTCTCTTTCTTTCTCTCTCTTTCAAATAAATAAATCAATCTTTATATATACTTGCCTCTTGAGATTATGTTCAAACATCACATCTCTGAAACTCCATATTTTTGCTTGTTGTCACCTAGCCTTGTATTTATTTTTTAGCCTTTGAACCAGAAAATTCTGAATTATCTTTTCTGCTGCCTATAGGCTTAAAGCATATGATTTTTTAAAAGCTTGATATTAATGAATGTTAAAGTCCTTTGAAGCATATTGACTGAATTGTATCCAAAATTGAACATTACTTGGCCAACTGGTAAAGTCACAGATTTCTTTTTGAGTCATCTGGTGGTTTGCTTCCCCAGGAGGCAGGACTCTGCGGTTGATGCAGACCAGAGTAGAAGATGCTGGCCAGTATACTTGTGTTGTAAGGAATGCAGCTGGTGAAGAAAGAAAAATCTTTGGGCTTTCAGTATTAGGTATTTTTATAATTTTCAATATCTAGAAAAACAATGTAATTGGCTTAATACATTCTGGATATAGTTAAATTTTATCTACAACTTGATCTCACATTTATGTATTTGTTGGCCCCTGGACTGACACTCTTGGCAGTAATTCAATGTTAGAATAATTTGGATGTGATCAGTTAGGTTAAAATGGCTGAAATGCTGTGTCTTTTCAGTTCACAACTGTTGAGACTCTGATAACTTTTTTAACATGAATACTTATCAGAGTTACAGTGGGAGAAATAAATGTCTAATAAATGTTCTTATTAACTTGTTGACATTTTTTTTACTTGTTGACATTTTTATCCAGACTTTATAACTTCTGTTACAATAAAATTCATTATGATTGAATTCATGACATATAAGTTTATATCTTAAAATTAGAATTGATCAAAATAGTTTTATGACATTATTCTGGTAAACAAATAATGATAATTTGGGGGTTTGTTTTAAAGGTTATAGCTTAATACATATATAAACATAGATGTTTCTGGAATAACAACAATGCTGTTTGAATTGTTGCTTACTTTTTCTGATTTTTTTCTTCATTTAATTTTCTTTTTCTTTAGTGCCACCTCGCATTGTGGGTGAAAATATATTGGAACATGTTAAGGTAAAAGAGAAGCAGAGTATTACACTGACCTGTGAAGTGACAGGTAAGGGACTTAGCTCTTGAACTTGTGTTGTTCTCCATTCACTGATTATTTCTCCACCATATATCTTAATTAGTTGAGAAAAAGTCGAACTACTATAATAAGCATTTGAAATTGATTTCTAGTTGAGAGCGGCCAGTGGAAGTGTAAGAAGAAATTTCTCAGATTCTGTGGAAATAAGAATACTCCTACACAAACAAATTTTTTTTTTTTACTTTCTTTTTTTTTTTAATTAATTTTTTATTTTTTATAAACATATATTTTTATCCCCAGGGGTACAGGTCTGTGAATCACCAGGTTTACACACTTCACAGCACTCACCAAAGCACATACCCTCCCCAATGTCCATAATCCCACCCCCTTCTCCCAAATCCCCTCCCCCCACCAACCCTCAGTTTGTTTTATGAGATTAAGAGTCACTTATGGTTTGTCTCCCTCCCAATCCCATCTTGTTTCATTTATTCTTCTCCCACCCACTTAAGCCTCCATGTTGCATCACCACTTCCTCATATCAGGGAGATCATATGATAGTTGTCTTTCTCTGCTTGACTTATTTCGCTAAGCATGATACGCTCTAGTTCCATCCATGTTGTCGCAAATGGCAAGATTTCATTTCTTTTGATGGCTGCATAGTATTCCATTGTGTATATATACCACATCTTCTTGATCCATTCATCTACACAAACAAATTTTACCATCTTTACTAGTGATGCAGTATATTATTGTAGTAAAAGGAAATAAATCTCTAAGAGGACATTTTCAAGTCTAATTGGGGGTTTTTGTTTTTTTTTTTTTAATTTTCTGTTTGTTTGCTTGTTTGTTTTTAGTAAGATGGTCATGGAGTTTTAAAATGAGAGCAGCAAATAACATCTTATAGAAAGCCAGCGTTTTAGAGGAAATTTGATTAGCTTCTTATTTCATAGTTTATATACCATGCATGAGCAATAAATTTAAGTAAGCATAGAAAATGTTTCTATTTTAAGCAAGGTGGATATAAAGAATGTGTTATATACTATTACTTAGCCTGCTTTTTTTTTTTCCCCTAGAAATGTTATGGTAAGTAACAACTGTTGCATAGAGACCAGCTGACTAAATTTTATAACATCCTCCCCTTGAGGTCTAGTTTGGTGTTTTTTTTTTTACATTGGCATTTGGTTTTCAGTTAGTCTTTATTTTTTCTCTTAGTTTTATTGAGATGTAATTGACATATACCAATGTTTAAGTTTAAGGTGTACAACATAATGATTATATGTATACAGATAGATGATAGATAGAAAGATGAATATATACTTCAAAATGAGCACCACAATAAGTTTAAAACATTCATCATCTCACGTAGTTACAGGTTTTTTTTCTTGTGAAGGAACTTTTAAGATCGATTCTCTTAGCATCTCTCAAATTTATAATACTGTATTTTTACCTGTGGTAACCGTGCTATGCATTACAGGCCCAGAACCTACCTGTCTTGTGACTGGAAATTTGTACCTTCTGAGCACCTTCAACCATTTCCCCCCTTCTTCTGTCTCTGGCAAGCACCAGTCTTTTCTCAGTTGCTGTGAGCTTTGATTTTAATCATGTCACACACTTAAGTGAGATCATACAGTATTTGTTTTCTCTGCCTGACTTGTTCACTTAGCTTAATGCCCTCACGGTCCATCCATCCTGTTGCAAATGGCAGAATTTCTTTCTTCTTTATGGCTGAATATCATTCCATTGTGTATGTATAAATTACATTCCATTGTGAAACCCTGTTTTCCTTATCCATTCACCTGTCAATGGACACTTAGGTTGCTTTCATATTTAAATTATTGTGAACAATGCTGTAGTGAACATTGTAAGGCAGATATCTTTTCAAAATAGTGATTTCAGTATTTTCAAATATATGCCCAGAAGGAGAATCACTAGATCATGTGGTAATTCTGTTTTTAATTTTTTGAGATCTCCGTACTGTTTTCCGTAGGAGCTATGTCAATTTGCATTTCCACTAACTGTGCACAAGGGTTGCCCTTTTGTCCACATTTTCGTGAACACTTGTTATCTCTTGTCTTTTTGAGAATAGCCATTCTAACAGGTGTAAGGTGATATCTCATTATGGTCTTTATTTGCATTTCCCAGTGATCAGTAATGTTAATCATCTTTTCATGTACCTGTTTGCCACTTGTATGTCTTCTTTGGGAAAATGTCTATTCTGGTCCTTTGCCAATTTTTAAAATTATATTATTTGACTTTTTGTTATTAAGTTCCTTATGTATTTTGGGTATTAATCCTTCATCAGATATGTGGTATACAAATTTTTTCTCTGCTTCCATAGGTTGCCTTTTATTTTGTCAATGATTTCTTTTGCTAGGCAGAAGATTTTTAGTTTCATGGACTCCCACTTATTTATTTTTATTATTTTTTCTTGTGATTTTAGTGTCATATACAAGAAATCATTTCTCAGGCTGATGTCAATGAGTTTTGTGCCTATGTTTTCTTCTAGGAGTTTTATGATTCCAATCTTACACTTAAGTCTTTAATCCATTTCAAGTTAAGTTTTGTGAATGGTGTAAGACAGGGGTCTAGTTTTATTCTTTTGCATTGAATATCTAATTTTTCCAACATCATTTATTGAAGAGGCTACCTTTTTCCATTGACTATTCTTGGGTCCTTTATCCAAATATTAGTTGACCATATATGCCTGAATTTATTTCTTTGTGCATAATTCTGTTCCATTGGTCTATGTTTCTTTTTTAAATGCCAATGCCATACTGTTTGGATTACCTTAGCTTTGTAATATAGTTTTGAATCAGGAAGTTTGATGCCTCCAAGCTTTGTTCTTTCTCAGAATTACTTTGACTGTTTGGTCTTTGGGGCCAAATGAATTTTAGGACTATTTTTTCTATTTCTATAAAAAAGTAATTAGAATCTTCGTAGTGAGTGCAATGAATCTATAAATGGCTTTTGTTTGTTTGCTTTTGTGTTTTATGTTGAAAATAAATGTCTTTGAGTGATATGGACACTTTAATAATACTAGTTCTTCCAATCTGAGTATAGGATATGTTTGCATTTATTCATGTCTTTTTCAACTCCTTTCATCATTAGGTAACTTTCACCTCCTTGGTTAGATTTATTCATAATAGATTCTTGTCTGAATGATCTTTCCATTATTGAGAGTGGGTATTAAGGTCCCCAACTGTTATTGTATTGCTATTCACTTCCCCCTTTAGTTCTATTAGTACTTGCTTTATACATTTAGTTGCTCCAATGTCGGGTGCATAAATATTTATAGTTACTATATCTTTCTGAGAATTGACTCTTCTATCATTGCATAATGACCTTCTTTGTCTCCTTTGACCATTTTTAGCTTAAAGTTTATTTTGTCTGAGATAAATGCAGCTATTCCTGCTTTCTTTTGGGTGTCATATGCTTGAAATATCTTTTTACATCCCTTCACTCTCAGTCTGTGTGTATATTTGAAGCTAAAGTGAGTCTCTTATAGGTCCAATATTAGTGAATCTTGTTTTTTATAATGCATTCAGTCAACCTCTGTCTTCTGGAGAATTTAATCCACTTATGTTAAAGTAATTATTGATGGGTAAGGACTTACTATTGCCTTTTGTTCATTGTTTGCTGGTTGTTTTGTTAATCCTTTATTCCTTGCCTCTTCCCCTGCTATCTTCTTTTGTGATTTGATGACTTTTTTGTAGCAATATGCTTTGACTCCTTTATCATAATTTTTTGTTCAACTAGTAAAGGTTTTTCTTTTGTTTTGTTTTGTTTTACCATGGGCTTACATAAAATATCTTATATCTTATTTTAGGCTGATAACAACTTTACTTTGACAGTATATGTAAACTTTACTTTACTTTACTTTACTTCTCTCCCCCTCACATTTTAGGTTATTGATGTGGCAGTTTTTATACTCTTTACATGTATCCAATAACAAGTTATTGTATTTAAGATTACTTCAAATACATTCACTTTCTAACTCTTAGAGTCGTAAGTGAATTACACACCACCATTACAATCATAGAGAATATGATTTTAACTACATATCTTCCATTACCAGTGACTTTTTGTACATACATTCATATGTTTTACAACATTATAATCCTTGCATTTCCACTTGAGAATGTCTTTAACATTTCTTGAAAGGCAGATTCAGTGGTGATGAACTGCCTCAGCTTTTGTGTATTCAAGAAAATATTTATCTTGCCCTCCTACTTTGCCAGCTAGAGTGTTCTTGATTGACAGTTCCTTTTTCTTTTAATATTTTGAATATATTATCCTATTCTTTTCTGGCATACAAAGTAGGTCTTATTTTTGAAAAATCAGCCTAAAGTCAATGGGGGTTCCCTTGTAATATACTTTCTCTTGTAATATACTTTTCTCTTGCTGCTTTCAACTTCTGTCTTTGTCTTTGACTTTTGAAAATATGATTATAAATATTGTTTTTTTCTTTTTCTTTTTTTGCTTCCCTTCTCTTCCTTTCTTTTCTCTTCTCCTTCCTCCCTTCCTTCCTTCCTTCCTTTCTTTGTTTCTTTCTTTTCTCTCTTTCTCTCATATTCATTTTTTCTTTCTCTTCTGACTGGATAATTTTAATAAACTATCCTCTAGTTCACTAATTCTTTTTTCTTCTTAATTGAGTCTACTGTTGAAGCTCTCTGTTGAATTCTTTACTTCAGTCACTCAGTTCTTCAGCTCTAGGAATTCTGTTTGTTTTGATGGTTTCTATTTCTTTGTTCATGCACTGTTTTCTTAATTTTCTTTAGTTGTTTGTGTTCTTCTAGTTCACCAAACTTCTTTGAGAAGATTATTCTGAATTCTTTGTCAGACACTTAGTTCACAGATTTCCATTTTTTTAGGGTCATTATTGGAATTTAATTAGTTTCCTTTGATGGTGTCTTTTTTACCTGATTCCTTGCATTGGTATCTGCACATTGGAGTCAAGGGTCTCCTCTTCTAGGTTTTATAGATTCACTTTGGCAAAAACAGTCAGTACAGCTTGGTGTTCTTCATGGGTCATCTGGTAGCATCCTTGCAGATGGGGCTTGTTTCTATGGTCTCCATTTGTTTGAGGCCTCTGCCTGAGCCCTAAAGTTAGCAGGTAGGGTTTGATGTTGAACAGTTGGAGAGTTCTGCTCACTGGGTTTCTCGACTGAGTGCAGCTGTAGGATAGGTTCTGTGGTTGCCTGGATTCTCTGATTAGGCTTCCTCGTCAGGTGGGACTGGGTGCTATATTTCAGCAGTTGGGCAGGCCTGCAAATTTCCTGCCTGGGTAGGGCTATAGAACAGGCTCCATGGTTGGTATGACCAAGCCTTCCAATTTTAATATATTATCCTAGTACTTTTTCCTAATAGAACTTGTTTTTATGGCTTTAAATTTTTTTAATTATTGGAGCAACTTAAAAATTAATATTTAACATAGGTCTCATGTTGAAACAAAAAGATCTTTTTCCATAGGTGAATTATTCCATTAAAGGAATAATTAATATATCTGTATCCCTATCTACCTATTATATATATGTATGCTAGAGTCCTGGTATAAACTGAAAGTATCTATTTGTTGAATTGTTTATTTCAAAGTTTTTCCTTTTCTATTGCTTGCTTTCAAAAATATAAAACCTTTAAAAATTTAATGTGAATGTATTTATGAGTAATAATTTTAATAAAAATGCATGTCTCATTCTTTTTAAAGTATATGTTACTATTTAACTAAACACAAAGACTAACTTGGAATTATTTCACTTATAGATCAAACTAATCTTCACTTGAAAATGGCTTGTAATCTGTGAATTTAAAAAATTATGGCATGAATGTTATTATAAATTATGTTTACAAATTTATTTTAAAATGAATGATTACTGCATTGTTTTATAAGTGTAGTATTAAATACAAAGGAAAATGAGTGAAAATGCCTTCTTTTCATTATCAGTTGTAGGCATATAATTTTTAGCCATCTCTCAGAAGTGGCTTTTTGTTACAGGGAATCCAATGCCAGAAATTACATGGCACAAAGATGGACAACTCCTCCTAGAAGATGACACTCATCACATTATGTCTGGTGGCCGTTTTCTTAAAATTACCAATGCCCAAGTGTCACATACTGGAAGATATGCATGTTTGGCTTCTAATACAGCTGGCGACAAGAGCAAAAGTTTTAGTCTTAATGTGTTGGGTAAGCAAAAATATTGCCTCACATCTTGAAGAATCAGACATAACTGTCTGCTGAATTACCTCTTTTCTTTTTCTTTTTAATTTTTCTGCCATAGAATTTCATTATTTAAGGAGGACTAGTGCTTATGTACATTTTGATGTCTTTCTTTAATTAATTCACATATTTATAAATTTATTCATTACATTTGGAATACCACCTATGTTCCAGGAACTATGTTTAGTGCTGGAGACACAACTGTGAATAAGACAGATGTAAAAAATGCAATAGTAAAAGGTAAATGTATGTTGATCAGAGAGAAACAGGTCAACAGTACAAGGGGCTCAATCTGATGTATTTTATCCTTTCTTAATGGGACAGTCTTTGTGGATTAGGAATTATGAAATAACTGAACGTTCAGTTCTTACAGCATCAGTTATGCTTATATCTCAGGCATGACATTAAAATGGATTTTTAATTTCTGCTCATGTCTTGAAATTTAAAATGCCCCACCTGAATGTGTTATATTTTATTACTAATATCAAAATACTTTTTGTTCTACTAGAATCAACTAACCTACATTTGAGTATGCAGTGCTTTGCAATTTTTATTTATTGGTTTTTGTAGATATTGCCCAGATTCTTTTGGGAAAATACAGTCCTATGCATAGGAAACTACTATATAAGAGAAGAGATACATATGCAAGAAAAATTAGATCAAAATAATAGATAATATATAAGTGTCAAATGAATAGTATATATAGATGGTATATAAAAAATAAGCTCCAAAAGGCAGAACCTCTTTTACCTTGTAAAGGATTTAGCCCCAGCACCTGACAGAGCATTGAATAACAGATACTGGATAAGTATGACTGGGAGTTCAAGAGCCAGTTGCCTAAAAAATACCTGTGTTCCCTCACACCCATCAGGGTATGAAAGACAAATGCTCAGCCCTGGATTTCCTCTCCTCTTCTGCAGCTCATTCACTGTCTCTCTTAGAGCTTTAAGTTCCTCATGCCTCCTTCCTTTCACCACTTATTCACTTCCCAGTACTAACTCATATCCAAATCCTATACTCTGTCCTATACTCTGGAAATCCGTTTCAGTATTCTCTCCAGCTTCTTGCTGTAATTGCAATCTGACTCTTCCTAAGAGACACTAGCTTCCTAGAGCTCTCTCCAGTGGAGATCATTTTTCTTTATCCCAACTATCCCAAGTCATGCCATCTGACCACACCCTCCAAATCCCCACTTCCTAGTTACTTCCTTGTTTCTTGTCATTCTCCCTTATTCATTGAAGGCTGAAGGATCTGAATCAAAGACTTCCACCATCTTCATAAAGTTAATAAAGTTGAGGTTGTTTAAGTATGTGCCTTTGCAACTTCTGGTCTAGTCAGGTCTTTACCCTTTCTTTCCCCAGAAGGTGAGTTCTCCTTCTTGTTCACAGATACTACTCATATTTATGTCCTTAACCCTGTCTCATGATATGTCAGTCATTCTCACCAGCCACCTTACCTACAGCTTCACCTTCTACTCTCTACATGACTTCATGTTGTAACCATTCCTTGTCTATCCTTCTTGTCACACTAAATTGGATTTTCCCCATGCCATGCTTCAATGCTTGTGTCAAAGATTATCCTGTTGCTTGATCCAACAAATATTTCTCCATCCTTTTTTAATGTTTTAGACATTATTTCTTTTCCTTCACAGTGTTCTCTCGTTATCCTTGCACACTTTGGGTGGCTTCTTTTCTCTCTCTTTTATGGACTTCTCTGTAATCCATCTCTCAAACATTAGGTACCTTAGCATTTTGTCATTACTTCACTGCTCATTTTACTCTAGATATTATCTTCAAATAATAAGCTTAATTCTCCGAGGTTTAACTATTATCTTCTATAGACAGTTTCTTTTAAAATTCATACCTCAACCCAGATCTTTCTCCCAAGTTTGGATTTCTATATGCAATTGCTTGTTGGACATTGCTAGCTGGAATTCTCATGAGCACTTTAAATTCAAAATACTCAGAACTGAACAAAACTTCTTCCCTCCAAAATGAGCAGATCTTTCCATATTTTCTATTTTTATTGCTTCACTGCAGTTTACCTACATTCCCAAGCAAGAAAACTAGAAGTCATCTTTGACTTTGGTTTTCCTTTGCCTCCAAATTCTATCATCTGGTGCCGCTAATTGACATTCTAAATTTTTCTGTAGTCACTCCTGCCTCTTTATGCCTTCCTTTAATTCGATCCCTCATTATCTTATGTGGAACAAATGAACTTGTCTCCATTATCCTCGCTTCCAACACTGACCCCCTTGAATCTATCATTAATATATTCCTTGCTTGCCCCTCATTGTTTATACTATTCTGCCCCCAATATGATCTTTCTTCCTACAAGTTTTCCCTTCTTTCACTTAACCACCACTAATCCTTTAAGGCTCACTTTGCAATCTTTTCCTTTAGGAGGCCTTCCCTGATGAGAGTCCTCTCACCACACACCTCGGACGGAACTGAATGTTATGCCTCCATGTATCCTATACCAGAATTCTCATTTTTGCCCTACTATGCTGTATTATAATTCCTTTTTTCTGTGTTTTCTCTTCCATGACTCCATTTTGAAGTTGTTATTCCTTTCATGTAGAATAAGAACCAATTATTTCTGGAATTGTTAGGAAATAGAATTATACAAATAAGTATAGTGAAGGGGGTGCCTGGGTGGCTCAGTGGGTTAAAGCCTCTGCCTTCAGCTCAGATCATGATCTCAGGGTCCTGGGATCGAGCCCCACATCTGGCTCTCTGCTCAGCTGGGAGCCTGCTTCCTCCTCTCTCTCTCTGCCTGCCTCTCTGCCTACTTGTTATCTCTGTCTATGACAAATGAATAAATAAAATCTAAAAAAAATAAGTATAGTGAAATTTAGAAATTCATAAATAAGGAAACTTCTAAACATATTTCTTTAATCACATTTTAAATCTATTTCAGTATCTCCTACAATTGCTGGCGTTGATAGTGACGGTAGCCCTGAAGATGTCACCGTAATCCTTAACAGCCCCACATCTTTGGTCTGTGAAGCTTATTCATATCCTCCAGCCACCATCACCTGGTTTAAGGATGGAACACCTTTAGAATCCAACCGAAATATTCGTATTCTTCCAGGTAACTAGCTTACTTTAGATGCACAAGATACATTTGTGCCATCTACTATTGTAAAAAAAAGAATCACTAGTAACTTTTTATAAAAGTACTTGTGTCTTAGTTATGTTATACTACTGGCATTTTAATTTTTTAATTATTCATATAGATCTTATAATCTAAAGTAAAATTACTTTTTGGAAGACCAATAATGTTTCTAAATAAAAGGCGAATAAATACCACAATTTGTTAATTGATTAAATACAATGTGGAACACCAAAAAGAGTAGAAATTCATTTCTTGTTGAATTGAACC
The DNA here is from genome assembly GCF_964662115.1 of Mustela nivalis. NCBI lineage: Eukaryota > Metazoa > Chordata > Mammalia > Carnivora > Mustelidae > Mustela > Mustela nivalis. The sequence goes on from NC_139035.1 coordinate 21,433,687, forward strand.
ATAAGGAGAATTGGTATTTAAACTGAGATAGCTTATTTACTTCTCTTTACTACTTGGCAAAATGTATGAAAATAGAAAGAATTAAAAAGCATTATCACCAGCTTTAAGAAATTTACATTTTTAGATGGAAGGGAGATAACGTATAAAATTTAATTAACAACATGAATTATGAATAATCATGGGACTTCATAAATGAGGTAGTGACAAATTTTATATAAAAAATTCAAAAGATGGAATGACCACTGTGGGCTGAAGTGACCAGGAAATGCTTTGTTGCAGTTGGAACTTGAACCAGCCCTTAAAGAAACGTATATAATTTTGTTGGTTGAAAATGAGTGACTTGAGATCCCTCAGGATGACTATGGGAAAGGTACAAAGTGAGAAAGGCACATAGATGTACAAAGGCCTGTCTAGTTGCAAGTAATAATATGTAGACTCCCACCTTCCACTTGAGTGGGGAAATTTTCGGTGTGTGTGTGTGTGTGTGTGTGTGTGGCAGGGTGGGAGGTGGGTTGGAGAAAAGGTCAGGAAGGAACATTGGAATCGTGTTTTGAATGCCTGGACTAAAGAGTTTTGACTTTATATTTTAGTCAGTTGGGAACCAATGAAGATTTTTAAGGAGAAATGTACTATAATACAAACTGAGTTTAGCAAGTTCAGTCTCTACTGATAGACTGATCTTGAGTCAGATGAGAAGAAGATGACTAAGGTGGAAGATATATTTATGAACAGAGTGAAGTAAAAACCTTAGCCAGAGTATGTGCAGAGGCATGGGAGGATCAGGATGAACATGAGAGTCATTATCATAGAGGGTCATCAAGGACTTACTGACTCCTTGTCCACCATGCAGTGCCCATCTATATTGTAGTTTGTCTTGTGTCAAATATCTAGTATAGAATTAGCACATAGAAAAAGAAATATGTTAATGGTGAGAACTAAAAACCCTGGTGTTTTGTACATACTCTGTTGCGACTATGACTTCAGAGATTCTTTGGTGTTCATGATTTTTCAGGAGGTAGGACTCTGCAGATCCTAAATGCACAGGAGGATAATGCTGGAAGATACTCTTGTATAGCCACTAATGAGGCAGGGGAAATGATAAAGCACTATGAAGTAAAGGTCTACAGTAAGTCCCACAAAAAACACTACATTTCATATTTTCTTCAAATTTTCTAACTTTTTCAATCTTGTTTTTTATTATGGGTTCATAACTACTTATACTCATCATTGAAGTTTATTGTTTATGTAGCTTGCTTCATTAAGATGGAAGTCATACTAAGCATTGTACCCATGTCCTCAACTTCTAAGATGTGAATAGCCCATTCAGTCTGCTCCCTAACCTCTTACTGGAGAAGTTGTCAGTGGCCCTTTTCTTACATTTCTGTTTTTCCTTCTGGGAATACCCTGGGCTGAGTTATAATACTTCTGTGCACAAAATTGTTACTTAAGTGTATATGTTCTAATCAACAGCCTTAGATAAATTCATCAGTGACTTTGAGCTAATCCACTGTACATTGACCTATACATAAAAAGCAAAGTAAATATGACCATTAATAGGACCTACATTTCAGGATTTGGGATTTGGTTTTGTTTTTTAAAAAGAAAGAGCATCTTTCTGATTGCCTTTTGTTCTTTGAATCAGTTCCTTTAATGACTGAGCAAATGTGTTTTATAGGTCATGCTTGGACTGTTTCTGGGAACCTGAAAAAATGGAAGTAGCTGTTCTGTGAAGGACAATAGCCTCACTGACATTATTAAATTGATGAAGGGAGAAAGCTGTTTTCCTTCACATTCTGTATCTGAGCGTTACCATTTCACAAAATGCTAACTTGGGTCCATCATGAAAGGGGAGCATAGCCAATGCCTCAGTTATTTCTTTGTTTTCTTAAGTCATCCTTAGTATGGTTTCTAAGATATAACATGTATTTAAAAGAACCAGTGTTTAACTCTACAAATATTTGTTTTTTTATGCAGTTCCACCCATCATCAATAAAGGGGACCTACTGGGGCTGGGTCTTTCCCCTAAAGAAGTGAAGATCAAAGTCAACAATACCCTGACTTTGGAATGTGAAGCTTATGCAATTCCTTCTGCCTCTCTCAGCTGGTACAAGGATGGACAGGCCAGTCACACATTTTCTCTTTTGCTAATAGTTACTGAAAAACAAAAATGATCAATTAAATTTTTAAAAAGAGAAGAAAAAAATACAAACACAAGAAACTCAGGGAATCAATGTCACCTTATAACTAGCACAAAACCATGCTCCTAGAGTAGAAAACTGCAAAGAAACTTGAACCATGTTCACAAACTTAGCATTATTCCATCACTGGAAAGTTTGAGGGATTATTTTTGTGGACATTAGCAATCATGTATGAAAATCCAACCACCTTCCCATTTGGGAAGAGTTTTTGCATTCTGTGGCTTTATAGAGTAAGCAAACTTTGTAGAGAAGAAACAGAGAACAGTGCTAAGCCAGATTAAAATGGTAGGTATAACATGGGTACTGAATTTATTCAGAATTTTCTCTAAACACCTTTAGTTCTTCTATAAAAGGTAACATGTTTTATATTCCAAGAGGAAGAAAAATAGCTAAATGTGGTGATTAAGTGCCCAATTCTATTAACTGGAGGCAATAAGAAACTTTAAATAAAAGGCACATCCTTCAATTACGTGATCTGAATTTCAGACCATACATCCTTATTTCTCACCTTAAATTACTTTCTTCCATTCATGTTTTAAAGATATGTGTAAAAACACACCAAAATAGATTCTTTTTTTATGGGGGAGGACTGCTGTTAACACTGTGCTTAATACAGATGTAGCATAACTAAGCTGCTATTTGTTCTGTTATACACATAGTCAACCAAACGGCTAGTTAAATTCCAGCTGTAGAAGTTCAGGTCAGAATTATGATTAAGACACAAAAAGATATAGCTTTATTTTTTCAGATCACAGAAATTTTCCAACACTGGCAGCTAGAAAAAAATAATCGTCTCTTATAAAGTAAGCAAGTTTCATCTGGAAGCCATTGCAGAAGGAAAAATATGGAACTCCCACCATGTTCTGTTTATAGCTTCTTTTCTGACTCTAAGTACACTTCACTGTACAGTATCAATTCTATATGATTTGCTTGGAAAAAACTAATTCCATTCTCTTCTGAAATCTCTTTATTTTATTTTTAATTTTACCTAAATCCTATTTTATTCTTCTTAATTACTACACATAGACACACATACACATAAACACACACATACATAAAAATTGGCTTAAGATAGAATTGTGTTAGGAATGAGACAGTTTTGTTTTTCTTAATATCATAATGAATGGTTAAATTAGTTTCAAATCCAGACTTTGAAATCAATCCAATTATGATGCTTTAGTTATACTGTTAAATTTTTCAGGGTTTAGGATTGGTTCTCTAAAATGAGTACCCAAACAAAACCTAGTTTTTGTTTATTTTCCATATCCTTTCTTTTGTTATTTTATTCTTCAGATAAGCAGCACTACTTCAGTGAAACGGTGTTTTTTGAGAAGAACCCACCAAACATATTGGCCTTGTTACCCACAAAAAGTTTTAATGGAATCTTTGAGTTTTGTTTTTATGTCCTGAAGTTTTTCTTTTACCATAAAAAATTTAAATTATATTATTTTTATCTTAAATGATACAATGTTAATAATGATTTATCAATTACCAAGTTGTTTACTAAGCACATACTATTTTCTGGACACTATTTTAGGTGCAGGGGTATACAGCTATGAAGGAAACAGACAAATATCTCTCCTCATGTAAAGTTTGGGGAGAAAAAAACTAAACCAATGCAACATATAATGTGCCAGATGGGGTAAATGTTATAGAGAAAATTCAGTTGGGAAAATTCTGTAAACAAGCATGCGAGGATGATCTTTTATTTAGGTGTGGAAGGTCTCACTGATAAGGGGATATTTGAGCAGAAACTCAAAGAAAACGAAACAACCATCATAGAATACCTGAGGGGAACATATTCCAAAGTAGAGAGATAGCAGGGACAAAGGCCCTGAGGCACTTTGGCTGGAGTTCAGTGATCCATGGGAACACAGAAGTTGTGAGTAAGATTAATGGGAAGGCAGATCACACTGCCTTGTAGACCAGTTGGCCTGTATTCTGATAGGAAGCTACTGGAAATTTTTTAACATGAGAGTGATAGGATCTGACTTAAGGTTTTAAAAAGGATTCCATTGGCTTCTGTATTGAGAGAAGATAGAGAGGATCCAGATATGAATTATTTCAGTGGTCCAGAAGAAAGATGGTAGTTGCTTGGACAAAGTTGTTAACAGGATGTGAGGGAAAACTGTGAGACAAAGATGAGTGCAAGATTTTGTATGAGAGCAACAGGAGAGTGAGTTTAGATAGATAAGAATTCTGAGGGTTAAGTCCTCGGGGACTTCTACATTTAGAGGTTGTGGGGCAGAGAGTCAAATGTCCCAAAAGATAGGGGAAAAAAGTTTTTCGAAATGAAGACAAGTGAAACTGTGTTTAATGCCACTGATCAAGTAAATAAAAACTGAGAATTGACCAGTGAGTATAGAAACATGGATGTTGTTGGGGTCTTTGACAATGGAATTTGGTCAAGTAGAGATGGTAAAATTCTTATTAGAATAGATTCAAGGAAAGATCAAAAGAACCAGCCGGTGTAGCAACCATTTTAAAGCCATGGGCTATAAAGGATAGGAGAAAAATGTGGAGGTAGGCTCCATTGTAAACAGTTTTTATTTTTTATGGGAAAAATTACTGTATATTGTATGCAGATTGAAATCATCCAGCAGAACAAAATCAACTGCCAATAATACAGGTGTAAGAGGGCATAGTTGCTGGAAGGATAGCCTTGAATAGACCAGAAAATGCTCAAAATGGACAGACTGGCATTAACCAGGGATAGAGTTTTGCCAGAAGAATAAAGTAAAGAGGGCAAAAGGAGTTGAGGGTTTATGCAAGGAGCAATTGTCTTTGGTCAGGAGGAGAGTGAGCGGCAGCGAACAGATTGCAAGGTCTATGGATTATGCATCTTCCCATGACACCAGAAAACTACTGGATTTGGGTTGCTAGAGGAAGTGAGTTAGAGAGTGAGGAAGTGGTGGTCAGAGAATGAGAACTTGAAAGTGAGATTTGGGGATGTGGCTCTTGGTAATTATAAAGCCAAAGATGACTGGTTGAGTGGCTGACAGAGGATTGGGGACAAAAAAGAGAGGAGGTCAAGATGCTGAGAACACACAGCATTGGGTAACTGTCTATGTGGGTGTTGAAATCACCAAGAATTATGAGAAAATATCATTAGAAGGAATGACAGTAAGCCAGGAGCTAATATCTTCAAGGAATAAGAGGAAACTTAGTGTAAATGGGAGTGTTTATAAGAAATGTCCTATTAAGTGATGATATTAATAAAATATAATACAAATATCTGTATGTTAATGTACCATTAAATATAGTAATACTTTAAAGCAAACATTGTAATATAAATATCCCTAGGTTAAAATTTTCCACTTATGAAATAATGATGTTTCTGAATGACCAATGGTGATATATAGATCAAATCAGATGGTTAATACCCTCAATCTTTCATTTAAAAACTCTAGTATTTTCTACAGAATTATAATACACTACAGGATCAGCTGAAAATAATTTTTTCCAACATGGATAAATAGATATGATACCTAAGAATGTTTTTTAATCATAGAATATGCATTTATATATTTGGTATATAAATGTACCACCCAGAAATATCCAGCACAGATGTAAAGTATATGAGCAGTATTTTCAATAAATAAAAATGTGATTACTCAAAAAAATTTAATCAAACTAAATTAATTCAATTACTGTTGTCTTGAGTATTTCAAATATAATTTTATTTTTATTTATTAAAAATCCTAAAGAGTACAAACTGTATGATGTTTTAGATGATTTATTAGTGCACTTCAAGGTAACATTATTTCATTAAATCACAGCCCCTTAAATCAGACGATCATGTCAATATTGCTGCAAGTGGACACACACTTCAAATAAAGGAGGCTCAGATATCAGATACTGGACGGTATACTTGTGTAGCATCTAACATTGCAGGTGAAGATGAGTTGGATTTTGATGTGAATATACAAGGTAATAATATGCTTCTTGCATGTAATTCAGCTTATATGATCTTTCAAAACAATGAAGAAGAGATTTGACTTGGTTTATTTTAAATATATTTTTTTCTGCTACCAATAGTAAAAATTCATTATTGAAAACTTAGATTTAAGAAATTGACGAAGAAGAAAATAATCCATCATTCAGGGTTACTTCATTTCCTTCTGATATATTTTTGTGAAGTATACTTCATTTGCAAGTTGAGATCACATGATACAGACTTTTCTATTACATTAGCTTTCCCCTAACATTTTATCATGAAGGTATTTTTTATAGTGTTTACCTGGAAGGCAAGAAAGCATAGTAAAATATATGATTTGAAGAGGTCAGACTTGAAATTAAATGATGATGTAGCTCCTACAGAGTTTTTGAGTTGGGCAAGTTACCAAAGTATTCTAAGCCTTGGTTTCCTTGCTTTTAAAATTAATGCCTTGTAAAATGTGGTGAGTACTAAATAACAAGAAGTATGTAAAACTTGTAGCAAAATATTTACGAAGTGGTACCTGGTATCAATGCTGTTAATACTGTTACTTTTGTGCTTTTATATGTGCTTTTTAAAACGTTTTTTAATTAATTATTTTTATTAACATATAATGTATTGTTTGCCCCGGGGTGCAGGTCTGTGAATCATCAGGCTTACACATTTCACAGCACTCACCATAGCACATACCCTCCCCAATGTCCATAACCCAACCACCCTCTCCAAATCCCTCTCCCCCTAGCAACCCTCAGTTTGTTTTGTGAGATTAAGGGTCTCTTATGTAAAACATTCTTTTTAATAGCTGTGAGTACAGCTTGTAAGTACGGCTTTTTAATAGCTGTAAGTACAACTTTATCAGTTGAGTATTAAAATATATATTTAACAACACTCCTATCGTGGAATGTCTAGGTTGTTTCCAAGTTTTCCCTACTCGTGTAATGCTTCACTGAACATCTTTATACATAAAACTTTTGCACATCTGTGGTTTTTCCTAAGTTGCTAATAATGGAAATTTTAGGTCAAGTGTTAGCTACTCTTTTAAAGATTTTGATGTGCAGAATAATTGCCTTCTAGAGAGTTCATGCTTGTCCCTCAGAAATGTTTGAGAATGCCCTATTGTTTTTACAAATGGAGTTATTAATCTTGATAGCATAACTTCTTTAGCCTTCCTAGAGGCTCAAGACAGATTTGATTGGCTGATGCTCTCTGTTGAGCCTCTGTTCATCCCCTGATCCATGCATATTAGAGTAGGATCACCCCTGAGAACAGACCTCTTCGTCTTCTAAGTGCTAGGGACCAGGGAGTGCAACGCATGAAGATGGCATTTTGCCCTCCATATTTCTTGTTCTTCCACATAAAAACCAGTGCTGACTTCTGTCTACTACCTTTTTCGGTTCAGGGCTAGAGTTGGGAGGTGTATAAGTACTTGAAAATATTTTCACATTGTCTGATTTATTACATTTACTAATGATTCTTGTGAAAATACAGTCGAGATCTTTGTTTAATTAACCCTAGCATTCACATGTGTCTAAAATGTCATATCTTTCCTCCATAGTTCCTCCAAGTTTTCAGAAACTCTGGGAAATAGGAAACATGCTGGATACTGGCAGGAGTGGTGAAGCTAAGGATGTAATCATCAACAATCCAATTTCTCTTTACTGTGAAACAAATGCTGCTCCTCCTCCTACACTGACATGGTACAAAGATGGCCGTCCTCTGACCTCGAGTGATAGAGTGTTGATTCTACCAGGTAAAGATCGCTATGAACAGGGTGAAAATCTGAGTCTCTGCCAAATGTTTCTCCTCATTTATTAGACCAGTTGAATTGATCAGCTTTCTGGCCATGTAATGTAACTGATACAGGCTGCCATATTGTCAGTGGTTTCTGTGTAGCTTCAAGCTAGAAGAGTCTAGGCTAATTTAACAATAGCTGGAATACCTTAGGTAATTTTCAGTTCCATTACAGGATCGTTCTGTCAACTTAAGAAGTCTTTTGGCTGGGCACCTAGGTGGATCTGTTGGTTGAGTGACTGCCTTCCGCTCAGGTCATAATCCTGGAATCCCAGGATCAAGTCCTGCATTGGGCTCCCTGCTCAGCGGGGAGTCTGTTTCTCCCTTTGACCCTTTCCTTCCCTTGTTCTCTCTCACTCTTTCTCTCTCTCTCTCACTCAAATGGATAAATAAAATTAAAAAAAAAAAAAAAAGAAGAATCCTTTGGCTTCCATGAAGCTCAATTTCTCTAATAATGTGATGAGATCATCAATTTGGTTTCCACACATTATTGATAGATTCTAAAATATATTTGTAAAAAGTTACTATTAACTTTATTAAATACATTAATCATAAATCAATAGTTATGATTATTAGTTTCAAATACTTTAGTTGTCACATGGTTTATTGGTAGAAAAGGATGATTAAATTATTGTAGAATCATAATCTTTTCTAGGCTTCTATTTAATTTTAACAAATATCAAATAAGCTTGTCAAAATTTACTAAGTTGTATACCTAAGGTCAGCATATTTCATGATGTGCAGATTTGATATCAACTGAATACAAGATGTCTTGAAAAAAGTTTTTAAAATGTGACTAAATACACATGACAGCTAAATGTTGTGATATGTGATCCAAAATTGGATCTAGGCTCGGGGGAAAATATTTATAAAAGATTCTAATAATAATGAAATTTGAATATGGATTATGAATTCATTAGTAGTTTTGTGTTGGTTTTAAATTTCCTGATTTTGATCACTATACTATAGTTATGTAAGGGATTATTCTTGTCCTTATGAAATACAGATTTATGAATATTTAGGGGTAAAGGGGCACCATGTTTCCAACTTACTCTTAAACAGTTGAGAAAAAATTTTTATATACAAATAAATATGTAAATATATATAAGATAAAACAAGGGATATATATATATATATATATATATATATATATATATAAGAGATAAAACCAGTGGAGTGAAATATAAATAATTGATAAACAGGTGAAAAATTTTTATACAGTTATTGAAACTTTTCTTTGAATTTGAAATTATATCAATATGAAAAATTTTTTAAATATTCAGAGTTATTCTTTTAAAATCATATGTATAATAATATACTTTATATCTTTTGCATCCCTGGCTACTGCTTTCTCAAACCTATACCTGCATCAAGCAATGTTAACTTCTTTTACATGTATTCAAAACTGTAAAATCAAGAAGTCACTGCATAGTAACATTCCCCCATGGAATATGATGAGAGGCATGGAGCAATATTACCCACTTGTGAAAAATCTACACAAGCTATTTATCTCTCAGGAGATCTGATTCATATATTGGACCACTTTTCAATAATGCAGTGTTTGTTATACAAGTGGTATATGGGATTAAAACTGAACTATTAGATGAAATAAGAACCCTGAAAGAAAATGTAAGGAAGTCATTAGACCTGAAAAATTCTTCTCTGTTTATGACCAGTAGGATTTAGAGAAGTAATTATATGGGGATATGTTTTCAGGAGGGCGAGTGTTGCAGATTCCCCGGGCCAAAGTAGAAGATGCGGGTCGGTATATGTGTGTGGCTGTGAACGAAGCAGGAGAAGATTCCCTTCAGTATGACGTTCGTGTACTCTGTGAGTTTTTCTTTTCTTTGTCATGCATTCTTTCACTCAAAGAATTTTTTTCAGGAACCCATGTTTGCAAGATATTGCATTAAGCTCTTTTAAGTTATAAAGATGATCAGAAAGTGATAGTTCTACTGAGGAATTAATCATCTTATGCAAATTGAGAACACGTTAGATAGGACTCTTGAAATATCGGATAACAAACTGGCTTAAACTAAAAAAAAAGCGAATCCATTGACTCATGAACCTAGAGTCCCAGGGTAAGCTGACTACAGTTATACCTGACTTCTGTGGCTCACAGAGGCCAAGCAGACTTAACCTTCCTCTTTCTCTTGGTTTCTTCTCTATTATAAGCATCACTCTCAGGTGGGGGATAACCTGGAATGATGAGTTGGTCCCCAGTGGCTCTTGTCTTACATCCTTCTAATTTCATATCCAAATGAAAGCTTTTCTTAGTATTTACAGCTGAAGTCCTAGATTGGATTTTCATGGCTTTAATTGGCCAAGCATGAACCACAGTTCTATCCCTGAACCAATTATAGAAGCTAAATGGCCTGTTTTAAGGCCTAGTTTCTGTGCCTACGTTTAGACTACGTTGTTCTCTGAATGTATGAACTGCGAGTGGAAGAACTATGGTACCTTTAAGGGGAAAGAGAGGTGATGTTGCTGGAAGCTGAAAGAAATAGCTGCCTCCATTAGAAGAGATTGATCTAGAGAAGTAGCCCTGGGAATATATAGGAACCAATCAGCATGAAAGAGTTTCCAGAGGAAGTTATAAAGTAATACAGAAATATTAGGCACTTATCTCAGAGCATGAGATGACACTGAGGTTTTTATTCTGAGTGATTAAGAAAATGGTGGCAAGAATTAAAAAAAAAAAATAGAAGACCTAGGAAAACATTATTTGCGCAAAAGGAAGTCAATTTTATTCTAGACATGTTGAATTCAACATATTACAAGATACTTAGGGATAATATTGAAGGGGCCATTGAAAATCAGAAACTTAAACACAGGAAAGAGGCTGAACTAAGAATGTAGATTTGTGAGTTATCCACAAATATTCAAGGGCATGAGATTTCCAACAGCAAGAATTATAGATAAAATAGATTAACAAGTTCTTGGAGGGATCATTAACAACTAGGAGAAAGGAAAAGGAAAACAGAGGAGAAACAATCTGAGAAGTTCATGAAAAGCAGTAAACTACGTACTATTCCATGTCAAAGAGTCCAAAGCATGGAAAAAGCTATCAAGAGGCAGATCTAAGGGCGCCTGGGCGGCTCAGTGGGTTAAAGCCTCTGCCTTCAGCTCAGGTCATGATCCCAGAGTCCTGGGATCGAGCCCTGCATCAGGCTCTCCACTTCTCGGGAGCCTGCTTCCTCCTCTCTCTCTGCCTACTTGTGATCTCTGTCTGTCAAATAAATAAATAAAATCTTTAAAAAAAAAAAAAAAGAGGCAGATCTAGTATTGGATGCTAAAGCAAATTTAAGAAAATAAAAACTGAAAATGTCCATTTGGCTTAAAAACTGAGAAATCATTGATAAAATCCAAAAGATCAATTTAGATACTATGGTGTGCTTCAAAGCCACAGGACAAAAAGATAAATCTGGAGAAACTAATCAGAAAGAAAAGGAAACACATATAAAGTACTCTTAAGATATTTTGCAGAGGACAGAAGAGATGGAATAGAGTTTTAGGATAGACAGCTTGTTTGAGGAAACATATTTAATAAAGATTTGAGCTTGCTTACAAATCAAAGAAAATGATCCAATAGAAAGGGACAAATTAAATTTTCAAAGTGCAGGGTGGGGGGAATGGGAGAGATTCAGGAATTCATGGATCCAGGTCTCAGAACAGGTGAAAAATGCAATCAAAGAACCAAGAGGGGTTAATTAGCTTTTCATGGAAATGAATTGCCATTCATCAAAATGGTTAGGAGGGAAATGTGGAAATACATATCACATGTATCTAGTTCTTTTCATTTAGTATAAGAGCAAGACAAACAGTGGTGGGATGGTTGGTCTTGTGAAAAACAGAAAAGTTTAGTGATCACCATCATGGAGGATGTGACAGACAGTCAGCTGTTGAAGTTGGAGCCATTTGGCTGTTTTTCCTTCCTGAAGCCACCCTTTCTTCTACAGCATTCCTAGTAACCAGGAGGGGCAGAGGAAACAAAAATAGTGTGCTCCATCTGGGTGGGGCGGGGTTGTGCCACAAGGTAACCAAGTATATGGTGGAAGTGCTGGACGGTGAAAGACCATAGAATGTGCAGCAAGACAGAGAGTCACTGAAATGACCCCCGTGAGGTCTGGGCAGGGTAAGAGGAAAAGTGATAGAAGGAGGCCAATTGGCTGATTGTAAGTGGGGAAGGAGTAGGAGGGCTAGAGCTGTCAGTGCAAACAAAGAGCAGCTTATGAAGGAAACCTGAAAAGAGGTAGAAGAAAGAAAACATTGGAGTTCAAAAAAATCATATATTTGACAATTATCTATTAATTACTAAACTATGGATGAGGAACCTGTGCTAGGTACTGAGGATACAGCAGTGACTACAGTAGACATGAGTTCTTCTTCAGAGAGCTTATAACTTGCAAAAGAAAGAGGTGTTCATATTGAATGGTCCAAGGTATGGCTGTGTAGGGCTGACTGACATGGAGTAGAGATGAAACTAATCACAGTGCTAACATCACCAAGAATAGTGAACTATCCTAGACAACCTGACTTAATTTGACTTAAGTTTGGAAAGAGTTTAGTTTAGGCCAGAGTAGAAGGATCTGATAAAGAAGCAAGATTATACGGTTTGAGAGGGACTGGGAATCAATGAAATTGAAATGGGACCTAGGGATTGGGTAGTTAAAGGTAGATGTTCCTCCCTTCAGGCCATTTTAATTAAGAGGAAGTTGGAAAGCATGTTAGAGATGAGTTTAGAGAGGTGGAACAAGAAAAATGAACTGGGCCCAAAAATCTGTCTACATTAGGTATGTTTCACAGTGTTTGGTGCTCAGCTCCTACATGCTACTCCACCATTTTCTACTGAGAATCATTCTGAGTGTGTAAGCCAGCTGCTGGGGCATGGCTGCTGGAGGGCAGGTCAGACCAAAGGCTTTGGTGGAGGCCTATACAGGTCAAACCTTGGACCTGTAGACCACCTCCTGTTCCCTCCTAATGGTTCAGTTCCAGGCAGAAGCTGAGCAAAACATTGAATCTTTATGTTCCAACATTTCATTTGATGAGATTTCATGGTATTGAAGTTAGTGATAGGCTCATTTAATCTGAAGTTCAAGTTTATTATCTACTAATCTGCAGTTCAAGTTATATTTTATGTTACCTAGAGTATAGTAAAAATCATATGACCCTGACTGTGAAAATTTGTATCTAAAATAACATTGAAATTCTATTATGTACGTTGTAGCCTTGATTATTTTCTTTACAAACTTCCAATTTAGTTTTCGAAAGACCCAAATACCACAGGACTGCATGTACATTAATATATAGTCTTTGCTGATTGCTAAAGATATGGTACATTTTAAGAGAGTGAAACAGAATAGCTAAGCTTTCCAAATAAAATAAAATGATTATTCACTTTGAAAATGAATTTCTACATTGATAACAGCAGCCAACACATATGTTTCTAGTTTGTGTAAAATTTCCATTTTTTAAAATTTTATGAGTAATGTGTGATTTTTCATAACTGACTAGTCTAACACAAGATAGATATGTACCTGGATTCTATGGTATCGTTTTAAATGAAAATGAATATATGTAGAAAAATCTAGAATGCGACTCCTCAAACATGAGGATACATAAGGCTCTCCTGTTCAAACACAGATTTCTTGGGCCCTCTAGAGATGCCCATTGAGGAGATCTGAGTGGGCCCCAAATTTGCACCTCTATACAAGTTCCCAGGTGATGCTGATACACTGATACTGGGGCTAGGGAAACACATTTAAGTAGCCCAGATAATTCCCTTGCAAATGAGACCAAATCTGTACATTCCAAATATACTCTAAAGATGGGATTTATCTGGCTTGTCTAGATGACCAAATAGACTTAAATATTCATTCATGCAAGTGCTACTTACACATATGCTTGAAAACCCAGAAGACATAGTTCAAGGAACTGAGAGAGAAGCAAGGTCAGATAAATTGGGAAGGGTTAGTGATTGAGCTAAATGGGAATGAAAACTGTAGAAGGGGTTAGTCCAGGCTAGGTAAATCCAAATTCACACAATTTTTATTACCACCCCAATTTATTAGTGTAAAATGTGATTCAACGATCTTGGTTTCGTCTTCATCTTTGCTCCTCTATTATCATCCCATGCTTTTTAAAGATGTTAGAAAAGTAGAATAATTGAGAAAAGACCTTATTTCCTGTCATTATCTCTTTGTTGCAATCATCTATTAGTGCCTCCAGTTATTAAGGGAGCAAATAGTGATCTCCCCGAAGAAGTCACCGTGCTGGTGAATAAGAGCACACTGATGGAGTGTTTATCCAGTGGCAACCCGGCCCCAAGGAGTTCCTGGCAAAAAGATGGGCAACCTTTGCAAGAAGATGGGCATCATAAGTTTCTATCTAATGGAAGAATTCTGCAGGTAAAAGTATAATATCTTATTTTTATTTGGCTTTGTATTTCCTAAGTCGTTTTTTACTTTTAAAAGTAATTTTATTGGTTTATAAGTATTATATTTGTAAAAATAACTAACTGTAAGAATAGAAAATTCTTTATTTTATTCCCCCACCAGAGATGACCACTTTTTTTTTTTAAGTTTTTATTTAAATTCCAGTTAGTTGACAGACAGTGTTATATTAGTTTTAGGTGTGCAATAGAGTGATTCAACACTTCCATACATCAGCCAATGCTCATCACAAGCGCACGCCTTAATCCCCATCATCAGTTTCACCCATCCCCCCACCACCCCTCCTTCTGGTAATCATCAGTTTATTCTCTATAGTTAAGAGTCTGTTTCTTGGTTTGCCTCTGTCTTATTTCTCCTATGATGATTTTTATTGTTTCTTAAATTCCACATATGAGTGAAATCATAGGGCATTTGTCTTTCAGAGGTGACCACTGCTAACATTTCTGTGTGAATTCTTATAAAAATTGTACATTCAACATATGCACACTGAATTTGCCACAAGATGTCCTTTGTGATAAAAGCCACATTATAATTAGTATAATCCTTTCAATTGCATAGTTCTGATGATAAAATCCTAGGTGGCACTGGGTTCACTGCAGATTAAAACTTCCCCTATATTAATAAAGAATTGATAATAAATAATGGAAACCACATAAATATCCTGAATTGTTCACTAATGACCATGTCTCTATTTTTTTCTTAAATATCTTAAGAGAAGACATTTATTTATAGAATAAATTTATAAGAAGACATTTATTTATAGAAATAACACCAACTCTTTTGTTAAGACACAATTTAATAGCTTATTTTTGACCAATAAGTGATATTCTGTGAACCCAAGAATCTAAGCATAACAGATGTGTCCAACACAGGACATGCCTTATGATATGTTCCTGTCTTTAAAAAACACAGACACAGACATACACACACACACACACACACACACACACACACAAGAACCAGCTTTAGCGTCTATAAATAATCTTGAATTCTCAAAGTATATTCTAAACATTGTGATTGTATCTATTTGATGTCATACAAATATTTTTATGTCACCTCTATCAAAATACTTAAATGTTTCTGTGTCTTAGGCCAAAAGATATATAGATGGATAGAAATTCCTGCCTAATAAAAGAAATACAAATGCTATTATTAGCTAATTATTGCTGCATAAAGTACTCCAAGACAATAACCTAAAACAATAAGCATTTATTTAGTTCATAAGTCTTCTAGCTGGCTGGGTAATTCTTCTGGTCTCAAGTGTGTCTGCATGCTGTGAATTGAGTGAGTGGTCCGCTGGTCTTGGCTGGGCTCTTGGCACGTATCCAGGCCTTTGTTGTAATAACTGAGCTGATTTTGACCCCTTGTGATTCTCTTACCTTCTAACAGGCTAGTCCTGGCTTTCTCACATGGTGGTAGCTGAGTTCCAAAAGAGTGAGGAAAGGCACTAGACCTCTTCAGACACACACTGTCTCTTTTCATGGCATTGTGCTGGTCAGAGCCAACCCAAGACCAACATGAATTCTGCATTTTGCTCCCCCTCTGAAATGCAAGGAGCTTCAAAGTCATGTTGCCAGGGGTGTGATAGGGATGAGGAAGAATAATTGGGGAAATTTTTGTAGTCAGCATTTAACAAATATGTTTAAAATTACCTTTTCTGATTGGAAATCTTTGTAAATATTTGACCTGACCAAAAAAAGCTAGCATCAGCACTATTATATTCAGAAATTTCTTTGTCTTGTGTTCAGCTGGTATCAACCAGAAAGAATATGTGTTGTTTAGTCTGAAATGTAATGCTCATTATGAAAAGTTGCTTTATTAAAAATTTCAGTTGGAATTTCTTTATTTTTTCCCCTTAGATTCTAAACACTCAAATAACAGATATCGGCAGGTATGTGTGTGTTGCTGAGAACACAGCTGGAAGTGCCAAAAAATATTTTAACCTCAATGTTCATGGTAAGAGCTCAGTTCCAATAACATTTCTTAGAGCATGCTTGAAAAAACAGGAAAACTGTGTTTTAGATTATGGAGACTTATTTTGTACTTTTAACTTGAACAATGTGTGCAGCCTGCATTTGTTCAATCTCCAGTCTTTCTTTGTATCATGTAGTAGGATTGTGAAGTACAAATCTGCTAGGAAGCCTGTTTTTATATTATTTCAGTTCCTCAGGAGAGAGTAGTTACCGCTACATATCTGAATATGAAAAAAAATCAAAATTTTAAATCCCCCAAATTATGTTTATGTAAAGTTAGAAACAAATATAATTCTTTTACTCATAAAACTTACCCAGTAATCCTGATTGGAACCAGTTTCTGTCCTCAAAGGTAGAATTTGTGTCAAGTTACATCCTCTAGTACCATTAGGTATACTCCCTGGAGAAGAAAAAGTCATCTTTGGAGTTTAATAATTCCTAAAAACTACCACTACACCTAACTCATTCATCAAACTAAGTTCTTGATATATGGCAGACACTGCATGAATCCTAATTTTTTGCTAAAATGCTTTTGAGATACTATTTAGATAAAAGTGGGGAGGAAAAAAGCCATTTGATATCTACCACAAATGACTAGTTTTAGTTTTGTGACACGTGTCTGTTTTGAAAATATTAAATTAGGAATGGGGAACAATCATTATAAAAGATTCCTTTTTCATGTGGGATACACATCCAAAATTCTGGCTCATTTTGGAAATAGCTGAAATATGACATCTCATGAAAAATTTCTCCTTTCCAAAGACTTATTTAGCATCAAGAATATCCTTTTTTTGGTGTGATATGCAGGGAGTATTGGTGCCCAGCAATGTTTGGTCTTTGTGGAACAGACATTTGAAACATTTTTATCTTTGTATTCCCTGTGCTTAGCACAATGAGTAACATGTGATAGTAAAAGAGATTTTGCCTTTTTCATGTTTTGGTTTTGTTTTTGATGTTGTTTTAAGACCTCAGTTGTAATATAATAGAGTGTTACATTAATTGCACTCCTTAGTTCATGTCTCACTATCATGATTGGCCTGAACAAGACCCATCTTTACTTTCATTTATTAAAATATTCATTCATATAATCATTCATTTTTATGCCCATTTCTTATTCCTGTTCCCCCTGTCCTTTCATAGGAAACCATTCAAACGGTATAATATCTTCAAGTCTTTTTAAATGAGTAAGTCTGACCAAACCAGAAGCAGTGTTTTATGAATTCTCAGGAAGAAATACACAAGTGTGATGATCATGAGAGCACACATTCTAATCTGCAAAGTGCAATAGAATAAATGTTGAAAATAAAAGTGTAGATTATTTTTTCTGATTCCCAAAGCAGACTTAATTTTTCCTCTATTATGTGATCAAAAGCCTCAATTTAGGAAGTCTGTAAGTTGCCTTGTATTAGTTTATCTTTATATGTCTCTATCTTCACCCCATCCTGTAACTTTATTATAGATGGTGTAGGGAAATGGTCATTTATTACAGATCTTGGTCTCCCTGAACCCATCTTCAGTCACAGTAGTCGCTAAATAAATATTTGGAGTTTTTTCATATCAGTTCCCTCTTCCTAATGTACAGCAAAAACACCTGTACCTTTCTAGGTAGAAGGAGGAACCACTTGAGTTTACCCTTAAGGACTGGAGTTCAGGAGGGAGTTTCCTCATTCACAGGTTAATGATACCTGGAACTCCCAACTGAGGTCAGGGACCATACTTACATATTAGAAAATTCATTTTGGGGAGAAATAATTTCAGTTGTTTTCACTTGAAATCAAACTGTTCATTATCTCCCATTACAACAGTGCTTGCTTCTTTTGGACTCTGATCTTCAGTCTGCCGGCTGGTGGGTTTTCAGCTCTCTTGTCTTTACTCTCCTTCACGTCTAGCTTAATTTATCACGGTGATGAAGTCCCAGAACCTAAGTCAGGTTCGGTGGGGTGAGGAGGTTCGGAGCCGACGACTAAAGAAAGAATTCTTAAGACGTCATTGGTGCAAAATGGTGGTTTATTAAAGCACGGGGACAGGGCCCGTGGGCAGGCAGAGATGCAGCTGCCGCCCCGGGGTTGTTAGGAGTGGTTGGTTATATACACAGGAGTTGGGTAGGTGAGGACAAAGGGGTGTTCAGAAGGGCTATTGGGGCAAATAATACTATCAGGATATTGAAGGCTTAGTTGTTATCAAGTAAAGACAATTGGGAGTCTCCTGGTGGAATGTTACATTCCTGCTATCAAGCATCCTTGTTAATGAGATTTAGGTTTTAACTTTATTTACTTTTCCTTCTACCTCCACCTCCTTCGGTTTTTTATGGAGGGGAGGGTGACATTAGGGCTTGAGGAACTGAGTTCTGTGTCCCTGGAAATTGGGCTATTGATAAGGTAACTTCTTTGTTGTAATCTTAAGGACATTTGCAAACCAAGGGAGACTCCTGTCTTGTAGGATTGTGATCTCAGCAAGTTAACTATTTATCATTTTATGGCAGTCAGGGGTGCCTGAGGAATGCTACACCTATGGAGGGGAGCGGATGAAGGGGGGGGGGTGCAAGGCGCCAGCTCTTGCTTTGTCCTCAGCCAGCCACCTGCTCCCTCATCAACGGAACAACATTTCCATCACCTCTCTTAGTCTTCTTACTGCTCTTCCTCAGTAAAAGTTCTGCTCTGCCTCTAAAGACACGACATATTGCCCACTCGATCCCTACTAGGTATCAAGTTTTTTTACATATGCATTTTCACTGAATTACCTCAATAATCCCAGGTGTTGGTACCACTTGATACCTCTGTTACATATGGAAAGGCTGAGGACTAGTGAGATTAAGATGCATACTCAAAGTTCCAGATCTTGCAAATACAGTACCAGGATTATAATTTAGACAGGCGGATTCCAGAAGTTTTAACTTAGCTGTTTTGCTGTATTGCTTCTCACTAAATTCCATATCTGACCATACCTGCACCAAGGCGGCTAACCATGGCTGGGGGAACTCGTGTAGTCAGAAACATCAGTGTCATCATAAATTTGTAGGTACCATCTTGAACTCCATACTGTCTGGGGTTCCTCCTCTTGTCCCTAGTGACTCACTGACACCTTCATTCCTCTCCTCAGATGTCAGAATGACTCTGGGGTTCATGGAGTCAGACTACCATAACAAAATGCCAGAGAGTGCACAACTTAAACAACAGAAAAGTATTATTTTACTGTCTGGAGGCTGGGAAGTCCAAAATCAAGGTTCCTGCAGGGTTTGGTTTCTGGTGAAGGCTCTTGCTGGCCAATAATTTCACTCTAGATCCCTGCTCACCTCCTCCTCAAAATTCTCATACCATCTCCTCTCTTTTTTCTTTGAATATGAAATTCTCACTCTTTCTTGGATCCTTTGCAATAGCACTTAAATTTGTCTCTTCCCTTTTTAAACCACAACCAAAAAAGGTCTTCCTAAGACTTAAACTTTCCCTTCAGCTACCTCCCTCACTTTATACCCAATTTCAAAGCAAATTTCTCTACTAACTGTATATATCTAATGTCTGATTTCCTCACTCCCACTCACTCCTTCCACCACTGTGTTCCAAATTTCACTTCCCCATCACCAGTGAATCTGTTCACTGAATTCACCAAATAGCATCCTTTTAAAGTCCAAGAGGCACTTTCTAGACTTTATCTTTCTTTCTTCTGTGCGTTTGACATCTTTACCATGATCGTTTTCAGAAATTCTCTTCCTTTGGCTTTTGTGACTCTACGCCCTTTATTTCTATCTTGCCTTCCCAGCCCCTCATTCCTGATTGACTTTGTTGGGTCTTCCTTCTCTTACTTGATTATTACATTTCAGTTTTTCAAGCTCTAGACTTTGTTCTGTTCCCGCTCACGTCTTAGGTGATCATATGCTGTTAAGTTTTTCTTTATACATTGACAAAACCATTTTAAGAACTGTCAGCTACATTTTACAAATAAAATACACAATAATTCTGTCTTTGAAAATTCTAGTATTCTCTTTCAAGTGGGAAAAAAAACCTGATGGAAATGAGTTTGATAAAGGCATTAGTGAGTTCTAAGACCACTAAATAATTAACTATCATTAACTCAGTGCTTTAGCAGGCTATAGTGGTTGGATTTATATTAATGAATTGAAATATGTATTACTGATAATATCAGATTTCATTTTTAATATATTTACTATTATAGTTCCTCCAAGTGTCATTGGTCCCAACCCTGAAAATCTCACTGTTGTGGTGAACAATTTCATCTCTTTGACCTGTGAGGTCTCTGGTTTTCCACCTCCGGATCTCAGCTGGCTCAAGAACGAACAGCCTATCAAGCTAAATACAAATGCTCTTATTGTGCCTGGTAAGGAACTTATTACTCTTAAATGATGGACAAAACGTTCTCACTTTTCTCAGTACAAATAGCATCAACTTAACTCTCTTTCCAAACTTTTGTCTTACTTCTCTTATGTGTTCACATTGGGAAGTGCTTCTCTTTATCCATTTGGGGCCATTAGGATAAGATTGTATAGCTTTATTTCAGTGGGAATGTTCAGTAGCAAGGTCTGCTTTCAAGAATTATGACATTTAGGAACAAACTGCTTAGTAATTCCTTGAGGAATTACCTTAGTAATACCTTGAGGAATTGATAAACTAGCAAGCAGTGCTTTCATTAGATAAAATCACTGGTTGTTTCAAATTAATCCTAAAGCTCCTTGAGGATAGATAAATAGACCAATAGACCATCACTTCTACACTGTGGGAGATTTAAACCCAGAAAATACTTGTTAACGTATTTTGATTATAGTACAATTACTGTTTGTTCACTAGAACCTGTATCAGATAGTTCTACTCTCTATGTTTGGTTACTGGAGAGAAAAAAATTTATGAGTTTCTTCCTTTATAAGGAAGTAGAATAAATACTGAGATCAATGGAAAAGGGAGGATCAAAGACAATTTAATTCAATTCTTTCATTTTGAATAGGAAATTTTACAGTAAGAGAAAGGGTACATTTTGCTCTTTATCTTATTGATAAAAAAGTTATTAAAATAAGGACACCTGGGCGGCTCAGTTGATTGAGCGTCTGCCTTTGGCTCAGGTCATTCCTGGGATCAAATCCCACATCAGGCTCCCTGCTCGACAGGGAGCCTTCTTCTCCCTTTGCCTGCTCTGCCTGTTCTGCCTGCAGCTCTCTGAGCTTCTGCTCTCTCTCTCTGACAAATAAATAAATAAAACTCTTTAAAAAAAATTTTTTTAAGTTATTAAAACAACCTCCATGTCACTCTTCAATTTGCATTGTATTTGCCCACAGGTGGTCGAACTCTACAGATTATTCGGGCCAAAGTATCTGATGGTGGCGAATACACTTGTATAGCGATCAACCAAGCTGGTGAAAGCAAGAAAAAAGTTTTCCTGACTGTTTATGGTTTGTCTTTACTCTCCTCATAAAACTCTTTCCTTTTTAAACTGGTATTAGATACTTTCTATCAGAGCATCTTAATGAAAAAGACATCCTTTTGTTCTTGTTTCCCTCCCTCAGTGCCCCCAAGCATTAAAGATCATGGCAGTGAATCTCTTTCTGTAGTTACTGTAAGAGAGGGGACCTCAGTGTCCCTGGAGTGTGAGTCAAATGCTGTCCCCCCTCCAGTCATCACCTGGTATAAGAATGGGCAGATGATAACAGAGTCTACTCACTGGGAGATTTTAGCAGATGGACAGATGCTGCACATCCAGAAAGCTGAGGTGCATCTTTTATTCTTTTTTGTGTGTCATAACTTGGTGGGATTATGGAAGAAAGAATTTGTATTTGCATCTTCCCTTTAGTACTGTGAGAAATGAGTTTTATTCAAAAACAGCCTCATCAATGCTATTGACCTTGTTTTTGTTTTTTATATTAAAAAAAAAAAAGCAGGACTGTAGGCGGCGATTAGATTGGGCATTGGAGCATAAAGATGACTGATGATTTAATCTACACTGGAACAGTGTGATTGGTCATCTGTAACTTAATGGACACATACAATAGTATCTTTTTCTTTTAGGTGTCTGACACAGGCCAGTATGTATGTAGAGCTATAAATGTAGCAGGACGGGATGATAAAAATTTCCACCTCAATGTATATGGTGAGCATCTGCCTCTAATACAACTCTTTTTCCCCCAGATATGCAAATGAGAAAGTGTCCTGAATTAGCTTCATGAGGACATGTGATTTTCTTCCGTCTTTTCACAGTGCCACCCACTATCGAAGGGCCTGAAAATGAAGGGGTTGTCGAGACAATTAGCAATCCTGTGACCTTGACCTGTGACGCCACAGGAATCCCACCTCCCACGATAGCATGGTTAAAGAACCACAAGCCCATAGGTAATATAGTTGTGTATCTTTCTCGTTTGTTTTCTTTTTTTTTTTTTTAATTTTTTTTATTTTTTATAAACATCTATTTTTATCCCCAGGGGTACAGGTCTTTTGTTTTCTTTTGCTTTTAACTCACTAGATTAATAAACCAGCACATTTTCAATACTATGCTTTTAGCTGTGTTTAGTCCAAAATGCCTAATGGACTAAAATATAAACTTACAGAATAGACACATAAGATAGTTATTCATTACATAGAGATTTTTTCTTATTTCCTTTTTCAAAGTAGGCTCTCATTTAAAATGAAAGTATAAAGGACCAACTGTTAAGAAACATATTTATTACATAAAATAGGATATATTGGGGCACCTGGGTGGCTGAGTTGTCTGAGTGGCTGACTCCTGATTTAAGCTGATTTAAGCTAAGGTCACGGTCTGAGAGTCCCGAGATTGAGCTGCATGTGGGGCTCCAAGCTCAGCCCTCTCTATTCCTCTGCCCCTCCCCTCACTCGTAGGTACTTGCACACTCTGTCTCTCTCAGACAAGTAAATCTTTTTAAAAAATAGTGTATATTATGACGAATTGTAGAAATGTTAAAAAGACAAGCTTTTTATGTTTTGTTTTGCTTTGTTGTCCCTTCTAGAAAATTCCAACTCACTCGAAGTACATATTTTGTCTGGAGGTAGCAAACTCCAGATCGCTCGGTCTCAGCATTCAGATAGTGGGAACTATACATGCATTGCATCAAATATGGAGGGAAAAGCACAGAAAAATTACATTCTTTCAATTCAAGGTAAGTGGGGTAGGGGGTGGGCCTGGCTGGCTAAGCCAGCAAAGCATGTGACTCTATATCAGGGTTATGAGTTCAGCCCCACCCTGGGCATAGAGCTTACCTAAAAATTTTTTTTTAAATATTATTCTTTTTATAATGTTCAGTTAGCCAATATATATAGTACATCATTAGTTTTTGATGTAGTGTTCAAGGATTCTTTCGCTTTTTTAAACCCTACAAGGTATATGGGGTATACTCTGATCTACCTTCAGTTTCTTTATTCTATCCTATCTATAGTACATAATTAGGCTACATCTAGAGATGATTTATAGGGGCACCTGAGTGGCTCAGTCAGTTAGGCATCTGCCTTCAGCTTGGGTCATAATCCCTGGGTCTGGGGATCTACATCCTCCCTCCCTGAGCAGAGAGCCTATTCTCTCTTTTCCTTTTCCTCCAGCTCTGCTCTCTCTCGCTATCTCCTTCTCTCCCAAATGAATCAATTAAATCTTAGACAAAAAAAAGAGCTCATTTATAACTGATTCAAAATAAATTTGTTTTAGATTTTTTGGATATTTTTCCCAGTTTTGTTAAGATATAAGCACTGTTTAAGCTTAGGGTTTACAGCTTAATGATGTGACTTACAAAATACCTTTAGATACACAAAAAATATTATCAATTTTTGGTCCTACATTTATCAGTATATTTACATTTTCATGAAAATGATCATACTGTGGAAAAAAGAATAATGGAAATTTCATAATCTCCATTCTTCATGTTTACTGAAATGATTACTTTCTAATAGAATATATTCTATTGAATTACTTATTTTAATCTGGTATAACTTATTTTGAGCTAAGCCTATAGATCTGTTCATGTTTATGTAAGTAAGATTTAATTCATGAAGAACTGTAGTGTGTTCTAACTACAGGTCACGGACTGGGTAAATTTCAAATAAGCATGAATCTTACACTATTTTGGGGTGAGAATAAGGAGAACTAGTTCATCCAACACTTAATTAACTTAATTAACACCTACTACGTTCCAGCATAATATTGAGCACCGGAGGAAGAATTTGCATACTTTTGATTTTCAGTAAATCTGATTGTTATTTTTTTACCTGGTGTTTAAATTGAAATGGAAGTCTAACTTGAAACTGAGTTGAATGCTAGTTTTTCTAATTTTATTACAGATACTATGAAAAGAATTTCTCATAAATTATAGAAATAACTGTGAATATTTATTATCTACCTGTTTTGAGCTCTGCTAAAGCTAACTTCAAAAATATTATTTTTTTCATTTTATTAAGATATAATTGACATATAACATTATATAAGTTTAAGGTACACAATGTAATGATTTGATAAATATATATATTGCAAAATAAGATTAAAATCCAGCACCTCGGGGCACCTAGGTGGCGCAGTGGATTAAGCCTCTGCCTTTAGCTCAGGTCATGTTCTCAGGGTCCTGGGATCAAGCTCCGCATCAGGCTTTCTGCTCAGCAGGGAGCCTGCTTCCCCCTTTCTCTCTGCCTGCCTCTCTACCTACTTGTGATCTCTGTCTGTCAAATAAATAAATAAAATCTTAAAAAAAAATCCAGCACCTAAAAATTAAAAATACAGAAAAATTGAAATAAGTTTATGGATATTGGTGGTTTCTCTGATTAATGATGCTTTGAGATTTCAAAAGCAAAAAGGGAAAAATAACTATTCAGAGATTGGTTTAATTTTGTTTAATGCATTAATAAAGAGTAAGTACTAATCATGGAGAATGTGGTATGACCAAAAATTTTACCAGACTGTATATGTTTTCATGTCTCAGGACTAGAAAGTTGTGTATGGGGCCTGTCGTAGATTAGCTACTTATTGCAGTATGTCTCATTAAAACTCTCACTGGCTAGAAAATTTAGTAACTCTAAGTTTTGCAAATTTCATAAAATTATTATTACTCTGGATGACTAAGAGGAGATTTGGAGACGCTGTAAATTGATGTGCTGGTAAATATTTAACAATTGACGGCAGACAAAAAGGTTCTGACTTGTAGCCAATCATTTACCAGTTTCTATGGTATAAACATCCCGACTGTGTCCCACTTCACGCTCCCAACGGGACGTCAGTGAAGATGGTGAGTCGGGAAGATGTGTAAAACTGGGTCTTGTGTGCTGGTGTGAGCTACCTCCAGCACACTACCATAGTTATTTAGAAGAGGAATTCAACTGTGTTTCTGCTTGAAACCATTGTCAATATTTTTATTATACATTATTCTCAATCAAATAATTAAAGTGAAAAACAAAGATGACCAGAAAGAGTATAGAAATGATTGGATCTTGAAATGTACAACAAGCCTATCCATTGTTCAGAATAAACAATATTTAAATTGCCTTATGAAGAGAGAAACAACCAACTTTGATATTTTTCACAGAGATTGATGGCAAGATTTGGAAAAACATTCTCCTGAACTATATTGAGGATTTAATCTTAAAGTGATTCATTTGGCCAGGAAGAGCCCCCATGAAGTAGATTTGTCACTAGCCCAGATGACTAAATCATTGTATCAAGTTCAAATAAAATGAGACTATTGAATCGATTTCTTGACCTTTTCCTCACTTAAAAGTAATTTATAGGGTCATATGAGTTAGATCTTGAACCACAATCTAGGAAAAACGGGAAAAAATGTCATATTGTTCTATGATTCTCTTTTATTTGTTAGAATTTATAACTCCATGCCTCATTAATGAAAATCTTAATCATTTCCCCAAAGTTCCTCCAAGTATTGCTGGTGCTGAAATTCCAAGTGAAGTCAGCGTTCTTCAGGGGGAAAATGTTGAGCTGACCTGCAATGCAAATGGTATTCCCACCCCACTTATTCAGTGGCTTAAAGATGGAAAGCCCTTAAACAAGAGTGAAACAGAAAGAATCAGGTATGATTTAAATGGATCTTTGCATCATTAATTTTAAGGTACTCTATAATGCTTTAAGCTTCAAATTTCACATGAGTAATACCAAATTCATTGTATTCAGAAAGAAAAAAGATAAAATTTTAAAGAGTTGGACACAGACATTCTCCTTAGTTGCTCAAAAGTGTATGTATGTGTGTGTGTGTGTGTGTGTGTCTAGGTTTTCCATATCCATCAACACCAATGAGTGAATGAGTGCTTGGCTGATTTTGAAAAAAGAGACAGTACCATCATAACCTCGTTCATTCCTTGTAGTGATTTGTCTAAATCCTGTTTTCCACTGACACTTGTTACCCATACAACAAACTACATAGAGATGGAATAACAATATAGTAAGGGCTTTCTGATACTTTCAACAATATATCATATTTAATAACATGATATGGTAGAAATGGAGTGTTTAGTTTTGACATTGGAAGATTCTTTTTTTTTAAGATTTTTTTTTTTTTTGAGAGAGAGAGAGACAGTGAGAGAGAGCATGAGCGAGGAGAGGGTCAGAGGGAGAAGCAGACTCCCCATGGAGCTGGGAGCCCGATGCGAGACTCGATCCCGGGACTCCGGGATCATGACCTGAGCCGAAGGCAGTCGTCCAACCAACTGAGCCACCCAGGTGTCCCGACATTGGAAGATTCTAATAAAATAACTATTGTAGGAATACTGTAGAAAGCCATTTAATCTCTTTTTAAAACATAGAAAATTTTGTTCGACAATTAATAGCTTGTGAAGGCAATCAATACTGCAATACTCTTAATTTAAATATCTTTGATCATCTAACTGTATAGTTATTTACTATTATGTAATTCAAGGGAAAAGCACTAGCAATTTGTGGAACATTTACATGTACATACATGTACATAATACTAAGTTGTCACAGTTTAAGTAAGCTATCCTATTCTCATTAAAAATATTGCCAAGTCATTTATAGTTAGATTTTAATATAGAATGTCTTTTAGTTTCTCATTATAACATTCTTCAAATTTCATACCAGAATTTTTGAATAATTTTCATTTAATCCAAACCTTATATTGGTAACCAAGGAAATAGTATTCTAACTTTGAGAAAAACACATATTTGATTTGGAAAGGGAAGTTCCAACCTGATTTCATTCATTTCCCATTTTTCTTGTAAGGAAGTGGTTATAAAACAGGAATTTTATCTGGTTCTGTAGAATTTTAGTTGACTGCCTGAAATCTCCATCAGTTTTACTAGCTCTGACTTTAACAGACTTCCATGTACTTCGTGAAAAAGGTATGAACCATTATATATTTAAGATGAAGATGCATTTTATGGTGGCATTTCTCTAAAAAGCACAATAACCCAGAGGAAGTTTTCCAGCTCTTAGCTTCTCATGAATCATCTCAGTGCCTTTATTACGATGTTTCCTGTAGGGTAACTGCGGATGGTAGTACATTAAACATTTATGGAGCTCTCCCATCTAACGTGGGGAAATACACATGCGTCGCTACTAACCCTGCTGGAGAAGAAGACCGAATTTTTAACTTGAATGTCTATGGTAAATATGAAATCTCACTCTCTTTTGATTTTGCTACCTTAGGAACCTATTGGTAGAAATGAAGGTCCAGCAGTAGGTGCCTGAAGCATCTAGTTTGAAAATCTGATGTCAGGGCCGTTTGCTTTTGGGATAAAAAGCAGCAGTATGGACAACTGTAGTTGAAATGATTTGAACTAGTAATGCACACCCTACCCCTCCTCTCTCTCTCTCTCATTTTCTGCATGACCTAGTTCCACCTGCAATTAGGGGTAATAAAGAAGAAGCAGAGAAGCTAATGGCTTTGGTGGATACTTCAATAAATATTGAATGCAGAGCCACAGGGACACCGCCACCACAGATAAACTGGCTGAAGAATGGGCTTCCTCTGCCTCTCTCCTCCCACATCCGGTTGCTATCAGGAGGGCAGGTTATCAGGTCAGCTTTTATTAAGTGTGATTTGCTAGACGGATAAAGTCACTGTGCTTATAGGCTTTAACTTTATCTAAACGGTGCTTAAGAAATGTGTTTTCCTTAATTTTTACCATTGTTTGTTTAGTTTTCACTTTCGGTATCTTTTTAGAAGAAGGAGGAAACAACTATAAAATGGAATTATATTTCTTATTTAAATGCTCGTGTTTTAGTAAATTTGTATAAAATAGGTCTTTCGTAGACAGATGTATCATTCCTGTATGTATTTCCAAGAGAAAACTTTCTGCGGCAAAGTGATGATGAGCTGCATACTACAGTCATGTGATTTTCATGTTAGCTTCCTTTATTAAGGGATATTAGAAAAATATTCACTCTTAAATTATGTTCTATTTTTAATGGCTTGCTCTCTGTTCCTAATCAGCTTTGTGGAACAAATTGCATTGCAGGCATCTGTATTTTTGATGCATCGTTACACACTTCATAACTAAAGTTTCCCAGCATTAGCCATAATCTGTGTATAAATCAGAAATATTTTCTTTGTATATGTTGAATGGTGTTAAATTGTGAATGATTGGGTCAAACTGTTTTTCAGGATTGTGAGAGCTCAGGTTTCTGATGTTGCCATGTACACCTGTGTGGCCTCCAACAGAGCTGGGGTGGATAATAAGCATTATAGCCTTCGAGTTCTTGGTATGTCTCCAAGATGATCATAGTACTTTACAATATTAAGCAACAGGCTTATATTTAGATACTGACTTGTCAGAAAGAACTAGTGAAATAGGATCTTGCTAACTAGGAAACAATGTGTTTTCTCCCAAAGGGCCCGTATGTATTGGAACATACTGTCTGCTCAAATACCCTTCTAACCTGGAGTTTTGCCTTAAGTCAAATCTAAATTTTTAAAAATAACATTTTAATCCAGATGCATGGACCAGTCTTTTCATACAAAGAGAAAGTTCAGACTATTTTCTAATAATATTAGTGGCTCATTTTGAATATTTAAAATATGCATGAATATGTGTGTGTGTGTGTGTGTGTGTGTGTGTGTGTGTGTGTAGACAGAGAATTAAAAACATTCCATTTCTGAAATATTAAGGTTTAATAGTCCAAATTTCTAAATCCCCAAGTACATCTCAGAACAGTTGAGTAACTATTTACTATAGTCTACAAATTAATTTTTTGGATTATATAAAACTTACTCTAGAAACTGGTATTATCTTCTTTATCCTTTATACAACAGTTGAGAATATACTTCTGAAACTATAATACACATTGTAGCAAATTAAAGAGACCTAAAAAGTTAAAAAATGACCAAAACTTAAAGCTCGTTTGAATTTTATATACTCTACAAGAAAACCATCCTGAGGTTTTGTTGCAAATATTTTGGAACATTAATAATGAGCCTATCTAATACCTGTTTTTATAAAACAATCAGCAATTATTTATATGCTATCTTAAATTCTGTATTTTAAAATAAATCATAGAAACACTATAGAACTACCTGAACAATTAAAAAATTTTTTAATCTAAATTGGTCTCAAATTAGAATAGATGTGTAAATTTTACCCGTTTTGTTTTCTGTGTAGTGCCACCAAATCTGGACAATGCAATGGGAACAGAAGAAATCACAATAGTCAAGGGTAGTTCTACCTCCATGACATGCTTTACAGATGGAACCCCAACTCCCAGGATGTCCTGGCTTAGAGATGGC
The DNA here is from genome assembly GCF_964662115.1 of Mustela nivalis. Taxonomy (NCBI): domain Eukaryota; kingdom Metazoa; phylum Chordata; class Mammalia; order Carnivora; family Mustelidae; genus Mustela; species Mustela nivalis. The sequence goes on from NC_139035.1 coordinate 21,463,716, forward strand.
CAGCCTCTGAATCCTAATAGCCGTCTGAAGATAAGCACTCAAGGAATGGTTCTTCAGCTCGACAAAGCAGAGACTGAAGATTCAGGAAAGTACATCTGCATTGCCTCAAATGAAGCTGGAGAAGTCAACAAACACTTTATCCTGAAGGTCCTGGGTACGTAAACGTTTAATAGTTGGGAAACAAGTAATAATATTTAGTAAGTAAGTGTAATTTTTAGAATCACTTGCTATGGGGATAAATTTGTAAAAATTTCATTGTATTTCATATTTCTGTTTTGTAATTTACCTTGGTTTACTCTTACCTTAAGCATGTTAAGTTTAAATTATTTTATTTCTTATCTATCTAAAAGATGAAAATTCCCATTCATAAAACATTATTCATTAACAAAATCATACAACCAATTGATAAGTAGATTTTTTAAAAGATTTTTATTTATTTATTTGACAGAGAGATCACAAGTAGGCAGAGAGGCAGGCAGAGGGAGAAGGAAAAGCAGGCTCCCCGCTGAGCAGAGAGCCTGATGCGGGGCTCCATCCCAGGACCCTGAGATCATGACCTGGCCAAAGGCAGGTGGCCAAAGGCAGGGTGGCCAATGAGCCACCCAGGCACCCTTTTAAGTAGATTTTTAAGTTTTTTCAAAAATTAAACCTCTTGATAAATACCAGTTTAATGGAAAAGCATAATATTTATACTACTTTATGTTATTTCAAACAATCTTTTCAAATGATCCAACCTATAGATTATTGTTGTAATAGTCATTTCACATGGTCTAGTTCCACTTACTGTTGTGTGCATTGAAACAAATATTGGAAATGTATTATACATGTATTACCATGTTCTACATGCAGATAAGTAATATAAAGAGAAAACACATCTTTTACTTGAAGTCAAAAATTTTGACTACACTGGGTGTGGTGCAAAAATAACGAATACTGTTATGCTAAAAATAATAAATAAATAAATTTAAAAAAATTTTTTTACTTTGGGAGAGAACTGAAGATGAAAGAAATGAACTCTTTCCATAATTAATTATTTTGGGGAGTTCTGTTTGTTTTTTCACTACAATGTAGGTAAAACCTCAAGCTCTTCCAGAACAAAATATGCCTCACAAGGAAGGATAAGAATAATTTCGGCATGGGGCTAGCATGTGTTTTCAGAATGCCCTGTAATCTTTCTCACAGTACCTATATCAATTTAATCATCTGTGTAACTTTATACGTCTGCTTCCTCCTTAATTGAGCTCTGGGATGGGCTGTCCCCACCTTACCTATTGCTGTATTCCCAGGATTTAGCATTTGACACGGGGTATTTATCACTTGGATTGAATTGAATGGAATTAGATACTTGCTAGCTGGATTAAAGGGAGTTTTAACTGTAGAGGGAGGCAGAACGCTATTTAAATAAACAAAGAAGAGACTGTGGTATAGAAGAATGTTCCTTACAATGAAGGTTGGTAGTGGAAGAGGTACTCCAGGGTATTTAGAGACAAAAGACAGAATAAAATGTGTTTTGATAAGGAAGGCTAGAATAACAAATCCCTGTACACCAATTCACAGGATCTCAGGAATAACAGGAGATGATATAAATGTGCTCTTGTACATTATTGCCATATTAAGTATGAACTATTGCCTATACATTATGGTCCAGCGATGTTTCCAGTCATCATGTAGCAAATAATCACTGTACACCTACTATGTGTGTGCCATATGGCCTGGTCCAACATGTGGCAGAAGGAAAGGGGGAAAGCATGCTCCCTAGGATTTCAAGAACCCAGCAATAGAATCACAGCCCAGGGCACTTCTGGATGAAGAAAACAATGATGTTGTTAGCATGGCATACAAAGAACCACCTTCCTACCTACAAGGGTTTATAAGGATAATTTCTTCTTAAAGAAGATTTGAAAACTGGCTCAGCAGAAAGATGAGAAGATTCAGCATTTCAGCATCTGTTGAAAGCTAATTCCATTAAACCCTGAAAAAGTCTTCACTTGGATCAGTGCTACACCCCAAATGTGAAAGTAACCATCCTAACCTGGAGAACAGCTATTCTTAGTTTCATGCTATCCACATGGTGGAAGGTGTTATGATGTATTAGTTATTCTGAAAAGTCCAATGTAACTCAGATATTGAAAACAAGGAGAAAGCTCAGACAAAATGAAGCTAAGGGGTTTCGACAGGGTCCAGCCTATGAAGAGCTTTGTTGACCACATTAAAAATTTGGTTTTTATCCTAGAACAATGGGAAACCATTAGAAGTTCTAATATGTGGAATGCCATGAGTGGAACAGCAGTTTGAAAAAACCACTGACTGCAAAGTGGACAGCTACTTGGAGAAGGACAAGCGTAGACTCCAAGAGACTCATGTATTATTAGGAATTGTGCTTGGCTATGAATAGCAGAGTCTAAGTTTGGCAGCTTGAACAAATAACTTCTGTTTTTCTTGCTGAGTGAGATGTCTGGAGATAGGCAGTAGTTATGCTGGTTAACCAGCTCGGATATTTACAGTTCTCTTGACTTTTACATCATGGTTGGTCAGTGATCGTGCATTGCCTGGTGACCCCCAGCATCACTAGATACAACAGCAGAGCAGAAAAAAGAGGAAAGGTGAAGAGTTGCCTCTATAAGGACTATCTTAGGGGACCTACAAAAACACTCCTATATACATGTCATTGAACAGAATCTTCACGGACCACTCCATCTACCAACTAATACAGAGAATAGGAAATGGATTTTTTTAGCACACTGACAACCCCAACAAAATTGGGGTCTGTTAAGGTGAAAGAAACAAATAGGGGTGGGTACCTAAAAGCAGGAAATGGGTGATATTAGTCCAAGTAAATAGCATTGTAGCTCGGACCAGTAATGGAGCTAAGAGGAAAAAATGTATTTGGAAATAATTGCAGTTAGAAGTATTAGGACTTCCTTGTGGATTTGGTTATAGGGTAGTAATGAAGAAGATATCAAGGATGGCTCTGAGTTTCTGGCATATATGACTGTTGATTGGTAGATTCATCTCATAAATGCAAGAAATGTGGAAAGGGACGAGGTTTTGAGGAATAAGGTAATAGGTGTTTTCTGAATCCATGTTAAAATTTGAAATAGTGTCCAAATATTCCACTGGAGATATTAATCTGATAATTGCATTTGTGGATTTCAAGCTCAGAAGACAGAGATAAGCTAAAAACATGAGTTCTGTAGTCATCAGAGTATATATACCTCCTACTCTGTCCAAAGTATATGACATATGGACAAGACATGGAATAAAATAGTTCGTAGTCACTTAAATTGACATCTATCTGTAAGATCTGATGAGGGTTTGAATCAGATGGGAATATGTTGTTTCTATTATTGCTGATGTTGTTGTTTTAAATCTAGTGACTATAAGCTTTGAGGATAAAGACCATGCCTAATTGATCTGTGTATCCGTAGTGATCAAAACATGGTAAATAACTAATAAATGGAAGGAATAAGGAATTGACTTTGGTCAAATGGAGAATCAGATAAGTGCTTTTGAGTGATATGAACTACATGCTTTGGGAATTTAAATGGAGAGAAATTTTATTGTTAGTGTTGAGAGAAACAAGAAAGGATTTACAGTTTTTATAAATGAATTTAATGACATTGATGTGACCTTCATAGTATTTGAACATGTTCAGTTAGGGGATGGGACTATTGGAAGTTATAGCAGTAGAAGGAATAGCATTAGTCAAGTCACAGAGCAAAAAGAGACGACTTGCTGAGGGACAGAAGTAGTTGAATTTGGTGCCTAGGTTACTTAAGTATATTAAAAGTACATAATTTTATAAAGATAGAGACCTATTGCAAAAGCTTTGGAAGCCATGATGAAGAGTTTTTATTTAACTCAATAAGCAACATGGAAACACTGAAATCCTTCAAGCAAGAAATCTTGGATCATTCTAAAATGCATTTAAGAAAATGGTCATAAGATGAATGAAAAAAAAAGAAGTCATGTGGGTCAGTGGTTAAGAAACTCTGACTTCTTAATTATAATCTGGAAAGGAATATTAGATTTAAGGAAAATAAGGACCATAGGTGGAGTTGTTTGTTTTGTTTTTGTTTTTGTATTTTAGTAAGCAGGTTTTAATAATAATCCCAACAGCTATAGTAGACATTGTAGTAACAATAACTCTTTAAAAAATCTTTAATTATAAAATATATTGAGAAACATAAATTGTAGTTTATAGATTATCTCATTGGATGCTCACAGTAATCCTATCGTTAAATCATAGTGCTATTCTTACTTTAGAGGTTTGCCTAAATCCACTAAGCTAATAATTATTGGAACCAGAATTCAAATTCAGGCTCTGCTGTGAACCTCTGTTGTAAACTATATTCCTGATTTTAAAAAAAAAAAAAAAAGTCTAATCCTTGGAGCTGTCCAACAGCTATTTTGGCTTGCCTGGTGAAATAGTAAGCTGGAAATGTTCATAGAAAACTTGAATGATCATTGTATGAAAAGTCTGTTTTAAAGGGATTCCTAAACTTGAGAATATTTGGACTAAGGAATATTAATGTTTCTTCCAAGTGTTTAGATTCTTTAACATCCTCTTGAGAAAGGTAATTTAGAAATATAAATAACAAAAAAGGAAATTATTTCTGCCCAGACATAACAAATGTGTTTTACACAGCAATAGTCTCCAAATGTAACTATTTTCTCTTCTGCTTAGTCATTGTTTCCTCTTAAAGTGCCGCATAGAAAAGATGATTGCAGAATTCCACAGCATTTGCCTGTTGCTTTTATAGAAATAATAGCTACAATATCTCTCTTTAAAAAATGGTATAAGATGAGCTTAGTTTTTATTGTTCCCCAGTCTTGGCAGTTAGGTGAGACTGTTCTAGCTGAATCCCCACTGCTGAGCTATAATTGCCTGGGACTGGCTTGCCTTTTCCTTCATGATCTCAGATAGACGTGAGCCATCCCTTTTTAAATAGTGCCAGTGACAAATGGTAATAACATCTAGGAATGATCATTTTGGTATTTGACCAATTTATATTATATGAACATAAATTTGAGATGAATTTCCTCTTAAGTTTTCCTAATTAGCAGTAATGTATCAAACAGCAAGTTTATTTTGTTGTTCTTTTTAATTCCCTTTAAACAGAACCACCTCATATCAATGGATCAGAAGAACCTGTAGAGATTTCAGTGATTGTTAATAATCCACTTGAATTTACCTGCTTTGCTTCTGGAATCCCAACTCCTAAAATCACCTGGATGAAGGACGGACGGCCCCTCCCACAGACAGATCAGGTACAAACTCTTGGAGGTGGAGCCGTGCTTCGAATATCTAGTGCTCAGGTAAGCGTTGAAGTCAAAAAAAGTTATTTTATCCTGGCTTACACTTCTCACTTGCTAATATAGGCACAATGGAGAAATGATTTTTTTGAGTCCAAATAGATCATAAGATCCCTCTCTCTAACCTTAACAAGGGTAGATTGGTGCTGTGGTATGCGTGCTTGGATAGACTAAGAGAAGCAGTGGAAGTATCATATGAAACTTGGAAGAAGCAAGTTTAATTTTTTCAAGTTTTTTCAAGGGGCCGTAAGAGAGTATTTTCCCAAGCTCTTAATTTGTGCCATTTAGCTCTTTAAGAACTGGAGAAAAGCTGTTCAACATATATACAGATGAGGCCTCAAAGAGAAATTTTGGTCTCCAGAATTAACTAGCAGACATAAAAATCTGAAGAGATGCAATTTTTCAAACACTCAATTCAGTAAAATTGTTCTTATAGTTTGTGTTTAAGGAAATTCATCAGAAACGTAAATATATTAAAGAGACATGTGTCTGGGATGCCTCACCGTAGTAATCCTCTGTTTTACTCACAATGACGAATCTTATATTATGGATATTCTCCATCTGTGCCCTAATAACCTCGTCTGTAACTTTGGGATAAAAATAGTAATAATACCTTATTACTCCACTTGAGGATTTAAAAGATCATTTAAGATGATATGCTTAGGAGCACCTGGGTGGCTCAGTGGGTTAAGCCTCTGCCTTCAGCTCAGGTCATGATCCCAGAGTCCAGGGATCAAGCCCCGCGTTGGGTTCTCTGTGCGGCAGGAAGCCTGCTTCCCTTCTTCCTCTCTCTTTGCCTGCCTCTCTGCCTGCTTGTGATCTCTGTCTGTCAAATAAATAATTAAAACTTAAAAAAAAAAAAAGATGATATGCTTAGAAGAGTGCCACAGGCACTGTTAAATAGAGTTAGAATGGTTTCTCCTGCTGCTATTGTTAGGATAATCATCATCCCTTTAAACATGGAATAACAAATTATTTAATTATATTCTGTGTGCATTTTCACTGAGGAAAGAGGAAGGAAAGGGACCTGAAAAAAGAGAGCTAAGGGCTATGACTTGTCTACTGTGTCCATCCTGTGTACGGCTCTGGGCTCTGTCAAACCGGTGACTCTCGTGACAACCCTGTGAGTCGGTCTTCACCTCCATTCTACACAACCAGAAACAGGCACAGAGAGATCAAGTATTTGCCGGCCAAGGACTCACCACTGTTCAGTGACAGAGCTGGGTCTCCATCCTTCTTCGGCTTCAGAGACCTAACCAGTGGAACTCAGCAGGTTCCCTGTTTCTCATATCAAGGAGAACACACCTTCCATTCCCCTCTTTCCTCTCTGTCAAACATTGCAGTAGCTCTGAGAAAACTGGGGTTAGCTGTCAAACCCCTTACTGAATGAAAACCCTCAAATGTTATAATTTCAACCGATAAAAAAGGAGCCCAAAGAATTTTTCTTTTTAAAGATTTTATTTATTTATTTGACAGGCAGAGATCACAAGTAGGCAGAGAGAGAGAGAGGAGGAAGCAGGCTCCTGGCTGAGCAGAGAGCCCAATGCGGAACTTGATCCCAGGACCCTGAGATCATGACCTGAGTTGAAGCAGAGGCTTAACCCACTGAGCCACCCAGGCGCCCCGAGCCCAAATAATTTTTTTACATAAGGAGACAGGGAACTGTGTGGAATAGAATTATAAATACCAAAGAATAATGATAAAGAAAGCTTAAAAGGAAGATTAAGGCCCCATCATAGTAGGTCTTAAATGGAAACATTATATAGTTGGGTTTAATTAACAAAAGGAGACAAAGATCACATTATTAGATGGTGACCCACAGGAGGTAGCTATTGTGGAGAATACAAACATAATACCTAAAACATGTCTCAGCCTTCAAGAAGTTTCTGGTTGTCTAGGGGATATAAAACTAAACACATGACAAAATTAAGAAGAGAAATAGTAAGAAAATCCTTCTTAAATATTTTAGAAGTGGAAAATTAAATATCATCAAGTCCCAAGACTGATCTTGGTTCCTCTGCTCCTGTGTCTTCAGGGCATCTTGTACATTATACATTATATTTCACTTATTACATTATATTTCACTTATTGGGACTCTGTCTTCTCGTGTATGTGTCTGTAACATACAGTTATGCCTGACACATATTGGAAGCTTTGCAAATTCTGAATTGTGTGGTAGAGACAGGAGTTTCCTAAAGTATCTTCCATCAAACACTAGTTCTTTTTTAAAAAATTTTATTTATTTATTTGAGAGAGAGAGAGAGAGTGTGTGTGTGTGTATGAGAAAGGGAAGGGTCAGTGGGAGAAGCAAGCTCCCTGACGAGCAGGGAGCCGGATGCGGGACTCGATCCCAGGATCATGACCTGAGCCGAAGGCAGCCGCCCAACCAACTGAGCCACCCAGGTGCCCCCAAATACTAGTTCTGTGAGTTATTCCAATGGGGGAAATTCTGTGACTGAATAGAATTGGAAAACTTTATATATCTTTCTCTCCTCTGTGAGCCATAGTACGTGTCCAAAATACTGCCAAATACTACTCTAGAGAAATTCAATTAGCTATAACTTTTGTGACACCCTATGAACAGAACACAGTCTAGAAAATATAGCTACCAATGATGACTGTAGGCATACAGAAAGGCACAAATTATCAGGAAGTATTTATTGGAGGAGACAAGATTTAAGAGTAGACATGAATGATGGTTCAAATTTGGTTAAGTCAAAACAAGTGGAGAGGGCAATATTACTTGGGAATAAAATGAGTTGATTGAGAAAAGTTGAGTTTTAAAGGCTCTCAACATATGATGGGAAACACGGAAATTATTTTCTAGGCCTCAGTACATTATTTTAAACTCTGAATAGAAGGACTGTGCAAGTGCCATTCTTCTTAAAGTTGAATTGAGGTATTTTTGCAAACCTACTAGTCTTAAATTTTTTTGAAGGAGGTTTTGCAGCCTACCAAAAAGTTTTTCCATACCTATAAAGTCGGTTTTGAATGTAAGAATTTAAAAATTCACAATATTCTAAGAATGTTCAAGTAGTAAAATAAATGAAAACAGGATTTTTCTGCTTTTCCAAAAGAAATTTTTTTCACAGAAGTAAGATCATCTGTTTTCCAGAGTATATTTTATGCATACATAAGCATAGGCTGTGTCTACACAATGTCAAACATATGAAGGAGGACTAACACTTGCAGTGGAAACTATGCATAGGGTTTTTAAAGAAATGTTTCTGGTTTTAGTCAGGTAATAGTAAACCATGCTGTCAGTCTGACACAATTTACAGCCAGATTATAGAATGTAGCTCTTTTGTTTCACCACATTTACCAAAGACGCATTCAAAATATGGTATTAATGTACTTTAAGTAACCTGATATTTTATTTGTTTATTTAATAAATTGTATTTCATTTTCTTCAGGAAGATGCCAGTTGAACTTTTAAGTCTACCTTTATGTCCATGAATGCTTATTTGTTCAATAACCATTGTGTGTCTCGTCTGTGACTTCTGGTGCTAGGTCCTATATATATACTTGCATTTTCTGAGATCATTAAATATACCTAACCTGCAAACATTTTGAGATCAAATATTGAAACCCTCTTAAAACATAGCTTAGCAGAGAGCTAATCACAAATGTGAAAACAGTTTATTAAATTTGATTTGTTGTGCTATCTTCATGATACCTTGTTTTGTGGGAGACTTTATATTCATTCTAGTGAATACTTATTCTCTTCATGAAACCTGACGTGTTAACATTGTGTAATTCACTTATTTGGATTTTGCAGGTGGAGGATACAGGAAGATATACGTGTCTGGCGTCCAGTACTGCAGGAGATGATGATAAAGAATATTTAGTGAGAGTGCATGGTAAATTGGGCAAAATATCCTGCCATCTATCATATACTAACATCTAGAAGCCATAATTGATGGAACATGGGGCAACTCCCTAGCATACCATAAGATATGTTTATGTATAAGGAAATATGTATTTTGTAAATCTGATTCTTCTATCTGGCTGATCAAATGCTTTTTGGAAATACCTCTGGACTTTCTGACTCATTTATTTTGTTTCTGCACAAATAATTCATAGTTCTTTATTTTAAAAAATCATAGACTATAAATTACAGTAAAGAAGAAAATATATCAGGGCACCTGGGTGACTCAGTGGGTTAAAGCCTCTGCCTTTGGTCAGAGTCCTGGGATCGAGCCCCACATCGGGCTCTCCGCTTGACAGGGAGCCTGCTTCCCCCTCTCTCTCTGCCTGCCTCTCTGCCTACTTGTGATCTCTGTCTGTCAAATAAATAAATAAAATCTTTAAAAAAAAAAAAAAAAAGAAAGAAAAAGAAAATATATCACCTAGTCTCATTACACAAAGGCTTTTTTTTTTTTTTTTTAAAGATTTTATTTATGTATTTGTCAGAGAGAGAGCGAGCGAGAGTGAGCACAGGCAGACAGAGTGGAAGGCAGAGTCAGAGGGAGAAGCAGGCTCCCTGCGGAGCAAGGAGCCCGATGTGGGACTCGATCCCAGGACGCTGGGATCATGACCTGAGCCGAAGGCAGCTGCTTAACCAACTGAGCCACCCAGGCGTCCCACACAAAGGCTTTTTTGCATACAAATGTGTTGTCACAGAAATGTACCCTACAGCATATAGTATCAAACGTGTTTTTCATCTCTCTTAATGGTTTAATAAACATGTTTTCATGTCAAAAAACATATCTTTATAACATTTTTTAGTGATGGCCCAGTATCCCATTTTATGAATATGCTATCATTTATTTAATCCATTCCCGATTTTTGGATATTTAAGCTGTTCTTGCATTTTCGCCAGTATGAGGAATACTGTTATAGACATCTTTGTGCATACATATTGGCCTATCGGCCTGTCCCCTTAATTCTTTTATTTTGATTAAATTCTGTAGGTACACTTGCTTGATTACACAAACACACATACACATTAAAAGCTTCAAGATTTATTGCCAAACTACCTTCTAGAAAAGTTGGGCCAGTTAGACTCAGGTCAATATTATTTCAACATAGAGATAAAAATTACCCTTTATTGAAAGGAACATTTAAAAAACCAAACAGAAATTACTTATTTCATTGTCATAGCCTGGATGACTAGGCAGTGCAAATTGTCTATAATTTAGGTGCCTCCCTTCCTCCCATGAGCCCTACACACAAATTAGACCTTGCCATTAATTGACATGTAAATTCTATATAAAAAAGTCACATTAAAAAGATATATTTCTGAATATTATGAAAGTGTCTACATTTCTCTATATTATGATGGAACAGACCCTGATTTAGTAGTTTGGAAATTTGATGTTCAGAGAAAATTCGTACCAGCTGTGGAACCTGGACAAGAAATCCCTTTTTTGTGCCTTAGTTTCTTTACCTGTTAAATGGTGATGATGTTGTGATTATATTACTTAGCCTGTCATTCATGTGACTGTTGGAAGAATTTCATTACTTTATATATGTGAAAGTACCGAGTAAGACTTTTTAAAAAAGTCTACTACGGGTAACCATTTGTACGATAAATTGAACAAGTAATGTCTTAAGTTTATGCCTCTAATTTTGTATAACAGAAGCAACACTTGTTGAAAATGTAAGATGATTCAGATCATTTTTATATCTTGTTTATTGAAAGCCTCTGACGTGTTTTTTCTCATACCCAGTACCCCCTAATATTGCTGGAACTGATGAGTCCCAGGATTTCACTGTGTTACGGAACAGACAAGTGACATTAGAATGCAAATCAGACGCAGTGCCCCCACCTGTAATCACCTGGCTTAAAAATGGAGAACGGTTACAGGTAAGTCTTGCTATGTTCCAAAAATCTATTTTGAAGGGGAAAAAAAACCCAGCTGTAGAGTCTTTGGTAGGTAGACAAAACCAAACAACGTCAGGCTACTATTATTTGACATTGGAAGGGTGAGCCAGGGTCTTTGAGTCAGCCTTCTTTTCTCAACCTGTACTGGGGTAGTTATTAACTAGTTATGGGTCAAAAGATAGGTATTCTGATTCAGACACTCTGTAAATGTATCTCCTGGAGCCCATGGATTAAAATTGGATTTGAAACACTCAGCTGTTTCTTTACTTGAGAAGGAAGAAATCATCCAACTCTCCAAAGAACAAACTTCTTACTGAATTTTTCTGGAAAAAACTGGGGCCCAAGGAGGGACCCCCAGGATCTATGTGATACCTTGGATACCAGGAATATAGAATTGGAATCCTTGAAAAACACACTTAGCTCTCTAGAGCTTCCCAAGCTCATGGAGTATCTGTCTGCCATGACAGTGTGTCACAGCACGGGATCCTAAATAGCCTTTTAGGGTTGGCTCAAAGCCTTGACTTTGAATGCTCTGATTGTTCTTATCCTAGTACTTATGCTTTTTCACCTCCTTTTGTTCTTCCTAATCCTGTTTATATAACCTATGGGTGTTACACTGTGCCTAATTATAAAAGGAGATTAAGTCCCCTAACACCTAAGGCAGAAGGACTTCCACGACCACCAAACCATACCGAAGGACTAAAACCAGAGTGGATTCTGAGAGTTACTTACATGCCAGATTATTGTTATCACTTAACCTTCCTGTGCCTCAGTTTCTCTATTTGTTCTACCCCTACTATAACGGTGGACACTATAATTGCTACTGGGAGTAGATGTGACCCTTGAGGAGCTCACAGACTACTTCAAAAGACATAGAAGTACATCAAAGATTAGAGCATGGAGATGACTCACATGTTAGAGTGAGGTACAGCATTTTATGAAAACAGAGGAGCAAGTAACTGAGACTGCAGGGTAAGGAAAATTCAGGGGAGCCTCTTGGAAAGCACAAGATCAGTTTTAGATGATGGGTAGATGCTGGGTAAGAAAGAAGAAGGGGATTCTAATCACAGGTAATTGCATCTACAAAGCCCTTACAGGAAAAGGAATGCTGCTCTAGCAGGAATTACTAAGTATCTTAATGTGGCTGAAGTAGGCCTTGATTAAAATCCTTTGATGATTCCCCACAGATTTCAGGGATCAGGTTAAACTACCCCACTTAGCTCACAAGACCTTTCATGTTCTTATTTTTTCTCCACAGTTATATCTTCCGTGTGTCCATTTCAGACAAAACCATTAGGTGTTCAGAGGCACCTGGGTGGGGCAGTCAGTTAAGCGACTGGCTCTTGGTTTTGGCTCAGGTCACTATCTCAGGGTTATGGGACTGAGCCCCACGATGGGCTGTGCCCCCATTGCAGAGTCTGCTTAAGATTCTCATCCTCTCCCCTTCCTTCTCCCTAACTCCCACTCACATGCATATGCATTCTCTCTCTCTCTTAAAAAAAAAAAAACTAAAAAAACAAAAAACTATTAGTTGTTCATAGAGACTGAGTGAATGTTGGTGATGGACAAGTTTGGGCTAATCCCTGCTATGATCAAGTGATGTTAGTACTGGCACAGGGTGAGTTCAACAGTAATGAAAAAAGACATGAGTTCAGCTTCAGATATTTTAAGTTTGAATTACCAATATAGTATCCAAGTGGAGATTCTAAAAAGTACTGAGAAATACTGGTCCCTATTTCATCAAAAATGTCTTTGACGTGATAATCTTCCATGGTATGAACAATTGTTAAATCTGTAGGTTTGTATGAAGTTGGCCAGGAAGCTTCCAGTATGAGATAACCTGTAAATGAAAACAGAGTCTAAGGCAATAATAATAATAATAATAATACTTATAAGGTGAGCAAAGGAAGAAGAAAAGAAGATCAGAACTGAGAGGGAGGACTCAGAGACATAGAATTAAGTTTAGGAGACATTGGTGCACTAAACACCAAGGAAAAGAGAGGAAGTGGTTAACAGAGTCCATTAAGATGAAAATTAAATTGTGTCCATGGTTGTAGTAATACACAGAAGTGATTAAAGATCAGAAGAATTGTTCTTCAGTAGAGTGATCAAAGGAAAAGATAGGTTACAGTTGTTGTGGGTGTTAAGGAAGAAGAAAGAATGGAAATAATTATGGCATATTCTTTTTTTTAATTTTTTAATTTTTTTTATTAACATATAATGTATTATTAGCCCCAGGGGTACAGGTCTGTGAATCGCCAGGTTTACACACTTCACAGCACTCACCCTAGCACCTACCTTCTCCAATGTCCATAACACATATTCTTGAAATATAAAAGAGATTTTATAGGTTTATTTACTAAAAGAAAGCAACTGAAGATATAGGAGGCGGAGAGGTTTATAAACAATGCGTGTTGGACAGAGAGGGAAAGGGACCCTGGTCACAGATGAAGAGATGAGCCTCGGACAAAAGGCTGACTGTTTTCCACAGAGGTGGAAAGATGGGAAGGTTGCATTCACGTGTCAGGTGGAAGGGGTAGAGAACTGCAGGCACAGGGCTCTGGTGCTTGGCATGGAGCAGGAAGCAGCAGCAGCAGCTGAGAATGAGAGTCTGTCTGAAGAAAGAAGTGCGATTTGGAAGAATCACGGGTGGCCAATGGGAAGAGAACCAGGAAAAATTGTCGTGAGACTTGATGGCTTAGCAGATCTTACTGATGTTCATAGGACCAAAACATTATAAGAATCAACTCTGAAAATTTTTATTAGCCTAAAACCCTGCTCTATCCATATAAAAAAAATTACAATTACATGTTTTATAGAATTTAACATACATGTTTAAGAAATCACATATTCTCATCAGAAGTAATAAAATATAATCACTAATAGCTCCTATAGCAATGAAAGGCCTAGAGAGGGGAACTGGGTGGCTAAGTCTGTTAAGTGTCTACCCTTAGCTCAGGTCATGATCCCAAGATCACGAGATCAAGTCCCAAATTGGGCTCCCCGCTCAGTCAGGGAGCCTGCTTCTCCCTCTCTGTCTGCCCCTCCCCCTATTTGTGTGCTCTCTCTCTCTCTCTCAAGTAGATAAACAACAACTTAAAAAAAAATAGAAAGGTTTAGAGAAATGGGGCTAAACTGAACATTTTAGTATGAACACTTGTTTCATTAGGTATATACCCTAGAACAACATGGAGGTCAGAGGCACTGACCCCACACACACTCAGTCAGAAGTCTGTATATTACTTTGGAATCCCCCAAAATTTTGCTAATAATCTATTGTTGACCCAAAGCTTTACCAATAACATTAACAGTTGATCAACACGTATTTTGTATGTTATATATGTTAAGTACTGTATTTTTACAATAAGGAAAGGAAAATGTTAACAAAATCATGAGGAAAAGAAAATACGTTATAGTACTACATTGTATTTTTTTTTTAAATCCACATACAAATGGGCCCATGCAGTTCAAAGGTCAACTGTATATCTATGTGGGACAGAGCCCACATGGCAGAAAAATCTTACTTAGGCTCTCCCTGAAATATTTCCTTCTTTGGCTCAACCAGAAAATAGTAGTTGTTGATTCTACCTGGCATTTTTTTAATGATTATGAACGTCATGCTTCTTAATTTATACAGAACTACTTGTTTACATCTATTTTCCCAATTAGACTTAATAATAAAGATTAGATTTCATCATCTCTATAGTCTCATAATTCTTGGTCCCATGCCTGTGCACAAAATAAATGCCTAACAAATATTTGCAGACTAAAATCATTTATTTACTTATTTTTCAAATGTTAAGAGATCATTAGTTTACTAGTCATGGAACTTTCAACTGTAAGTGGCAGAATTCAAACTCAAACCAACAATTTAATTTTAAAGATTTTATTTATTTATTTGACAGACAGAGATCACAAGTGGGCAGAGAGGGAAGCAGACTCCCTGCTGAGCAGAGAACCCAATGCGAGGCTTGATCCCAGGACCCTGAGATCATGACCTGAGCTGAAGGCAGAGGCTTAACCCACTGAGCCACCCAGGGGCCCCCAACAATTTTTTTAAAGGCAGTTATTACCTACAGCGATTGGTGAACTTGGGTTTTAGGTATTGCTAGGTCCAGTGGTTCTCCTCATGTAATCAAGCATCTGTGTTTTTTTTCTCTGAATCTCAGCTCTGCTTGGTTCGTTTTAGATTCAGAGCTGTCCACACATGGTAATAAAACTGCCACCAGCCTATGTCACCCTCACTACCAGATAGATACAAAAAAAAAAACAAAAAAAGTGGTCTTATTCACCAACACTTCCAACAAAGTCTTGCAGAGGGCTCTCAGGGGCCCAACATGAGTCACCTGCTCAACCTTGGGTATCCAGATTATTGTGGCCAGGAGAGCTGGGAATCTTGATTGTGCCCTTGTTATAAAGTAATATTCTTTTTTCCTGATATTTTAATCATAAATTTTACTTGTTGAATCTAGGCAACACCTCGAGTACGAATCCTATCTGGAGGGAGATACTTGCAAATTAATAACGCAGATCTAAGTGATACAGCCAATTATACTTGTGTGGCCAGCAACATTGCAGGAAAGACTACAAAAGAATTTATTCTCACTGTAAATGGTAAGAAAAATTAACAGTTGTTTCACAATTTAAAATTTTAGCCTAGCGTATTCCAAGACATAGTAACATTTTTATTTCTTAGGGGCACACTCAATGAATTCTTGTCATTATCCTATTTTTTCAAAAAGACAACATGTAGTATTTGTATAATGGCTATATTCAACCCATATTTCAAAAAAATTAAAGATACATTATCTTAGAGGATAATCTATGTCCAGTTGTTATCAATGTATCCTGACATTTTGTGTCATTCACATCAGAGCCATTGAGGAAGTCACACTAAGGTTCTGGGTGACAGGTGGTTTATTATTTAGTTTACCTTCATTCATGTTGGTGTTTGAGTACATATGCACTAGACAGAGACTGCCGTGGGACTGTGATTCTCTCTAATCTAAAATCTAAACATCAAAACTTGCCAATAATTGGGAAGATAATACAGACTTTTCCCCATCACAGTCTCTCTGGTTTTTTAATATATAAAACTTTATAGGATATTGAGTGACCCACACAACTAATATCTCTAACACTAAAATTAAAATTCAGGTTTTCTATTCCCATATGAACTCAATGATTAATAAAATACATACTCTGAGACTTGCATGATTAATCACAGATGTGCTATTCATTAGAACAGCCCACTTTCTGTTCTCTATTTAAAGTGAAGTTGTTCCAGTGTTAACATTCTCAGACCATTATTTGGCCAAAGAGAAATAAGAAATATCATCTTTAATTTGCATCAGACCAGAGCTGATGCATGTTCAACATCTCTCCTACAAAGCCAGATTTCACACACTATATCAGGGTTTTAAAACCTCCTTCCCCACCCGTGCCTTATTTTTAAACACTGAGTATCTTGAATAAGACTTTAGGAATTAAACCCCCATTCTATTTATACTAACCTGAATTAGCTGTGGGCAAAGCTATACATTTGACTCAAAGCTAACCTTGTATTACCTCTTCAGAGTCTTAGTTCAGGCTGTATTGTTGATATGAATGAAGCTTTCCACGTGCATCTCTTGTGCAGTTCCTCCAAACATAAAGAGTGGCCCCCAGAGTCTTGTCATCCACTTAAATACGTCAGCTGTATTGGAATGCCTTGCTGAGGGTGTGCCAGCCCCAAGGATAACATGGAGAAAGGATGGAGCTGTTCTCACTGCAAGTCATGCAAGGTAACAATTCTGGAAATGGATGAAAAATACTGCAATAGCTGAAGTATGAATCCCTAAATCTTTCCCAGTATATTATCATGGTCTTGCTACACTTAATATTAGTTTTTCATCTTAATATGAAAATCAAAATATACTGTTTTAAAAAGCATAATTCTATGGCGTATGGTCAACACATAATCATTATAATTCATCCAAGATCACAAGTCCATCTGCTCTGCACCTTTGCAGAATATCCCTTTTTTCCACCAAGGGTATTGCAAATTTCTAAAGCAGGAAAAAGTCTAAAAATGGATTTATGTCTTTTAATATACTTAGTCAAAATTCAGATAATCAGAAAACAAAAGCTGATTCCAAGAACTTCACTTGTGATCTTTCTTGTAGATACTCCATCTTGGAAAATGGATTCCTTCATATCCAGTCAGCACATGTGGCAGATACTGGGCGATATCTGTGTATGGCTACCAACGCTGCTGGAACAGACCGCAGGCGAATAGATTTACAAGTCCACGGTAAATACACTTGTAGGAACAGCTTCTCATCTTTGGGTTAAATATTCTCTGATGGCCTAAACCTGTGAGTTCATAAAGACCTTGATATCCAGGGCTGTATAAAGGTACCATACTCTATTGTGAACAGTCAGTACCCATATTTTCTCCTCATTGTGGCTAGCACCATCACAACACTAAATTCAGAGTCTTCTTGTGTTTGTAACTATGTAGCAAGTTACCAGTGATTAATTTCAATCTGGTAGAAATACATCAGATGGCATACTGTTTGCTATGTTTCCCTCTTATTTGTTGGCTTTGTTTTAGTTCCTCCATCCATTGCTCTGGGTCCTACCAACATAACTGTAACAGTAAATGTTCAAACTACTCTGGCTTGTGAGGCTGCTGGGATACCAAAACCATCAATCAGGTGGAGGAAGAATGGGCATCTTCTTAATGTGGACCAAAATCAGAATTCATACAGGTAAGGAATCATTTAACTAAAAAAACCCACCTACAAAGACAACTATCATATGATCTCCCTGATATGAGGAAGTGGTGATGCAACATGGAGGCTTAAGTGGGTAGGAGAAGAATAAATGAAACAAGATGGGATTGGGAGGGAGACAAACCATAAGTGACTCTTAATCTCACAAAACAAACTGAGGGTTGCTGGGGGGAGGGGGTTTGGGAGAAGGGGGTGGGATTATGGACATTGGGGAGGGTATGTGCTTTGGTGAGTGCTGTGAAGTGTGTAAACCTGGTGATTCACAGACCTGTACCCCTGGGGATAAAAATATATGTTTATAAAAAATTAAAAATTTAAAAAAAAACCCACCTACATTTAGAAACAAAATTTTAAAAAGAATTAACATTTCATCTCTATCAATGGGGGCAGCATTTATATAAAGTGTAAAGAATTAGCTAGTATGTAGAGAATGTGTATTTTTCTTGACATGGAACTAGTTTTTCAGTCTAAAAGCTTGTTCTGAGTTATGAGTTCAACTTTTCTATCCATAAGCCCTGTGGATGATGATCAGAGAGATCTACAAAATTAGATTCTTATTCTGCTTTATTTTTCATAGCCTCTTTTGGAATTTTATAAAAAGAAAGAATGAAAATATTTGGTATAAGGGAACAACTATTCTGTAAAAATAATACCACCTTTAGCTATAGAATAAAAATGAAATTCTAAACCTTGAAATACAACTTTGGTATTTGGTAGCATGGGTAGGGAGGAAAAACATCCTTGTTCTCCAATTTTTGCATTTCTTCAGCTTTACTTCAAATATTTCATAACATGACAGCATGTTTTTTAAAAGCTAACACTTTAATCACTAGGAATTTCTTTCTTTCTTTTTTTTAAGATTTTATTTATTTATTTGACAGAGATCACAAGTAGGCAGAGAGGCAGGCAGAGCATGAGAGGGAAGCAGGCTCCCTGCTGAGCAGAGAGCCCGCGGGGCTCAATCCCAGGACCCTGAGATCATGAGCTGAGCTGAAGGCAGAGGCTTTAACCCACTGAGCCATCCAGGTGCCCCAATCACTAGGAATTTCTGATGATGTAAATGAGCATCATTTCTTGTATCTCAGTTAAATTAACAGATATCTTGTCAAGGGAATTGCCATAATGCTAAAAACAAGTGTTCTTGTAGATTTACTTTGATAATAATCAATACTTATACATTAGGAAATATGAACTGTGGAGTGTTTCACTTGAAATTCTGTTGTTTCTTTCTCACCTTTTAAATCTTTGGGTACTGGGAGTCTAGTGATTGAAAGATATGTGCTATGCAGAAAATGTGCAACACCTTTTTAAAAAAGCATGTCAAATGTATTCCCAGTGAATCAAATCATTTTTATTCTAATGGTGCACACCTTGAAGTAAGGAAATAGATATTTCATTTAGATTTATTTTTCATAACATATGCACATTTACTAGACCTCTTAAGCATTTGAAGTGATCCAGATCACTTTAGTTTTGAATTGGTTAGAAGTTAGGGAAAAGACTTATTGATATACATACTAGGCATCTCAAAAGTGTTCTGCACACATAAGGAGACATGCAAAGTAGGGCAACATGTAAGACAGATGCACTTGTAATTACCAGCCTGTCAACGGAAATAATCGAATGCCAATCTGCAAAGTTAGTGACATTAGAGGTAGTTTTTGTGAAGCAGTTGAGATGGTTCTGGAATGTATTCGAATCTCAGTAAACAGTGGCTGTCATCAGCATACTCATTTTCCTATATGTCACTTAGGAGAGCATGGTTGATCATGATATAAGCAATCAGAAAATGCAGGAGTCCCTCTTCAAGCAATCCTTCTATACAACTGCTTCCTCTAAATCTTCACGTTGAGGCTCTATTAACCCATTGCCCATACACAAAGAAGTCTGATTCCTCCTTTTAATACAAGGAAAGAACTCCATTTCCTTCATGGTACCGTGTTGTGGTTGAACCAACATTTATGAAAATTGACCTGTAGTACATCATCGCTCTGAACTTTTTCTTCTAGACTTCTTTCTTCTGGTTCACTGGTCATTATTTCCCCTTCTGTGGATGATACTGCAACTTACGAGTGCACCGTGACAAATGATGCTGGGGAGGATAAGAGAACTGTGGATCTCACTGTCCAAGGTAGAACTGGCTTAGTATGTGGATTAACAGTTATTATAATGATGCATTTCATCATCCCACTACTTCCCAAAAGGGCTTCCTTTTCCACTTACTAACTTTCAGTGTAGAAAGAGAAAGATGTATAATAAGGCTTTGGAAACCTGTAAGTACTGGAAATGTGTGCTTCCTAATTACTGTTACTGTTGTTTTAGTTCCACCCTCCATAGCCGATGAGCCTACAGACTTCGTAGTAACCAAACATGCCCCCACCGTAATCACCTGCACTGCTTCAGGAGTTCCAATTCCCTCAATTCACTGGACAAAAAATGGTATAAGGCTACATCCCAGGGGAGACGGTTACAGAATTCTGTCCTCAGGTAAGACCAGGCTCAGTCATTATACATCTATGATGACACTAGTTATTAATGGATGAACTTACCTGGCCTTTTGTTGCACCAAAATTAAAAAAAAAAAAAAAATGCATTTCATTCCTAGTCTTATACATTTGGGAAAAAAAATACAGTTAGAATGGAAAGGGGAACTGGACAAAGGGAGAGAAAAAAAAAAAGTCTGGAAACAAAATCACAATAACTGAATATAATAGGAATAATCACGAAGATTTTAAGTGCATTCTTACTAATCCTGAAGTTTCACAAATTCACTGGTTGCCTTTGAGTGAACCACACTCTTTCTATTGGCCAGAAAGAATCTCCATTCATTTAATAAAGATCTAGTGCCCACAGTAAGTTGTATACACCACTGAGTTTCTGAGGCTATAGAACTGGGAGGGTTTTCAAGGTTTTTGTTTTCAGGGTTTTTATAACTGAGCAGGTAAGGCTGGGTGATAAATGTTAGGATGGATAATTTTTGAGAGTGGTAGTAGCCATCATTTATAGAATTTATGTACTGAAAGAGAAAAATTATAATTCATCTAAATGAAAATATAGGTAGTGCACATTGGTGTTTTGTATTGGGAAGGTACACTAGAGTTGAACTAAAGTAGCAGCTAACATCCTGGGGCTTTATGCATTTGTACATGTTATTCTAAGGGAATTTGTTTACTTTTTCAATAGAACGGAAATGATGGAAGATTGTTCTCAGGATAGAACTTGGCTCTCAAAGCCAAGTATTTTGGCTGTCTCTGAAATGTGTATAGATTGGTAGCAATTAAAATCATAAAATAGAAATTAACTACCCTTCAGCACAAGGTACTGTGTTAAAAGAACACATTGGAACATTCTCAAAATATTAAACAAGAGTTACCATATGACCCAACACTCCATTCCTAGGTATCTACCCAGAAAAATGAAAACATATGTCCACACTAAGACTTGTATGCAAATGTTCGTACAGCATGATTCACAATAGAGAAAGTAGAAACAATCCAAATGTCCATCAACTGATGAAAGAATAAACAAAATGTGGCTAATCCACACAATGAAATTCTATTTTTCAATAAAATGGAACAAAAATATTGGCGCACACTACAACAGAAGAAACTCAGAAACTGCTCGCAGTGAAAGAAATCAGACACAAAGGACAGCTGTATGATTGCATCCGCGTGAAATGTTCAGAAAAGGCAAATATATGAAGAAGAAGAAGAAATTCGTAATTGCATGGGGCTGGGGCTGGGAATGTGAAGTGACTGTAAATGGAAAGAAATTTCCATTTAGGGTAATAGAAATGTTCTCAAAATCAGGTTGTGAGAATTGCATGACTCTGGAAAGATACTAAAATCATAAAATTGTGCATTTAAATGGGTGAGAATTTTATGGCATGTAAATTTTGCCTAAATAAAGCTATTAATAATGATCAAAAGGCACTGCGCTGGGCCCTTCAGGGGGTTACAAGTATGAGTATAAGCCAAGTGTTCCTGTGCTATGGTGATGAAAACACAAAACCAGAATGACATAGTTTATTGAACCAGAAAAATGGTTACAGAAAAATGGATGTTCTAGATACATAAATACTTTTTCCTTTTTAGGAGCAATTGAAATATTTGCCACTCAGTTAAACCACGCTGGAAAATATACCTGTGTTGCCAGGAACGCAGCTGGTTCTGCACATCGACATGTGACCCTTTATGTCCAGGGTATGGAAGGTCATTTAATTCATTAAAAGCTTGTTTTTTCTTCAAGTCATGTTTATTCATGAAAGGATGTACTGTCTAGACTTATGAACCACAGTAATATCTGGGGGATATGAAAGACTGATAAATATTTTTTCAATAAATGAAGAAAAACATACAGATGAAAAATCACACAGAAAAACCCCTAAATTATTTTTTTCTTGAACATCTATAATCTGTTCTGGCTTCTAGTCTCCTAATGGAGTTCTTCTAATGGAATCTGCCTACGGAAGCAAGACTCAAAAAAAAATGTAATGTAATGTGGCCAATGTTCTCCTTTCCTCTGGAAAATCAAATCACTAATAACATGGAAATATGGATCTAGGCGTGATTAACTTTTAGACAGTTCTGCCACTAACTGGTGCCATTGCTTTTTCTGTTGGTACTTATAGAGCCTCCAGTCATTCAGCCTCAGCCAAGTGAACTCGATGTCATTGTAAACAATCCCATTTTATTACCATGTGAAGCAACAGGGACCCCCAGTCCTTTCATTACTTGGCAAAAAGAAGGCATCAATGTTGTCACTGCAGGTACCTACCACTGTTTCTATCAAGAAAATGACAAATCAGTGTTTCACAATTCAGAAGTCAGGATGATTTTTTTTAATGAAAAAATTTAAAAGAAATTTTTTTTAATAAAAATTCTTCCCTGTGCTTTCATAACTGATGCAGGAAAAAGCCATGCAGTTCTTCCCGGGGGCGGCTTGCAGATCTCCAGAGCTGCCAGAGAAGATGCTGGTACTTACATGTGCGTCGCTCAGAATCCGGCTGGTACCGCCTTAGGCAAAATCAAATTAAATGTTCAAGGTACCTAAATAGTAAATTTCTATGTCTTCATTGCAGAGATGCTTGTAACAAGGTGTACACCAAAAGTTCATCTATCTAAAATAAGGATGCTACTGTAGTTCTCAGCATTCTTATATTACATTATACAATGTGTTTTTTCAGTTACCCTTATGAAGAAGAAAATTTAATTCTTGGGGGTTTTGGGGGGTCATTGTTTATATAAGAAAACGGACGCATCTCATGGTATTTTGGATTTCTCTGAACTTCATATGGTACTCTGTTTCATTGTAGCACATGCTTAAGGTAACTTTTAAAACCAATCTCTCCACGATACCACATTGGATACATTTATGAAACATTAGATTCTAATATCCATTTTAAAAATCATACATAAAAAATCATAAAACAAAAAAATTGTAATTTCAGTTAACCAACTTGATGGAAAAAAATTATTCTGTTGACAAAGCAGGGTCTTTTCACATTTAACTGTTATTTTCTTGATATAATATTTGTATCTTGCATGTATTAGTTTTGTGACCTGGAAGTAGGTTCTGAGCTTCTGAATTTGCATTAGCTGATTTCAAGTTTCTGTTAAGTATGATTTTCCTGTGGTATATTACTGACTATAGTAAAGTTTACTTAACGTGTGCATTATAAATCTAATTTCTTTATAATGCTAACATTTTCTCAACAAATATTTATTGCAATAATAAGTGGAAATACATTGCACATTACAGACATGATCCTTCCCTTATGGTGTACAGAAGGGAAAAAACTTAACTACCACAATAAATGAAATAATTATAAATTCTGACATATGCTAAGCAGAAAACAAAAGGCTGAGATGGGAAGAATGGGGAAATGTGGGGACCATTTGACATTAGTGGTTAAAGTAGGCTTTAAGAAGTAGGCTTCTGGGACGCCTGGGTGGTTCAGTGGGTTAAAGCCTCTGCCTTCACCTCAGGTCATGATCCCAGGATCCTGGGATTGAGCCCCACATCAGGCTCTCTGCTTGGCAGGGAGCCTGCTTCCTCCTCTCTGCCTGCCTCTCTGCCTACTTGTGATCTCTGTCTGTCAAATAAATAAATAAAATCTTAAAAAAAAAAAAAAGAAGAAGAAGAAGTAGGCTTCTCTAAAGGGGTACCATGTGGGTGGAGACCTGAGTGATAAGCTAGGATGAGCCTTGCAAATGTGGCAGCCTGTCCAAGGGAGAGAGGACAGCGCATGCGGTGGGCCCACAGCAGGAGAAAATAAGGAAAGAAACCTGGCAATGTGGTAGAGAGTAATGGAGAAAGAGAAGGCTGGCAAATAATGAAGGAAGTCAGAATAGGTGAGCCAATACATGGAAGGTCAGACGGACCACACAAAGTTTAAATTTTCTTCTCTATGCAGTGGGAGACTTTATGGGTTTAGCCAAGATGCTCATTTGGTTTTAGGAAGATCTCGTTTGGGGCCATGTAGATGATGGAGCAAGACTGGAGCCGAAGGTACTATTCAGGTCCTCTAGGCAGCGTGTTACAGCCTGGCCAGAAGTAAGAGTGGCCGTGTAAGTTGCAGGGGTAAATGGAAAACGTGGTGGCTTTAAGATACTTCCAGGAGGTGTAACTGCCAGGATGAGTGATGAATCAGATTTGGGAGGTTAGGAAAAGAGAGGAATTAATGATGTTTCCTGGGCTTCGGGCTTGAGATAGCGAGTAGATAGATGATAGTGCCATGGGGGAATGGTAGTGCAAGCGGGGGGAACTGGCTTTGGAGGAAGGAAAACATGATTTCTGATTGATCCTACGGGATGTGGGAAAGTATGAGAAATCCTAATAGAGATACCAAATTGAGTTGAATATTTATGGATTCAGAGCTCAAGGGAGAAGTAGAGGGTAAGATATAAATTTGGAAGTAATCAGTGTGTTTTAGTCCACAAGACTGGATCAGAATTTGTACAGAAAAAAGAGCTAAGGACAAAGACCCATCACTCTGCATTGTTTAAAGTTCCGAGAAAAGAGAGGATGCTGGAGAAGAGTACAAAGGAGGAGGCAGAGATGTTAGAGGGAAACTAGACAGAGGGTAGCAGAGGAGAGTGTTTCAAGAAGGGAGTGGACGCTTTGTTGAATGGAAGTGAGAGATCAGTTGGATAAGGACCAATAAATATTCATTGGTTTTGGCAACATGGAGGTCATGGAAAGAACATTTCCATTTGGAGGGATTTTTCCTTCACTAATTGATTGAAATTATTGATATGAGCAATTACGGGACAAAGAAACACATTAAATGATTAATAACATTTCAACATTTCAAAAGCAGAGATAACTACACGCTTTAGAGGTATGAAAATTCTGAACCCAATCTCCCTCCTTGCACATATAATATGTAATGGAAAGCACAAACCCCAACCAAATAAGGTTAGCTGATACAAGTAATTTTGACATGGTTATTCATAATTTTTTTTACAACTTGTTGATTTTATTTTACTCATCACTACTAGTGTTTTTAAGATTTGGTCTCAGGATGTCTGGGTGGCTCAGTTGGTTAAGCATCTGACGTCAGCTCAGGTCATGATCTCAGGGTCCTGGGATCAAGCCCCATGTCTGTTTCTCCCTCTCCCTCTACTCCCCACCTGCTCTTGCATACACATACTGTCTCTCTCTCTCTCTCACTCTATCTCTCTCAAATAAATAAATAAAATCTTTAAAAATAAAATAAAATAAGATTTGGTCTCCTTGTGGTTGACCATTTCTCCATATCCTCTGGAGATGCGGCAGATAGTTCTAGGTCCTTAGGACTTGCTACACACAGGGCATTACTGGGCTCTGCAGCTCTCAGAGATCTCATTCCTGATTCATTTCCCAGGCAGAATGTGATAATAATCAATATTATTTGCCTTGTTTCTCTTTTAAGCTTTCTGAGTGGGTAGTAGTTTGTTTTGTTTTGTTTGTTTGTTTCTTGTGGGTTTTTCTCACACATGCTAAATGGGATATTTTTACTGTCATTGTTGTCCTCTGCACCTTGTCACTGTCTCTGGACTTGTATTGACACAGATGAATCATCCTCTTCTTTCTTTCCTGTGTGCTTGTGGTCGGTTGCTCCTGGCTTGTGCTCAATTGTTCTCTCATAATCATTTAATATTTTTTTGAGGTTCAATAAACTATCCAGGCCATACCTAATTGGTAATCAGCCTACTGGAAACATCGAGAACGCCTTATCCTAAGCTCTTCCACAGCTTTCGGAAGAAGTGGGAAGAGTTTTATATATATAATTCTTTTCCATGATCTACTAATTTATTTATTCAGTCACTCAAGCAATACTGTGTTAAATATAGCCGCTGTATTTGAGATACTAAGCACTGTAGGAATACTTGAGTCAAAGTATCTCTGAGCCGTTGAATAATTTCCAAACCTTGAAGGGGTCTAGTCTGAAAGTTTAAGTAGCTGAAATGAATCTCATAATACAGTATATTAAATAAAATGCCTCTGTTGACACAACCTAAAACTTTTAGACATGCAGTACCTCAGGAATACATGTTTATGTTTCATTTAAAATTATCATTTATATTTGTTGGCTATGCCGGCAACAATATTCTGAAAATGGCTCAAAGAATTTTCTTTTCCCAGTGGAGAGGTTCCTCAAAGTGTTAAAAATAGTGCTACCCTATGACCCAGCAATTGCACTACCAGATATTTACCCCAAAGATACAGATGTAGTGAAAAGAAGGGCCACATGCACCCCAGTGTTCCTAGCAGCAATGTCTGCTATAGCCAAACTGTGGAAGGAGCCGAGATGCCCTTTGACAGATGAACAGATAAAGATGTGGTTCATATACACAATGGAATATTACTCAGCCATCAGAAGGGATGAATACCCAACATTTGCATCAGCATGGGTGGGACTAGATGAGATTATGCTAAGGGAGATAAGTCAAGTGAGAAAGACAATTACATGGTTTCACTGCTCCTAAGGAGCAGGAAGGGGGAAATAAAGGGGAGGGGGCGGAAATCAGAGGGAGAGCCAAACCGTGAGAGACTATGGACTCTGTGAAACAAACTGACGGTTTTAGAGGGGAAGGGGTGGGGGGGATGAGCGAACCTGGCGATGGGTATTAAGACAGGCACATATTACATGGAGCACTGGGTGTTACACGCAAACAATGAATCTCAGAACACTACATCAAAAACTAATGATGTACTGTATGATGACTAACATAAGATAATAAACAGTTTTTTAAGAAAGGAATTTTTTTTCCAGTGAAAAGAAAGTGTAGTGATCCTTTGATTGATGATATGGTAAAGTCAGGATTTCATTTCTTTCTGTGACTTCCCTTTGCTAGAGTGGTACTCTAGTGTGTAAATGGTACCTTTATGCTTTTAAGATGAAGTTTACACTTTGTATCTTTCAGTTCCTCCAGTCATTAGCCCCCATCCAAAGAAATATATCACTGCCGTGGATAAGCCCATCTCCCTACCGTGTGAGGCAGATGGCCTCCCACCCCCTGACATTACCTGGCACAAAGATGGGCGTGTGGTTGTGGAATCGGTCCGCCAGCGCATCCTCAGCTCTGGGGCTCTGCAGATAGCGTTTGCTCAGCCTGATGACGCCGGCCAGTACACGTGCATGGCAGCAAACGCAGCAGGATCGAGCAGCATAAGCGCCGAGCTCACTGTCCATGGTAGGTTATTTAACATGAATTATTTCAATCAGCTGCATTGCCAAGGCAAAGAGAGAAGACCATTGAGAAAAAAAAATAGGATGAAAGTCAAAGTCATGCAAAACCAGCAATCCAAAGTGGTGTGTGCTTGTGTGTGTGTGTGTGTGTGCGCGCACACATGCATGTAGTGTGTAGGTGAACTTATCCTTCTGATATAATATGGAGGCTCTGATTATTGGTGTGGGCAAAAGAAAGGCTGTGATCAAGTGCATGTGTGAGAAAGAAAGAGAGATTTTATTAAGATAGCCAAAATAATTAATGAGTTGCCAATCATCCCCTCATATTGGGGTTATTATTAGTATTTATACTTTGGCTGTAGATCCCATTTATGGGGTTTGTTTGTGTCTTGTGACTATTCTGCTTATTTCTCAACTTGCAAATGGTCTTCACTCAAAACTAATCTCCATATGAGCTACATTATTTAGTGTTAACCTGATGAGAGTTGGAAATCTGTTCGATTTATTATTTAAAATGGCAAAATATTTATAAGTATATTTTTATAACAGAAAAAAATCGTTTTTTCTTTGTATTCAGACAACTAACAAAATACCTAAGAGTCAGCATTGAAATATTTTTTTTGTTTTATTTTATTTTATATTTGTTGTATTATGTTACTCACCATAAAATACATCATTACTTTTTGATGCAGTGTTCCAAGATTCATTGTTTAGGTACAAAGTACAACACCCAGTGTTCATTGTTAATGTATATTTTAAAGATTAAAATACCTATTAATATCAGTGTGAGGACACAATAAATAAATTAAACTCTTTCCAGCTACTGTTTTCAGAGGTAACTCTTGTAAAGATGACCCTTTGCTTTATCTTTTTTTTAAAAACTTGTGAAGGCTCTTTTTTATGCTCCAGGTGTGTTTGAATTTCCTATGACTTCATAGTTAAAGTGATTATTTCAAGCAGACACAATTTTAATTGAATAAATAAATAATAGCCCAAATTTTAAATCACTATTTATGAGTTTTTTAAATATTTCCCCTGGTTTATACGTGCTTTCAGTTCATACAATTGAATGAATCAATACACATTAGTTCTTTAGACTCAAATAAATAATACTCCTCTTTTTCAAATTTGTATAAAGTTTACCAAAATTAACCATATACTAAACAACAAAGCAATCTTTAGTAACTTAAAAATAAGGCTACAATTCCTTCCCACGATATAAAAAAGCTAGAAACATGTAATAAACTTTTAACACCTAAACCCCAACCCCAAGGTAAATCTAAAAATACCATTCTAGTTAACAAGTAGATCAAAGAATATGTTTTCATTTTCCTACTATTTAGAAAATAATAAAAATAAGGATATTACATATCAAAATGTATGGTGTGTTGGCCAAAGTTAAAATCAAATGTAAAGTCAGAGCCTTAAAATTTTCATTTTGAAAAAGAAGGAAGTAAATGTACTAATGTTACAACTTCATCACCACTAGTAAAATTGAAATATCAACCCCAAGAATAAAAAAAAGATAAAAATACAATATAAATTAATTAAAAATGGATCAAATATTTACAATTTACCATTCAACAAAATAGATTTGTATGTTTTTTCTATAATTTGTTTGCGTGTATATTTATTCAGATATGGTTTATGTATTTATTCATATACTAAAAAAATAATCTTTGCTAAATACAACTTTTGTCCTGTCACTTTTCAGAATGTCATTAAAATTGATCTATTTCTTACTGATATGTTTGAATAATCCCAAAGTTAATAGTTTTTGGAAGGGTGTGTATTTTTACTTTTTGAGCCAACTATTCTTAACACTTTTTAAGCCTTTTCTTTAGAAGTAAATAACTTAATTCCAAGTCCACTAAGCTATTTGTTTGTATTTTTATATAGTCGGTTGATCTTTTTATATTGCCTAAATTCCAGGCCAAAAAAATTCGAGGCATATGAAGTATTTGCGTAGAGTTCTGAAATCACTATTAAAATTTCCTCTAAAAGCTGAATTAAATGTCTTGATGTGGTTTTATTTTTATTTGTTGTAACACATGGAATACTACAATAAATATTTTTTTCCATAGCACTTTATGATATTCAATATGGGGTGAGTGCTTTACAGTGTTTTAAACTGGTGACTTTTTTTAGTTTGCTCTCACAATATGTCTGTGCTACAAATCCAATGCTTATACAACTATGGACTAGTTTGTTTTACTTCACTACAGTAAGCATAAGAAACTTCAGTAAGAGAAAGTTAAGAAGGGGGACGTGGGTGGCTCAGATGGTTAAATGTCTGCCTTTGCTCAGGTCATGATCCCAGGGTTCTGGGATTGAACCCCACATCTGGCTTCCTGCTCAGCCATTAGTGAGCTTGTCACTCTGTGTCAAGCTCAGAGTGTGAGCTTGTCTCTCTGTGTCAAATAAATAAATTTATTTTATTTTATTTTATTTTATTTTATTTTATTCTCGCTGCTTGTCTCTCTGTGTCAAATAAATAAATTTTTAAAATCTCTAAGAGAGAGAGAGAGATGGAAATTTAAGAAATCAAATAAAATCTAATCTACTTTTTTGTAATTTGCTTAGAAACTAATTATGAATGTATTCAACAAGTTCAAATCCTGTAGAGTTCTTGCTATAGGCATCTTTCATGGTAACAAGTAAACAATAACTTAATACATTTTATTTTACTATTTCCATCAAAATTATCCTCAGAAGAGTCCTTTGTGTGTGAATATTCTGTGCAAACGAGGATATTATTGCACTCAACATCCTGAATGACTATCTTTTTTAAACTCTTCTTAGTACCTCCTAGAATCCGAAGTACAGAAATACACTACACGGTCAATGAGAATTCACAAGCCATTCTTCCATGCATGGCTGATGGAATCCCCACACCAGCAATTAACTGGAAAAAAGGCAATGTTCTTTTAGCTAACTTGTTAGGAAAATATACCATTGAACCCTATGGAGAACTTATTCTGGAAAATGTTGTGGTAAGTTTAATAGATGTGAATTGGTAATTCACCCTTTTACTTTTAGTAACTCAGCCTGGAAATATATTCTTTAATAATGAAAGAAAAACACTCTTACAAATTCAGGCCAAAAAATGAATTTTACACATGTTTCATTTTATGGCCCATGTCTAAGAATAATATTTTAACAGACAGTAGGACCTCATATATGGCCTCCTTCTAAAATTATTTTACTTTTGTGGAAATCTGTTTATCAGGAAAAATTCTAAGTTCCTCTGTTATATTCCATGCATGTACCCAAATTTGGGAGTGATTAGAAGACAGGAGATATAAGCATGTCTGATGCAGTATTAAGCAGATATGAAAAGCAATTTTTCTGTTCTTTTCAGAATTTTGAATAACCCTTTCTAATCATTGACAAGGACATTAAAGTCTTAGGGATCTATGCAAGCTAAGGTTTTTGAATATTCTTATGTGGTACTGACCCAGTTTACAGAACAGTAGCTGTCAGAAGCATCTCAGTTTTTCAGTGGTCACCCACTTGAAGAAGAATCTATGTATGTATACTACATGACTTTTTAAAAAAAATTTACTGTGTGGTTTGAGAGTATCAATACTTGGTATCAAATATGAAACACGATTAAAATGTGAATCACTTTCAAGGCTTTTGTGCGTATCTTATTCCTATTCCTTGCCCTTCAAAATACCTAAACTTCATTACAAAATCTTTATGGAATTAAATTTGAACAGATTAAAGGAATAAAATTGATTACATTCATTTTATAGTATAATTTTGGCCCTTAGCCAGACTCCTGGGATTATCAGGTAAATAACCCTAGGGACTGGCTGTGTCACTAGGACTCTAACTGAACCACAGGTGCCAGCGAAAATTGTAATTATTCAAATCAGTTATAAAATGTGCCATTATTTTATTTTAGGTACCACTAAGAAAGAAAAAGTACAGTTAAGTAAACTAGAGATGGTCATCCATTTCTAAGTTGTATCCCAGTTTCAGGGATATGAAAGGTTAAAAATGTGAATTTTAGAACTGATAAGGATAAATTTGTTTGCTTAAGCTAGTAAATGTCTTTAGTGGGATTACCCCTGGGCTCAGGAATGTTGGATTTGGGCCCACTTTTACACATACAGACCAGAAGGAATTAAAGGAGAAAGAAAAGGGGACAATGGGACAATGGCCCAGATTTGTTAAAAAACAAAACAAAACAATAAAGTAGTTCATAAATACCAGATGACGATTCAAATGATAAGTAGAGATCTACTTGTGAATAGTATGTACAATTCAGATTTTAAGTGCTTCACTTTCATAAAATCCTTGATTGTAAGCTTAAATTATTATAACCTGAGAATCTAAGAATAGCTAAATGATATGGAGTTTGCAGAGAATGTGATTTATTCTTGTTTACCCTTTAAAAAAAGTATGCAGCCAATCAGATTTAGATTGTATCTACTATTAGGGATTACAATTTTTATGCTACATCTCTAAGCAATCAATTCTTTATTGTTTCAATGCAAATATATATATATATTTTTTATATATATATAAGACTATATATAGTCTTATTTTATGATTATATATAGTCTTAAGCTTTTAAAAGAGAAGGAAAAGTCTGCAGTGGGACTTAATGCATTCAGAAGCATTCAACGATTAATTCAACAAATATTTATTGAATACCTTCTGTGTGACCAGAACTGATTTATGCACTAGTAATACATGAGGGAACAAAAGACTCAAAGATCCCTGCCTTCATTCAGTTTATTTCTAGAGGAGGGAGATAGACAATGGAAAAAAAAAAAATAATGTATAGAATGATAATGAACAATGTGTATAATAAGTCAGAAGAAAATAAGTAGTTTGAAAAATAAAAGAACAGTAAAGGGGATCAGAATTTGGAGGGTTACTGGTTACATTTTTTTTAATAGGATAGTCAGGGTGAATCTCCTTTAGGAAGGGACATTTGAGTAACACTTGAAGGAAGTGAGTTAGCCAGGCAAATATCTGGGGTAAGAGCATGAGAAGCAGGTAAAACTGGGATCTACAGGAAAGAGCTCCTAATATATTGGAGGAACAGGAGCCTAGTAAAAGCAAAGAAGAAAAAGAACAAAAAAAAAGAAAGAAAAGAAAATGGAGACCAGATCATGTAGTATCTTGTAGATTATAACAATTTTGCTTTTTACTCTAAGTAAAATTAGAATCCAGTGCAGGTTTTGAGCCTGGGATCAATGTTATCTGCCTTAGTTTTTTGCAATACTACATTGACTTTTGTAATGAGCAGAGGCAAAGGAAAGGAGAAAGTCCTGTTGGGAAGTTGATTTGGAGTCTGAGGAGAGATTATGCTAACAGAGAAGGGGTGGGAAGGGGTTGGATTCTGCATATACTCTGAAGCTAGGTTTTCCTAGTTAGATTGCCACTACAGTGTGAGAAAGAAAGAAGTACAGATGACTCAGATGCCTAAGAATAAAAGGCATTAACAACTGGAAGGACAAAATAGTCATCAACTGAGATGATGAAGCTACAGATGAAACAAGATAGTGAAAGGGAAATTGGGGGTTCAGTTTTGGACATGAGTTTGAGAAGTCTTTTGGGCATACCAGCAGAGAGGTAAAATGGGAAGTTCAGCGTAGTTGGAGTTTGGAAGAAAGATCAGGGCTACAAATACTGGTACTCCTCAGAGTATACGTAGTATTTAAAACCATGAGACTGGATGACATCCTTAAGGAACCAACTGCAGGTAGAGAAGAGGACTGAAAACTGAGCCCTCTTGCATGCCAGCATCAAGACATTAATATTGAAGGGAAACCAGGAAAAAAAAAATGGAAATGGAGCAACCAGTGAGGTAGGAAGGAAACTAGGAGAAGGGGGTAACATGGAAGCCAAGGTGTCAAATGACGTCAAATGACACCATCCCGGGACATCTAGTAAGATGAGTGCCAAGACTGGCCATTGCATTTAGCAAGTGAAACTTCAGAATTGCAGGTACTGTTGCCCATACCCTTTCCATCTCCTTTGATAATTTTGGTGGTCTTTGGTGCCACGTTACCAAGACTGACGGCTATGCTGTCAAGATGCTACCAAACTTTGATTTTATGTGTTCTTTGTTTGTACATTGTAGAGCTGCAGTACACTTGATGTTTAGTAAACTTGAAAGCTTCTGTAAAGTTTTCTGAGATCTTATTACTATAAAATGCTGAAGTTCTGTAGGGCATGGGCCTTTGTTTCAACTCCTATACATTTTGAGTTATGTTCCGCAAAAGCCAGCCAGATGGTTGAGACTACAAGATGGAAATTTAAACTGTCTTATTAAATAAGAGTGCTCCTTTGGGAACCAAGCTATGCAATTTTATGTATTTTATGGAATATGATGTAAGATGATGTCATTTTAAACACTATGATTTTTCTTTATTTAAGCCGGAGGATTCTGGCACCTATACCTGTGTTGCTAACAATGCTGCAGGTGAAGACACCCACATGGTCAGCCTGACTGTACATGTTCTCCCCACTTTTACTGAACTTCCTGGAGATGTGTCATTAAGTAAAGGAGAACAGCTACGATTAAGCTGTAAAGCCACTGGGATTCCATTGCCCAAGTTAACATGGACCTTCAATAACAATATTATCCCAGGTTGGTAATTTAATTCTTAAGTAAATAAATATATCCATGAAGAACTCTAAATCAATCTCCATGTCCTTCAGCTGTGGTAATTGATTGAACGTTACATGAAGAGATGGGGCACCTGGGTGGCTCGTCAGTTGAGCATCTAACTCTTGGTTTCAGCTCAGGTCATGAGTTCAGGGTGTGGGAACCAGCCCCACCTTCAGGCTCTGTGCTCAGCAGGGCGTCTGCTTGAGAGATTCTCTCTCTTTCTCTCTCTCTCTCTCTGTCTCCCCTCAGCCCTTCCCCCTGTGCTCTCGCTCTCTCTCTCTCTCTCTAATAAATAAAATAAAATAAAATAAAATAAAATAAAATAAAATAAAATGTTACATGAAGAGTCGATTGCTTTAAGTTCTGTAAAATACGTACATTTGCCTGGATTTTACCCTATACCCAGTATATATGTTCTTTCATTCTTTTGAAGGATAATTTAATCACTGGACCATATGTGACAGGATATTAGTAGACATTTTTACCTAAAAATAATCTCCCTTCCCCAGGAGAAGACAATCTTGCATACACAGGTACCTAAACTTATCCTCCCTGATAAATGCATTAAGGTGGCTACTATTGGAGTCCTGAAGATTCACCTAATTTTACAGAGGAGAGCTCTGCTTCTCACTGTATGAATTAATATTTATTAATCTCTCTTATAATGTCAATCAATTATGTAGAAAATTTTTGGTCACTGTGTGCACTACATGTTAGACTAGTGCCTGGAAGCCAGAAACACTCATCTCTGGAAGGACACTATCTCCTTATTTGTTAGACTTTGTCATCAGCGCAAAGATGTTATCAGTTAATAAGAAGTTGTCATACCCAAAATTGAGTTCTGAGATACTGCACTATTAGCATTTAATAAATGCCTTCTTAGAAAAGAAATAATAAGGCTGAATTCTTCTGTTACAAAGATTTATACTAATGACTGAAATTCATCAACTCTATTCCCTTAATGATAATAGCATATGTCACTAAGGAAAAACGAAGTCTAAAAAAATCTATTCAGTACTGTTTTCTGAAAGTGTAATAGTAATTCAGCGATTTACATTTTTAAAGCTTCATTTTCCACTTAATATTCAACAGTATGAAATCTTTTGAAATAATTTGAATGGAGAAAGCACTCAAGGTAAACATACTAATGTACTTAGAAATTTGCTGGTCTAATCAGAATCTTATTAAGTATAGTTGTTTCACGATTAACATGTTTACCTTATTCTCTATTCCAAATATTATAACTAACTTTATAAATATTTATATCATCACCACTTATGGAGAAGTGTGAATTATTACAAATTTAATCCTGTTGTCATTATTACCTAACTAGCATGTGTTTTCATGATTTCCCTTCTGACCTGCCAAGTCCATTGAATTACAGCTGAAAAGGTTTTCATGTTTTTGATGTAAAGTGTTTGGGAGGAAAAGGGGTGGTGAGATAAATGAAATGGAAAATGTCATAGGTCTGAATGAAAGATTGTTGAAACCCAGAGAAACTACGAAACAGATTTAGGCAATGCTTTGAGATGAAGGGTGTACTTTAAATCTAAAATAACTTTAAAAGATGTTTATTTTCATTCTCTTTTCCTGTTCCTTCTGCTGTTTTTCATTCTTCAAACAAGTGTCTAGAGACATAGCAAATAGCTCCGGGGAAGAAATCTGTGGAAAAGGCTCTCTTCTCCAATGTCATGATGAGATCTCTAGTTCAATTGCTGACCAACTCATAAATCCAACCTGTAAAACATTGAGCTGTTGTGATGATTTTCTTAGGTTACTGAGAGGCATTTGTGCCATTTCCTGGCTTGTTTCTTTCAGCCCACTTTGACAGTGTGAATGGACACAGTGAACTTGTTATTGAAAGAGTGTCAAAGGAGGATTCAGGTACTTACGTGTGCACCGCAGAGAACAGCGTTGGTTTTGTGAAGGCGATTGGATTTGTTTATGTGAAAGGTAGGTAAACATGCTCTATTTTTAACTTATCATTTATTTATAACGAATAGTTTGTGTTTTGCTTCCTTATTATGTAGTATTTCACTATAAGTTCAGTTTATTAATCCATCTAGTCCTGTTGCACAGATGTGCAAATTCATAAGAAATAAAAAATTATCAACATTCAACTCAAAAGTAGGTAAGCAAAGAGATCATTTGGTACAAAATGGAATCATCTGCTTAGATTATTGAAACTAACCGAATTATCTGTTGGATTAGTGTGAACAGTTGATTCTGAAAATTCATGGGGTTCAAAAGTGGCTTCTCCCTTCTTCACTAAACTATCTCTAAGTAGGCCAACATCACAAAGAAATGATCAGAGCTTCCTTTTACTTACAATTGTTTATTGTATTTCCCAGAACCTCCAGTCTTCAAAGGTGATTACCCTTCTAACTGGATTGAACCACTTGGTGGTAATGCAGTCTTGAATTGTGAAGTGAAAGGAGATCCTGCCCCAACCATCCAATGGAGCAGGAAGGGGGTGGATATTGAAATAAACCACAGAATCCGTCAACTGGTCAATGGTTCCCTGGCCATTTATGGCACTGTGGTAAGTCACACTGAAATTGTTGATGAGCACTTTAAGCACCACAGTAATGCCTCTGTATAGGTGCCATAAATGGAAAAATTTCTCTTGTATTCCTAATTAAATCATAAAATCTGAGGGCCGCCTGTGTGGCTCAGCTGGTTAAGTGGCTGCCTTAGGTTCAGGTCATGATCCCAGGGTCCCACATTGGGCTCCTTGCTCAGCGGGGAGCCTGCTTCTCCTTCAGCCTGCTCTACCTGCTGCTCCCCATGCTTGTGTTCTCTGTTCTCTCTCTCTCTCTCACACACACACAGACAAATAAAGTCTTTTTAAAAATCATAAAATCTAAATGAATTTTTTTTTAATATAGAACTGAAACAGTGGTTCAAATCAATTATTTTTAGACTTCAAAGAAATACAAGCAACAAAATAATTCTGCTGCTTTGTTCTCACTCATTGATCTATTATTATTTAGCATCATTAGATAACCTCCTCATATCTGTATTACAGCAAGGAAATTGAAGAATTACAAACACAATTACAAATAAGTTACATGATAACTTTCATTACTAGGCGGATAACTATTTCTGGCTTTCCAGAAGCTTCAGAAATTCAGAAAATGAGGGTTGCTTTAAGTTATTCTAATTTTGGGGTCAAGTGAATGAGATATTTTGTCTAAAAATTTCTCAACTGGACGACACATTGTTTAATTAATTGGAATAATAATTAATATACAATATTTAATCATCTAATCCAATGAACCACTCTTAGTCTTTCATTCTCTTGGATTTTATTTCAAGATCAGATGTTGTTCCTTGTTTTTTAAATTTTGAGATGATTTCTACCTTTAGCTGCTATAACACCAGTGAGACTTAGATTTCTTTGTTATCATGTCCTTCCTTTTCCTCTACACAAGTATTGCTACTTCTGAAGTCCTTGGTACTTCTACTACTACCACCAATGTTCATACTAATACTAATTATTTTTACCATACAATTTCAGATTCTTAAATATTTATGTTCAACTCTGCAACTCTTCCAAGTTCCAATTACAGTTTCTTATTGAAAATTTCTATTTAGATGATGCATTGACACACCCAATTAAATATCTGTCTTCCTTCTCCCATCCTCCTCTATCTACTTCCTGCAATTCAGTTCTCCTTCATTGACATGGTGCTTCTATTCCCCAATGATCCTATTCACAAAACTTGTAGAAAAATTTGTGACTCTGATTAGTCACCAAACCTAAACCCATGGAGCATTATCCTTTATACCACATATCTATAAATTTGGGACATATTCTGTGATTTATCATTATCAGTAAATTAGTTTTTCCTTTCTCTCCTGAAGTTCACACTCTCTAGATAGAGCCAATCCTTAATTTTTTTAATAACCCCCACTAGAATGGTTTCAACATTTGTTAATTTGTCCTCATTATTTTAATGCTTTTTAAGGTATCTGGAACAAGAGGGGCCCCTGGGTGGCTCATTCTGTTCAGTGTCTGACTCTTGATTTCAGCTCACGTCGTGATCTCAAGGTTGTGAGATCGAGTCCCATATTGGGCTCTATGCTGAGCATGGAGTCTGCTTAAGATTCTCTCTCTCCCTTTGCTCCTCCTTCCTTTCTCTCTCTCTCTTTAAAAAAAAAAAGAAGAAGAAGAAGGAAAGAAAGAAAAAAAATATATCTGGAAGGATAGCCTAGGCATTTTTCTTTAGTGAGATAATTTTGGATAGAAGATTATAAAAAATATTATTTTGCTTCAGTTTCCTAGCAATATTGTTCCCAGAGAACAATAACAGGCTGTTTCGAAAACATTTAGGCTGTGAATTTTTTTTCTCCTTTTTCTTGTTTTTAAACCTATTTATGAAGGTAAATATATGTAGTTTTTGTCTATTTCCGTGAAAAATCCCTTCTCAAAAAAAAATTAAATAGTAGCTTCATGGTGAAAAAAGTTATTTATCCTGCTCTGTAGGCTCACATTTTTATAAAGCACTGCTTATTTCCATAGAATGAAGATGCTGGTGATTATACGTGCGTAGCTACCAATGACGCTGGGGTGGTGGAGCGCAGCATGAGTCTGACCCTGCAGAGTAAGCTGCTTTATTAAACTCTACATAAATACCTGATTGGAGGAATGTTGCCTAATGAAGAACGTTCAGGTTCTTTAACTTCATAGCAATTATATCATCAGTAGCTTTCAGAGTGTGTGTCATTTAGTTTTCTGCTGATGATAGAGCAGTTTGTTATCAAGCATAAAATTGATATAGTTTTGAATAGATTTTTTTTTCTATTTTATCTAATACATGCAGTTCAAGATTGTGGTTGCTTGGCAGCAGAGCTTTCTTTTGGTTTCAGTCGAGAACCCTTCGTGTAGTTTGCCATGGTTCTGTAATAGGCTCACAAAAATGTCATTTTGTGGCACTTTAAAAATGTGTATTAAAAGTAAAGACTAATATAAATGAATTTAAAAGTGCTCTAGGTTGGTTGCTACCAATCTTCCATGAAGTAATTATGTGTTCTGGGCAGGACTATCATGCTCATCACGAGGCCCCTTGGTATAAGCCATCAGAAGGACAGTCTTCAGAACCACTTCAAGATCAACCTGGAGATAGCATCACTGGGTTGAGAATTTAAGTGAACTAACTTATTTTGTGAATAGGCTCAGTATTTAATGGGATAAATTTATGTTTTCTTCTTTCACTTTTGAGAGATGCTATAGACTAGCATTTACTAATGGTTATTTGCTAAACTACTCTTATCTAAGACTTAAACTTCTTAATCTTTTCTAGAATTTAATATTTAGTAATAGATATTTAGTAAATGTCTAAGACAGTGTTTTCTCCCCAGTTTTATTTAGGTATAAGTAATAAATAAGGTATAAGTATAAGTAATAAGTAATAAATAAAGGTATAAGTAATAAATATAAGGTATAAGTAATAAATAAAACCATATATATTTAAAGTGTACCATTATGAAAATTCAGTATACGTATACACTGTGAAATGATTGCATGAATGGAGTTTATGAACACGTCTGTCATTTCATAATTACCATTTTTTGGTTTTGATTGTTTTGGTGAGAACACTAAGATCTCCTCACTTTACAAATTTCAAGGATACAACGCAGTATTATTAACTATAGTCACCATGCCAAATGTTAGATCCTTAGAACTTATTCATTTTATGTGAAAGTTTGTATCTTTTGACCAACATCACCCATTTACTCTAATCTATTCTGTTTCTATGAATTCAACTATTTTTTTAGATTCCATATATAAGTGATATACCATACACTATTTATCTCTGTCTGACTGAATTAGTTTACCATAATGCCTTCCAGTCTATCCATGTGGTTGCAAATGGCAGGATTTCCTTCTTTTTATTGCTGAATAACATTCCATTATATAGATATATACTCATTTTCTTTATCCATTCATCCATCATCAGACACTTAGATTGTTTCTGTATCTTGCTAAGACTGTGTTTCATTAAAGTACATATTTATCAAACATTAGCCTTGTGGGATGTTATTAGGAAAGAACTAGAGTTCCATGGTCAAATAAGTCTGAGAAAAAAAATCGATAAAACAAAGTTCATTCATTTGTCAAATATATAAAGAGCCCCTACTATATGCCAAGCTCTGTTTAGTTGCCAGGTTTCTTTACTGCAGATCTTTCCTGAAATGTTAATATGTTGATGTTTTATAATTCAGCAAGAGAAGGGTATAGTATGCCACGTTTCCCAAATAAATATTATACCCATGAAACCTTCCTCCCTTCTTTGTTGGGTGAATGTAAGTAGGGGGTCACAATGATTAATCTCTCCTGGAAGAGTGTTCAATTGATCTGGCTTATGAAAAGCAACATTAGATTAGCTTATTTACATGTACTGATGATAAGTTGATTTAAATAAA
Organism: Mustela nivalis; assembly: GCF_964662115.1. Taxonomy (NCBI): domain Eukaryota; kingdom Metazoa; phylum Chordata; class Mammalia; order Carnivora; family Mustelidae; genus Mustela; species Mustela nivalis. The sequence goes on from NC_139035.1 coordinate 21,504,374, forward strand.
TGAGGCATATAAAAATAACAAAATATAAGTTGTTTAAAATTAAAATTAAAGCACCAGAAGCAATGTTTTCATTTAGATAAAGTACCCATATTTAACTGATCATTATGTGACTGGTAGAATTAATTCAACCATGAAAGATGTACATATGGAATTTTACTGTTGAGTTAATTTATAGTCTTATGAGCAATTGGAAATGTTCAAATATGGTATGGAAATTCCGATTCTGAGTTTTATTTGACACTTTCTTTAACCATAGTAGATGGAGCACATGTGCTTATTTAGTCATTATGTTATCATTTAGTGTTGAATGATTAATCTAAAGCATTTAATTTATTCAGCAGCAGTTTATTGAATACATGATGTAATCTGAACACTGGGAGAGAAGCAAAAGCCCCAGCCCTGAAAGTTCCTAAAGTTAATATAAACATCAAGTAAGAACGTCTTGTGTAGGATGATGTGGACATATACACAAATAGTGCATTAATGATACTTATGAGAGGTCCAAACCTCATATGAAATACTTTTGTAAAAGACAACATATCAATAATATCTTTACATAAAATCCTAGCATATTAATGTCACAATGAAACACATTTTACTTCTACTTTTGTCTTATGTTCTATTATTCCAGATACACTTCTCTGTCTAAAATGGAGCCAGGACCCTGAATTATCTGATATTCATTACTTCTCATTGATCAGGACTTTCCGCCACTCAGTTCAAGCCTACTACATCACAGCTTTCACTTTCCAAGAACATACAGGCTCCTCTTTGCGTCCCTATTCAAATGTGAACACTTCTGATTAAATATGTATTTGAAACCTTGTATGCTGCTTCTGCCCGGGGTGAACCATCCTTTCAAAGCTAAATCCATTTCCATGCTATTTCCTTCTCTCCAAGTAGACTTCTTTCTTCTGTATATAATCTTACCCATTTTTGAAAATCCAGTTCAAACTTCTTTTCCATGAAGTCCCATATTCTATCTTTCTCGACACAGTAGACCAGTATAAACATTCTGCCAGCAGCTATATACAGCTACTTTTACATTTTTTCCACTTTACTTGAGCAGATATGATCTACTATAAGATACTGGCAACCTCTCCTTCCTTCTGGAAGCTCCTTGCTTTGATTGCCAGGATACCATTCTCTCTTGATTTTCTTCCTACTTCAATGATCAGTTCTTAGGAACTTTGTATGGGCTTGTCTTCTGTTCATCTCTTAAATAATGATGTTGTCTCTTAAATATGATGTTGTAATAGTTTCTGTCTTTGGCCCTCTTCCTCTCATTTTAGAATCATTTCCCAAACAACTTATCCATTGTGAAAGACTCTTAGATCTGTACTTCTAGCCCATATCTCTTCTGAGCTGCAGATAGGAATATTCTCTTACATCGAGACATCCCTACATGAATGTCCCCACAGATCACCTCAAGCTCAGTAGTTCCAAATGGATATAAATCATCATTCCTTACAACCTTCAAACAAATATGTTCTTCCTCCTGTGCCCTACTGAACTGCCCAAAACCGCTCTATATTGTTCATGTCAAATCCTATTGTTACCAGTTCCTCTCAATTCAATGACCAAGCTCTGTTATTTCTTTCTTAATGACTCTTGAATATCTTCCTTTTCCTCTCCATTTTCAGTGAATGCCTCTGTTTGATCTATTAAGTCACTATGGTTATGCTTCTGTATTACCACATATTTACCTGTTTTCTACTATATTTATTCTACCTAGTCCTTTACTAAATTCTATAGCTATATTATAGAACAGCTAAGTAATTATAGTCACTTGCCTATCTTATCAGTGGACTGTGAACTCCTTGATACTAGAAGTTGTATCTGTTACCTATGTACCCGCAGCATCTAACATAATGCCTGGCAAATAGTAGGCTCTTGATACATGTTTACTGCATGCATGAATGATAGCCAGTTATGAAAGAAAAAGTTAATAATGACTCTCTACCTCGAAAAGTGATGTAAAGGAAAGAAGTATATGTTCACCATGTAAAACAGACAAAAACAATGATTAAAAACAATAGTACTAATAATATTATGTCCTTTCCCTCTCAAAGAGCTAGGCTTACATAATCTTAGTGGAGTCTTAACAAGAATTCTCTGAAGGATACAAATGCTCAGAGAAGTCCTAAGGAACAGAAGCAGAGTTTGAGCCCAGAAAGTATGACAACAGAGCCCAAGCTATAGGCTAATCGGCTTAGGGGTTTAAATTTTTGGACATTTAGTAATTAAAACAGAGCTATGAAAAGTCTATCAGTGCCCATTGCAACCTTGGTAGTTGAGAAACTACAGTGTTTTATAAACAAATCAACCTGTATTTTTTGTCAAAATAATGTTACTCTATAATATTTATTAAAATGTTAATATAACTTTACAAAAACTAAGAAGCGCTATGTTCTTTTTTCTGTAGGTCCTCCTATTATCACTCTCGAGCCAGTAGAAACCATTATTAATGCTGGTGACAAAGTCATATTGAATTGTCAGGCAACTGGAGAGCCTCATCCAACCATTACATGGTCCCGTCAAGGGCAATCTATCCCCTGGGATGACCGAGTTAATGTGTTGTCCAACAACTCATTACATATTGCTGCTGCTCAGAAAGAAGATACCTCTGAATATGAATGTGTTGCTCGAAACTTGATGGGTTCTGTCCTTGTCAGAGTGCCAGTCACTGTCCAGGGTGAGTGTGATCAGAAGGATATTTTATTAAATAGCACCCAGAGGTACTATTACCCTGGCTGGCTCAGTTGGAAGAGGATATGACTCTTCATCTCAGGGCTGTGAGTTTGAACCCCATATTGGGTGTAGAGATTACTAAAAATAAATAAATAAATAAATAAACTTTAAAAATAAATAAATATATAGCACCTGGGTCAAACCAAATCATAAAAATTATTAAGCATCTTAATCTAAGTTTCCTTTACCCTTAAGATATTTCCAGATTGTGGAGATAAAACAAAAATCACATAATTTACAGACTGAAGGGAATAAAACAACAGAGGTTAGAGCAATAAAATACCAAGCTAACAATTCACAGTTCATGTATTGCATGGAGCACTGGGTGTGGTACATAAATAATGAATTCTGGAACACTGAAAAGAAATTTTAAAAATTAAAAAAAAATTTTTTTTAATTAAAAAAAAAAGAAATCAATGCATTTCTTTTTCTTTAAAGAACGACATATCCAAAAGATAAACAGTATTTGAACTTCTTGGTCTCTCGCTCGCTCTTCCAGCAGCCCTGTCCACGTGAGTCAGGATAGGAGCTGGGAAGAAACTCCAGTTAGCTATTTGAAATTCTTCTTTCCTGTTCAGATTTTAATTTTACCATCAAGGAGAGCATCCATAAGCAGTTGATCAGCCATTAGAGATTCAGCCCTAGACCCAGTGCTTAAATGAAATGTAATTTATTTTTTGTTATTTACAAACATAGAGACAAAGTACAATGTTATATTTGTAGTTCATGGCGGATATTCCCAGTGGTCTACATGGAGAGCCTGCAGTGTCACCTGTGGAAAAGGCATCCAAAAGAGAAGTCGTCTGTGCAACAACCCGTTTCCAGCCAACGGAGGGAAGCCTTGCCAAGGGTCAGATTCAGAAATGCGGAACTGTCAGCGTAAGCTGTGCCCAGGTACACCTCTTTATTCAACGGATAGACACATGTTCAATAGATACTCATCTCTGTTCCCTAACTATGAATTGCCTCAGTGTTAATGCTCTAAATTGCAAAGTTTCTGACAGTGTAGTGTTTCATCTTTGTATAGTGGATGGTAGCTGGTCAGAATGGAGCCCTTGGGAAGAATGTACAAGAAGCTGTGGACGCGGCAACCGAACCAGGACCAGAACTTGCAATAATCCATCAGCTCAGTACGGTGGGCGGCCATGTGAAGGAAATGCAGTAGAAATAATCATGTGCAACATTAGGCCCTGCCCAGGTGAGTATCCCCGGATGACCAAAACTTGGCTGTTTTTAACTCCAGTAAAGGGGTTCTAATTACCTTTTCTTCTTTGTTGTAAAAAGATGTTGTGGCTTTTACTCTGCAATATATTCATTCTCTGTGTTATTAGTTCTGTCTCATTGATAAAGTTAGGAAAGCTATGACAGTAATCAATGTTAAGTAAAATCCCTTATTTAATTGAATATCTTAAGGTTGTATAAACTATGGTGTATTTTTAATCATGTAGAAAAAACCTAAGTATTTATAAAATCATAGCATTTTAGAAGTAATAAGGACCTTAACATCTAATGCAGCCATTCATTTTCAGGTAAGAAAAATGAACTCTAGGGTATTTAAAGACTTTCCCAGAAACACACAATTAGGGAGGGCTAAGGTAGTAATAGCAACCATTCACTAAACACCTGTCATGTTCTAGGAACCATGCTAAGTGCTTTATGTACATGTTGTTTTTTACTTTGTGAAAGAACCCTATAGCATAGATATTTCAGGGCTCTTTCAGATTTAAGTGACAGAAACCAAACCTAAATAAACTTAAGTTAAAGATTCTACTTTCAGGTAAGATTGAGCTGAAGGATTTCTTTTAATTTTCTGAGATGGAGACTTAGATGATTGATTTGGATCTTTCTTTTCTAATATATGCATTCAGTGCAATAAATTTCCCTCTTAGCACTGCTTTTGCTGCATTCCACAAATTTTATAAGTTGTGCTTTCATCTCTATTTAGTTCAAAATATTTTTAATTTCTCTTGAGATTTCTTCTTTGACTTGTGCATCACTTTGAAGTGTGTTGTTTAGTCTCTGCATATATGAAGATTTTCTGGTTATCTTTCTGTTATTGATTCTCTTAATTCCACTGCGGTCTAACAGCAGATATTATATGATTTCTATTCTTCTAAATCTGTTAAAGATGTATTTTATACCCAGAATGTGTTCTGTCTGAGTGAATGTTGCAGGTGAACTTTAGAAGAATGTGTATTCTGCTGTTGTTGGATAGAGAAACCTATAAATATTTAATTGTATCCAGCTGATCAATGGTGATGTTAAATTCATCTATTTCCTTACTGGTTTTCTGCCTATTACCTCTGTGCATTTGTGATAAAGGAGTGTCAAAGCCTCTAGCTATGGTAGTAGATTCATCTGGGGTTTTGGGGGGGGGAGTTGTTTGTTTGTTTTGTAGTTCTGTTAGTTTTTGCTTCACAAAGTTTGACTCTTTTTAGTAAGAATTTATTCTTAAGGGACGCCTGGGTGGCTCAGTGGGTTAAGCCTCTGCCTTTGGCTCAGGACATGGTCTCAGGGTCCTGGGACTGAGCCCTGCATCGGGATCTCTGCTCAGCAGGGAGCCTGCTTCCCCCCCCCCACTCGCCTTCCTCTCTGCCTACTTGTTCTCTCTCTCTCTCTCAAATAAATAAATAAAATCTTAAAAAAAAAAGAATTTATTCTTAAAACTGTCAAACTTTCAGAAAACTTACAGGAATAGTACAGTCAATAATAAGATTCTTGCTTAGGTCCAGAGTCCCTGCTCCTAAGCACCATGCCCTATTGCTTTTCCAGAATCAGAACTACAACTTCATGTAGCAACAAATTTATCTATTACATTTTGCATTTTTCTTTCATACTAATTCCTCCATAGCTCTCTTCTTCTGTATTATTTATATACCACAATGTTTTATACTTTATCTGATTTATATTATCATCCTAACTTTTTTTTTTTTTTCATTTCATTCATAAAAAAGAAACATTTTAACTCTACCACATATTGTGTCATTAAATTAAATTCTGGTTGGGGTGTTCTGTACTGATTTAAAAAAAGATAAAATGTCTTAAGATAAACACCTCTATTTATATGTAACAGAAACTACACAGATAATAAATGAATAAGCATCACCCAATTGTAATCCCCCAATTAAAAAAATGCATCAGTGGGTTTTGTTAACCAACAGCCTTGAAAATTGGGCATATTTTCTGGAATAGAAGATTATTTTCAATCACACAGTACATATATCAGTAATCCAAATTAATAAGAAAGTAGTTTTGAGTAATATCTGCCTTATATTTAAAGGCTTTGCTCTTTTCTTTTTTTCTTCTTCTTTCTTTTTAGAGTTAGTCAAATACTTTTTAGTCCAAATTCTCATCAGCTAAAATAAAAAAGACAGCTCGTCTTTGTCTGCAAAGTACACAGATACGTAATAAATCAACTAGAAAATAGTTAACTGAAAGAAAATCTAAGGTGTGTTTTAAACAATTTTCTAGGGGCGGGCGCCTGGGTGGCTCAGTCCTTAAGCGTCTGCCTTTTGCACAGGTCAGGATCCCAGGGTCCTGGGATCGAGTCCTGCATCAGGCTCCCCTGCTCGGCAGGGAGGCTGCTTCTCCCTCTGCCTGCCCCTCCCCCTGCTTGTGCCCTCTCTCTCTCTCGCTCGCTCTTGCTCTCTCTCTCTCTCTGACAAATAAACAAATAAATAATCTTAATTAAAAAAATTTAGGGGTGTGTGGGTGGCTCAGTGGGTGAAGCCACTGCCTTCGGCTCAGGTCATGATCTCAGGGTCCTGGGATTGAGTCCCGCATCAGGCTCTCTGCTCAGCAGGGAACCTGCTTCCCTCTCTTTCTCTGCCTGCCTCTCTGTCTACTTGTGATCTCTGTCAAATAAATAAATAAAATCTTAAAAAAAAAAATTTTCTAGGGGCTCCTGGGTGACAGTCGGTTAAGCTCAGGTCCTGTCTCAGCCCCACATTGGGCTCCCTGCTTGGCGGGAAGCCTGCTTCTTCCTCTCCCACTCCCCCTGTTTGTGTTCCCTCTCTCACTGTGTGTGTGTCTCTCTCTCTGTCAAACAAATAAAATCTTAAAAAACAAATAAATAAATAAATGAATACACTATTTTCTTAACAAGGCAACCAAATGATAATTTCATTACTTGGTTTTCAGCTAACAATTTTTGTGTCTGATCGGTTGTGTTAAGAGAATATTTACACACTGACCTGAAGGCCTATTTTGATCTTATCTTGGTTCGTATCTTGGTTCAACTGGGTGACCACAAAAACATATTTTATGAGCCCTGTTTCTAGAAAGTACCCTTAAAACAAAAATGTCGCCTGATACTGAGAGAAACCATAATGTTGACTCTTAGCCCATGCACCTGGTAGGAAACACAAGGTTGTTTCAGTCTTGCGGTTAGATGGTGTAATATGTTAGTTACCAAAAGGAAGGCCTTAATATCACTCCATGGAAACTACTGGTCAGATTTTTGGTGTTTAGGAAGCAGGTGAGTGAGTTATTCAGAACTTTTAATTCATGAACATTATGTAATGGAGACAGTTTTTCAAAGAGTTACAACTGTGCAAATCATCATGTTGTTGAAGGATCTAAGTGTATTTTTAAACATGAAGCTGAATCAGACTTAAAGATGTGGTCTTGAGTCTAGGGTCCAAGTTATCATTATGGAAACATTTGTATTATCTATAACTGCATCTAGATCTGTTATACAGCCTTGCTCCTAAGTTTCTGGTTCCTTCCACTTTTCCCAGAGCACAAAGCACAAACTAATGCTTATCTAGGATTTTTCAACTTAGATTGTGTTTACATATGGTAGTTTGATTACATTCTGTTTTAATAAAATAGTCTTTTTGGGTAATAGTAAGCATTCATTTTGGCATTAGGTAGCCTTCTGAATTTTCCTATAAACATTAATTCCCATGAAAATCTAACCAGAAGGAGAAAAGAAGAACATTATTTATGTTTCCTTTGGTTCAATTTCAATTATTTTAGATTCCAGGCTAATTTAGCTTATTACTGAGTTAATTTACTTGTATAATTTTGTTTATTTAACAAATGTGGTGCTGTGACTTGCAACTATGTCCCTTGGGATATTTGTAGTTCATGGAGCATGGAGCACTTGGCAGCCTTGGAGTGCTTGCAGTGAAAGTTGTGGCAAAGGTACCCAGATAAGGACAAGACTGTGCAATAATCCACCACCATCATTTGATGGATCCTATTGTGATGGTGCAGAAACACAGATGCAAGTTTGTAATGAAAGACACTGTCCAGGTAAGAGAAATACAATGTTTATACCCCTAGTAAATTGACATCTACCTCTTATCTGAGTGATATGTCAATAAGAATCAATGTCAATAAGAACATCACCCAACCTAACAATGCTCAGGGTATTGTAGTAACAGAGCACATATATTTTTCCTTAATCCAGTTGATGGAAAGTGGGCACCTTGGACCAGTTGGAGTGCCTGTACCGTGTCCTGTGGAGGAGGTGCCAGACAGAGAACAAGGGAGTGTTCTGATCCTGTCCCCCAGTATGGAGGCAGCAGATGTGAAGGGAGTGATGTCCAGAGTGATTTTTGCAATAATGACCCTTGCCCAAGTGAGTGTTGGAAATAGTGAGTCAACATTATACTTTCTTCACATTCTGTTACGACCTGAAGTCCTCGAAGTTATAATATATTGGTGTGCCTGGGTGGCTCAGTCAGTTAAGTGTCTGCCTTTGGCTCAGGTCATCATCCCAGGATCCTGGGTTGGAGTCCCACGTGTGACTCCCTGCTCAGTGGGGAGTCTGCTTCTTCCTCTCCATCTTCCCCTCCCTGCTGCTCATGTGCTCTCTCTCAAATAAACAAATACAATCTTTAAAAAGAAAAAATCATACTGTTACTTGATTCATCTGCCTTTGGTTTGCAATATCAAATATGTTTTGTTGCTGCTGCTGTGTCTGTATAATACCATCGATGTAGTTGATTTGTATAGACTAGGGCTATGTCCTATTTCATTTTCCTCTCTAGGACCAGCGGCAGAGTGCAAGGACAAGGACACCCTTACATACCTACTGTTAATGACATTGATGATATGTTTACAGAGCCAAGCAAGTGGCTTTTTGCCTTAATTCTGTCACTACGCTAGATTTTAAGACCCTAACAGCATCTGAATCCACTGTGTCTGGATTTTATAGTCTTGACTCATCAAGAACAGAGATCTTGTCTCATTCATATCCTTCAGTTCCTGGAATAGTATTAAGACTTAATAAATGTATGCTAAATAGAATTTCTCAAGGACTAGAATGTATCCCCAGTTTCCAGTCAGAACAACAGCCAAACCATCTGCCTTCAGAAGCTGCCTAGTCATAGATTCATATATTTCTTCTCAGTTCCTGGGGAGCGTCTTACCGTACTTTTTGGATGAATGTCATTGTTTAGCACTTCTCCGATGGTTCTCTGTTGTAGCTCACGGTAACTGGAGTCCTTGGAGTGGCTGGGGAATGTGCAGCCGGACATGCAATGGAGGGCAGATGCGGCGGTACCGCACATGCGATAACCCTCACCCCTCCAATGGTGGAAGAGCCTGTGGGGGGCCAGACTCGCAGATCCAGAGGTGCAACACTGACATGTGTCCTGGTGAGCCCCCCTGACTCCTGGCAGTAGCATAAGTAAAGCATTTCACTTACTGCTCCTTGTAGCAGCCCCATCATTTCCTTTCTTAAAATGGAAGTTGTATAGGTGGGGAGATTTGAAAACCAATGGGTTAATACTAGCCACTCCATTCTTGTTCACAGTGGATGGAAGTTGGGGAGACTGGCATAGTTGGGGCCAGTGCTCTGCCTCTTGTGGAGGAGGTGAAAAGACTCGAAAACGGCTGTGCAACAATCCAGTGCCATCTAAAAGTGGGCGCCCCTGTCCAGGAGATGCTACTCAGGTGTCCAGATGCAACATGCAAGCATGTCCAGGTGAGCAACTAAGTTAGGATTTGGTAGAACCATTGTTAGCTTATGTGCAGCCTTCTTGAAGATTACAAAATGATATCCCCCTAAGCCCACAAATTGTAAAATGAACTGTAAATGAATTGTAAAATGAATAAAAAGAACTAGGAAAAATGTATTTTTTCCCCTTTCAAGTTGGTCTGTACCAAAGCTTTTGGCTGTATTTTAGCCACCACTGCTCACCCCCATCCAGGCCTCCTTATAAACGATATGGTCTATACAGCTGTAACTAGTAGTCCTAAGCTTGAGGGACACAGGGGTTTGGAAAACTGGGGAAAGCCAGGCTGAGATTGCAGGCTGAAAAATGAGAGTGGGACAGAAACTGAAAACTTCACGGAAATAAACAATTAGGGGACTACTTTTTCATGGATGGAAATATGGAGAACATGAATGTGGAAAGTAAAATAGGGGCAGGTTCAGTTCTAGGAAAAAGAGTAGGGGGAGTTCAACTATGATAACCCAAGTCATACAACATGGCTGCATATTGTAAGTGATGTAAAATTTCAGAAGGTGGGGCACCTCGGTGACTCATGTGGTTAAGCATCCAACTCTTGATTTTGGCTCAGGTCATGATCTCAGGATTGTGAGATGGAGCCCCTCATTGGGCTCTGCACTGGGTATGGAGTCTGCTTGAGATTCTTTCTTCCTCTCCATCTGCCCCTACCCCTTCTGTCACACATTTTATCTCTCTCAAATAAATAAATAATCTTTAAAAAAAAAAGACCAAAAACTGCAGAAGGCATGAAGCCAGAATTCTAGAACCTATGAACCTTAGAAAGAGTTTCTTGGAGTCCCACGAAATGGTGGATAATATTAAGGTTGCTTGTCTCAGGACAGACTTCCTAAAGGCTATAAGAAAATTAGGAAGAACAGTTTCACACTGTTAAAGTGCTAAGATACCACTGAACTTTCCAGAGTCTTAAGGTTGCTTTAGAAATAAAATGTCTGAAAATCAGGAGGTCTCATTTGGCAGAATGAGAGAGAGGAGTTACGTAAAGGGGTTTATAGGATCTAGAAAAGCTAAAAGGATGAGTGTTTATCAGTCAGCTTTCAACATATCTTGTCAACATGTCAACTGATTACCAGGGGTTTTGAGGTTCTAACACGTAGGCATGGTGACAGTCCTAGTTTTAATTGAGACATTTTGTAGCTCCTGAACCTTATTACAGGTCACTGTCAAGGGATATTGCTCATCTAAGGGGAATTATTCCATCATGGGTACAAGGACCCCAATTGCAGAAGGAAGTCCAAATAGGTAGACAATTTGGATTACAGAGTCTGGCAGAGAACTTCGAGGATCCCAATTAACTACCCAGAACTAGGAGACATCTGTTGAATGCTGGGACACATGCTTCTCTGGAGACTAGAGAACCAAGGTCAAAATGGTAAAATGACCCAGGTTAAATGACCCAGAAAACTAAATGAATTAGTGATCCTTCTACTCCCTTTCTTGCTTAAGAGTAAAAATAAGAACCAAAATGGCCTCCCAGGTCCTGATTGGCCCTACGGTTTACTTTCCGGCATCATCTTGCAGTATGGTTTCCAGCACTCTCCATCCTTTTCTCCTTTTGGTTTCTCAGATATGGCAAGCCACCACCTCTCAAAAGGGTGCCCCATGCTATTTCCTCTACCCAGAAAGCCCTTGTCCTACCTTCTCTGGCTTAGTTAAGACCTAACTTTCTTCAGATCTCCAATCTATTTTTAGTTTCTTCTCAGACTCCTCTAGTAGTAGATATCTCATATATTAGTACATTTCAATTTTACATTTATTTGTGGAATTCTAATTAATGTCTGTCTCCCTCTTTCAGATATAAGCTCTATGAAAGCAGCCCTCGTGCCTTGTTTTTTTCTTTTTTATTATTGTATCCTTGTATATTATAGTCTATGTGTAAATGAACAAATGAATGTAATACAGAACATGAAGGTTGAATCTATGTGAAAAAACAAATGTATTCTCTCACAAATAATCAAAGTAGTGCAAATTAAAATGGTGAAATACTGTACTTACTGATTTTTCTGAGATTGAATACAATTGTATTTCTCCCTGGTATATAATACAGAATAATATCTGAAATATCTAGTGATTAAAAATACATATATAGGGGCACCTGGGTGGCTCAGTGGTTTGGGCTGCTGCCTTCGGCTTGGGTCATGATCTCAGGGTCCTGGGATCGAGCCCCGCATTGGGCTCCCTGCTCTGCAGGAAGCCTGCTTCTCTCTCTCTCTCTCTCTCTCTCTCTCTCTGCCTGCCTCTCTGCCTACTTGTGATCTCTGTCTGTCAAATAAATAAATAAAATCTTTGAAAAAAAATACATATATAAATATGAAGTAATGAATATTTATGAACTTTGTTATCAGCTTCTTCCCAGTATGTTCCCTTCTCTTGCTAAAGCATGCAGCTCCCTTAAAAGGCTACCTATTCTGTGTCAGTAGCTAGTAATTTTGTTGAACAATGGAAAGAAGGCATAGAATGCCTGTAGAGATGCTTTTTAAAAAATGTGTAGTTGTTTTCAACCTAACTGTCTCTGTATGAATTTTATAGCACTTTCTGCTTTTAAAAGTAAAGTATAGATATTAAGGAAAAGTTGGTAAGCCTTCCATCTGAAACCCAAGCCTGAACGATACCTGTTAGATCCTCCACACATATGTAGACAACGACCTGTAACGAGCTCAGGAGTTGTTTAGAGGTGATCCCGCCTTTCCTTCTGTGCTCTCACGAAGAGGCAGTAGGTGAAGGAGCATGGGTCTTGATGCCGAGCACATCTGTGTTCAGATCTTCCTTTAACCACTTATGTCCCTGAACTTTATTTTCCTAGTCCACAAACTGTGGCCATCTAAAATGACTTTGTAGGATTTTTGACTGGATTAAGAGTTAACTTATATTAAGTGCTTAGTATATAGTACACGACATGCTCAATAAACCCTCATTATTATCATCATTTCATCACCATCAACAAAAACCTTCTTTATTTTGGCTTTGGGGCTAGGGTCTGATTGTAGTCTTTGGACTGTGAAATAATGCCACTATATACATAGATTTGAAGGACCCTAGATTTATGTGGGATGATGAGTGTTACATGAAAGTAGAATGTTTTGAAAGCTTATTTATTTCACTCTTAAATTCAGATGTCATATGATATTTTAAATGTTTGAAAGATTTGTAATATCTTTGAATACTGGCCTTCTTTTCTCCCCTGTAACATTGATGAAATTGTTTCCTTATCCAAGAATGTTTTCTCTTCCCGCAATAGGTGGGCCCCAGCGAGCCAGAGGAAGTGTTATTGGAAATATTAATGATGTTGAATTTGGAATTGCTTTCCTTAATGCCACAGTAATAGATAGTCCTACCTCTGATACTAGAATAATACAAGCCAAAATTACCAATGTACCTCGCAGTCTTGGTAAGTCTCTGCTTAGAAAATTTGTTAATAGCCTCTTTTTAAAATCTGTTATTCTTCACTTATTTCTGCTTAAAATTTCTAGATGATGCCACTACTAAATGATTTGTATGGTAGTCTTTAGTTCTATCCCAATGGTAAATTCTTAAAGACAGGTGAGATACTGATACTTATTTTGCTGTTACTCAAGATTATTTGGAATTCATCCTTATATGTAGAAGGCTCTGAAAATAATTACAATTGATCCTTATATGTAGAAGGCTCTTGAAAATAATTCCTTGTCACCTTATTTATCCTTTCTTCTTTAGGCCCAGCAATGAGAAAAATAGTTTCTATTCTAAATCCCATTTACTGGACAACAGCAAAGGAGATAGGAGAAGCAGTGAATGGCTTTACCCTCACCAATGCAGTTTTCAAAAGAGAAACCCAGGTGGAATTTGCCACTGGTTAGTGCCAGCTGAACTTAATATTGTATTACTATAAAAAATACGATTGCCTTAAAAGTTGCTGGTTAAGAAAAATACGTTTATATATACTCCTCTAGAGAATAATTTTAAAGTTTTTGATGTAGTCTTATCATACATGATGTAAAAGCAATTTCATGTTTCCCTGTAAACTTTTACTGGCATGGATCTATACGAGGCCTTGTTTTTTTTTTAAACACTATAGTGATTTTTTTTTATCATCTTTTCTATATATTTTCTCTTTAAATCCTCAGAGAAGGTTTTTAAAGGCCAAAACACAGCAGGAAAATGAGTCATTGCTATTAAGACTTGTGTCTCGAACTTGAGGTTCAACTAGGATACCTTATAGTGATTTTTTATGAAAAAGGTGCAAGTGAAAATAAGCAAATTTACAGACATTGCACTTTATGTTAGTCTTAATGAATATGTAGTAGCTATTTATGGCCCTTTCCAAGTGCATACGTATTTTTATTGACCTCCATTACAAGCCTCTTTTTGAAGAGGTGGACAGCCTCAGTGGTAGTGCTCTGTGAAGAAGGGCTGAGAAAGGGGCTTCAGCCAGCCTGGAAGACAAGCGGGTCTTTTCATGGTCATCTGCTTATGAAGATGCCCCTTTGCTGCTTCTGGAAGCACCAGAAAGAACAAAGCCTTATGGCTAGAGTTCCGGTTACTGCCAGTCCACCTGGTGAAGCTGTCTGTCCCTTCTCATAGACAGTCTTTGCAGAACTGTCTTGCTATTGCTTGTGAGTTTAAAGTGTGGCATCCTGGTCACCTGGTTGGCTCAGTCAGTAAAGCCTATGACTCTTGACCTCAGCGTCATAAGTTCAAGCCCCACATTGGGCACGGAGCCCACTTAACAAACAAAATAATAACAAAATAAATAAAGCGTAGAATCCTTCACATAACCACATGCCACATTTTTGCTGCAGAAAAAGAAGTTTTAGAACATACCATTCAATGAGCCCACTTCTTTCATTCGGGGACTAAATGCGCATTTAATTCTTCATGGTCTATGCTTATTGAAGTTTGAAGGAAAATAACAGCTGAACTGATATGTGAGGTAAATCTGCTCGGTGCTTACACCACCATATATTTTTTGCTGTTAAAATGAACCAATTGTAATCCCCAGGAGAAATCTTGCGGATGACTCATGTTGCCCGGGGCTTGGATTCTGATGGGGCTTTGCTCCTCGATATCGTTGTGAGTGGCCATGTCCTCCAGCTTCAGTCACCTGCTGAAGTCACTGTAAAGGTAAAATGTCAGGATAACTTGCCTTCACTGGTTTTTGGTAAGAGCAGAAATCGAAGACTCGTAGAAAGAGCGCAGAGACCTTATGTAGTTTCCCTTGCTTGCTCAGGGGAGTAAATCAACCATTAAGGTTAGAAATGCCTCGTTTGTCTTTGTATAGAAATCCTCAGGAATAAGTCTTTATACACTGTTACTGGTTTTATCACCAGTAATACTTACTGGTTTATTACTGGTCCTGCTTACCGTGACCAAAATCACTGCTATCTGGATGTAGGTCATCTGTTTAATATTCTGCAGATAAAAAGAATATATAACTGTTATGTAAAAAGTTTTGTATATCACCCATAAAAGTATTTCAGAAACTAAAGAATGATAATCACCCTTTCATGCCCTTTTCTTTGCACTTGACCTACAACTTTGAATCCCTTATTAAACTATAATTGATGACAGTAAAATCAGGAAATCAATGTAGTTACAATTAAAAGCTTCAAACTTTATTTCCTGAGCACTATTTTACAATTACAATTTTATTTAGAGCTACAGTTGACCCTTGAACAGTGTGGGGGTTGAGATGCCAGCTCCCCTGGGCATTCAGGAGTCACGTATGACTTTTGATTCTGAAAACTTAACTACTAGTGGCCTACTGTTGACTAGAAGCCTTACCAATAACACAAACAGTCAACACATATTTTATATGTTATATGGATTATATACTATGTTCTTAAAGTAATCTAGGGAAAAGAAAGTGTTAGTAAGAAAATCGTAAGGAAGGGGCGCCTGGGTGGCACAGTGGGTTAAAGCCTCTGCCTTCGGCTCAGGTCATGATCCCAGGGTCCTGGGATCAAGCCCCACATTGGACTCTCTGCTCAGCAGGGAGCCTGCTTCCCTTCCTCTCTCTCTCTCTCTCTGCCTGCCTCTCTGCCTACTTGTGATCCCGGTCTGTCAAATAAATAAATAAAATCTTAAAAAAAAAAAAAGAAAAGAAAATCATAAGGAAGTGAAATTGCACTGAACAGCACTGTACTGTATTTATAAAAAAATCATATATAATGACCCCCACAGTTCAGATCATGTTGATCAAGGATCAACTGTATATATGTTTAGCACCTTAGCTTTTATTTTTCTCATTCTGGATCTTACCGTACCCTCAGGAAAAATAATCAGAGGAGTCATACTGATCCTCAAATTGATACTGTCTTCCTCAGGATTACACAGAGGACTACATTCAGACAGGTCCTGGGCAGCTGTATGCCTACTCAACCCGGCTGTTCACCATTGATGGCGTCAGTGTCCCATACACATGGAACCACACCGTTTTCTATGATGAGGCACAGGGAAGAATGCCTTTCTTGGTAGAAACCCTTCACGCTTCCTCTGTGGAATCTGACTACAGCCAACTGGAAGAGACACTGGGCTTTAAAATCCATGCTTCAATTTCCAAAGGTACCTTGGGTAAAGGAAAGTCCAGATCATTTTTCCATCCAGTCCTTTCTAAAAGGGTAAAAGAGGGGTGCCTGGCTAGTTCAGAAGGTATAGCATGTGGCTGTCAGTCTTGGGGTTGTGAGTTCAAGCCTCACATTGGATGCAGAGATTACTTAAAAATAAAACTGAGGGGGAAAAATGTATTTAATACCTAAAAAAGGGAGAGTGGGTAAGAGAATTACATCAATGCCATTCAGGATAGGGATATTAGGGCACAGACTGAACCTAATGATACCAGGTTTTCATGTATGTTGTCTATGTGTTGTGGGAGGTAAACCCCTTTGAGAAAGCCAGTCCCACGGGAGTTCTAGTACATTTAAATTACTAATATGCTTGTCCATCTAACATGGTGGAGTTATTGTTCTATTCTAGATATGCAGAAAGCTTTAGAAAATATTTCCTTGTCAGAATAATGTTTTCTTTGGGTGTTCAAGGTCACCATTCTTATCCTGACTCTTGTATTTGTCACCGAATTTTTTTAATTACTGAAACATAATGTAAAAGTAAAGTATATCTCAACCTAAATTAGTTTTTTAAAAAAAGTTTCCCTATTTTAAGAGCAGCTTTCAAAAATTGTGCAGCAATAATCAGTATTCCAACTGTCATTTCTTACTCCTGGACATTATAATTTTGCAACTATTTTTCATTTTCTAAGCATAGTTCTACAACCCTTGATCTCAGTGGTCTTCCTATGCTGTGTAGTTCTTGTGTCTGTACCCTGAAATCCCTTTCTGGTCATAAGAGACACCCAAACAGTCAGCATCCCGTGTTCCATGAAGTGTTGATGCTACGGGAGACTTGCATGTGATTATGTTATGGATGCTAAGTATTTGAATAACTTTAACTTTGAACTTTAGGCTCCTATGAATACAGTTAAAATGATTCATACTGGCCTTTGCTATGCACTGGCTTTCCTAAAATAGATCCAAGTAGATAATAAGTAGCATCATTTTATTTTATCATGCTCAGCAGATACACTAAAAAAACTCATTTTCACGTATACTCTTGCTTTCATCAACTGGGGCACATTCGAGCTCTGTGTTCTTCATCGACACCTGTCGGAACCACATCACTAAATTTGAGGTCATGGTCATCTAGGAGAACATGTTCACAATTTTTTAGATGATCGCAGATTCCTGAAGCCTCAGAGCCTGTAGAGTCCCTAGCCCCACATGACCTTCACTCCCATGTTGCTAGCTACCACGTCCTCATTTTACTGTTGTCACGCATGTTCAGGTCACTGGGACAAAGGAAAAGAGCCACTGGAATAAAGAGTTCTGTTTCTCTTGCTCAGCAATGCCCACTTTTCAGGTCTAGCCTCTGTTTCTATTTTTCCCAGTACTCCATATAATTAAAAGAAGACAACTTTGCATAATACTGTGGTTAAAAATGAGTTTACACCCTCTCAAGCAAGAAGAATTAAAATTATTTTGAAAAACACGTACACTTTTTATTCAGTCATGTAAATTCTCTAAGCCTGAACTACTTGAAGATCTGTAACAGTTTACTTGGGGAATCTGGATCCCGCAATAGACAGAAACACACTCTAGGACACTTATAACCCCTTACTATTCTTAGATACTATGATTTTATGAATTACATCTGATACCTGTGCACATTTGTTAAGGTTCCTGTGAATTACAATTGGGTACTTCCAATTTCTTTTTTAAGTGACCACCAGGGGGCAAGCTTGCATTCTTGGTTGCTTAACCGGCATGTTCTCTCTTCTCTGTATTGGGTCTAGTCTAGAGCTATGGTTATAATGCAGTTAGAATCACCTAGAGCTTGATGATAGTTCATATTTCTAGGCACAAATGCTTTGGCTTAGCTAGTCTAAGGTAGGGTCTGGAAGTCTGTATTTTTAACACAGCCCCTAAATGATCCTAATTTATCTAATCTGCACACAGGCATTTGGAAACTGCTGGTCAAGTCAACTCACAAACATGAATCAATATAATTTTTTTTTTAATTTCACATCTTTAAAATAAAATGGATTTATTTTTAAAAATAAAATTATAAAATACATTTATATCTTACAAATTAATCAGAAAACATCAGAAACAATAACAGAAAGATAAATTTAACTACAAATATGTTTTTTAAAACTTCTTGATGGGAGACAATGACAAAATTGAGAAGCTAAGATATACACCAAGAAAGAATATCTGCTTTACGTATTATAGATAACTATAAATAACCTTAATATGTACAAGGCCCTTAAAAGTCATTAAGATTAGAGCACCTGGCTGGCTCAGTCAGGAGAACATGTGACTCTTGATCTTGGAGTCATGAGTTCAAGCCTCACATGGGTGTAGATCTTGCTAAAAAAATAATAAAAAGCACTGTAAAAAAATCAATAAGAAAAAGACAACACCCAATAAAAAATACATAAAGGCTGTGAACAGGAAATTCCTATGAACAGGAAGAAATAATAATGACAAAATGAATGTGAAAAACTATCTAACTTCATCAACAAGCAAAAGAAATATAGACTAAAATAATGAGTTACTATTACCCGGTTATCATTGTTAGAAATATGAAAACAATAACCATCAGCATTGTATTTCAATATGAAAATCTTTAGACATTACTATACTAGAAGATATTAGAGAAGGATTCATAATGGCTGAACCTATATATAGATCTCTGATATGATTTTTTTTAACATTTAGTAATTCTTGGTAATGTATGGAGTAAAACAGTGTACAACCAGTCATCAATTTATAAGATGGTTGCATTCCTGGAAAATTCATTGTATATTTGAATCACACAAAAAAATGTTTAATATGCACGAGATAGGTTCTAGGCTTTGACAATTATATGAAAATCTTTCAAGGCAAGGGACAAATCTTCATCTTGCATCATTATCCCACACATTGCAGGGTGATAAAACTTCCCCAGGTTCTGCCCCCTCACCAAATTTTAATAGACCTCTCTATCATCAAAACAACCAAAGTATTTCTGCAAAACATCCCAAATGTTACCCTGATAGATGACATCTCCCCCATTGAGAATCTAAAATATAAAACTACTATCAGATAATAACTTATTATATGACACATTTTTTTCCCACAATTATAGCCTCCAGAACAGTGCCCTATACAACTTACTGGTTGTAGTAAGGAATGTATGAATCAGTAAATAAATAAAACTGAAGCATGAATTAAAATGACCACCTGAGTTGTATTCTTGAGTTCAGGATTAAAACAGACTTGCATCTAACTCTTTGCTCTGGTTTATATTAGTTCCGACTTTAGGCAATTTACATAATCTCTGTCTCAAATTCCTCATGTTGCAAGCTTTGAATGAAATAAAGTGCAGGAAGCTCGCAGCCCTGTGTGACACACAGAAACTATTCAATAACTAGATAGCTAGACAGGCTGGACATTTCTATCTCATCCATCTTCTTCCCATTTTCTTGCAGGTACAGGAAAACACATGCTCTCAGGGTCATTGTTGTTGTTTTGTTTTGTTTTCAGGGTCATTTTTATACTCAGGGTAGAAATGCATCAGGAACCTCTGCTTTCTTGTCAAGGTTTCAGGCAGTTTGGTTACCTAAAAAGAGCAAATTGGACTTGCCGTTTTAGTCAGATTTTCACTGGAGTAGTGTTTCTTACATTCTCCAAATACATAGATATATAAAACTGTTTTGAACAGTTTCATGTCCTCAGCAAAGCTCAAACAATATTGTTATCAGAAACTCTCCAAAGTAAAATGAATTTGAAAAATTAATGCCTGGACTCTCTCTATGAAAAGTATCTGAAGCAATAATAAAAAAACAAGCACAGTTTTATGCACTTAGAATTAAAAGAAAATCAAAGATAATTTCTGAGAGATTGAATATGAATTGAACATACGATGTGAATTAAATAAAATTTCCTTCAAAAGAAATTTACTGTATTAATGCTTATCTTTTAGTTTGTGTGTTTGAGCGTGTATGCACACACATATTGCTTTGGTAACTCAAAAGGCATTTTATTTAAGTTTTTACAGGTCAATAATATTTGAAAAATATTAGCTAAATTGCTTAAACCAGTCAAGGCAGAATTACTTTCTAAGGAGAGAGATTTCCTAACTAGCTTATTTATTCTTGTTAATGTGTTTGTTTCTGACATCTAACTTAAATCTGTTCTATCATAATACACCCATTAGCCCTTGCTTGGATACACAGGAAAGGAAAACACTTGGTCACACGTAGGGGACTTTGACCCAGCTGCTTGCAAGTTGCAAGTGGAGGAGATCCACAAAAGGAGAGGGTTTCTTCATTAGAGCTTCTGGTTTTCACTGGCGTACATTATTTTAAGTGGATTGAAAATAGTGCTCCTAACTCTAGAACAGACAGAGTAAATAATGGCTAGAGGAACAGGACTTTGCCTGTGGTTATGCCTGGCGTACACATTTATCTTGGATCCTTTTTTCATTATCACAGAACAGTTTTATTTCATTTTTTTATTAATATAAACAAAATCTGTTTCCAATGGCTGCTTGCCAACAATGTGGACTCTGATTCATTTAGTTCTTGGTTGGGGAACAGGAAAAGTTTTCCATTCCTGCTTGTTTTCACCTATTACATATGTTGCGTGATGTGTTCCATCTTTGGCATCTCTTCCCAGGGAAGAGTGTCCTGGAAAGAAACAAGGTGCTAACATTCTAACAAGCCCGTTAATTTGGCTTTTCTCTCTGTGGTAGGAGATCGCAGTAATCAGTGCCCCTCGGGATTTGCCTTAGACTCAGTTGGACCCTTTTGTGCTGGTAAGAACAGAAATAATGCATTTTTATTTTTATAAAAAATAATTAGGAATGGAATCCATTTAACGGATATCTATTGCCGTTTTGCTAGATTCTTAAGTATCACAACAGGCTTAGAAGTGTCCCATTTTATAGGCAAGGAAGTTGAGATGTGAAGTTGAGTGGGATGCCTGAGATCACTCAGCTAGCAAGTGTCAGAGCTAGATTTAAATTTAATTTGAAGTTTAATTTCAATTTGACCACAATCAAGTGTGTCAGGGATCCTAAGTAGAGAGGTGGAATGGGCACAGGGACAAAACACTGGATGCCGTCTGGTCATTTACTTGCCATGGATATAAAGCACAATAATAATCCAACTCTAAGTCACCTAACCCTAACGCTTAGAGGACAGGGCAGCACCCTGCACCACGGACTACTGACTAAGCCGGACTCACCCCATCCAAGTACCAGTACAGGAGAGTCACAGATAAGTAAGCAGCTGAGCAAATGCCTAGAGTAGCTCAATTTGCACACCCAGAGCCTTCCTTTCCCTAGTAGGTGATATAATGTAGTATATAGTGGTAGAAAAGTGATCTTTAGAAGCTGTACTGTCCAAGTTCAAAGTTCAGCTCTGCCACTAATGACCTGTGTGACATTGGGCAATTTCCTTAACTTCTTTTTTCTTCAATTTTATCACGCAAAATGGGGATGGTACTAAAAATGTCTGTCTCCTAGGAATGTTACGAAGAATGAGTTAAGGTAGGTAAAAAACGTTTAGAGTACAGGAAATGGTCATTGTACCTTAGCTGTCATCTTGTTATTTTAGAATTAAACTAAACATCTAGTCAGTATCAAAGATAATTTGGGGACCCAAAGTTAATTTTTATTTAGCGTTTCTATTTTGTGGCGCTTAGAGCATTTTCTGTTACATTCGATTCGATGCATTGTCCTCTGTGAGCAGTTGTTCTATGAACAGCTATTATCATGGCCTTTAATGACTTCTAGAAAGCCAGGGGATAACACACTCATGGGTCCCTTTGTTTCTTGTTTCAGATGAAGATGAATGTGCAGCGGGGAGTCCCTGCTCCCAGATCTGCCACAATACAGTGGGAACTTACTACTGCTCCTGCTTGAAGGGCCTCACCATAGCCGCGGATGGAAGGACTTGTCAAGGTAGCCCCAGTCAGGCAATGGTCACAGAAAGCTCTGGCCCAGGAAAAGGGCGGTAGAACAGTGCTGTTCTCGCGTACTCTTTCTGCCCCCACGCTGGCAAGAAACAGATCATCAGGCCGCCTGAGATCTGCTGCCACAACTCCCTTCACGAGGGGCGCTACCCAAGCCGGGAGACCTGCGGCCACTCATTCCACCCCCACCACCCCCTGAAGAGAGACAGGCAGGACCAGCATCGTGTTCATTTTACAGTGGCAAAACTAAGAAATAAAGAAGTTATAAAGAATTTAAGTAAATTGCACGATCCTGGTAACACTTTGGGAACATTAAAAAAAAAGTGCTTTGTTTTTGAGTAAAGTGAACACATAATGTTACATTATTTTAAGGGGCACAACTGAGTGATTTGACAAGTGTATACACTGTACTGTGTTCGCCACAAGCCTGGCTACCAACTGTCCCAGTGCACCAGTACGCCGTCCAGTATCACTGATGCTGTTCTTCATGCCGTGTCTTGAACTCCCTTGACTTATTCATTGCACAACCGAGAACCCACACCTCCCCCTCCTCTTCACCCATTTTGCCCATTTCCTCACCTCAAAAAACACTTTCTATCAGACTCCGCATAGACTTCCAAATTAGAATTGTGTGAGAATCTGGTTTATAAGTAAATTTTAAAATGATGAAAAGAAGAAAGGATTTCTCCCTCTGTGTCTGAGCAGACACCCTTCTAAATGCAAAACAGAGACAGAGTGTAAGGTCTGGGGGCGGCGAGGATTAACATTGTGGAATGTCTGGCACGACTGAGCATTTTGTGTACATTATTTCCTTTGATTTCCAAAGTAATGCTGAGAGACAGGTCTTATCCTCACTTTACAGATAAGAAAACTGAGTGTCAGATAGGAGAAGTAACTTTTTTAAAGCCACATAATTAATTTTCGGTGGTTTAGCGGTTACGGTAGTGTGCAAAGATACCACATTAGGCTCCTACGTGCTTGTCATCAACATAACCCCCTTCCAGGACTCCACCAAATGATTCAGCATTCTTGCTCTCATATATTTTCAAGTATCATTTTATTGTTTCTCTTATCCCTGGTTCTTGGGTGGATGTTCTTCACCCCGCCTTAGGTGAGTGACTCATTTTGTTGCAGATGTCGACGAGTGTGCTTTAGGCGGACACACCTGCCACACTGGTCAGGACTGTGACAATACTATCGGATCCTATCGCTGTGTGGTCCGTTGTGGAATTGGCTTTCGAAGAACCTCTGATGGGCTGAGTTGCCAAGGTATAAAAATGGAGTTCCTCCCTTTATCTTCATTATGCTAAGAATGAAGACCCTCTGCCTTTTGTATCATTTAATGTAAACTCCATTTTATAGAATGAGCTTCTTGATAAGGTTTTCAGATGTAATAGTCCAAGGCTATTTTGAAATATTTATAGCACAGTGGTTTTGAAAAGTATTTGCCTATTATATTTGAAGGACGAGATTATACAGCACGATCTTAATAGAGTCTGTTTCATTAAACTTCAGTACATAAGACTACCAGATATTTATTGCAGGGTTTTTAAAAATATTTTATTTAGCCACTTGAGAAAGCGAGAGCACAAGTGGCAGGGAGAGGGAGAAGCAGACTCAACTGCTGAGCTGGGACCCAATGTGGGGCTCAATCCCAGGACCCAGAGATCAGGACCTGAGCCACCCAGGTGCCCTATTGGAGGATTTTTAACAGACTCTTTTTTAGAGAAGTTTCACATTTACAGCAAAATGGAGCGGAAAGTAGAGAAATTTCTCATATACTCTCTGCCCTAACTCTTGCACAGCATCTCCTACTATCAACATGCTGCCCCAGAGTGGCAAAATTCTTTCTTACCAAGGATGAACCCACCTTGATACATCATTATCACCCAAAGGTCATCATTTACATTAGGATGCACTCTTGGTGTACATTCTATGATTATTGACAAATAATAACATGTATCCTGTATTAGAGTATCATAAGAACAGTTTCCCCTAAAAATCCTCTGCGCTTTGCCTTTTCATCCCTCACTTCCCCCAACCTCTGGCAACCACTGAGTTTTTCATTGTTTCCATTGTTTTACTTTTTCCAGAATGTCAAGTAACTTGTAGCCTTTTCAGATTGTCTTTTTTCACTCAATAATATGAATGTAAGTTTCCTCCAGGTCTTTTCATGGGTTGATCACTCTTTTCTTTTCAGTGTTAAATATTATTCCATTGTATTAATGTACTGTATTTATTAATCCATTCAGCCACTGAAGGATATCCTGGTGCTTCCAGATTTTAACAGTTATGAATAAAGCTTCTATCAGGGTTTTTTCCTAGAGGCAGAAATGGTGGATACAAAACTGAATGCCTATCAATATAGAAAGAGGGAATGAATTATGCTACATTCACACCATCAACCATCGTGCAGCCATTATAAAGAATGGGATGCAGCTCAACTGTTTCCTTGCTGAGTTGTTCAGTGAGAACACCAAGATGTAGAAAAGTGTACATAGCTTGTGTGGAAAAGATTATGTGGCCAGAAAACAATCAATAACCAAAGATAAAGGCAATGGATTTATATATTTACATAGAGATACATATGTAGAGATATGTTAATATTTATACTAGGCTGTCAGTGCAGACTGGCTTTGGTGGGCAAGAAGGTAAAAAGCAATAAAGAAAGCCAAGAAAAAAGAAAGAAGAAAAAGCTACACTAAGAAAATATTTTTTAAGTATAAAAATGTATGCAGTTGCAGTAACATGTAGATTTTGAAAGATTAAAAGAGCTCATACACCTGAAACAGTTTGTTTCAGTGGAACAGTTTGTTAACTAACTGGAATTTAAATAAAAACTTGAAACATTTTTTTCAAAATAAAAAAATTAAAGAGCTCAAATAGAAAACAAGTACAAAATAAGACACAGGCAATCATCTGAGTCTGGGAATGTAAGAGGGGGATGTGGAGAGCCTAAGTATGGTAATTGTTGCTTTGGAGGATTTTAAAAGAATGAGTAGAACAGTAGAGAAGTAGAAGGAACTTGAGTACAGACCTGAGAGAGGGATTATGTTAGGGTAGGAAAGACTGGATTGTGTCTGTAGGACTATGGGAAAGATGACCATAAGGACCAAGGACTTTAAAAATGCAAACACGGAGAGAATTATCAATGGACCACAGTCCTCATCTTGGTGAGGCAGGAGGAGATGGGCTTCGGAACTCAAACACTCAAATAGAGAGACTTTTCTTACATGGGAGAAAAGTTCTCTCTTCCTATGGGACTAGAAGGAAGGAGAGTTTTGGAAAAGGTACATAAAACAGGCAAATGCAAAAGGTTTTTTAAAAGTGGGGGGAAAACATCCAAGCACTTTAACCACCACACCAGGTGAACTGATAAGGCTCATCTTCCTGACACCAGCTGTCAATACCAGATGTGTAAAAAAGACAAAAACAAAACAAAACAAACAAACAAAAAACAGGCAAATGCTCACGAATTTGGGAAATTCATGCTTGCATTTTTTTTTTTTTGTATTATACTATGCCCCATAGGTGTTGGGAAGATTAATTCAGCAATAACTGTGGACACGGAAAAAATGCTAAAGTTGCTGGTGTCAGGCACAAAGTGGTCAAGATCTACATCAGGCTAACAGCAGCGAAAATGGGGAAGAAAGGCCAATTACAAAGGATACTGCCCAAGACCTTGGCTTCCCCCCCCCCCCCCGCCCATCTTCAGTGTTCTAGTCTGTCAGCAACATTCCAGGGCTGAAACTTCCTAGAACAGACATGGGACCCATCTGGTAGGATAGTTAAAGTAGAGGACTACTTTCATCCACAAAGTTCCAAGTCACGAGGAAATGTCTACCTTTGAAGAGAGATACGGTCTCCAGCAGTTAATCTAATCAATTATCTGACATATCACATGAAAACAATTGTATTGGATTCATTTTAGGAAAGATCTTAAACATGATGATGATAAAAGATCATCAAAATCTTAGACATCTGAAATAAATTAACCCAAGTTTCCTAACAAAATATAATAAAAAGTTTCATTTTATTTAACAGATATTAATGAATGTCAAGAATCCAGCCCCTGTCACCACCGCTGTTTCAATGCCATAGGAAGTTTTCATTGTGGATGTGAACCTGGGTATCAGCTCAAAGGCAGAAAATGCATAGGTAAGAAAAGGGCTTTAAATTCAAAGCAATGACATCTTTATAATTTCTAGGTATTTGATCTAATCCATATGCTGTGTCCTGGGCTGGATTCATACATAGGATACCTCTATCCTTCATGTATGTAATCCACGCAAAACCAAAATTGAAGCAAATGATATCCTTTACAGGTTTCATTTTCCAATTACATAGCAATTTTTTAGCATTTCCCTATTTTATTTACTATATTTTTTCACTGAAGCATAATGCATGTGATTACATATATAAAGATACATACACACACACACACACAGACTTTCACATACATATTTACACATTTTTTAATTGATTTTTCTAAGAAGTGGTGGTTGGTATGGTTACCAGGTATATGGACTAATTTTTTTTTTTTATCCTTCTATTTTAAAAATAGTCTGTTACTGTTACTGACTTTAAGCATTTTACCCTCACACAGTAATTATATAATTAACATCTATCCTTAAAATCCCAAGGTATGATTTCTGTGGAAAAGCAGAAGAAATCATTTTCTCAATCTTCATAACCTTTGTTCTTTTATCAAGATGTGAATGAATGTAGGCAGAACGTGTGCAGACCAGACCAGCACTGTAAGAACACCCGCGGGGGCTATAAGTGCATTGATCTTTGTCCCAACGGAATGACCAAGGCTGAAAACGGAACCTGCATTGGTGAGTGTATGGCTATTTCAGTGATTGAGATCTATTTGACATACCAAGGAAGGGATCCATTTTTTTAATTAAATTTTATTTTTTTATTAACATATCATGTATTATTAGCCCCAGGGGTACAGGTCTGTGAATCGCCAGGTTTACACACTTCACAGCACTCACCATATCACATACCCTCCCCAATGTCCATAACCCCACCACCCTCTCCCTACCCCCTCCCCCGAGCAACCCTCAGTTTGTTTTGTGAGATTAAGAGTCTTTTATGGTTTGTCTCCTTCCCTATCCCATCTTGTTTCATTTTTCCCTTTCCTACGCCCCAAACCCCCCATGTTGCCTCTCAACTTGAAGGGATCCATTTTTAAACTAATAATTAAAGTACATTTAATCTCACAAGGAAGTTTTTCTTTTCTCACAGGTTTTTTACTCCCACCTTCTAGTGTGTTTGAGCTGTGGGATCCCAGGCTCTATACCAAGAAATGGAAGCTCACCATGGAAGTTTATTACCATTTTGAGCTCCCATCAATTACACATTCACTTTACACAGTTTAATATCCACATAAATTATCTCACATTATGTCTCTGAAATTCAGTGTCTATATGTTAATTTCACAGGTGGTTAAGAAAAGCTTATACATATTTATTTAAAGTTCAAGGTATTTTATTTTAGAACTAAATATTCTATCAATGTCAAATCAATGACCAGACAAATAAATTATATTCTCCCCGTATCTATTCTTTCTGTGCCAGTCTGCCTTAGTTAGCAGAACTATAAAACAAAAATGAAACAGATAGCATTCCTCCTTTCATGTCCCTACAATCTGCTGGAGCAGGTTGGCTAATTCTACTTTCCTCACCAAAAGAAAATTAAAAACCTATAATACAAAGGAGAATGAAATGCCATAAAAGAGAAACAAATGAAATTGTATGAGAGCACTTGAAAGAGTGGTCATATCTAATAGATGTCATGGTAGTGATCGCATTAAATATTGCCTTGAATGGAATGGTAATAATAGGTGGACATGGTAGAAAAAGAAAAGAGAGTCCCCTAGAAGGGGAAAGGGGCTGGGCTTGGAGAAAACAGATTAAAATTCATCCTTCCTGGGTACCTGGGTGGCTCAGTGGGATAAGCATCTGCCTTCAGCTCAGGTCATGATCCCAGGGTCCTGGGAATGAGCCCCACATCCAGCTCCCTGCTCAGCAGGAAGTCTGCTTCTCCCGCCCCTATATCCCCACCCCTGCTTGTTCTTTCTCTTTCTCTCTCTCTTTTCTCTGTGTACTCTCTTTCTCAAATAAAGAAATAAGATCTTAAAAACAAACACATACTGAGGACATGTGGTAAAAGATGGACATGGAGA
This sequence comes from Mustela nivalis, assembly GCF_964662115.1. Lineage (NCBI taxonomy): Eukaryota > Metazoa > Chordata > Mammalia > Carnivora > Mustelidae > Mustela > Mustela nivalis. The sequence continues at coordinate 21,532,792 of NC_139035.1, forward strand.
GGACCAGCCAAATAGCTAGAAATGTGGGGTTGTAGATAAGACACAATGCAGTACTATTGCTGTAAGTCTACATCAACAAGCTTACTAGAGTCACCAGTATAAATAAGACAGCCAGAGGTGGAGGGAGTAGAGAGAAGAGGGCTACAAAGCTGAGAACCAGGCCCTTTCCATAGTAGGCCACGAGAGAAGGAAAAGGAACCAGTTAATAAGTGGCAGAGCTAGAACTCGAACCCAGGTCTCAGTCACATGGTGAGAAATGCAACCGTTGACGATTCTAAAGACTGTTCATTTTAAATATAATGAATTTAGTTTTGAGAGAGGAAGTGTTATTACTTTTTATTGCCTCTGTGTCTGTAGATATTGATGAATGTAAAGATGGGACCCATCAGTGCAGATATAACCAGATATGTGAGAATACAAGAGGCAGCTATCGCTGTGTATGTCCCAGAGGTTTCCGGTCTCAAGGAGTTGGAAGACCCTGTATGGGTAAGTTACCAGCAACTCTTACTGAATAATAAAGCTCCTAATGTGATTAGTTAGCCTTATCAACTTGATTAGACTAGACCACTCTCCCATCTCAAATGTTTTCTTGGAACAATTAGAAAATGTGTAAGTTGGTTTAAGTAATTTATAACATAATTCGAATTACTTCTTAAAGATTTCATATGGAGTTCCATTTGCACTGGCATTTAACATGATAGTAATCACCATTTACATAGTGCTTACTATACACTACACATATCAGAGTGAGATGGCAATATATTACCATGATGACTTAATTATGAAGGTTCTCTTATCGATGATCTCTCTATGTGCATGGTGTAGATGTTTGCACAGATACATTCTAGTTGAATGTGAAGCATAATTGAATGTAATACAAAGGTTTAGATGTGAGGGATTAAAATGTAAATGCACAATTTAAATAAATTGATAATTATTCCTTTATCATACATTTAGTGCTTACTATGTGCCTTTTCCTGTGCTAAGAAGCTCACTCAGTTCTCCCAATAGCCAGTTTATTTCTATCTTAGTTATAACTAAATGTAAATAAGGCAGGTAATGGACAATTAGAAGAGATCTGTAAGAAGGTAACCATATACTTCTTTTTAATTAATGCGCTGAATAATCAAAATCTGAAACCAACCTATGAAATTATATTCCCCTGGAATATTTAAGGATGGTGCAAAAAAAGAAAAAATGGTGTGGGCTTTACATACTGGCTTCCAGTTTGCATACTGTGCTTTTAAAATTAGTTTCCTTGGTTGTCTTAACAACAGTTTATAATAAATTCTCTCATAAAGACTTAGTTCTGTCTTTATGTAGGCCCTAGCTTAGTACTTTGCACAGAGCAAATGTTGAAAATAATACAATTACTAGAAACGGTTTTAAAATAAATACTCTCTAATAGCAGAAGTGCATAACATAGCATTTTAGTGTTTTGTTTAGGTATTGTAATTTATATACAACTTAACATCTTGATTAGTCATAGCGGTGACCTAGCAGAATGAAATATGTTTATTTGTTCACTAATTTGACTTGAAGTTGAATGTCAGACCTTGGACTGGGAAATACATCAATGAAGAAGGTAGAGCCATTGCCTTAAAAAGATTTAAAATGTTAATTTTAACCTTTGCCTACTAAAATAATTTTTAAAACAAAATTTACTACTTCTATTTTGCTTATTCATATTGCTGTCTTTCATGTCACTGTGGTAATGAATTAAAGAATTTGGTTTTGTTTTCTGGTTTTCATTTGCTTTTCCAATTTACAGGAAAAGTTGGGAGTGTATACTGTATGTTGACCTAGGTATTGGAAGAAAAATAACTTTTTAAAAAATTTTATGGACTTTTGAGTTTATATCTTAGTAAGAAATAATTATTAGTTTCCTACTCTTTAAATTTTTGTGGAAAATGTGCTTAGCTTGATTATTACATAATAATTATTGATTCAAAAGAAATAAAAGAAAAATGTTAGTAGTTATACCAATATTATCCCATCTGAAGCTTGTGTTTGTATGAAAGATTGGCAGTACTAGTGAGAATGTCGTAATAAAACTCAAACTAGAAATGTGATTGAGTCCTTCCCTCCACCAACAGAATTAAGATCTGCATTAGCTTTGAACTCTAGTTTTTCTAGATTCAAGACCACATTTTCCCATTTGACCCTTTATGTTTCTACTGTCCACAAGAAGCAGTCTTTAGGAGAAGTCCTAGAACCTTTCTATACGTTCATGAATGCATGATTAAAGCTTTCTCTAAAGTTCACAGCAATGGAGAAATTACTGTATTCATAGCTTTGGAGGGTAACGTAATGTCTTCAGTTTGTTCCAGAGACTGATTTCTTGATTCCTGTGTTTTGTGTGTATATGTATGTGTTTTTTTTCTCTTTTTTATGTATCATGGCACACGAGCAGACATTAATGAATGTGAACAAGTGCCTAAGCCTTGTGCGTATCAGTGCGCCAACACCCCCGGCAGCTTCAAGTGTATCTGTCCACCAGGACAACATTTATTAGGGGACGGGAAATCTTGCGCTGGATTGGAGAGGCTACCTAATTATGGCACTCAGTACAGTAGCTATAACCTTGCACGGTTCTCCTCTGTGAGAAACAACTATCAACCTCAACAGCATTACAGACAATACTCCCATCTCTACAGCTCCTACTCAGAGTATAGAAACAGCAGAACATCTCTCTCCAGGACTAGAAGGACTATTAGGAAAACTTGCCCTGAAGGCTCTGAGGCGAGCCGTGACACATGTGTAGGTAAATGTCAGCCATATTACATTTCCTTCCGGTGGGCTCGTTTATGGGCCAGAATCTAAGCATAGACACCGCACCCGTGGTTGTCTGGGTGCTATGAACTACCTCTGATCTCAGCTCTGGGTTGATTCAGAGTTCCAAGACATTTACTCGGGCACCTAAAACTATGACAAAATTTATTCAAATAAATGATGAATTTGCATGTGTACATTCTGATAATACATTGTTTTGTATTGACAGTTCCTCTCTTTTGATCACTCCTGAAAGTGTTATTAAATCTAATGCTACGTGGAAATAAATTTCAGTGGCATTCAGAATACCTTTTTTTTTTACTAAAAAAAGAAAATATGAGTATTGCCAGATTATGGCTTTACCTGGTTGATGCCAAAGCAATGGGTTAAAAGTGAAACTTTCAGTGACTCCATCAACTGCTTATTCTATGGGACAACCAAAATGGTGTTGACTGTTGACCCACACTCCGTGTGGAATTTCTCAGTTTGATTATTTTGTATATACGGAAATCACCGAAAAGATAATGTGAGCCAGAACAAAATTAAGTTGCTTTCATTTCTCTAAAATATGTGCTTTCGATATCTTTATCTAAACTCATCTACAATTTAATTTGTTTGCAAAAGTAAAGTGTAATTTCCAACTCAATAATTGAGACTTTGTTTTCAGTTAAGTTGCAAACATTACCATCTGTCATTCATTTAATTCAATTTTCTGTGAGCGTCCACAGTTTGCATGCCATTGAGCTATGTGCCAAGAGAAATTAGCAAACACGAATTAGCCCCACTTTTGGTTAGATGACAGAAGAAAGCAAGGAAGAGAGGGAGGAAGGCAGAAAGAAAGAAATTTTGTTTAAATTTTAAGACCTCTACTCCAACTTCATTTTCTTGCATTTTTCTTAAGTATTCTGAACTTCCCTTATTCTTGCCTATATATTTGTTACACATTTCTTATAAACATTTAAAAAAATGTCTTTTTCTGACTTTAATTACCATTTTTCTTCTACTCTTCACCCCAAGCGTTGCTTCGCATCATTATCGTCTCAGACGTGCTCCCTTAATCACTCTTCATGGACCCAGACTCTCAAAACCTTTATCAGCTGGACCCCCAACTCACTGGATTCTTTAGCTTTAAACTTTTCTCCTTCAGTCTATACTTTCCCAGAGCTTTTCTCTCTACCGGTCTTGATGTACCTGAAGGTTAATATGATGCACATGAAACCTTCTCCCTACGATCGGTCTTAGAACTGTTGGCAAAGCTAATTCCTTTTACCCTTGAATTTCAAACATTAATGCCTTCATCATCAGTTCTCTACCTTTAGTCCATATGGTCAAACACTGCTGAATTCCTAACCCTGTGGACTCCACAATCCTTACAAGGAAGTCAAACACCACTCTCAACCTGCTCCAAACCATTCTGAGCATTGGTAATTTTTCATGCCCAGGATTTTGACCTCTTTGTTAGTTAAAACTCTTCACCATTTTTTAATTGATAGAATTAAAATTTGACATGTCTTTCAAAGTTTCTTCCAAATAGTCATTTCCACGAAGGGGTTTCATCTCCAATTACTCCAATCACTCTCTGACTTCATCTTAGACAAGCTCTTCTCTTCTACCTGTCCAAAACCCTTGTTTATGTGGTGACACATGAGTTAAACCATACCCCCAACATGGTACACCATCATGCTGATTTCTTTTAAGAAAGCATTCCTGATTAATAACTCCATTCTCTATTTATTCATCACTATCTAAGCTCTGCAGTTTCACAGTAGAGTCTTATAAATGTATTCTGTGTCTGTGTGTTTGTATTACACTAATATCATGTTCATAAGAATTATCCTCCCCAAACCATTGGCTTGAGGCAGCTACTATTTCAGAGGACCAATCATGGAGAATCTGAGGTAAACTTCCATATCTAGTCGATTACTGGATGTTTGAACTTTATTTGGGGGCAGTTAATAGACTTTTAGAAATATTTCTTAAAATATGGTGAATATTTTGTAGTATTCATACTAATAAAGAAATTTGCACTGAATTTGCAGACAGCTTTGGAATTATGCTACGAGCAACTTGCAATAAACACCAAATGCCTTTAATTAACCATCTGGGATAGACAACTCACAAAAGATTCAAATCAACACTCTGCAGTCTTATTAGACTTGGGCAAAATTGGGCTTTTTAAGGAAATTATTCCAAAGCTTAACAGGAGAAATGAACACTGTGTTGCTTCTGAATACCAAAATTGCACTTGGGGCCACATTGAAATTCCTGCTGTAGGAAGAGTGAACTGACTTATTGGAGTTCCACAGCACTGACACTGCTGGGATGATTTTGTGTGGAAGCAGATAGCAAAAGGAAAAAAGTAAAAATAATACACAAGTTGAATAAATGCTTTGGTTCACAGTGGGGTAAAAACAGTAAGAGATATTTGGTGAGTGTTCATCATGAACAGATTTGGAATCTCCGCAGTTACATCCTGAGCATTTGTAAAACATGTACAGTGAACACATCCCTTTGCTCTGAGTCACAAGTTTTCACCTTGTCTTCTCTTAACCTCTGCCCTACAAGCCCCCCTGCTCCCACTTGATGTCATGTTCTCTTTTCATTCTCCCACTGGTTGGTGGGACTCTGAACCAATTCTAACATTAGTCTCAGCAAAATACAACTGGGGTAAGAAAACTGAGGTGCTCCAAATCATATCTCTTGTCCTGAAAGCAAATAGCAATGTTTAATTATCACCCATTCTCCTCTCCTATTTATTGCTACTTTCTTGGCTTTGTTTAACACTAGCAAATAATAGATAGCTCTTAATGATAAAGTGCTTTCCCATGTATTATGCTCTATGGACCTTCCAACAAATCTGTACAGTGGAGAGATCATGTCAGTGAGTCCTTTGATAAAGAATTGACTGGGACCTTGAGAAATAAAGTGAGCTGCCCAAGGTGTCCCATCAACCATAGATATGTTGCTGCCATAAGTACTTTACAAATGTATGAAGTTTGATGAATATCCTTATCACAAAATTAAAAACACCTCCACTTGATATCTCTGTATGGGAAAGCAATGCATGGATGTTGGGAGCAGGTGTAGGAAAAGAGAGAGGTAGGTGAAGTTTAAATAAAATAAAAAGATTCCTTGTTCCAATTAACCTCAATAGAAACTGCCTTTTTGGTAAATTCTACTATTCTGTAAAGAATTTGGTACTTTGGTGGTTTAGGATCTTGTATAAATCTGTTCCATCTGCCATTCCAGGCTTGCTTAACTCATATAGAAATTGGCCGGTTTGGGGCTTCAGCTCATATACACTTTTACACAGAAGAGATGTTCATATTTTGTGAAATAGTACAGTTGATGTTGGGTTCATTAAAAACAGATCCTGATATAAAACAGCTCTGAGCATGGTTAAACACACAAGTGTAAAATCACCAAGAAGTTTTTCTATCGTATATCAACAACTTGTGTGTAATTGGTTCTGTCCGTAGTTTCTGCCTTTTTTTGCATGATTATACACTCTGCTTTCTTTCTGCACAGATATTGATGAATGTGAAAATAGAGACATTTGCCAGCATGAGTGTAAAAATACCTTTGGGAGCTATCAGTGTATCTGTCCCCCTGGCTATCAACTCATGCTCAATGGAAAGACTTGTCAAGGTGAGAAAATCTCAGAATGTGTATTATGGCTACTTGACTTAAAACCAATGTAGGAGAATGTGAGAAATTACGTGTCTTCTTCTTTTTTTTTTTTAATAATTATTCTCCTGGTTGCTTTCTCTTCCTTCTCATTCCCATTGGTCATATTTATCATTGCTTTTGTAAGTAGGAGAATTGGAGAGAAAGCCATTAGGCAGAAGAAAAAAGTTGAGAGTCATTTTTGGTGCAGAAGGAGCAAGAATGTCTAAATCTGGTCATGTTCTGTATTTCTAAAACTAAGTGGGAATAGCTTCAAATATCTTTTCAAAATTAAGCCAAGATGTAAGATGAAATAGGAGCAGAGCTCAGTAAATTTACTCCAGTATTAGGCATTATTTTATTTTTTTGTTTTGGCAACATTGGGTAATTGATTAAATGATCTATTCTTTGAGTCTGCAACTGTTGTAAAGCAATCATAAGCTAGCTTTGAAGAATGCAAATAATATAGTCTCTTCCCTTTGATATCTTAGTACAATGGAAACAGATATGTAAATAAAAGCACAATATACAGGGTTGTAGGTTCTATAAACAGAGTTTGGGACAATGTGTAGTGACGGTAGAAAGAAAAAAACTATCAATCTCAATATTACCTTCTTTACACAAAAATGTGAAAGGGACATTTTGCTTTAATAAGGTATATTATATTGCAATGCATGCTTAGATCAAAAAGAAATAAGAACTTATATAAATCTTGAAAATTTTATAAGAAACCCCCTCAATTTTGTGGTCAAAATCAAAAGTATTATGTAGGTATTAACAAGACTCTGAATTTTAGTAATTTCTGTCACATTCAATCTTTATCATTTCCTAAATCATATCAGATAATATCTCCAAAAGAGTGCTTTATCAGTAATAACCAAATTAAATTTGCCTTCTCTGGGAGATTCACAGAAGACTTGCTAGGATGCAGGTCATGGAAAGAGTGGTCCAGGAAGCAAGACCTGGATGGGCGATGGGACCACCTGACTACCATGACCTGTCCCACACCCATTTACCCAGTCCCTCCCTGAGAGTCTCCACTGGACCACGTGGACTGGAGAAGTAAAGTAAATACCATAACAACCTTCGCTCCCAATCATCTGTCACAAATGCTTGTTAAGAACTTTCTACTGAGATTTGAAGTATGAGAGTAACACATTGACGTTGTAGTCATGTCTTTCCAAAGCAATTATTAACTCATTTTAAGCAGCAGTACAGATATGTCAAGGGCAATAGTTTGTACCCATTCTACAGATAATAAGATGAATATGCTAGAACAATCAAGAACAAGGGTTGGACTTGATCACAGATCTCAAAATGTCTAGAATGGTCCTTTGTCTCTCCTGTCATACTGTGAACACCAGGGTCCTTGTACAGTGGCAGCAGGGTGAGGTGAGAGAATTTATGCTGTCCGTGCTTTATAACTTTCCCCATAGCATCGCCTCAAGAATCCTCTAAAGAGGTGGCAGTGCCCAACATCAACACTACACTTCCTGTGAGTGCATCAGGCACCAAGGAAGGAAGGATTTGGAACAACCAACCAAAGTACAAAAGCCTTAGCCAGATTTTTAAGTGCTATATTATGTTATCTCCTCATTAGAGGATTTTTCTTTTTTTCTAAATTATGCCATTTTGTTCCTTGATTGCCCTGGCCGTTCATTCAGTTCAAACTTTTTTCAGTTTTCAGTTGGGCTTCGGAGAGTGGAAAATAATGTGAACAAATCAGAAACAGGTGTCACTTGAAATGTTTGTGATTTAAATGGGTTACATATTTTTGTGGTTTTTAAAAAAGACTTGAGAGAAAACAATTACATCTTTTAAAGCAGCCTTTAATCTGAAGAATAACTTGGAATCTTTTTATAGCTTTAGGAAGTGTTTCAGGAATTCATGAGAGGAAAAAAAGTTGATTTCCATTTACATGTGCATTTTTGAAGCTGTATACGTTAGTGATACAAATGTCAGTGACAAAAAGGAAATTAAAGTGAATTTGACATTGAACAAGGACAGAGACTCTAATCAAAAGTGGAAGTCGGCAGACTACAAGATGAGAAACAAAAACATGACTGATCATGATTTGCTCAAGAAGCAGTGAGGAGAAACTAAAAGATCTTTCTGCTCGTTTTAAGCCCCACTAATCTAATTCTGAACATTTAGAAATACTTTATTAGCATTGCACTTGAAATGAGTGCTCTAATCTATCCAAGGTTGTTTTTTTTTTTTTTTAAGATTTTATTTATTTGACAGAAAGAGATCACAAGTAGGCAGAGGCAGGCAGAGAGAGAGGAAGGGAAGCAGGCTCCCCACCCAGTAGAGAGCCCAATGCGGGGCTCAATCCGAGGACCCTGGGATCATGACCTGAGCCAAAAGCAGAGGCTTTAACCCACTGAGCCACTCAGGCGCCCCTATCCAAGGTTTTAAAAAGTAATCCATAATGTTATCAAGAATCTAAATTATTCTCTCTATAAGATAAATGTTTCAGGTATGTTTATTCTAAATTATTGTGTAATGTATCCAGAAGCACTTGGTTAAATGCAGTCATATGTTCTAAAACTATTAATATAAAAGCTTTTCAGCTCATCCTGGTAATCTTTTCTTGTAGACTATATAGATTATAAAATGCTCACCCTTTAATTTCTACCATAGTAATTTTCTTATAATATTTAATAAAAAAACAGCCTCACATTGTCAGCTAGCAGAAGACAGCATGATTTCTCCATCTTTTCCAGCTCCTTTTTAAAAAAACAGGCAGTAGACTAAAGGAGTAGAGCGAATGCCTATAAGGTGCTTAAGCCTGAGGAGATAATAGTAGACAGAAGGAGATAAGAAGTAGACAAAAGAAGGACACCTTCTAGAAGCTCAAATACTTAAGAAAGCTTTTCAGTGGGAAGTATTCATTATTATGGAGCAGAAGGCAAACACTTTGAATATTAGACTTTAATATATTTTTGTACACTCATATTCAGCCATTGGAAATCTGTGAAAGATAGCTACACTTTTTTTTTTTAATGATTTTATTTATTTATTTATTTGACATAGAAAGAGAGAGCACAAGAACGGGGAACAACAGGCAGAGGGAAAGGGAGAAGCAATCTCTGCCAAGCAAGGAGCCCGATGTGGGGCTTGATCCCAGGACCCTGGGATCATGACCTGAGCTGAAGTCAGATCTTAACTGCCACCCCGGTGCCCCAAGATAGCTACTCTTATTATGCACATAGGCATGTGTCCAGATTCTGGTCTCCATGCCACCATTTCCATGGGCCCCTGCAGCCCACTGGCCTTCATGTGCCTGCAGGAAGGAATTCACCATAAAAATAAGAGCTAAAATGAAATTTGGTAGATAAGTATGAAGGGAATGTTTTTTATGAGGAAAAAAAAAAGAAGATAAGGCTAATTACATTTCTTTCACATTTTCCCAAAGGGCTTTTCACTTCATTCTGAGACAATCTCATTTTGCCAAGGAGATAATGCCCTTCTGACAGATAAAATCATAATTAGAACTTGGTTCACAGAGACAATAGGCAAGATTTAACTGAGATAAAAATTTGTTTCACACTGTGTTATATTCCTGTAGGAAAATTAGTCCTAATATAAAACTAGTCATACAAAGCACGTTATGTTATTATCAGCACATCTAAGTAACTAAAAAGCCATGTAAGTGATTTACTCCGTATCACTTTAGCTCAGTGTCTTTTTACATTGTGCACACCATTAGCAAGTTTAAAGTAAATAATCACACTGCATTTCCTTAGAAAACAGAAATATATGTGAAACCAAATCTAAAATGCTCAGTTTTGAGATGGAAATGGTAAATAATTCAGAAATAAAATTTAATGGGGCACCTGGGTGGCTCAGTGGGTTAAGCCTCTACCTTCAGCTCGGGTCATGATCTCAGGGTCCTGGAATCAAGCCCCACATCGGACTCTCTGCTTAGCAGGGATCCTGCTTCCCTTCCTCTCTTTCTGCCTACTTGTGATTTCTGTCAAATAAATAAATAATATCTTTTTTAAAAAAAGAAAAATTTAACATTTATTGTTCATTATTCATATATATACTGTTTCTTGGAACTGCTTCTCTCTTTTTCTTTCATTGATAGCAGTTTTTCAAGCTATTTAAGAATCCACCAAAGAACTTACAACTTTAACCCAAGTCCAACATACACATGATTATGCAGGTACCAAGTCACCTGCTACCATGAAATGCTACAATAGTTTTTGCACATGGAAGTGCATTTGACCTTTAGGTCCTGCCTCTGCAGAGGACGGATTTGGGCCCAGTTCACTGTAATCGTTCCCTCCTATACAGCAGGATCTATGTTTATTCAAATACCAAAGAAGGAGGAGAATTGTAAGTGCCAATAAGCTGCCAGTTGACTTAAGACTTTAAGTCATCTTCAATTTTTGCTTGCCTACTCCAAAAAAAATTTGAAACCTTACACTTCATTCATACATTTTAGAACTGACTTCTAAAGTTTCTTATCATTTAAATTGTCGTAAAGGGTGTGAATTCTGGCTTTGATGTCCATGTGCTTCAAATATATTCTCATCAATACTTTGGAGCTGTAGATAACCTAGTTAATGGGGAATGATCACTATATAATTTAAAAGTCTGCAGTCGCTGTTAAACCAACCAGCTTGACTGTCAGAAAGTCTAAGGTCATTTATCTGTTCAAGTAGAAGTGTTAGTAGGTGTTCCCATGACAACCAACTTGCTTCCGAAATCTAATTTACAAGAGAGAGCCAAGACCATTGGTCCGCAGCCATGATGAAATAAGGCCTGCCACCATCAATACGAATAACCAGTTTCTCACCCTTCCTATGTGCCTTGAAGCATTTTACCCCTCCCTGAGTATCATAAAGAGACTAGGGATTAGTGGAAACCTTTCTTTTATAAAGCAGAAGGATATAAAATGGGAAAGGCGACAAGAGAACTCCAGGCCACAGGAAGTTCTCAGGAAGAGTGCTTTTAGGAAAGAGAACTTGTGGGAAATAAATTTCTGGATGTGAACGATTCCATGAAATATTTGCCTGCTCTCATATTACTGGAAAGCTTCCATGTGCCACCAGGGGAATGCAGGTACCGCAGTTGGAAATTATTGCTCTAAAATATGGTTCTTAATGTTAGGATCTCAAAATCCCTTAAAAATGTTGTAGAACCCTATGGACCCACTTCCCAGAAATATCCATCAATTTCAGTGTTGTGCTCTCTGTCTCTCCATCTGTCCTTGTCCCTGTCTCTCTCTGTGTGTCTGTGTGTCTCTCGTGCGCGTGTGCACGTGTACACACACACACACACACTCTCTCTCTCATACATGCACACACAAAAAGATTTTCATTCACAAATCCCCTGGTACTCAAATACAGACCCTAAGTTAAAAATCATGGCTCAGGACCCACCTGGGTGGCTCTGTGGGTTAAAGCCTTTGCCTTCAGATCAGGTCATGATGTCAGGGTCCTGGGATTGAGCCCCACATCGGGCTCTCTGCTCAGCAGGGAGCCTGCTCCCCCCCCTCCTCTCTGCCTACTTGTGATCTCTGTCTGTTAAATAAATAAAAATTTTTTTTAAAAATCATGGCTCAAAAACATTCATTCTCAGAAAGCTAAGAAACAGTTTCCTTTAGTTCCATCTTGATGTTTCTTAATTATAGCAATTTAAGTGTTTTTATTTAACAACTTTGTATAGAAAACAACAAAATAAACAACATTTCATTTGCATGTTTCCCCACTATCCAAAGGGTAGCCAGCACCCTAGAGAGTACATCCCAACCCCATAACCCCTGAGGGTGGATTCGCCAGAGTTCATGTTTGATTAAACTTGGATTATGGTTCTTCATTCATTTGATCCTGTTGTTTGTCCACTCCCACCCCCGAACCTCTCTCTCCACAAGAAATGACTGACTTGAATCTATAACTTGACTCCTTTAATTTCCATGATCTTACCTCCCACTCAACACTTTGAACTTCGAAAATACCAGGAAGGATCACTCACATTATAAAGAGGTTCTTCCCTTTACAGAAAGGCTCACAAGGGTCCTTTAAATTTTTAGCTTGTTTCTCGTGAATTTAAAGGATTGTTTGCTTTACAAAACTCCAATGCACTCTATTTTCCAAATATAAAAAACAGCAGAGTTCTCAATATCTTCCCTTCTACTTTGATAGCTTTTATTTTTCGATTTCCCTTCACAAGTGTTAAAAATTATCCTCAAAGTGCTACGGGAACTAGCACACCAGGTATCAGGATCCCCATTTTGTGGTTGAAGAAGCTTAGGTATGGTTACCAGATTCATCCATGGGGACTTGCCATTACGGTCAAGCATTCGCAACGCCTGCTCTCACGGCCTGCTCTGACCCAAGTTGCTGACGCTGCGTGTTCTTCGTGCTTTTAATAGATGTTGATGAGTGTCTGGAGCAGAGTGTGCGCTGTGGGCCAAATCGCATGTGCTTCAACATGAGAGGAAGCTACCAATGCATCGATACACCCTGTCCACCCAACTACCAACGGGATCCTGTTTCAGGGTAAGTCCTGCCTTCTCCTCTCAGAAATACCTTTTGAAAAGCTTTCTCTCCTCAACCAACAAACCCTGTCTGTTGTCGCGTGTAGCTCACAGGACGTCAATAATCCCAAGGGGTATGTGAAGGTACAGTGTGTTCCTTCTTCAATGAATGGGTATGAAATGAGTTCATCCTGCGGCAGCCGCTGTAGTCTAAACTATCACTGTTGGCTGCCAGGGTTTTCCCGGAGCGTCTCCCCACTAGGTAGTCCGCCATGCCACATCTAGAATTCTGCCTCAGCGGTGAGCATTTTATGGGATGATAGAACCTCACCTCCTTTCAAATTTCCTAGTTTGTTTGTGTCACCTCAGGGTTTTAAGAGCTCTCAGGACTTAGAGCATTCCAAGAAGTACCTTGGCTGTAATCGTGATGACTCACCATGACTCCATGAGAGAATGGAGATGAGCAAGGATGAGTCAGCTGTCTGCCTGCTCATATATGGTCTTGCTTACATTCCCTGCTGTCTGAAACACTATCTTTTATGGGTTCTGAATAAAACTACTCTTCCATTTTCTCCCTCCTCTTACAGAAATATCATACTCTGTTCAGGTACCAAGCCAACAGGGTGCTTGAAAACAGAGATAATGGTCATCATGACTAGGACCTGCTAATAAAAAGTTGTTTCTGAAACCAGATGCTGGTGGGAGCTCACACTTTGTTTTTCCTCTCAGCAGTGACTACCAAGTTCTGTAACATGATCAAGTGTGGACTGCCCCAGATCCAGCAAACACCTATTCATAATTGCTTTAGAGGGAAAAGAAAGGGAATAGGAAGGGGAGGGCAAAAATTTAAAAATATTGACTTAAGAAACACCTAAAAATACTATGACTGAAGAACCCATATCTGCAGAAAATGGTCCTTTGTGCATTTTAAAAAATTTTTTATTCTCCATTACCAGTGATTTCTGACAGAGAATTTAAAAGTCATGCCTCAAAAGCAGCCAATGTGGGCTCTGAAAAAAGAAAACATAGTATTTTTAATATAAGATAATGTGGAAAAAAAATACAAAAAGGCAGAGCTTTTTCCCCCCAGGAATCTTCATTGACTTTATATTACTTCTAGGAAAATAAACCAAATATCAATAAATTCTACTTCAGCTTTCAATTTTAGGACAGATGTTACAATTTAAGAATAGCTTGTATTCCTCTCTTTAAAAACTACTTGTTTTCAGTCTATGTACAGATCCTTTTGTTTCCAAAACTAACTTTTCATTTTTGAGTAACCGTTGTGGTACTCATACTTACTTCAGTGGGTCAAACACTTCTGATTTTACTGAAGTTGAGAGAAAGAGATGGGACTCTAGACCAGCATGCTCTCGTAAGCATCTGGCATCTGGTTTGAGTTAGTGGCATAGCACGTGGTGTGGGCCTTTTGCTCTCGCCATCAGACTGCCTGCTGCCTTTAATGCCTAAGAGTTGTCACGGATCGTGGTCACCTGCCGCATGCCCTCTCCTGCTTCCAAGCCAGATAACAATATGCGCTCTGTGTGTTTTTTCGTCCTTAGGTTCTGCCTTAAGAACTGTCCACCCAATGATCTGGAATGTGCCTTGAGCCCATATGCCTTGGAATACAAACTCGTCTCCCTCCCTTTTGGAATAGCTGCCAATCAAGATTTAATCCGGCTGGTAGCATACACGCAGGACGGAGTGATGCATCCCAGGACAACTTTCCTCATGGTAGATGAGGAACAGACTGCTCCTTTTGCCTTAAGGGATGAAAACCTGAAAGGAGTGGTGTATACAACACGACCATTGCGAGAACCAGAGACCTACCGCATGAGGGTTCGAGCCTCATCCTACAGTGCCAACGGGACCATTGAGTATCAGACCACATTCATAGTTTATATAGCTGTGTCTGCCTATCCCTACTAAGAAGCTCTCCAGAGCCTAATTTGCATATTTAAACTACATTAATCATGAGCATCCTGTCCCCTTCCAGGTTACCAGCTCCTGAACAGTTGCAATCTTGGCAACTGGAAAATGGTGCTATGCTCTGTTTTGTGTGCCTTCCTTGGTACTGCTGAGGTATTTTCATGATCCCACCATGGCCATATATTTTGGTAAGGTCTAGGGAAGTCCCTTATTATTCGTCTCTATTTATTACACTGGAGCAGTTACTTTCCAAAGATTATTCCAAAGATTATTCAGAACATCTTACAGGAGAACCCATCAGTGATGTTATAGAATAGCATAGTAGCTAACTAAGATCATTTTCCTTAAAAAACAAAAACAAACCTCACTCAAAGCCAAGTGAATTTTTGAGCATTTGGCCATTTTTAGAATAATAAAACTGCTTGCTATGTGTTTTGATCAAAACTTATTAAATAACTTATAAAGATGCTTTTTTAAAAAGTATTGATACTCTATAGTGGGACTTCTGCACCTATTTTCACCTTAAGGGAAAAAAGAAACACTACTCATTTTAGAAATATAGTATGGCTTCTAGAATGTTTCTTTGATACCAAATAGTGTTCACATGGACTGAGCATCCAAAATAAGGATATTTCAATGATTTTGTGAAATGAGATGAACCACTTATAATAATAGAAAAAAAAATATTGCTTTGTCCTCAGATGATTGTTCATGGCAAGGATCTTTGATATAACCTTCTTTCCCATTGGCTCCATAACTTTTACATTCCAGCGTTTTATTTTCCTGTCAAGTGGAAACAACTTTTACAAATACCAATGAGACAGTTTTCTTTGTTTTTCTTAAAAATCTTCTATGTTCAAATTAGCATAAATGTTGAACGTCAATACACTGTACGTGGTGGTAACAGACTCTGGAAGCAATTGCCAAGATGTATTCTATTTTTATGAAATGTATATATATTACTTTGGTGTATTTTCTATATAATACCTTGATGGACTCTTTTATAAAATTATTTTATAAAACAAAAAACAATGTTACAGTCAAACCAGCCTGAATAAAATTTTCACATCCCTTTTCTTAACCTTTTTGAAAACTTAAAATTTGTTTCCTTACAGCTATCCTAGGTGTGAAGATAGTCACATATACACACCTATCTGTGTCTACCATACGTAGCCTGACTGAAACAGACTTTAAATGGATCCTCTGAAGTGGGTCTGAGTTAACTTTAATTGGTTCTGTGATACAGTCACAATTAATGGAATTAATAACCTGTCTCAAGTGGTAAAGTGAACTCTGACTGTTCATGGGATACAGTGCCAAAATAGTACTTAAATTCCCACCAGTAGTGGTTGCTTGCTTGTAAGTACACTGGAGAACATGGAGAAAGAAAATAATGAGTTGAGGGCTTTCAATTCTCAACTGAAGTTCTGCCAAAAGGATATGAAGTTGAATGATGATCTGAGGGAAACCTTTATTTCTTAGAACTGCAGCACCAAGTTTTCTGAAAACCAAACCAAAGGTCTAACTCTGACAGTGACTGGATTACAATACAAATTTAGTTCCTAATCTCACAGGTTCTCTTGTGTTAAAGTTAGAGCACTGATTGAAAAGGAAATATGATGGGGCGCCTGGGGTGTTCAGTCAATTAAGCGTCTGCCTTCAGCCCCGGTCATGATCCCGGGATCCTGGGATTGAGTCCTGCATCCGGCTCCCTGCTCAGCAGGAGTCTCCTTCTCCCTGTTTGTGATCTCTCTGTCTCTGTCTCACTGTGTCAAATAAATAAAATGTTTTAAAAAAAAATAGAAAGAAAATGAAGTATGACCCCACAATTTGGGATAGAGACATAGGGAGCAGATTTTGGTGAAGCTGGAAACCTTCAGCTCCAAATCTGATATGTCTTCTCTGCCAACAGAAACAGCCCTTCCTCTTTGTCTGAGGAAGTTAGTCTTGTCTAAACAAACTGTAATGGCCTTTTCTGAAATCGTCGCAAAAGACTCTGAGCCTTTTCAGGACCAGCCCTTCTCACTTTTCGTTTCTTCTAGAACCATGACCAGATTTACATCTTTAGATTTCAATAACAAAACAAAACCCAAAAAATGAAGATTGTATTTTTTTATAATTCATATTTACTATAGTTTTTAAAATAGCCATCTACAACAAAATTTTTTAAATCTAGTCCTTTACCACAGTAGTTTGAGAAGCACTGTAGGATGCCAAGAACAAAAATTACAACCTACTGTTTCACAGAGAAGAAGGCTAAAGTTCAAAGCAATTAAATAACCTGCCGCAGAAGCAATCACTGGGGGGGAACGGAGAGCTAGGATTTGGACCCAGGTCCACTAATTACAAAGCCATACCACTTGTCCATATTTTCAATAAGGAAACCCCTCTCAGCTTCTTCAGAAACATTTACTTACATCCAAGCATTATGTTTGCAGCGTGAACATGAACTGAAACTGCCCTGGTTGCAGCTTTGACAAAAATATCTTCACATCTACCACAGAACTGGGACCTCATCTCTGGACATGCAGTTGTAGTGATCACTCATCCTCGAAAATCATCAATGGGAATTCAATTATTAGCATTCCAGGGTTCTGATTTGACATTGAAGTGGACCAGTGGACCTCCCACCATGAACCCGAAAGAATGAGATTTGAAGCCACTTTAAGAATTAAAGCCCTCTACCTTTCCTGTCCTAGAGACTGAGGTTTTAAAATCATGATTAGGTCAACTAAAATAAAAAAAAGACTGGAAGTTTAACTGGTTGTTTATCTGAAAGTTCTCAAGAACTGAAATATTTTTGTTCTCACAATGTACAATATACTGATGGATTGGCTAAATTTATATAAAAAAGGCCCAAGGTTTATAGTTAAATTCAAAGCTGGCCATAGAAATCATTCATATATTTATTTACTCTTTCAAAAATGTCTATGTTGCTGGGGCGCCTGGGTGGCTCAGTCGGTTAAGCATCTGCCTTCGGCTCAAGTCATGATCCCAGGGACCTAGGACAGAGCCCCACTTCGGGATCCCTGCCCAGCAGGGAGTCAGCTTCTCCCTCTCCCACTCCCCTCGCTTGTGTTCCTTCTCTCACTATCTCTCTCTGTCAAATAAATAAATAAAATTCTGAAAAAAAAAAGTATATGTCCAATGCTTATTGTATACTGGGCTTACTGATAAACATGAGGAATACAAAAAATTCAAAGATACACATAGCCCAGTGAGAATTTATATGTAAAAATGAACTATAATTCAATATGGTAATTATAATGACAGTCTGTTCCAAGTGCAACTGGCCCTAGACAACCAGCCATTAATTTTCTGTCCCTATAGATTTGCCTTTTCTAGATCATTCATATAAGTGAAATTATATAATATGTGGTCCTTTACATTTGACTCTATTTAGCATAAAGTTCTTGAGGTTCATCCATATTACCAGGATTTCATTCCTCCTTATTGCTGAATAGTATCCCATTGTGTGAGTGCACGACTTTTACTTACCTGTTCCTCAGTTTCCAGTTTGGGACTATTATGAGTCATAATGCTGTGATAATTTACATGTACACCTTTGTGTGAACATAGATTTGCATTTCCCTTGCATAGAGACCTTGAATTCCCAAGAACCTAGTAATTTTATGCATAGGGTCTACTCAAGAGAGTAGATTTAGATGTAAATTTATATTTATACTTATATCTATATTATAAATTTATATTTAAATTTGAAAGAAATTGTCAAACTATTTTTCAAAGTGACTGTACCATTTATATACTCACTAGTGATACATGAGGATTCTAGTTTCTTCATCTCCTCACCAGCACACATTATTATCTATTCTAGTGAGCATTCTAATCTTCATTTCCCTACTGACTGATGTTGTTGAGCATTTTTTTTCTTCTTGAGCTCATTGGCTACTTGGATATCTTTTTTGGCAAGATAGCTAATGGGTTATTTGCCTTCTTAATGTGAGGTAAGAGTTTTTTATATGTTCTAGATATAAGTTCTTTGTCATTCCCAGTCTGTGGCTTATCTTTTCACTTTCTTAATAGTTTCTTTTGAAATGCAAAAATTTGATTTCCATTAAATCCAATTTATTGATTTTTTTAATGGATTATGCATTTGGGTTTTTTTAAAAGATTTTATTTATTTATTTGACAGAGATCACAAGTAGGCAGAGAGGCAGGTAGGGGGAGCAGGCTCCCTGCTGAGCAGAGATCCTGATTCAGAGCTTGATCCCAGGACCCCAGGATCACAACCAGAGCCGAAGGCAGAGGCTTTAACCCCCTGGGCCACCCAGGTGCCCCATGCTTTTGGTTTTGTAGCTAAGAAGTCTTTGTCTACCTTAAGGTCACAAAGATTTTTCTCCTATATTCTTCTAAAAGCTTTAGAGTTTTAGCTCTTCTATTGGTTTAATTAATTTAGCTCTTCTATGCATTGGTTTAATTTTTGTATATGATAAGAGATAAAGATCTAAATTCATTGTGTTGCCTATGGATATCAAGTTGTCCTAGCAC
Source organism: Mustela nivalis (assembly GCF_964662115.1). Taxonomy (NCBI): domain Eukaryota; kingdom Metazoa; phylum Chordata; class Mammalia; order Carnivora; family Mustelidae; genus Mustela; species Mustela nivalis. Next base: position 21,552,158 of record NC_139035.1, read on the forward strand.
CATTTTTGAAAAAGCTAGCCTCATTGAATTGTCTTGACATCATTGTCAAGAATCAGTTGATTAAAAAGTGATCACTGTAGCTTTATAGGAAGTTTTGTGAACTAGGAATGGAAGTCCTCTATTTTTTTTTTTCCTTTTCAAGATTATTTTGACTATGTTGGGTTTCTTATATTTCCACATAAATTTCCGGATCCACCTGTAAATTTCTGCAAAAAGAGCCTTGAGATTTTGATAGAGTTTATACTCGAATCTGTAGATCAAGTTGGGGGGATAAAAATTATTCCTGAACCATAGACAAATGGTTGCAAACATAGATTCTGGAGTCAGATGAACAGCCAGTTTCATTTCCTATGGCATAATCTTGGGCAATTGAATCTCTAAACCTCAGTTTCCCTATCTTTAAAATGGGGCATTAGCTATACCTGCTTCTACTTCTTCAGAATCAAAAGATATATTTTCTCTGGAGTCTTTAGGACAGTGCTTCTTATTAGCTGTTGTTACCATACTGTCATTTCTTGTTCTGCCAGGAACTATATAGGCACTAGAGATAAAGTTACAAGTTGAAGAATTCTCTCAAAGAGTGGGATTGCCCTGAATTCTGTGTTTTTGTTGCTTTGGGTGGGTGGGGGATAAGAAGATAGCTTTGGTGCTGGTGGGGGACAGGGAAGATAAAACTTACTAGGAAAACGTGTGCAAGGGATAAAATATTAGCTCCACCAGCAGCCTTTAAAAAAAGAAAAAATGACTTTACATTCATTCAACCAGCACAAACCCCTGCTCACTATGCACCACAAAAAAATTGCTAAAGGAAGCCTTATTCTTTTATCTTCCTCTCCTGTTTGAGCCCTGGTTTTCTCTTCTAAGCTTATGTCCATTTTGATTTCACAGACTAATATGCCCATAGAGGGGTGTGTGTGTGTGTGTGTATGTGTGTGCATGTGTGTATTTATATATGTCTCAGGGCGACAAGTATCGCCCAGGGCGACAAGAACTCAAGCCCAGAGAGAAACCCTGTGTTTAAGCTACCCTAAGAATGTTCCTAATGACAATAATGCACTTTGACCCAATGGGACAAACAGAAAGTCTTTAGTTGTTACATGATTTTTCTGGCACTAAGAGGCTATCCCTGCGCCCTGAGCCACATTGTTGTCGTCCTACTGGTTTTCAGGTTCCCAGCATGTCTGATTCTCAGGCTCGTAATCCACATCGTCCTGATGTTTCCAGTTTCCTCCACCTCTGAGTCAGACAGCGGGATAGAGACAAGCTCTGCGAGCTCTGGCCCGGGCTCCCAAATAAAGTAGTTCCATGTGTGGAGGCAGCGCCTGACATGTCCCGTTGGCCACAGGTGGTTCCAACTCCGTAGGGAGACTGAAAGAATGTACCAACAGACTTGCCCAGGTATCTAAAACACATTTTCAAAATGTCAAGTGACCCTTGATGACCGGTCTGCTGATTAACTGCAGCGTCCCAGGGGTCCTCGAAGGGGACAAGCTGAGGCCAAGTTTTCGGTATGTAATCACGTCTCTCTGCACTGAGTCAGAAAGCTCACCGCCAAGCTGGAGCAGCAGTAGAACATGCAACTGGTCAGAAAGGTTGTAATTTCCCCATCCTCGTCCTCTGCCAAGATTCTGTTTCAAATTCACTTTCTCAGAGGAACAGCCTGGGAATTTGGAAGTTCTTCACAGTGGTTTCTGGATGAGCTCTTCCCTCCCCATTTGCACCACCTCAACCCTCAAGCCGGCCATGACGCACCTCAGCGGCATCGGCGTCTCCCATCCTTGTCCATTCTCCCTCATTTCACGTCACCTGCACTCGTAGCCGCATCATGGTCTATCAGGATTTGTCTCTCTCTGTCTTGCGGCCTGCAGTAAGATTCGCAGGTGATTAGGGAGGATATTAAGCCAGCAACCCAGACCCTCAACCAACCATCTGCACCCAGTCACAATTGGTTTGCGCAGATGGATAAGCAGAGTTATGACAACAACACGGGCTGGTCTGGAGCTGGGACACCTTTATCCTGCACTATGAGTCAGGCCAAGGACGTCACCAAAATCAGACAAAGGGACATTTTTGGCTTCTTTTTCCTGGGACTTCCATAGTGGCATAAGAGATGGATTATAGAATTCAGGAGAAATTGTGGAACTTGAGGGAGGAAGCTTAAAGAAAGAGAGTACGCTGAATAGAACCTCCAGCTTTTAACCCTTCCATTCTTTCCACTAAAGGCTTCCCTCCTTAGCACCAGCAGGAGGTTCAGAATAATCACTGCCAGTAAGACTGCTGCTTGCTATCAGACAAAAGAACTGTCTTTACAATGGACATGGGGCGGGTATGTGCTGGGTGAGCCCTGTGGATTGTATAAGACTAATGAATCACAGACCTGTACCCCTGAAGCAAATAACACACGATCTGTTAATAATAATAAAAAAGAATTGTCTTTACAATAAAGAACTCCCACAATGACAAATGAGAAACTGTACATGAAACAACTTTAATAAACAGTCTGTTAAAAAAAATGAAAATTGAAATTTAGATGAACACTTATATCTCTTAACGTCTCTTGGTCAGCTTCTCCACAAACTTACAAATTATTTATGTACTTTATACTTATTAAAGTATACCTTTTTTAATGTTAAAAAATTAACATCTTCACATGGTCCTCCTTCTGTGCACACAAGGCCCTGCTGTCTCTTTGTGAATTCAAATTCCTCTTCTTATAAGAGTATGAATCAGATTGCATGAAGGCCTGTCCTAATGACCTCATTTCAACTTCAACATATTTTTTTTCTTAAGATTTTACGTATTTATTTGACAGACAGAGATCACAAGTAGGCAGAGAGGCAGGCAGAGAGAGGGGGGGAAGCAGGCTCCCTGACGAGCAGAGAGCCCAATGTGGGGTTCGATCCCAGGACCCTGAGATCATGACCTGAGCCGAAGGCAGAGGCTTTAACCCACTGAGCCACTCAGGTACCCCTAAACTTCAACACATTTTTTAAGGCCATCTCTCCAAAGAGTCATATTCTTTTTTTTTTTTTTTTAAGATTTTATTTATTTATTTGGCAGAGAGAGCCATCACAAGTAGGCAAAGAGGCATGCAGAGAGAGGGGAAAGCAGGCTCCCTGCTGAGCAGAGAGCCCGATGCAGGGCTCGATCCCAGGACCCTGAGATCATGACCTGAGCCGAAGGCAGAGGCTTAACCCTCCAAGCCACCTAGGTGCACCCAAACAGTCATATTCTGAAGTATGAGGGGCTGGCGCTTCACTAGATGAGCTGTGGGAGGGGACACAGTTCATAATAATGGGATCTGGTAATTATCTGTTTACATGATTCTTCCTCTAAGTCTCTACCCATGCATTTGTTAATAAACTACCCTCTGCACTTAGCACAGTGCTTGGCATACAATGGGAATGAATGAATGTTTATGGGTGAATATACATTTGCCTAACATAGTTGTGGTTAGTGGGAAGAGTGGGGAGAGTTTGAGGGATGTGCTTAGCTTTAAGAGGAAGGAAAAAGCCTTCTGTGTTGAGTATGAACTTCAAGGCCCTTGAAAGTTTCTCAGAAGTTCGTCTTGATGGCATCTTTGCCTCCAGAAGAAAGACCTCTGAAGTTATGGCTAACGAGATTTAAAACTGCCAATTTCTGCCGTGCTGTGTTATCTTCAGAGAAAACTCAGGTTCACCTGCCTGTGGCCTGGGGCATGAAAACTGTTAAAAGAGTTAAGAGTTCAGTGGAACACAGGCAAAATCTTGGCAATACAGGAGAAAACCAAATGAAAAATGTAGTGAGAGGCCGAGAAGGGTGGGTACTAAACAGATCAGCTGTTTTAATGTCAAGGAGACAAAAGGAGATTAAAGAAATCGGGGGCAATACATAGAAACATCTGGACGGCAAATGAAAAATTCAGTCCATTTTCCCAGATGTTTGGTCCACACATTCCCCAGTATCTGAAAGCATTCAGAAGAGTGGCTCAATGCTTCATCTTCCTCCTGGATTTCTCTCCTGTGTTCAGGCAGTCAAGCTTCTCATACTCTTGACTCCCAGTATATTCAGGGCCTAAAACACAGCGACTTACTAGCGCCAAACGATTACAGCTGGACAAGATTTTGTGTGTATCCTCTGGCATTCCAGCTTGTGGATAGTAGTACTACACACAGTAGTCCAAGGTGGGCAGTGAGACGGACAGGCCCATCTGGGCACTGCGTCCCTCTGACTACTTCCCACCACGTGTGAGGCAGAGGTCGCGTTCCGCCATAATGCACTCCAAAAGGCATCCTCCTTTCGGGATAGACAAACACGGTAGAAAGAATGTGTAATATGCCCAGGGAAGGAAACAGCTTTTGAGACTCACTGTCCCGAATTAGCATATGAAAAGAGGTTCTGTGGGCCCCGTGGGGAAAGAAGGGATGGTTCACAGACGTGGTTTTCCTCTTGTCCTCCTTTGAAAACTGAACTTTTTCATGTGGTATCTTTGAGGGTTATTGGCTTGGGAATTTAAGGGGCATTCTTTAAGTGACTTGAATATAGGAGAGAGTGAAAAGAGACAAAGTCTACTCAGTATTGGGTGAGTATTAAGTACCTATAAACAGGACTGTGGTGGCTCATCTCAGTGTAGACTCCTTTCCCATGTTACAGCACCACAGGGTAAGTCGTGTGATTAGGAAAGCACAAGGTACAATTAGGGCACAGGTAGGGGGGGAAGAAGGAATCCCCAAGGAATGTCACAGCGAAACTAAAAATCTGAACCACAAAAATATGAGTTACCCCTTATTGAGCCAGTCACAGCTCTACACACTTTAAGTGTCATTATCTAAATTTGTTAATGAATATTTCAATAATCCCCTGAGGGAGACTCCGTAGTTTACCACTAGCTTATAGTGAAGAGACAGAGGCATATAAAATAAGGTCAACTGCCCAAACCTAATGAAGTTATTAAGTGGCAGCGCCAGGATGGAAAACCAGGTCATCTTTGGTTTCTCTGTGCTTCGCTGTGCAAGGAATGACCAAGAGTTCCCCAGGCAGCAAGGAAGGAGGAGGACAGGGACAAAGACCATTCTCTGAAGAGGTCATGTGGTTTTGCAGAAGACCGAGGTGAGTTAGTAGTTCAGGGCGGCCAAGTGGCTGCAGAAACAAGCAGATGCCAAGGTATGAAAGGTCCCATAAATCTTTTTAAGGAGTTTCGGCTTCTTGTCCAGAGTAATGGAAACAATTTGTTTTGAGAGACCCAAAAGGGCTAGGCTTCATGAGAGCAACCCTGCGATGTTGGTCCTCATCCCAAACGGAGGAATGTTCTAGGAGATTCAGGAATGGATTGTTTTGTACTTTGCTAACGTTCGTTTATCTTTTATACAACAAAATGACTGAAGGCTCTTATTGTAGGTGGTGAAGTCCAATGAGTTTTAGTCTCATCTGTCTCAAATAAGAAGGTACCAGACACTTTGGCAAAGAGTCCAGGAATTTAGAGGTAGAATTCCTGGCCCCAGCAAACCAGGACTATCTGTCTCAGAAATGTGACTACCTCAAATATCTGAAGTTGCCAAATGTTGCTTCTCCTGCAAAGCCAGAATTTCCATTAAAAGGCAAAGAGCGCCCTTACTGCGGCTGCTATATGGTGTGTTTTTTCCTCGTGTTAATTTTCATTTCTGGGCCGAGGACGAAATGGCCAACAATGACAGAAGAGTTGCAGAAAGAAACAGAGCACCAAGTAACATTTGGAAAGCCACTACAATAGGTGGCAAAATTCCTAACTACTTGTTATCAAGCAAGAGTAAATACAGGCAAGAATGAAATTTACTAAATTGACGTCATCGAGCCGTCTTTTTTGCAATTTCGTATTTCCCTTTGAAAGGAACCCCACAATCCAAATTATCTGATTGCACTCTAGGAAAATGTTCCTTAAGAAGAGAAATACGTATTTATATGTTACATATAAAGGAAATATGTACATATATAGAGACACACACAAAGAGAAAAAGAACACTTGTGCTTTTTCCCATATAGCAGCAAAAACTAGCTTTCATTCAAAGCAGATGAGAATGAATAAGAAGTAATATCCCTATGCATCCTCTCAGCTTCCTGTCTTCAGAGTATTATCGCACAGACTAAAGGTTAAAAAAAAAGAAATGGAGACACTTTAATCTTTCTCACACCTCAGGAGCCTCGTTCCCATAAACTGATTTTTCAGTACCAGTTGCTACATCTGGATTCTGAACAAATGAAACTGAGCTCTCTTCCCCTCCAGTTAAAACAGACACATGCATCTGTCCTCAATTGACACACACCCAGCTAAAATGTTGCAGCATTGGCTGGCCTTTTGTCATTGCTCTCTTGAGAGTACAGTAACTATCATCTGGCTCTGTTGGATCAAAGAAGGACATGCATTTGATGTAGGGCTGTTCCTTTACAGCAGAACACTTCGTCATGATTACCTCTTTGGCAACATGGTATGAAGATGAAAAATAGGCATCCTTTGATATGCAACAGAAACAATGACCAGACCTACAGACTGAACTTGACTGTTGGCCTGCTAGTCTCTTTCAAACTGTAGCTTCCAGAGTTCCTCCATTCTTCAGAGCTTGCTTCAGATGTCGGGTTGGAGGAAATCTTGAAGTGTGAGCCAAATTCAGGGAGGGAGAGATTGTTGATATGTCTGTTCCAATAGAGAATGGAGGATGCACCACAGTTTATCTGGAGACCCCAGTGTGCCAAACAGTAGGGTTGTTTTAGGCTGTCTTAATCTCTGCTCCTAATCAAAGACCTCTGTTTCAGAAATGTTGGCTACCCCAGTTTGTTCACACATACTGTGACTATTCAGGCTGAGAAGCTGAAGGTCATTTTACCCATGAGGAAGCTGAGGTCCAGAAAGGACGAATGGTATGGGTAAGGTCAGGTCAAGTGTTTAGGTTCCACCTTGGGCTGGATGCCACTCAATAGAGCATTTCACAGTCTTTTCATTTTTCGTCACATTTGTAAATTTCAAATTTTACCTTGGTCACCTGAGTGTGGATAATGGAAATAATCCTAATGAAACTAAATGCAGGAAAGACTTTGGAGGTGGTGAGAGTGGTGGTGTGGACATATGGTATAGAGTGGAATAAGGGGGGCTGTCTGGAGGGCTCAGATTATTAGGCATCTGACTTTGGCTCAGGTTCATGATCCCAGGGTCCTGGGATCGGGCTCCCCGCTCAGCAGGAGTCTACTTCTCCCTCTGTCTCCCCACTGTTTCTACCCTGCTTTTGCTCTCTCACTCTCTCTGTCAAACAAATAAATAAAATCTTAAAAAAATATGTATAGGGTGGAATAAGGAATAGACTATAGAATAGGGAACAGAATAAGACAAAGTATAAAGAAAAAGAAGAAAGTTGAATTTGTTTGAAACAGGTTGAAATGTTGTCTCCCTTGAAGTCCTAACACTTAATAGCTGTGAAAATGACCTTAGTTGGAAATGAGGTCTTTGCAAATGCAACAAAATTAAGATGAGGTCATTAGAGTGGGTCGGTTTTTTACCTAAGGTCAATCCCTCTGCCTACAGGGTGGGGAGTCATGCGCTGTGTGTAGGACTGCTGGTCCTCACGGGGCCTTATCTAGACGCCCCACACACAAAAGTCAAAGTAAAGAGAGCTCACCTTTTACCATCCTCCTTCCTGGGACTTTGCAGGTGACACCAGTGACACAAAGGACCCAAAGAGGAAGGGATGCTTGAAGGATTCAAGGCAACGTTGTGCTTATGCGTTGTCAACTGCTATATCCCGGCCACACTGTTCTGCTAAGATGTGATTACTTCTTCTTATTTTTCTTCAATATTAATAGTTGTTGCTTGTATGTACTTCTAAAGTACATCTTTGTCCCTTGAGAATGATTTCTAGGGGCACCTGAGTGACTCAGTTGGCTAAGACCTGATTTTCACTCAGGTCATGATCTCAGGGTCCCAGGATGGAGCCCAGTGTGGGGCTCCCCGCTCAGCGGGGAATCCGCTTTAAGATTCTCTCCCTCTTCCTTCGCCCCTTCTCCCACTTGCACTCACTCATGCACTCTCTCTCAAATAAACAAGTTAAAAGAATGATTCTGGAGGCAGAATTCCTGAGTCAAAAATTATAACTCCCGACATTTCTGAGACATATGTCCAAGTTGCTCGGAGAACAGACTGTATCAGTTTGCACTCCCAAGTAGAAAACATCTGATTTTTTCAAGTTCAAACTACACTGTACTCTTTAAAACGGCAAAGTATGTGCATTTTATAGTAAACTTGCCTATTTGCGAATCTACCTATAAACTATAAACCCGATAAGGATCATTTTGAAGGTGACATGTTTCTTTAATCTTCATTAGAGTTCTCTTTTAAAACTTTTTTTTTTTTTTTAAGATTTTTATTTCTTTAGTTGAGAGAGAGAGAGCATGAGCAAGGGGCAGGGGTGGGGTTGGAGGTGGGGGTAGGTAGTCCTGAGATGCAGGCTCTGGGCTCAGCAGGGAGCCCAACACGAGGCTTGTTGTGGGGGATGTGGGGCCCGATCCCAGAACTCTGGGATCATGACCTGAGCTGAAGGCAGACACTTAACCCACTGAGCCTCCCAGGGGCCCCTAAAAACTTGTTTTTTTTTTTAAATTTGCCAGTGTACCTCAGCACCTGTGTAACAGACAACAGATAGGTAGTGCATAACAAAAATGTAAATAAATGAATATGAATTAATGTCTGAATGAGTGATCAATTTGAATGGAAATCAATAATATTGCAGAGAACACTATCAGAGTTTTTTTTTTCCAAAATAGAAATTTCTTTAATCAGTAATAGGACAAACAATTCCAACAAGAAAGAGTACGCTCTCAAGATTTTTGCCAAATATTATTTTATTTCTCTTTCATCTTTATTAATAAAGTACAAACACAATCACAAGCATCCGATACAAAAGTGAAAAGTCAATCTCTTTCCCATTTCTGTGCCTGAATTGCTTTCTTTGCTTCGAAGAGGCAGCTATCATTACAGCCAAATAACATTTTTAAACGATATCAACGCACTAAGAAGCATTCCCCAGATTCCATCAATCAATGAACACCATTCCTATAGATAAAAGCATGCTTTGCAGAACATTCCACAATTCTTCTTTTCTACCCTTGGATGAAGATTCAGCATGGAGGCCTCTGTGATGATGGGTGACATCTGGAGGCCAACATCACTTCCCACACTCTGGAGAAAGAAACAAACATCTGTGGAGTGTCTGCCTTGCCTTTCCAGGGGGCCCGAGAGCATGTTTGTATGTTCCAAGGGTGACATCCACTGGTGCAGAATTAAAACTGCGTGTGGGCCAGGCCTTCTAAGATCTGCAGAGCGGCACAGGGAGGCTCAGGCCTTTAGAGTCCCTTCGGCTCAGGTCATGATCCCAGGGTCCTAGGGTCCAGTCCTGCATCAGGCTCCCTACTCAGCAGGAAGCCTGCTTCTCCCTCTTCCACTCTCCCTGCTTGTGTTCCCTCTCTCTCTGTCTCTTGCTCTCTGTCGAATAAATAAAATCTTAAAAAAAAAATCTGCAAATGAGAAATCCTTAACTTAGATGTTATGCTGGGCACCGTGTGTATCATCCATGCAATACTCCTGAATTTCTAAGGAGAGTGACCAGTCTTGCCTACTTTGAATCTTAGGAAAGAAGATCTAATAAACACCAGGTCTAGATAAGCTACTTCTGGACATGCATTCATTTGCAGCACAGATTCCCTCAGGACTCCATGCCCATTCTCGAGCGCCTCACACAGTATTGGGAATGGTGATGAAAAAACCAGTCAGGACTCAAGGATATTTTCAAATAATAAAAAAGAGATGAGCGGGGCACCTGGATGGCCCAGTGGGTTAAGCGTCCAACTCTTGATTTCTGCCCAGGTCCTGAACTTGGGTTTGTGAGATCAGCCCCATATCGGACTCTGGGCTCACCCTCCCTCTCCGCAAAATAAATAAATAAATCGTTTTTAAAAAGAGAGTGAGACGAGACATGTGCACCGATGATAGGACATGGCAAATCTTGCTTTCATCTGTGCACTTGCTTGGTCTTGATACATTATTTCCTTTAATTCTCACAATTCCCGAATAAGCAGAAGGTAACATATATATAGGAACCCTAAGGCTCCGAGAGGTCAAGTGGCCTGCCCCAGCTACACAACGATAAATGTTTGATTACAATTCAGCTGGATTCCAAAGTCCAAGTTTCCAACATCACCCAGTCCAATCCCTCAGCTTCACTTATAGATCAAAGTTGAAGCATATTATTCTCTAGCCTGTGTCTTGGGTTTGAAAAGGAAATACCTACTACAGATTCAGTCAAAAATTTCCATTCCGGGGCACCTGGGTGGTTCAGTGGGTTAAAGCCTCTGCCTTCAGCTCATCCTGGGATAAGCCCCACATCGGGCTTTCTGCTCAGCAGGGAGCCTACTTCCCTCTCTCTCTCTCTGCCTGCCTCTCTGCCTACAAAGAAATTTCCATTCCTATAAAATTAGCCCCCTGTGAACCTATTAGCAGACATAGCAACATTATAAATATGTAGAAAAAGAAATCTTGAAAGTCATCAGAATTGGTAAACCATGTTCTTTAGATTCACATTCTTGTTAAATTTCCTACCAGCTTCTCTATTAGCAGACTTGCTGCAACAATATCATTTCTTGTTTGTAATTTCTTGTGACCTAAACTTTCCAAGGAAAAGAAATTCTGCCTGGCATCCTCGTGCTCACCAAAACACACCCCAACTTTGTCATGATTTGATCAGAAAAGCAAATCCACTAGGACATTATTTTTTTTTAAAGATTTTATTTATTTATTTGACAGAGAGAGATCACAAGTAGGCAGAGAAGCAGGCAGAGAGAGAGAGAGACAGAGAGAGAGAGGAGGAAGCAGGTTCCCTGCTGAGCAGAGAGCCCGATGCGGGACTCGATCCCAGGACCCTGAGATCATGACCTGAGCCGAAGGCAGCAGCTTAACCACTGAGCCACCCAGGTGCCCCCCACTAGGACATTATTATGTAATAGGGAATTATTGGAGAGATTTGACCTCACAACTATGGGAGCTGGGCAAGCGATTTACTTTCTGCTGTTAATGCACAGCTCTTACTGGACCTGTGGTCACAGAACAGACAGACAAGAAGGAAAGAGGGTTGTAAAGTGAGGGAGAGGGAGAGCATTGACACATCAGAACCCATTGGGAAAACTAGGATCCGTGTTGAACTTTTCCAGGTGCCAAGCCACCAAGTCACCAACTTCAGTGATGCAAGTGGCCCTAGAGGAGGAGCTGGCACTCTTCCCTACAGACCTAAACATGTGCTTGGTCCAGACGTCGACGCTGAACGATGAGTCTGAGGACAAATCCGGCAGGAGCTGGAAATGTCCACAGTGGTCCCATGCAGAGAAGATGGGCCAGTAGATCCAGGAACATGGGTGAAAGCTGTGCGATTTGCCGGAGTGTGATTGTGTATTTCCATCATCCAAATCATGTGCCCCACACTAGCCTGGAACCACACAGTGAGGGAAATTCTGGGAAACATGGTTCCGGCTTGAATACGTGGACATAAGATGAAACCAAATACGATACATGAGCAGATTTACTTTGCATGATGTTTTATTTAAATATGAGTTATTTCTCTCTCTAAATCATTGCTGAGGCCAATCTGTGGCTTATTTAGCTAAATTCATATGTCAATTCCAGTCTAAGGGCCAGATAATAACTAAGAAAATATGTTCCCCGTCATAAGGAAGAAACAGAATGAACACTTTGTTTCACCTAACGAAGGTGTCTTGTAGGGAATAGGAGAAATAGGAAATGAGCACGAAAGCCGTCTGCCTTCTGAGAAAACCCCAAATTCTTCAACAATCTCAAATCCACCGGGGCGCACCTGGGTGGCTCAGTCATTTAAACATGCAACTCTTGATTTCAGCTCAGGTGTTGATCTCAGAGTTGGGAGATCGAGTCCCGTACCCACTCTGCATTCAGTAGGGCGTCTGCTTCTCTCTCCCTCTCCTTCTGCCCCTCCTTCCACTCCCATACTCTCTCTTTCAAATACATACATACATACATACATGCATAAAATATTTAATAATAATCATCATTATCATCACAAATGCACCTGACTTCCTCCTATGCGCTTACCCCAAGAAGCACGTATGACTTAAGTTAGGCCAGTTGGAAGCCTAGGATTTTTTTTCTTTTTTTTTAATTTTTATTTATTTTTTAAATTTCTTTTCAATGTTCCAGAATTCATTGCTTATGCACCACACCCAGTGCTCTGTGCAATACGTGCCCTCCTTAATACAACCACCACCAGACTCACCCAACCCCCCACCTTCCACCCCTCCAAAACCCTCAGATTGTTTTCAGAGTCCACAGTTTCTCATGGTTCATCTCCCTTTCCAATTTCCCCCAACTCCCTTCTCCTCTCCATTTTCCCATGTCCTCCATGTTATTCCTTATGTTCCACAAGTAAGTGAAACCATATGATAATTGACTCTCTCTGCTTGACTTATGTCACTCAGCATAATCTCTTCCAGTCCCGTCCATGTTGATACAAAAGTTGGGTATTCATCCTTTCTGATGGAGGCATAATATTCCATAGTGTATATGGACCACATCTTCCTTATCCATTCGTCCATTGAAGAGCATCTTGGTTCTTTCCACAGTTTGGTGACTCTAGGCCTAGGCTTTTTTTTTTTTTTTTAAGATTTTATTCATTTTATTTGACAGAGATCACAAGTAGGCAGAGAGGCAGGCAGAGAGAGAGGAGGAAGCAGGCTCCCCGCTGAGCAGAGAGCCCGATGTGGGGCTCGATCCCAGAACCCTGGGATCATGACCTGAGCTGAAGGCAGAGGCCTTAACCCACTGAGCCACCCAGGCACCCCTAGGCCTAGGCTTTTTTTAATACAACCATTTACATCAGGAGATTCCATCTGCTCATGACCTTATGAAGCTGGAATCCAAGGCTACACCCTCCCTTTATGCATTGCATGACTCTGTACACATGGTGGCCACACACAGGCTTCCCCCCCCACTCCTCCTTGGCATTACTGAGGTAGCAACCAGAGCAAGTAATCCTGGAGGCTTCCAAAATTCTTCAGGGAGACACTCTTCAACAGCCTTTCGTTGAGACCGGGACCCCAACAGCAGTGGAATGTGTCTCTGGTGGTTACAATGGATTTTCTCACATTCAGCTATTTCTAAAAGCTCTTCACAGATGCAGTGGATTGAGGGGAAACTCATAATTTATTAATCAAAAGCAGCTTAGTTCTTTTTTTAAAATATTTTAAACATTTCAATCATTTAATAAATAAATGTATGTATGTATGTATGTATTTATAAATGATGTATGTATTTATGTATTTGGAGAGGGGGAGAGAATCTCAAGCAGACGTCCCCACCTCCGCCGCAAACGTGGAGTCCGACACGGGGCTGTATTTCATGACCTCAGCTGAAATCAAGAGTTGGACACTTGACCTACGGAGCCACCCAGGTGCCCCCAAAAGCAGCTTAATTCTTATGAAAATAATCCATGTACGACTTGAATGTCTGTTAGCATAGAATTAAGTACTAGCTATAGTTTTCTGGTTCTCAGTGGACCTTAGAAATCTTGAGTTTACCTAATTCCATTCTGTTCTTTCAGTTATATTTCTTTTGTAATGTCACCTTTCATAATAAAGTACATGACAGATCAAAATATAATACTGTCTCCATGTGACTACTTAAGGAAGCCAGATATCATACTCTTCAGAATTCTATACTTAAGTGGATAGGAGACCTATGAGTAGCCAAAGAAAAGTTCTACTAAATTTCATCATATATATCAAAACCCGCCCTATGTTGGCAAATCATCATGATTTAATTAGGCTGAGGGCATAGCTGCCTTTTGCATACTCCAAGCTGAGATAACCTAGACACTCAACCCTTGCGAGCTAATTATGATTACTTTGGGATCTCATCAAAGTACAGAGTTTAAATTATTTTTAGACTACATGGATAGAATATAGACACAATGTATGAGGTTACATAAATCAATATTTTGCATCCCATATTGAAAACCACGACTGGTAGAAAATGAATTCTTAAAAGTAAATGAAGTATGAAGTATGAAGGGATTATTAAATAAGAAAGGAAGTATGAAGGGATTATTAAATACCAGAACGCTGAGCACAAAAATACAAGGCATTGCCGCATTTGGCCAACAGAAATTTCTGTGCAAAAGTCCATGCTTGCATGACAAACAAATAGAGCAGCCCTCCAACTGACACCAGAATAAAAAAAAAACCATATTGCATCAATAATGCTAAAGCATCACTCAAAACTCATGCCTCCATGTCTAAAAGGCATTAAAAAATTTCAGGGACTCAGAGAATAATAAAGTCTTAACATAAATGGGCACCCAATCCCAGAGACTGGGTGATATGAAAAGAGAAGCTGTGGGAGATTCTACAAAAAGAAGGGTCAATGCACGGATGGTGCAGTGCCCTTGTGGACTCATTAAACAGTTGTGTGCCTTCAGCTCTGCTTGGAAGACCGAATGCAAAATTGTTCACCGATGGCACGGATCTAATAGAGCCTTACTATTTTTCTCTGCTGAAGAAGATTCATACCAAGAGGACTTCCCTCTGATATGCTCAGTGGAACACAGTCATGTTCACATTTATTTAAACCACATTTTATATTCTTGAGGGAAGAAGGGAAATTCATATTTATTTTGTGCCTAGTCTATGCCACACACTAAGTTGTGTATTTTTCTGATTACTCTCCTATAACAGCATTACTTACTTTCTTTCTCTCTTTTCTATTTACCTTTGAAGAAGTTGAAGTTCATAGAGGTGAAATAATATTTTGTAGGTGGTAAGTGGAAGAGCTTCCTCGGGATCCAATTCGTTCTGATTCCAGATCCAGACACTCTTTGTAGGATGTCATTCTGTTCTTAACGGCAATGCTGCGCCAGGCATTGGTTTTTTGCTCTTGGTTTTGCTCAGGCGCTCCTTTGGCATGGTTTTGCTCAGGCACTCCTTTGGCATGCTCTTGGGTACCAGCTCTCTGCTGCAGAGCCCCACTCCGGTGCCCTGGAGATTTTGTAATCCCTAAACCTCTATCACTTCTTTCAGAGTCTTTTTTGGGGGCTTGGAGGGAGTAGAGCAAGAGAGGGCACATAAGCAGGAGGAAGGGGCAGAGGCAGAGGGAGAAGCCGGCTTCCCACCGAGTAGGGAGTCCCGGGCTCCATCCCAGGACCCTGAGATCATGACCTGAGCCAAAGGCAGAGGCTCAACAGCCTGAGCCATCCAGGTGCCCCACTTCCAGAGTCCTTTATTATATTTTCCTTTGTCCAAGGGGAAGTGGGAAAGGATCCCTCACCGAGTTTTCCTCACAGACACTCCCTCTGTCCTCGAAGCGGCCACAATATATCACAGGATCTTCTCTATGGGAGTTTGGAAAAACAAAAACAAAAATACAGGGACAATGCCACAAACGTCTCCTTAAGCCACGAACGCCAGAGCTACCTCCCTCTTCAAATGGAGAAAAAGAAAAATTCTAAGGGGAAAAAAAAAATCTACATTATACTCACAAAAATGTACTGCCCCTGTTGGAGGCCACGATAAGGCCTGAGACAAGGACCAAACCAGGCCCTGACTTGTGTCTCCCTTTAAGTCCAAATACCCTAATAAAGGGTTACGGACAGGAAAGGTTGAGTAGCACTGAGAAAGGGTCTGTGCTATGCGTCGTGCGCTCGCCTACGTGACTTCCCACACGTTCCCCAAACAGAAGGGAACAATGTGGTCAGGGTCATAAATTCTTAGTTGGTCCTTGTTGTTCCTGTACTTCCCATAGTCCACTCCATGGTTGATCGTAACTTCTTGTATCAATGGTAGCTAATGGCATTAGCCGTGGTTACCTGGCATCACGAGATTTGTTTGTAGTTAATGTAAAACTTGTTACAGGAACTTGCGGTTATCTGACTAGGTACTGATGTATTACTCCTTCTATTGTGGTCTGCCCTATAAATGCTTGTAAGGTGTGGAATAAAATCAGCACTGTTGGACATCCTCCTCAGTGCTCCTCCTGCCCCCACCTCTGTGTCTCGAGTTCTTTTCTTCATCCTCTTATCCTCACGTTTCTGGTAGATTTGTCGTGCCGGCCATGACAAGTGGAGAAATCGACCAAGGACCTAAGGATAAAAGGATGAGGAAAAGAGGCCAACAGACAAAGAGATGGGGGCAGGAGGAGCACTGAGGAGGATGTCCAACAGTGCTGATTTTATTCCACACCTTACAAGCATTTATAGGGCAGACCACAATAGAAGGAGTAATACATCAGTACCTAGTCAGATAACCGCAAGTTCCTGTAACAAGTTTTACATTAACTACAAACAAATCTCGTGATGCCAGGTACCCACGGCTAATGCCATTAGCTACCATTGATACAAGAAGCTACGATCAACCAGGGAGTGGACTATGGGAAGTACAGGAACAACAAGGACCAACTAAGAATTTATGACCCTGATCACATTGTTCCCTTCTGTAGGGAGAGCGTGTGCGAGCACACGACACATAGCACAGACCCTTTCTCAGTGCTACTCAACCTTTCCTGTCCTTAACCCTTTATTAAGGTATTTGGACTTAAAGGGAGACACAAGTCAGGGCCTGGTTTGGTCCTTGTCTCAAGCCTTATCGTGGCCTCCAACATGCCCCCAAAGTGCTGAGCACAGTACGGTGACCTGCTCGGGCTTGCTGTTTAGGACAGTGGCTGTAGGCACAGCCTATAGACGAGCGTGGGGTAAAAACCCACCTGAGATCAGGGAGCACAGTAACCTGGGCGACAGCAGGTAGATGGCAATGGGTTACAAGGGGCAGTGGCAGCGGAGATGAGGGATAGTGAACATACTCTGAAGGTCAAATCCAAGGAAGTCATTATGGACTGCTGGGGGTCAGAGAAGAAAAGTGTCAGTGATATTGATACTATGAAAGTAAGTAAAGAATCTTGGGACACCTGGGTGGCTCATTCGGTTGAGGGGCCTGCCGATTCTTGATTTTGGCTCGGGTCATGATCTCAGGGTCCTGGGATCGAGCCCCACATCAGGCTCCATGCTCAATAGGGAATCTGCTTCAGGATTCTCTCTCTCCCTCTGCCCTAACCCCTGCTCACTCTCTCTCAAATAAATAAATAAATCTTTAAAAAATAAAAATAAATAAAAGCAGTCTGGTATGGAGACTGGTGGAAGCTGGTATTAAAAAAAAAAAAAGAAAGAAAGTAGCTTAAGAATCTAAAAGGTGTTATTAGAGTGGTGTCATAATAAAGACTCTGTTGTCTGAGCTCATTTGTGTTTGACCCAAGCCCTTCCATAGCCCATTATCATAAAGCAATATTTTTATTCTTTGTTAAATAATGACAAATCCAGACTCAGTAAGGACAGACTTCATTCAGAAAGGAATATTCCTAGGGGGGCGGGGGAGGGACCTTTCCCAAGGGGGCAGGGGAGAACATTGCAGTAAGGAGAACCCTAAAATCTGCGGAAGTCTCAAAAACGAGGCTGAGGGGGGCTTTCTGTAGAGAGTCAGAAACAGGGCTGCCAGGAACCAAATGTGGGAACGTGGGATGACAGGGTGGCAGGATCCACAGCAGGTCACAGATGGTTTTCCCCAGAGCTCAGCTGATTCTCAGGAGGATACTACAAGGATCAAAGCTCAGGCCCTTTGGGAAAGGAGAGAAAGACATGCTCAAAGTAACAAGCACTTCATGTCTTTTGATCAATGGGGACAAGCTGTTCAGCTAATTATTTATAAGGCCAAGAATGGGAATTTGAAGGGACTATGTCTGGCCTTATGATTGGTAAACAGGGAGACATCCGTGAGTCTTTTTTTTTTTTTTTTTAAGATTTTATTTATTTATTTGACAGAGATCACAGGTAGGCAGAGAGAGAGGGGAGGAAGTAGGCTCCCTGTGGAGCAGAAAGCCCGATGTGGGACTCGATCCCAGGACCCTGAGATCATGACTTGAGCCAAAGGCAGAGGCCCAACCCACTGAGCCACCCAGGTACCCAAAATCCGTGAGTCTTAACTAAGTCACATGAGGAAGGATGGTCTTTGCCATAAGCCATTTTCCAAAACACGAAGGGAAGGGAGATTTCTGAACCCTCATTGTTTTCTAGGATAGGTTAAAATTCAAATTGTCATCTTGTATCATGTTTAGTGTTGACACAGCTGAGCCATTAGCTGTTGGGTAAAGACAAGGGTTAAATATCCCTGCTCAAAAACATCGATTTAGTACCAGCACTGAACAGTCATCCTACCGGGATTTGACTTCGACATCGCTTCCCTCTTTGAAATGCACACATGCCTGGAAAACTGTTGAATTAAAAACTCAAAAAACCAAAAAAAAACCTCTTGCTACACTAAATGGGACAACAGACTGGAAAGAGCTAGTATTTTCACAAGATCTACTTGGAGCTAAAGCACATTCATTTCACTCATTCATTTGTTCATTCATGCAACAATTTTTAATGACCTCTCCCCTGTGCCAGGTGCCCTCCTACGCCAGGGGGATTCAGCCGTGAACAACAGCAGCAAAAAAACAAAAAAACAAAAAACACCCTAACCCTTGGAGACTCCAGCTAATGGGAGAACTAGCCAAGTAAACCCATAAATACATAAATTAGGTAAAATTTCTTTTCATGATGACAGTTATGAAGAAGATGAAATCAGGTTAAAGAAAGACACAGTGGTGAGTGAATGAGCCCCATTTTAGATAGTTAAGTACAAACCAACCACTACAAGGAGAAATTTTTTTTTTTAAGATTTTATTTATTTATTTGACAGAGAGAGATCACAAGTAGACAGGGAGGCAGGCAGAGAGAGAGAGAGGAGGAAGCAGGCTCCCCGCTGAGCAAAGAGCCTGATTCGGGGCTCGATCCCAGGACTCTGAGATCACGACCCTAGCCGAAGGCAGCGGCCCAACCCACTGAGCCACCCAGGCGCCCCTCCAAGGAGAAATTTTAAAAGAGAACTGCATGGTGGGAAAGAGAAAGCCATGCAAATACAGAGAAGAATATTCTGTGCAAAGTAACAGGCACATGGAAAGGCCCTGTGGCACCAAGGGGCTAAGCAATTTGAGGCTGAGCAGGAAGACCAGTGTGGACTGGAGCAGAAGAGACAGAGAGAGGGAAACAGGAAAAGAGGGGTCAGTAGAATAAAAGGGAGTTGAGGGAAACTGGAAGGGGAGGTGAACCATGAGAGACTATGGACTCTGAAAAACAATCTGAGGGTTTTGAAGGGGCGGGGGGTGGGAGGTTGGGGGAACCAGGTGATGGGTATTGGAGAGGGCACGGATTGCATGGAGCACTGGGTGTGGTGCAAAAACAATGAATACTGTTGCACTGAAAATAAATTTAAAAAAATTTTTTTAAAAAGCATTTCTTTTCTCTCTATTTTATTTATTTTTTAAATTTCTGCCTTATTTATTTATGTGTCTGTTCATTTATTTTGAGAGAGAGAGCATGTGCACTTGAGCACTGGAGGGGGGTAGGGCAAGTGTGTGGGGGGGTGGGCAGAGGGAGAAAGAGAAGTCCAGTACCCGCCTCCATCTCAGGATTCTGAGATCATGATCTGAGCTGAAATTAAGAGCCAGACCCTTAACCAACGGAGCCACCCAGGTGCCCCTCTGCCTTATTTATTTTAATCCTCACAATAACCTGCTTTATGTTGGGGAAGAAACTTGAGATTCAGGAAGGATTTTTTAGGGTCACACAGCCTCTGAAAGAGCTCGCTTAAACGCCAACCTCACGTTCTTGCCCAAAGCGGACTGGTATCAGCCTTGTAATTCTCTGGGTGACCAGCATGCATTGTCATTGAACTCTAACATGGCCTCCTGGTCTCCATTTTTAGACTCTGAGCCTATTTTAAGGAGCCCAACGCTTTATAACAGAAGTCCCTGCTTCTAAACCCTTAGGGTTTCAGTAGGACTCAGTTCCCTGTGATTGCAAAGGCTCATCTGCTTGCTTGAGGCACGAAGGTGAAGGGTAGAATATCTCCCCACCTTTTTGAAAAGTTCTTCCCGCCTGTAGCAGGCCTGATCCTTACCCTCTGGGTATCCAAACTTCCAACTCCCACAAGTACGTTCTCTGACCAGTTACAGCAGAGGTTCGATCGCACACACTCCTCAGCTGAAGTGTTTGCTAAAGGGTGTGGGAAAACTTAAGAGCTACTGCACTGGCATTTATTCTCCAAAAGGGGACTCATAATGACAGAATATCCAAAATAGTGTGTCTCTAAGACAAGGTCCTTTAAGAATTTCTGACTGCAATGTGATCAATTTCTCCACCGAGAAGATGTCTATAGAATTTGTGTTATTAGTAACCACTCCTCTGGCTTTGTATTCCTCTGCTCACTACCCCCCCACCCTGCTCACTCCCCCATTCTGGTACCAACCTGAGCATGAGTCCCTGATTTGCCACTTTATCACCGCATGGTTATGGGGAAGTAACTCAAGGTGTCAGCCCAGGTACCCGGAGCAGCAGATGCCACAAAAGAACTAAATAAGGAAAGATTATAAGAGAAAGTGGGGAAGACCGGAAGAGGCATTAGACCATGACGCCAACCTGACCCTTAGTGATGGAGAGAGGGAGAGAAGGGGGTGACAAGGAAGGGAAGGGAAAGTTCTGCAAGGCCACCAGGCATTCTCCAGCAGAAGCTAGCTGTCAAAGGAGCCCTGTATCCCCCAGGAATGGGTCTGCCTGATGACCCCTGTGGGCTCCGTCCGGCAGGGAACAGCAGATGACAAGGCCAGACTTGGTGCCAGCAGTGGTAGAAGGGGGTTTTAAAGCAAAGCTGGAGTTAGTTGGACTTCTACCAAGCACATTCCTTGAACTTTAAAACAGAAGTCCCCGCTTTGAAACCCTTAGAGCCTAGGCAGGACTAAGTCTTCAATCTCAGTCCCCTCATCCTTAACATGGGGGTAATGTACTACTGAAATTACGTGCAGGTGAAATGCCCAGACAGCCGCCTTGCCTGTTAAAGGTAATTCTACTATAATCACTGTTGAATTTTCACTCATATAATTTTGTAAGGAAAAAAAAAAAACATTTTTCCTAAGTCCAAGAGAATATGACAGCTTTTATACAGGTTAAATGTAAGAAAATCAGTTGTTATCACAAAATTCATAAGTAAATTCAGGATTCTCCAATAATGAATATAATTTCTTAATTTAAACGAGTATCATAGACTCAAAGGTCAGGATTATTACAGTTAGTGCAGATGATTCCTACCAGAAGCTTCTTCTAAATAAGTGACCTAATTTTATAATGATGAGACACAGGATTAGCATAGATCTGAAAAGAAATTTTTTCGGTCTCTTTAGGCCTCTTATCTATTTAAACTACCTGAGTGGTCAATATTCTTGTCTTCTTTTTTCTGTTTGTTATATGAAAGTAAAAGAAGGTAAGATTATTTAACGCTCTGTATTCTCAAAGCCCTGGGTTAACAGCTCCAATGTTCTAACACATGGGCTCCAGCTTCCTTCTGTTGGAGCCTGTGCCCCCTGGATGCAAATTAATTTCAATCAAGATGGCAACAAAGATATTTTGAGACTATAAACATTTATCACCACTGTTCATTTTCATAATGAAATGAAATCGTCCATATGATGCACGTAGAATAGAGCTCTGTCTGACGCATAGTAAGTGCTAGGATGCAGCCCTGGGTATGGCAAGGTGATTACGTGTCTTAGCCTCTTCATTCAGCATGTGTTTGCTTTTGCAGATTCCTTTCCTGGATACCATTAGGTTGCAAGTTCAAGTGCACTCAAGGGGCACCTGGGCAGCTCAGCCAGTTAAGCCTCTGCCTTCAGCTCAGGTCATGGTCCCAGGATCCTGGGATCGAGCCCCACATTGGGCTCCCAGTTCAGTAGGAAGCTTGCTTCTCCCTTTCTCTCTGCCTTTCTGTGCTCTCTCTGTCTCTCAAATTAATAAGTAAGTTTTTTTTTAATGCCACTTAAGATCAGCACAAACACTGCGGCCCGTAAGGAGCCCTTCCCTCTCTCTCTCCCATCGTACTTAAGCAGATTCTTACATTACATGGTTTTTCCCCTCCTCTCATATTATAGTTCTGCGTCTTGTATCTTTTCTTGAGCAGTAAGCAGTAAGTGATTTGAAGAGAGGGACGTCATCTAATCTATTTTTATATTCTCTGCAATACCTAGCTGAAGGGTTGGGGCATAGGAGATCAATGAACATTTGAATTCTTCATGATCAAGAGGTAAAAATTTTGGTGGACGGCGGACAGGGTTAGCATGGACAAAAAAAGTCGGAGAATGTGAATAGTTCAGTGATTGCTTAGGAGGGAGAAGATACTTCGAGGAAGAGAAAGAAGCTTTTGGTGACTCTAGGCATTGTCTTCCTTCTTCCGTTCTTTCTTTCCTTGCCACCAGAATTGATGAAAAGGTCAACTATGTTCAAGGTGCTGATGAGGAAAAAGGAAAACAGACAAGAGTAGCTACTGCTATATATTTTGCATACCAGGCACTTAGCATATATTTTATTATAACCTCATATTGGCATCCCAAGAAGAGTATTATGAAACCACAACTGAGAGATTGGGAGATTTGTGACATCCAGTCATCTAGCTAGGCTGACACTTCTAGTGAAGGACAGCACTGGGACCAAACCCCAGGTGTACCTGATACCACCTGGTGCTGTTTCTGTGTTGGTAGGGTGCTGGGGTTCAACCTGCGATGCGGCTACTTAGAAAAGAAAACTGAAAGTCAAAAACAGGAAAGAAATCACTGAGTTTGCTTCTTTCTTTCTTTGAAAGATTTTATTTATTTGAGAGAGAGAGAGCAAGAGAAGGCACGAGCAGGGGGCGGGGTAGGCAGGGAGAGTGAGAAGCAGTCTCCTCGCTAATCACAGAGACCAGCATGGGGCTCCAACCCAGGACCCGGAGATCAGGACCAGAGCCCACTGAGCCCACTGATCAGGACCAGACACCCCACTGAGTTTGTCTCAAAACAGTCCATGTTATTTCTGGGTCATTTGCATTTAAAGGAGCCTTCATGTGCCAAACTGGGAGAGCACAGTACCTGGTTCTCCTTCTCTGGATTCTTCTACAGAAACCAATGACTTTGAAAATCTTCAACAAATAGAGCATCCAAGAATGATCTCGAAACCTATCACCGCTTGATATTCTGTTAGAAGGAGGAACATTGTCCCCAAGAGTCGTCTCTGGGAATCTAGACTGGGTTCATTTCTCTGTAACAGCTTGTTTTTTTTTTTTTTTTCTTTTTCTTTTCTTTCTTTCTTTCTTTTTCTTTTTTTTTTTTTTTTGACAAAGCCCATGTTAGGGAGCTCAGAGAAGATGAAAATCTTCGGGATTTGGGTGTGTTCAGAAAAACATATTTGCAACAGAGCAAGATTGTCTCAGTTGATGTCATTGGGTTGGGTCTGACCATGGGCCAACGCCTTTCATGGCTCACTGGCATTCGGGATTTCCAAACCCTGAGCGCCTCAGGACAGTGAAATCCTGGTGGAAAAAGAGAGAAAGCTCCCCTGGAGCTTCACTGTACAAAGAACAAAAGAGAAACATGAAGGGGAGCCAGAAATTCCTGTCTCTTCCAGAGAAAACTAAAATATGCCTTAACATTTACTCTGTAGTACCTCGGTATAATTTTCTAGTGAAACAGATATTAAGCTACATGGGAAAAGGAGAGGATGGGCTACAAAGAAAATAGAAAACAAGGTGCTTCCTCTTCTAGAAAGGGACACGATTATCCTTGTTAATTAATTAAATGCTATGTGGCTCTTTTCATGTGGCTGAAGGAAATCTGTAAATGATCAAGGGAACTTTCTCCCAATTACAAACCCTAATTGGTGTTTCTTTGCTCCTTTTTTTTTTAATTTGACAGAGAAAGAGAGCATGAGTGGGCGGGGGTGGTAGGACGGCAGAGGGAAAAGGACAAACAGACTCCGTATTGAGCAGGGAGCCCAATGCAGGGCTCCATCCAGGACCCCAAGATCATGATTTGAGAAAGAGGCAGATGCTTAACCAACAGAGTAATGCAGGCGTCCCCTTCTTTGCTCCTTTTAACAGCTTTTTTTTTTAATTTCTTTTAAGATTTATTTATTTATTTGACAGGCAGAGATCACAAGTAGGCAGAGAGGCAGGCAGAGAGAGAGAGGAAGGGAAGCAGGCTCCCTGCTGAGCAGAGAGCCAGATGCAGGGCTCGATCCCAGGACGCTGGGATCATGACCTGAGCCGAAGGCAGAGGCTTTAACCCACTGAGCCACCCAGGCACCCCTTTTAACAGCTTTTAAAAGAATGTGTAACATCCCAGAAACATGACACAGTGCATAAAAGTGACCTGCAGCTAAATCTGACTCTGACATTAAGACAAGCAGACTAATCTCTCTGCTCCTCAGCATCTGCTTAGCTGGTGAATTGAAAGTGAGTTAGGAGGATGAAAGAAACTGAAATAGGTGAGATCAATCTAGCGTAATACCTATCATGTAACAGAACCAGTGTGTGGTCATAACCAACAACAAAGCAAGAACGAATAACTATTTTTTTTTCTTTTTCTGTCTATCTGACACCAGATGATATCTGAGGTATTTTCAGACAGCTGCAGAAACTGTCCAGTTGGTCAAAGTGATCAGATTCCTCAGTTGCTTTGGGCTTCTTCTGCCCCAGCTTCAATGGTTTGGATGTCAGTGGCCCACCCCACCCCATCCAAACTCTTCTGTTGAAATCTTGGTTCCCCAATGTGATGGTGTTAGGAGATGGGGCCCATGGGAGGTGAATAGCTTGAAAGGTTGGAACCCTCATGAATGGGATTACTGCCCACAGAGCTCTAGCCCCTCCCCACAGAGCCCTAGACCCTCCCACCATGTGAGGACACAGTGAGAAGTCTGAGACCCAGAAGAGGACCCTCACTCGGTCGAGGTGGCACCCTGACCTTGGACTTCCAGCCTCCTGAACCATGAGAACTGAATGTCTGTTGTTTATAAGCCCTCTAGTTTGTGGTACTTTGTTACAGCGGCCCACAGGGGGGCATTTCCGTTACACTGCCCACATTCTTCTTTGATGCTTCTTTAGGAAAAGGTTAAGCAAAATCAAGAGAATTATTCATCAAAATTCCTTCCAGTCACATCCCTCTGGCTTCTAATGTCATAGCTTTGGCAACATTCAAAGGGAGCTCGAGGGCATCTTGAAAATAATGAGCTCTCCATCGACCCCACCCCTCATCTCATCCCCTCCATTATAACTCGGGACAATCCTCTGCCCTACCAGAGTTGGATGTGCTCACGATCAGCCCAGGAGGATTTACTGCCCTGCTAGTAGACCAGGTACTTTATAGGCTCCTATCCTGGGGCTGGCAAACAAAATTGATGAAAAATCTCAAAAAACTGGAGATGTTATGTCACACAGGATACAAAAAGTTAGCCTCTTGTACACTTGACATCCGTAAGTCTAATATTTTTGGAAAGCTGCTGTTTTAGGCAGAATAATGGCCCTAAAGATGCCCATGCCCTATGTGGAAAACCCAAAAGACTCCACTCTAAATCTGCTTGAACTTATACAGGAATTCAGTAGTTAGGATATAAAATCAATGCACAGAAATCAGTTGCATTTCTTTACACCAACAAGACAGAAGAAAGAGAAATTAAGGAGTCAATCCCATTTACAATTGCACCCAAAACTATAAGATACCTAGGAATAAACCTAACTAAAGAGGCAAAGAATCTATACTCAGAAAACTATAAAGTACTCATGAAAGAAATTGAGGAAGACACAAAGAAATGGAAAAATGTTCCATGCTCCTGGACTGGAAGAACAAATATTATAAAAATGTCTATGTTACCTAAAGCAATCTACACATTTAATGCAATTCCTATCAAAATCCCATCCATTTTTTTCAAAGAAATGGAAGAAATAATCCTAAAATTTATATGGAACCAGAAAAGACCTCAAATAGCCAAAGGAATATTGAAAAAGAAAGCCAAAGTTGGTGGCATCACAATTCCGGACTTCAAGCTCTATTACAAAGCTGTCATCATCAAGACTGTATGGTACTGGCAAAAAAACAGACATATAGATCAATGGAACAGAATAGAGAGCCCAGAAATAGACCCTCAACTCTATGGTCAACTAATCTTTGACAAAGTAGGAAAGAATGTCCACTGGAAAAAAGACAGCCTCTTCAACAAATGGTGTTGGAAAAATTGGACAGCCACACACAGAAAAATGAAATTGGACTATTTCCTTACAACACTCATGAAAGTAGACTCAAAATGGATGAAGGACCTCAATGTGAGAAAGGAATCCATCAGAATCCTTGAGGAGAACACAGGCAGCAACCTCTTTGACCTCAGCCGCAGCAACTTCTTCCTAGGAACATCGCAAAAGGCAAGGGAAGCAAGGGCAAAAATGAACTGTTGGGACTTCATCAAGATCAAAAGCTTTTGCACAGCAAAGGAAACAGTTAACAAAACCAAAAGACAACTGACAGAATGGGAGAAGATATTTGCAAACGACATATCAGATAAAGGATTAGTATCCAAAATCTATAAAGAACTTAGCAAACTCAACACCCAAAGAACAAAAAATCCAAAAAACGGGCAGAGGACATGAACAGACATTTCTGAAAAGAAGACATCCAGATGACCAACAGACACATGAAAAACTGCTCCACATCACTCAGTATCAGGGAAATACAAATCAAAACCACAATGCAATACCACCTCATGCCAGTCAGAATGGCTAAAATTAACAAATCAGGAAATGACAGATGCTGGCTAGGATGAGGAGAAAGGGGAACCCTCCTACACTGTTGGTAGGAACGCAAGCTGGTGCAACCACTCTGGAAAACAGCATGGAGGTTCCTCAAAAAGTTGAAAATAGAGCTACCTGATGATCCAGCAATTGCACTACTGAGTATTTACCCTAAAGATAAAAATGTCGTGATTCGAAGGGGCATGTGCACCCGAATGTTTATAGCAGCAATGTCCACAATAGCCAAACTATGGAAAGAACCTAGACGTCCATCAACAGATGAATGGATAAAGAAGATATATATATATATATATATACACACACACATCCGGAATTGTGATGTGTGTATATATATATATATATATATATATGATGTATATATGTATATATGTATATATATGTACATCATGTATATATGTATATATATGATGTGTGTGTATATATATATATATATATATACATACACAATGGAATACTATGCAGCCACAATGGAATACTATTTCAAAAGAAATGAAATCTTGCCGTTTGCAACAACATGGATGGAACTAGAGGGTATTATCTTAGTTAGTGAAATAAGTCAATCAGAGAAAGATAACTATCATATGATCTCCCTGCTATGAGAAAGTGGAGATGCAACGTGGGGGGTTTTGGGAGTAGGAAGGGAGGAAGACAAACCATAAGAAACTCTTAATCTCACAAAACAAACTGAGGGTTGCCAGGGAGAGGGGTGTGGGGAAAGGGTGGTGGGATTATGGACATTGGTGAGTGCTGTGAAGTGTGTAAACCTGGCGATTCACAGACCTGTACCCCTGGGGCTATAATACATTATATGTTCATAAAAAAATTATTTTAAAAATAGATGCCCATGCCCTAATCCCTGGAATCTGTGAAAATATTGCCTTATACGGCTAAAGGAACTTTGCAGATGCAATTAATTTAAGATCATAAAATGGGGAGATGATCCTGGATTATCCAGGTGGCTCACTGCAAACACAGTCTTAATAAGAGGGAGGCAGAAGAGTCAGAAATAGAGACGGAAACACACGACATGGATGATTTTGAAAATGGAAGAAGAGGTTGAAAGCCAATGAAGGTAGGAAGCTTCCAGAAGCTTGAAAAGACAAGGGGATGAATTTTCCCATAGCCTCCAGACCCAATGTAGGCCTGAGAACAACTTGATTTTAGCCCAGTGAAACCCATTTCATAAGTCCAACCTCCAGAACTGTAAGATGATAAATTCGTATTGTTTTAAGGACTTCATTTGTGGTAATTTGTTAAAACACCAACAGGAAACTAATACAACTACTTAGTTTGTATTTTCATCATAAAATGAAAGCTTATTTTAGGGCTTCAAATTTAGCAAATAAAAATACAGAACACACAGTTAAATTTAAATTTCAGATGAACCACATGAATTTTTTTAGTGTAAATGTGTCCCATGTGATACTGGGACATACTAAAAACATCCATTTTTTAAAATATCTGAAATTCACTTAACATACCATATTTTATCTTTGTAACCCTATAAATTGACTATCTCTGAGGGCAAGGATACTTTAGTCTTTTCTTCTTAAGCCTACTTTTTGAGATTTTTGAGACCTCAGTCCCCCTAAAACTATCATACGGAATTTTGATTAGAATGTCAAGTTTTGCCTCATCTAGTTTCATTAAAATACTCTAGGTTTGGGCTCTCTGTTTTTCCATATTCTCATAATGAAGTTCCTATTATGTTCACATGGAAAATTCCAGGTGCCTAAAACCTGATCTTTTTGTCATGGCCTGTCTCTAGAACTCCTCAGAAAAACACATTTTTTGGTGTGAGGTGCATATGGGAGAAGGCAACTAGAATTGAAATATGCCAAGTATGGCTGTAGTTTTATAACACACGGGAATAATGTGTTCACTTATGTTCTTGTTATTATGTTCTTGTTACTGGGGCTGTCTCCCCTTGAATGTCTTCTAGATACCTCAAATAGGTCTACACCCAAGTTTATCATCTCTACACCAAAAGTTTGTGCTATTTCTGGGGTGGTTCCCAGTTTTTCTTACTTGATTTTCCCTTAAGTAGTAGATAGAATCCTAACTCCAGATAATATACAAACTTTACTTCATTTCTGTCTTAGGTTAAATTGTTAATAAGTAGATAGTGACTCTTTCCTTTCCCCATCTCCATGGACGGAGAATACCTCCTTACTCCGTGGATGTGGAGATTGGTCCTGTGCCTTGCTTTGACTAATGAAATATGAGGGAAATATGAGAGAAGTGAAGATGGGCCAGTTCTGAATTTAAGACTTAAGCAGAATCCTATGTTTCTGCTCACTCCTTTTAGATTTCTGCTTTTTTTAATGAGGAGAACATGATGCCAGTCCAAGCAGAATGAGAGACACATGGAGCAGACCTGTGTACAACCCGCAGCACATGGCCGAGTCCAGCCTAAATCAGATACTTTTCAACCGACCCATCAACATGTAGTAGAAAAAGCTAATTGTGATAAGCCATTGACATTTTGTGGTTGTCTGCTATGACACCATAGCTAAAACACCCTTTGAATAAGATTTAATTTTCCTTTTCCCTGAATGGAGGAAAGGTCAAACAACTCATTATTGATGGGTGTTACCTTCATGAAGGTCACAGGGGTCTTACATAAGGGACAGAGCTAATTAATAATAATTAGCATTATTAGCACTAATAACCTCTGGTTATTAGTCCACACAAGTCACTGCTAGTAAATAATCGTCCGTGAAAGCATGGTCCCCCAAAGGGAGGTGATTTCTCAGCTCCAATTCCATATTTATGCACCAGATTTTTATCGAGGTTGAAACCTTGGCTCCTGGGGTCCAGCCTCCTTAGGTATGGCAAAGATTGGCTAGCCGTTCTCTTTTTTGTCCTCAGAACACAAATAGAATCTTTTCCCCCTGAACCTGTTAAAATAGCCATATGACCAAGTCACAGCCTAGTGGAAGTCATATAGATCACCTTCAGGATTCATTGATGAAGCTCATCTCCACATGACGCCCCCTCCATGTTCTTTGCTCTCATACTGGCTGGATGTGGATGGATGGCTAGGCTACCTTAGAAGCCACATACTGAAGATAGCACAGTCAAGGAATAGAAGGACCCTGGAATCCAAATCCAAGCTTTATGAAGCAACACTAGGAAGGGAAAGAGGAGTTGACATCCTGAAGTGTAGCAACTGCTACATTTTATTCTAAAATGGCAAGGTCTACTTTCTTGGGAGAGACAGTGAGAACACCATCAGGAAAAACTAACAGACAAAAAAAGTTTCAGTGAATTCTCCTGCCACACTGATATCATCCGCCATCACCCAGATTAATCTCACCACGTCTTCTCCTTAAAACCTGAAATAACCCAAGTTCTAAAGAGACTTGCCATTGTCCTTTAAAATATATTTGAGTAACTTCCTTTCACTAACCTAAAATAGACATCTTTTTATTTTTCTCTCACTGCATTATCTTGAGTTTTGTCCGCATTAATTCTATTTTCTACTTTTTATCTAATCATCTAATTATATGTCTGTTGCACTTTCCTATCCTTTGTCTCTACCAACTCAGTACTTAGGAATGCAGAAAAAACAACACCTTGGTTGAGCTCAAAATCTATAGATTTCACATTCCACGTACTGATTTGTAATAAATACAATCTCATCTATGCCCCCAGTACTAAGCAACCTGATCTACTTACTGTGTAACAAACATCCAGAAACGTTCTTGATGATCTCTACTCTTTGTTTCATTTCATTCCTGTGTGCAAAGAAGAACAACAATATCTAATATCATGATATCAAGGCACCTCGGTAAAATCCTTTGTCCTCTAGCTTGATATTTACAAGAATCCACAAGGATGCATATAATGTGTAAGTACCTCACAATAAGCTTTTGGATTAGAGTGTAAATGCCCGACATTTAAGTTTCTGATTGTAATGTAAGTGCCTCATGTTCAGTTTTTGATCTCTGAACCACCCATTTCAAAGATGTCCATCTGGAATAAGCTGGTTACCAGCTGTTTGATACAGCTGCTAGAAAAACAAAGGACTAAAGAGCCAGGTTGTGCAATACCTGTGAAGTTTTCCTTTTGGAAAGGGTTACCACTTGGGGGACCCTGCTTTTCCCTTCTCAAATCCTAATTCCTGCTCTTATGCTTTAAAGTTTCCCAAAAAGAATGAACTCCTGAGACCCTAAGCACGCTGCCCTCAATTCATATAAATGAGCCTCAAGTCAAAGATCCCTCACTTTCTTTCTCTCCATTGTTGTCCCCCATCCCCTCCAGACCTGGTAAGTAATGTATCTTTCTTCAAACTTCCCTGAAGGTTTTGCTGAGATGCGCCCTGCAATCATGATAAGAAGTACAATGGCCAGTCCAGCAGCAACATTGGCCCCAGGGAACACCTCAGGCATTCCTAGCTGAGGCCATCTCTACCAATAGGATGAGACCCACATGACATTGCACTGTTTTTTAAAAAATGAATCTTTATGTCAGGGGTCTGGGTGGCTCAGCTGGTTAAGCGTCTGACTTTAGCTCAGGTCATGATCCCAGGGTCCTCATCTTATCGGTGCCATATACATAGTTATTTTTTTTAAATGTCAAGAGGATTATGATGAGAAACAGTTCTTACCAGTCCTACCTTCCCTACCCATGGTATGTCTCCCATTTGAACTCTTCATTAAATTGTACAGTAACTAATTCATATAACTAAGTGATATGCCTATCCAAATTTATCCCTGATTAATCAATGTTCAATATGATCTATATAATGTCTGTTATGATAAGATGAGGATATGATCCTTTTTACATTAAGCCCAACCTCCTCTTGCCACTTATTCTAATGTAATTACATCATCAGTGTTTATATTAGCAAAGTTATAGATGTGTGGCCCATCTAAGAATCAAGAAGCATCTTATGATCACATTTATTTTTTGTACAGCCTTTTTTTTTTTTTTGAGCTGTTCATTGTCTTATTTTTGTTGTAATATGTTCCTGAGAGTCATCCTCAAGTCTTTCAAAAGCTCCATCATTGGCAAGGGAAGCAAGGGCAAAAATGAACTATTGGGATTTCATCAAGATCAAAAGCTTTTGCACAGCAAAGGAAACAGTTAACAAAATCAAAAGGCAACTGACAGAATGGGGGAAGATATTTGCAAACGACATATCAGATAAAGGACTAGTGTCCAAAATCTATAAAGAACTTAGCAAACTCAACACCCAAAGAACAAATAATCTAATCAAGAAATGGGTAGAGGACATAAACAGACATTTCTAAAAGAAGACATCCAGATGGCCAACAGACACATGAAAAAGTGCTCCATATCACTCGGCATCAGGGAAATACAAATCAAAACCACAATGAGATATCACCTCACACCAGTCAGGATGGCTAAAATCAACAAGTCAGGAAATGACAGATGCTGGCTAGGATGCGGAGAAAGGGGAACCCTCCTACACTTTTGGTGGGAATGCAAGCTGGTGCAACCACTCTGGAAAACAACATGGAGGTTCCTCAAAATGTTGAAAATAGAACTGCCCTATGACCCAGCAATTGCACTACTGGGTATTTACCCTAAAGATACAAACGTAGTGATCCAAAGGGGCATGTGCACCCGAATGTTTATAGCAGCAATGTCCACAATAGCTAAACTATGGAAAGAACCTAGATGTCCATCAACAGATGAGTGGATAAAGAAGATGTGGTATTGGGGCGCCTGGGTGGCTCAGTGGGTTAAGCCGCTGCCTTCGGCTCAGGTCATGATCTCAGGGTCCTGGGATCGAGTCCCGCATCAGGCTCTCTGCTCAGCAGGGAGCCTGCTTCCTCCTCTCTATCTCTGCCTGCCTCTCTGCCTACTTGTAATCTCTCTCTGTCAAATAAATAAATAAAATCTTTAAAAAAAAAAAAAAAAAGAAGATGTGGTATATATACACATTGGAATACTATGCAGCCATCAAAAGAAATGCAATCTTGCCATTTGTGACAACATGGATGGAACTAGAGCATATCATGCTTAGCGAAATAAGTCAAGCAGAGAAAGACAACTATCATATGATCTCCCTGATATGAGGAAGTGGTGATGCAACATGGGGGCTTAAGTGGGTAGGAGAAGAATCAATGAAACAAGATGGGATTGGGAGGGAGACAAACCATAAGTGACTCTTAATCTCACAAAACAAACTGAGAGTTGCTGGGGGGAGGGGGGGTTGGGAGAAGAGGGGTGAGGTTATGGACATTGGGGAGGGTATGTGCTTTGGTGAGTGCTGTGAAGTGTGTAAACCTGGCGATTCACAGACCTGTACCCCTGGGGATAAAAATATATGTTTATAAAAAATAAAAAATTTTTAAAAATTTAAAACAAAGTTTCAGATCAACAGGAAAAAAAAAAAAAAAAAAAGCTCCATCATTTGCACTATTCTATTCTGATCCTTTTTCTGAGAGACACCTTTCCAGGAGCATTCCGTGTTCCTTCTCTGGTCTGGGTGAAAGGACTAGAGTCTACCCCAGGGCTGGAAACTGCCACACACGCCCCCAGAACAGGATCCTTGACCTTCTTCATGGGGTACGCTCGACAAGTGGAAAGTAACATTATGCTGAATTTCTTCCCCACCAGCACTGGGTCAGAGCTCTACTTCTGCCTAATACAGACTCAGTGCTCCCTAATTGAAAAAAAAAAAAAATCTGTTGGGGCAGAGTCAATAGAAAAAACAGAAAAATAGGGGTGCCTGTATGGCTCAGTGGGTTAAGCCTCTGCCTTCAGCTCAGGTCATGATCCCAGGGTCCTGGGATCGAACCCCACGTTGGGCTCTCTGCTCAGTAGGCCTGCTTCCCTCTCTGCCTGTTTCTCTGCCTGTGATCTCTCTCTCTGTCAAATAAATAAATAAAATCTTTTTTTTAATGTTAAAAAAAAAGGAGAAACAGAAAAATAAAAGGTTAAATGACAATAAAAAATTTTTTAAGGTCATCCAAACAACTATTTAAGGAAATGGTGAGAGGAAAAAATCTTTGGAGGAAATACTATCACATCACCAGCTGGGATCTATGTGAATACTCACATATTCATCACAACCTGTGCATGCTGACATGCCAGAGACTACCAGTTGATTGCTAAATAAGATCTTTCTGGAAACACAGATAGACACCATCTCCTAGTTGTCCTAGCAGTTAAGTATTGCCACATGACCGAGTCTTGCCAATGGGATGAGAGCAGACCATAGGTATGGCACTTCCGAAAATGGCTCACAAAACCTCCCATGGCATCTTTCATGATCTTTCCCTTTTCTGGCTGGATGGGAATGCAGATAGCTCTACGCGCAATCTTGGAAGTCAAGCAATAAAGATTTGAAGCCATAATATGGAAGAAGCCCAGGAACCCGGACCACCTCTTTCAGGAAGAGCTGGTTACCAGGAGGTTGACCAACTTGTTCCTGTTTGCCCAGAACTTGCCCAGTTTTAAGGCCGAAAATTCACATTTCCAGATCCTTCTCCATTCTTGGCAAACCAG
This sequence comes from Mustela nivalis, assembly GCF_964662115.1. Taxonomy (NCBI): domain Eukaryota; kingdom Metazoa; phylum Chordata; class Mammalia; order Carnivora; family Mustelidae; genus Mustela; species Mustela nivalis. The sequence goes on from NC_139035.1 coordinate 21,586,397, forward strand.
GACAGTAGGTCACCGTTACAATCAGGAACATCTGCATTAGATCATTAGGTAAGCTGGATACAAGCTTTCACTAGGAAAAGCCGCTGAAATTTGGGGATTTATTTCGTAAGACAGCTTAAGTGTCACTTTGACAGGGACCAACATGTCAGGATGGTCGGTGGTATTCTGTATTTAGGAATTTGGAAGAAAGGCATGACAGAGACATATAAAATCCTTATAAATTGCTTGGTATGTCTGAAATATTTCTCCACCTTTTGTTTTTTTACGAAATTGTGATACTAATGTTGTGTCTATACAAGATGATTTATGAGTTATAGTTTAATTAGTAGTTTGAATTTATCTGGAGGACCAATAGCTATTCTGTATTTGTAGGAAAGAATCATATATACACTTTTAAACTTCAGTCTAGTATTTATTTTCCCAGTGATATATTTCAATTGTCAAGGTACACTTTCTCCTTCCCTCCTCAGCCCCATGCTCAAACACATACACAGCCACATACACATGTGTGGCTGAAAATACATGATATCTGGGGTGTCTGTTCACACTAGCTTCTCCTTATATATTCCTAAAATGCAAATGCTAGGGCCTGAGACAATAGTAGGTTATCTAGAAGTAAAGACTGTCACCCTCTAGGCTCCTACCTCCAGAGAGTCTCCTTATGCTTCAAAGGCTCTGGAAGAGAGAGACCAGTCCATCCCAGACCTCTCTTGAATGGTACAATTATGGCAGAGTCTCTGCTCCTGATTAGAAATTAGCCTTGGTGAATCACGTCCTAAAGTTTAGAAAGTTACACACGAGCCCCAATCCAGATAGGAGCTTCAGCCAGCAGAGCCGAATAGTTCTCCCCACAAGCCCATCTGTTTATGGTAGGGTACTCACACTCCTGTGCTACGTTCAGTGAGGGAACACCCAGCCAAGTCGGCCAGGGTCCCATTGATGGAAGTTCTTTCAATTCTCACTTTCCCTACTGGTGTGACAATGTAGAGATGAGGGCTGTGATAGAACCATGCTACATAACAGTAGTGAAGCTACCTTGGTAGAACACAAGGTAATCAGAATGAGTCTCAGGATGGAAGATGCTGGGAAGAAAAGCACTCTACATGCCCAGAAGGTCATTCACATGTTTCATCTAGATCTTAGGGATAAAGACAAAATCCTCTGCTACAGTTGCTCCAATGGGTACCAACAATGCTTTGGAAAAAGATAGTCTCTCTAATGAGATACCCGGGTGGGACAGTCAGTTAAGCATCCAGCTCTTGGTTTCCACTCAGGTCATGATCTCAGGGTTGTGAGATTGAGGCCCACATTGGGCTCCATGCTGGGCATGGAGTCTGCTTAAGACTTTCTCTCTTTCCCTCTCCCTCTGCCCCTGGGCACCACCTACCCCTCAATTGCTCTCTCTCTCTCTCTAAAAATAAATAAATAAACCTTAAAAAAAAAAAGATAATTTCTAGTTTCACAGACTCTCTCTCTCTACTGGATCTGACCATTGATATAGTGCCTATCGATTAGTTAGACAATTCACCTCCACAGCCATCTCCCCGAACACTTCACTCCAGGAAGATTGCCCAGCGTTAGATCTGGTGTTTGCTACTTTCAGAGTTGAATTACCAATTTTTAAGTGCACTCATAGTATAACAGGGTTAATTCTTCCCTCTCCTCAGAATGAAGAGGGCTATCCTCAACTATTCCAAGGTGAGTTCTGTCCTGCCCTGTTCCAGTGGTGGAGACCTCTCTGGTGGCCAGCACTGCTGCTACACTTAGAGAAATAGAAACCTGTACACAGATTGGCATGGGTTGAAAGCGTGTTGTACATGGATAATCGGTGACTGTTATAAGGCAGGGCATGTTTGCTGTATATGCGTGTTATTGGTTTGTATGAAGTACCTCAGCACTTTATGGACTTGAACTAAAGACGATTCAGCCAGACTGCTTTACTGGGACAAGACAACCACCCATTTTTCGGTCAATTGAAAGGACAACAGAGCTGAGTCACTCCTGGTGGAGAAACAGGGTAGATGATGAGCAGGCTGATGTAGGACAAGAGGAGCTCAGAGGGAGGGGGGTGTGACTCACTGGTGAGGTCTCACATCTCTCATCTCTGACACACTCTCTCTTTAGGATTGGCTGGGCCATTCCTAATGAGCAGATACACGGGCAACTCATGGACAGAGCCTCTGGGAAATGACTCCTCTGACCAAGGGCGCAGACAAGAGCTGAAGAACGTAGGGTGGTTATTACTGACAGAAAACCAGGCCTTTGTTTAGGGACACTGATGACCTGCAATAACCTTGAGGATTTCCCAAGAAGGGCAAACAGATGAAAAGGCAGAAACGGGCTATTCTCACCTCAGCTGCCCAAAACATTCCATAGCTTGTGATATTGAAATTGTTTAGTTACTTGAGCTGAGTACCTATAAGTGAAAGTCATACTCATTCAAGGGAATGAATTAAAAGCATGATTTCCAGCACGGCCCGACTTGCATCCTGTGGGGTGGTGGGCAAGTTACATGTGTTCCATGGGTCTCAATTCCCTGATCCATAAAATGGAAATAATCATAATTCCTAAGGTCATAAGCCTGACAGTGAGATTTAAATATTAGTACACCTAAATCACTTCCTAGAATATCTGACACAAAGTCCTCATTGACACAAACTCATTAGCAATCAGTTAATTATCATCATCATCATCATCATTTTTGATGACTTTATGTATTTGTTTATCAGACAGAGAGAGAGGGAGAGAGAGCAGCCGCAGGGGGAGCAGCAGAGGGAGGAGCAGGCTCCCCAGTGAGCAGGGAACCCGATGCGGGAATCCATCCCAGGACCCTGGGATCGTGATGTGGACCCTGGGATCATGATATGAGCTAAAGGCAGACCCTTGATTAAGTCACCCAGGCGTCCCCATCATCATCATTATTGAGCATCTGTGTGCTATAGTAATCTATCTCCCAGGTTTCTGGGTCAGGGAGCTCATATGGCTTAAGAAGAAACCAGAAAGGCACCCCTGAGTGGTGCAATCAGTTAAGCATCTTACTCTTGATTTTGGCTGAGGTCATAATCTTGGGGTCTGTGGGATCAAGCCCCACCTCATGCTCTGTGCTCACTGTGCAGTCTGCTGAAGTTTCTCTCTCCTTCTGCCTCTGTCCCTCTGCACACTCACTCTTTCTCTCTCTAAAATAAATAAATGTAAAGAAAAGAAGAAGAAGACATCAGAGGAGCCGATTAATCCCTAGAAGGCAGGTCACTTGCTCGACGAGTTTGGCATAGATTGCTTAATCCCAGCCGTAGGAGGATGTGGGCACCAGATGAATGAACAGCAGTAGCCCAACCCTGAAAGTCTCTGGTGGGTCAATACGTGTGATAAATACGAACAATCAGTGGGTTGCCATCCACATGGAGAAGGTGAAAAGGAGGCAGGCAAGAAGTAGAAAGGAATACACAGAGAAAACCAGTCTTGACTGAATTATGGCATTTGGTTTATACTTTTAATGCCCTCCTCCTTTCAAATTGGCACCTGACCCTGCTCCTGACATCTCTTCCTGGAGTTCTATGTGCATAACTACTTTGTTGCTCACTGATCCCAAATACAGGGCCAGTCGATAACTGTACTCATTCCTTGTGCAGTTTATGCCTTTTAACAGGGAATTCTATTAAAAGAATGAATCTGCTCCATGACCCAGACACCTCCCTCGTACCCCTCAATCACACCGCGTTCTGTGGGCTCTGGTAGGCATCTCACTGTTTGGCAAAAGACATCACAGGGCACAAGTTCATGTGTAATCTTTAAATCATTTTCCCCCTCTGTAATAAAGTACAAGATGTTCCTCAGTGTGCTAAATAAAGTCTGCTGGATGACTCCAGAGATCGGGGAGGGATCCTGAATTCTCACAGAACAAGCCATTAAAATTCCAGTCTTTAAACTAAGAAACCATATATGAATAAGAAGACTCTTGGTGATCAAAGTCTCCATTCCAAATAGTCAATAAAGTCCTGTGCAAGAGGAACATCTTGTACTTTATTACAGAGGAGGAAGATGATTTAAAGTTTACACATGAACTTGTGCCCTGTGATGTCTTTTGCTTCATGAAAGAAAGAGAGAAGAAAAGAGGAGAGAAGAAGAGCAGAGGGGAGGGGAGGGGAGGGGAGGGGAGGGGAGGGAACGGAAGAGAAGCAAAAAGGGAAAAGAAGCATATGGTTTCAAGAATGGGTCAGTAAAACAACCAACTATGGGCAGGGGCATGGCCTTTCCCTTTATGTTCAGTTCAACTCCATGAACCGGTGGCTACATGTCTTTTATCATCACCCTTTAACAAGTTAGTTAAATACGTCACTGGATGTTGTCCTAAGAGAAAAGCAAACTCTAAGTGTAAGACCAAAGACACGAACAGTTTTCACCCCCACCAACCCAGCCACTGATTTATGTGATCTAGTTAAGGTTTCAGTCATTCCGTAAGAGCCAAAGAATATTTGCTTTCTTCCAAAAGACTTCTTCTGTGACCTCAAGAGGTCTACCTAGCCCCTCAGAAATAGGTCTTCTCTCCATCTCAAAGACTCCTAAAAGAAGCTGTGGCTCATGTTTTCAGGATCTGGCCATCTGAGAATACCCTTCCAAACATGAAGCCATGATTCTTCTAGTGAAACAGATCCCATTCACATAAGGAAGGGGTGATTTTAATATTCTCAAGTAATATACAGGCACAAATAAAAATTTCAAAACCTCAGTACATTTGTTTTTAAAATTAAAAAAAAAAAAAATGATGGAGCGCCTGGGTGGATCAGGGGGTTAAAGCCTCTGCCTTCAACTCAGGTCATGATCTCAGGGTCCTGGGATTTAGCCCCGTATCAGGCTCTCTGCTCAGCAGGGAGCCTGCTTCCCCCCACTCTCTCTCTGTCTGCCTCCCTGCCTACTCTGTCTGTCAAATAAATAAATAAAATCTTTAAAATAAAGAAAAAAATGAATTTTTCTCTACTATAATATATTTCTGTGTGTTTGCAGCTGACGAGATTTCCTCTTGGGCATATTGAGCTGTGACTTCCAATTCAGGACATTTGATTAAAATATGTCAAATTAAATTACTCACCATAATTTTCAAACTAATGTGAATTCCCTCCAGACACATTTTTATAACTGTATACATTTATTTCATTCCCCCCCCCGAATGACTGGCTGCACAAATCTCCCTATTTTATGGCTCTTTATAAATGGGGAGGTAGAGTTTATCCCCCCTTCTATAATTGTGTGTCTTGTGTAGCAGAATGAAGACAACCTGATCATCATTTTCAGGAATGTGAGTCTCCTCAAAATCGGCACTCCTTAAAGTATTTTTATGCCATAAAGTAGGTGAACAATCGGAGTTAATTATTATATATTGTATAAAGCACGGAGCTTACCTTCATACCCAGTGTTCCAGTGTTTGATCTGAGCAGCTCTGTAAATGCTTTACATTTATTAGTCCATTTAATCCTGAAAGTGGCCCTCGAGAAGGCAGTGTCATAGTCTCCACTTTACAGATGAGGGACCTGATGCAGAAAGAACTGAGTAACCAGTCACCAGCTCATCGCAGCAGAGCAGGCTTTCAAACATAAAAGTGGAGTGTTTTCTTTTAAGAGTTTATTTATTTATTTGAGAGAGAGTGAGAGAGAACACGAGCAGGTGGGAAGGAGCAGAGGGAGAGGGAGAAGCAGACTTTCTGCCAAGCAGGGAGCCCAATAAGGGACTCGATCCTAGGACCCTCGGATCATGACCTGAGCTGAAGGCAGATGTTTAACTGACTGAGCCACCCAGGTGTCCCTCAAGCATGAACAGTTTAGCATACAGAAGTCCCTGTTCTTTACTACCACACTGGGCTGCCTCTCTAAACTTGTATCACTTGACACCACCATTAAAAAGTTCAAATACACAGAAATGATCTTGACATTTCTCTGTTGATAAACCTCAGATATGTCCCCACTGTACAAAATGTCCAGGCATTATACATTCTACACCTTCAACTCACCGCATGGCGTTTACACTTGTATAACTCTCACTGGAGAATTATAAATTCTCAAGGACAAAAACTACAGTTGATTACTGTTTGTTCCATCTTTTGCCCCCATTTCTAACAGCCTTCCTTGACTGCGGTAGCATTTATGCAATATCCGTGCAGGAGAAGAAGAGGAGGGTGCCGGGGAGCCCCATGGGGGGTGGGGGATTAGCAGTTGAGAGCTATCATCTAAGAGCATAGGAGTTCAGTTAGGTTTAGTGAGAAGCAAGTACATTTATCCCAAAGGCCAAAGGGATTGTATGGTTGGAAAAACAAAGAGTTAAGAAAATGCAAGGATGAGGGCACCTGGGTGGCTCAGTGGGTTAAGTCACTGCCTTCAGCTTAGGTCATGATCCCAGAGTCCTGGGATCAAGTCCCGCATTGGGCTCCCAGCTCCATGGGGAGTCTGCTTCTCCCTCTGACCTTCTCCCCTCTCACTCTCTCTCACCCTCTCTCTTTCTCTCTCTCAAATAAATAAATAAAATCTTAAAAAAAGAAAATGCAAGAATGATATAAGACTGGACATATCATATACTAAATGTCATTCAGTCCTCTCTTACCCCACCAAAGCTGGAAAGAATGTTAGGAATTCAATCACCTAAACTCTTCTTTCACAAATGTAGAAACGTTGGCCTGTAGAAGTGAAGAGACTTGTCCAGTTTCACCAACTAGACTAGTGATAAAACCAGGTACAGAAACCAACTCCCCTGACCTCCCGCCAGAGCCACCGTATCACATCACAAAGCTCCTTTTCAGTCTGCCTTGCCTACCTGAAACCGGGCAGCGCCTGGTTTCCTGTTTAACATCGACTAAAGATTTTATTTTGTCCCCAATCTACTACACCCAGAACACTGAAATTGGAATCTGGAGTAAGAGTCAAGTCATCAGTATCTGTTTTTATACATTTTTAAAAGAGCACATCAAGCTTATACAAAAGTGGAAATGAGTTTAACAGAAAAAAATCACCCAGTTTCATTAATTAGCCATCTTGCTTCATCTGTATGTGAGCTCCCTTCTTCCATCCCCTCCGGTTGGCTTTGAAGCAAATTCCAGATAGTATGTTATTTCAACGGTAAATACTTAAGGACGCATAGGACTCTTAAAATGCTAAACCACAATATCACTATCACATCTAAAAATATGCACGCTAATTCCTTGGTACTGACAGATACCCAGTCAAAGTTAAAATGTCCCTGATTATTTCACTAATGTTTTAAACAGGATCCAGGAGTGCCTGGGTGGCTCAGTCAGTTAAGCGGGGGACTCTTGGTTTGGCTCAGGTCATGATCTCAGGGTTATGAGGTTGAGCCTTTAGTGGGTTCCCCATTCATTGCAGGGTCCACTTTGGATCCTTTCCTTCCCCCTCCCCCTCCTCCCTGCCCCTCCCTCCACTTGCACATGCTTGCTCTCTCTCTCTTTCTCTCTCTCAAACAAGTAAATAAACAAATAAATAAAATCTTTCAATAGGATCCAAATAAAATCTATACCTTGCGATCATGAACATAATTTTTTAGCTCCTAATTTAAAGGTCCCTCATCCACCAGTCTCTTCTTTCCATTCTTTTTTATTTTTTTTAAGATTTTATTTATTTATTTGACAGAGAGAGATCACAAGTAGGCAGAGATACAGGCAGGAGTCCAGGGGGAAGCAGGCTCCCTGCTGAGCAGAGAGCCTGATACGGGGCTCGACCCCAGGACCCTGAGATCATGACCTGAGCCGAAGGCAGAGGCTTAACCCACTGAGCCACCCAAGGGCTCTGTCTTCTTTCCATTTTTAATTTAAAGAACCAGGTTGTTTTTCTGTAGCTTTTCCCATAGTCTTTATCTTGCTGATTTCATCCCTATAATATCCTCTGCCATGTCTCTCTGTCCTTTGTATTTCCTCTTTGTCAGAAATCAGGTAAATCATCTTATTTGGCTCCAGTTTCAATTTTTTACAAGGATGCTTCATAGGTAGTGGTGCAGATGTAATGTCTGGGTGTCTGTTATTTTGTTTATTTGTTTGTTTAAGATTTTATGTATTTATTTGAGAAAGATCGAGAGCTAGAGAGATCACAGAGGGAGAAACAGACTCCTCACTGGGCAGAGAGCCTGACACGTGGCTTGGTTCCAGGACCCTGAGATCATGACCTGAGCAGAAGGCAGACGTTTAACCATCTGAGCCACCCAGGTGCCCCTGGATGTCTCTCTTCATGATGCCACTAACAACCATTGCTTAGACCCCTTAAGTCACTTGGGGTTGCAAAATGGTGGTATGCTAATGTTGCCAGTCCTTCCATGACCATTAGCGGAAGGACTTTCACAAAGAGAAGTTTCCCTTCGTTAGCTCTGTAGTGGCCTTGAGGACTGTGTCATACAGGAGAAGCAAGAAAACACTTCTTCGCCCTTATTTGCTTCCTTTAAAATGGGCAGTTGTTTTACTGACAACTTCCAAAGGTGACCATTAAATGTTTTTTTTTGTTTTGTCTTTTGGCACCATTATTAGCCTGTGATGTCAACATATTTGATGTGCTTGAATACATTACAACTATTATCCTTATCGAGAGATTGTACCATCTATGGGTTGGTTCATGCTTTTTTTTTTTTTTTTTTATATGACCCTAATAATATATGAGAGTAGTGCTATCTTGCTTTTCACAATAAGGACAGTCTCATTTGTACAGTTTCTGCCCAGGATTTGGAATCCACCATTTCTATCAAGAAGCTCTGGTAACTTTTATTTATCTATTTATTTAAGATTTTATTTATTTATTTGGCAGGGAGAGACACAGCTAGAGAGGGAACAGAAATAAGGGGAGTGGGAGAGAGAGAATCAGGCTTCCCATGGAGCAGAGAGCCCAATGGGACTCCATCCCAGGATCCCGGGATCATGACCTGAGCAGAAGGCAGACACTTAAGGACTGAGCCACCCAGGTGCCCCAAAGCCCTGGTAACTTTTAAAGGGACAGAGGATTTAGAAGACTTCTGGCCCTGTGGGTATTCAATATTACTGGGTTGGCCTTTGTTTCAGGACCTTTTGGTGAACAGAGCTAGATAACACTTATTTTTAAGGTAAAACACGATGAATTCACACTTTTAACTCCAGGTCAAATTAGGACTATATGATGTTTATTTAACTTCATCAATCTTAATTTATATCTTCTTTCTTTCCTGAAAAAAAAAATCCTTATTCTAAGCAACACCAACATAAATAAACCATTAAATTTATCCCACACAATTACACACAACTGCACCTACAGAAATACCAACACTGCCAAATAATAGTATGATTATTAAATACATTTTAAAATACTGTTACAACTCTTTTTGTTACTAGGATATATTACACTAGGGATCCGCAGACACATTGCTGTGTTACAAAATCATCTGAAATAGTCCTTCCCTGTTGAATATACCACTAACTCAGTACACAACACTCAAGTGTTTTCCTTTGTTTTTATATTAGCCACTGATATTTTAATTTATGTTTATAAGTATATCAAATATTTACATGGTTTCAGGGGTAAATCTACACAACAAAATATATTCACATAAGCCTAGATTTTATATTTGTTCCATCCATCTTATTCCCTCCAGCTTCTTTAAATGTCTTTTTTTTTAAGATTTTTATTTATTTATTTGACAGAGAGAGAGAGAGATCACAAGCAGGCAGAGAGGCAGGCAGAGAGAGAGGAAGGGAAGTAGGCTCCCTGCTGAGCAGAGAGCCCGATGCGGGGCTTGATCTCAGGACCTCAGGATCATGACCTGAGCCAAAGGCAGAGGCTTAACCCACTGAGCCACCCAGGCACCCCTTCCCTCCAGCTTCTTATCGGTAACTACATTTTTTTAATGTAATAGTTTCTCTTACCATATACATAACATTAGCAAATATATTTACAAACATTTTTATTTTCTTCTCTTTCTTGAATAAAAGTAGCAAATATGAGGAAACACAAGTAAGGGACGCCTGGGTGACTCCGTTGTTTAAGCATCTGCCTTTGGCTCAGGTCATGATTCCAGGGTCCTGGGTTCAAGTCCTGTGTAGGGCTCTCTGCTCAGCAGGGAGTCTACTTCTCTCTCTCCCCCTTGCTGTGCTCTCTCTCACACTATCTCTCTTTCTCTCTCTCTGGTAAATAAATAAAGGAAGAAAGCACAGGTAAAAGTAGGTTGAACAAGATACAAAACTGATTTCTCTCTCTCGTGTAAAAGTACATTAATGATTTGGCACAGCGGCTCTGCTCCAGAGTCCTCAGGAATCCAGTTCCTTCCTGCTCACTGTTCTCATATCATGAGGGGCAGCCTTCATGCTCATGGCCCCAAACGGTATTATCTACATTCAGCAGCAAAGTGGAGGAAAGAGACAAAGGGAGCATATCAACTATCTATTTTTTTCATGGTTATTTCTTATTTTATTGGACTGATGAACATCTCACCCTTTCTGAGACGTAAAGCTAATATAGGACTAAGAATGTAGAATAGGAAAGGGGGAGAAGCCATCCAAAAATTTGAGTCAACAAGAAAAGGACATAATTCTTTGGGTTGGAATCGAGGGAAAAGCCTGTTTAAAGCTGAAGGGAGTTTGGTTTCTAACAAGAATTCCCTAAAGGTTCTACTAATACAAGGGTCAACTTATGGAAAAACTGCGTATTGCACAAAACCCCATTAGGCAGAGATAATGGGCAGAATAGAAGGCCTGGGGCTGTGGGGGCAGCTGCTCCACAGCAGGGATGGCTGGGCTGGCGGCCGCGGCTCAGGCCCAGAACCTGTAGGGAGGAAGAGGCTGGAAGAAGTCTAGAGGCAGAGGTTAGTGCACTCATTCAAAGCCTTGGATTTCCAGTCAGTCTCTAGGATGCAGATGCTTTCCTCACATAGCATCAACTATCTTCTTAAAAAGAGTCCTGTGGAAGCACTACATGACACTTCCAATTTCCATCCTACTGGTCAGAACAAAGTAATATATCCACTTCTGTTTTGAGTGGCCATGTGCTCCAGCTAAGGGAGTTTATCAAAATTGACAAGTATACCAATAGGCAATAATTCATGGTAATCCTATGTATCAATAACAATGAGAAAATTCTATATAAAAGTTGCCAAATATAATATCAATAGACAAAAATTCAAGATAACTAACTCTATGTACCAGTTATAATGAGAATATTCTATCTTTAAAAAAAAAAAAACTATTTCATAGCATGCCTCCTCTATCTACCCCTCCTTGTCTTTGCTACTGTAGATCTGGCTCCTGCAAACACTTCTCCCTGGACTGCAGGCACAATGTTCGCATTTGTCATTAGGGGGCACTAGTGGGTTACTATAAGGCATCCCAGAGGAAGAGCTCCTCTTCCTGATGTTAGTGTACCTTCCTTGTTTCTCTATAGTTTGGATGTTCATGGTATGAAAAAGACTCAGTGATGCCCACCTTTCAACAAGTTTTGCTGGTACCCAAGACAGCGACTTTTTGCCAGAGATGTGTGGGAGAAGCAGCGTAAAACACCCACCCACTGGTTTGTTGGGCACCTCAACAGATAGATTCCTCCTTGCCAGGCACGGGCACCCTAATGGCCTGCTCACCTAGCTCAGTCTTTAACTTCTTTTTGAAGTATCCACCATTCAGTGAGTCACAAACACTCTCCAAGGAGAACTGATCTCAGCCTGGGGAGGAGAGCTCTTGTAAATGTATTCTTTCTTTTGAAAATGTCCCTAAGCCCTAAAGGTAATGACTGCTACCTACATTTGCTATGTTTGTATTGCCTAGGGTTCTGTTTTGCCATTTTTATATTACTTGTTAATAAATCTTTATATTAAATTTTCTTTTTTTACTTTCACTTCTGATTTCTATCTTTGACATGAATTCTGACTGAGACAGATGGCAATGCAAATAAATTAAAATCCAGTAACTAATTCAACAAAAGATGTGCAAGATCTTTCTGGAAGGGAAAGAAAAACGACTTTATTCAAAGACAATAAAAAGATAAAAAAATAAATGAAGAGAGACATACCACGCTCATGGATATAAAGATTCAGGATATCATCCATTTTTCCCAAATAATCTATGGATTCAATATAATTACAGGCAAAATACCAAGGTATATAAATATATTAGATACAATTAACTAAGTACAATAGATAAATACAAGTACAAAAATATATGAGATATAATTAAATACAATTAATAAATATAAATAGATAAATAAATATTTATGAATACTACCATAATTACATGATTGAATAAATAGATAAATGGAGGAAAAGAGACAAATTTTTCATTCAGAACAATTCAAAATAATTTACATGGATACACACCCCCTCAAGAAGGTAGCATACAACTTCTCAACACTTTAGTGCAGGTTCGGCTTAGTGACTTATTTTGATAAAGTATGGAAAAGGAGAAAAAAGTAACTTTACAGTGGAGCAACTTGGCAAACACTACCTCTAGTCAGATGATCAAGGTTGACATTATCAATGATGAGTCCCGTTGATAGCATATATTCTTTTTTTAAAGATTTTATTTATTTATTTATTAGAGAGAGAGAGAGAAAGCAAACAGGGAGGAACAGCAGAGGAAGAGGGAGAAGCAGACTCCCCACAGAGCAAGGAGCCTGATATGGGGTTTGATCCCAGGACCCTGGGGTCATGACCCAAGCTGAAGGGAGACACCTAACCGACTGAGGCACCAGACATCGTGACAGCATATACTCTTGATATGATTTCACCTCTGTGATTGTCCTCCCTAAACCATAACCCCAGTCAGATCATAAGAAAAGTATCAAATAAAGCTAAATAAAGAACATTCTACAAGATGCCTAACCAATGGTCTCCAAAATTATCAAGGTCATCAAAATAAGGAAAGTTTGAGAAACTGTCACTGTTGAACTCTCAGAGAAATCTAAAATGGATGACTAGGGTCACCTGGGGGGCTCAGTTGCTTAAATGTCTGCCTTCAGCTCAGACTATGATCCTGAGGCCCTGGGATCAAGCCCACATCAGACTCCCTGCTCAATGGGGAGCCAGGCTCTCCCTCTGTCTACCACTCCCCCTGCTTATGCTCTCTCTCTCACTCCACCTGACAAATAAATAAATAAATAAATAAATAAATAAATAAAATCTTTTTAAAAATTCAATTTATTTAAACCAAAACCCTCCAAAAACAGTTCACATATTTCTCTCATGCTAACTTCTGGCAATCACTGATATGTTCTCAGTATAGATGAGCTTAGCCTTATAAACATGTATATTTCACATATAAGAAAGAGCATACAGTATTTGTCCCCCTCTGTCTGCTTATCTACATAGTATCAAGTCATTGAGGTCCATCTGTGTTGTTGCAAATGGCAAGATTTCACTTTTTAATGGTTGAATAATATTCCATTGTGTGTATATTTCTTTATCCGTTCTTCTATTAAAGGTCACGTAGGTAGTTTTCATGCTTTGACTATTACAAATAATGCTGCAATGAACATAGGGGTGTGTATATCTTTTTGAGTTAATGTTTTCATTTTCTTTGGATAAATACCCAGAAATGGAATTGTTGGACTGTATGGTAGTTCTAGTTTTAATTTTTTAAAAAGCCTCTATAATGTTTTCCATAATGGCTGCACCAATTATGTTCCCACTAATAGCATGCAAGGGTTCCTTTTTCCCCACACCCTCACCAATACTTGTTATTTCTAGTCTTTTTAATAATAGCCATTCTAACAGGTATGAAATGATGTCTCATTATCGTTGTGATTTGCATTTACCTGATGATTAATGATGTAAAGAATTTTTTAAAATACCTATTAGCCAATCATATGTCTTCTTTGGAAAAAATGTATTCAGATCTTCTGCCTGTTTTTTAAGTGGAATTTTGGGGGGTTTTGCTATTGAGTTGTATGAATTCTTTGTGTGTTTTGGATATTAGTCCCTTGTCAGATATACAATTCACAAGTATTTTCTTTGACTCAATAGGTTGTGTTTTCATTTTGTTGATAGTTTTCTTTGCTGTCCAGATGCTTTTTAGTTTGATATAGTCTGACTGGTTTATTTTTACTTCTGTTGCTTTGGTTTTTGGTGTCAGATTCAAAAGATCATCACCAAAACTGATTACTTTTCTTTTCTGATGTTTTAATTAATCTTTTAGGCATCTATTGCAAAGTTACTGAAAATATTTACTCTTCGATTCTTGGAGGGAAAATGTTTGAATATTAATAGTGATTACCTCTGGATACAAAATTACAAGGGCTCCTGTTTTATTCTTTACACCCTGTTTATTCTTTACACCCTTTTCGAAAATCTCATTTAAGAGCATACATATCTTATACAAAAGATGTTATTAATGGTTTTTTATTAATTCATTCAGTAAATATGCATTTAATATCTGCTCTGTCTAGACACTGATGATTTGTTTATGAGCAGGACTGACACTATCCCTATTGCCTCAGAGCTTACATTCAAGGAAAGGAGACAGAAAATAAACACGGAGGAAAGCCCTGCTGGCTTGGATGTGGGGTGGGACTGGAAGGGAGGAGTCAAGATGGTCTGAACAAAGGAGACTATGATGTCATTTACAAAGAGAGGAAGAAAGTGTTTCAAATCATTGAGAGGTTATTGATCAAGTAATACCTGTGAAATACACACATGAAAGACAAGTGTCATTGGGATTGATACTTGGCTAAGGAGATTAAACTATTATTTAATTGCCTACATCTCTCCACATCCTGAAAAAAAAAATGTTTTTATTATAAAAATTTCACTCTAGGGGTGCCTGAGTGACTCAGTCAGTTAAGTGTCTCCCTTCGGCTCAGGTCATGATCTTGGCATCTCAGGACTGAGCCCCAAGTTGGGCTCCGTGCTCAGCGGAGAATCTGCTTCTCCCTCTCCCTCCACCCCTCCCCCACTCCTGCTCTTGGTCTCTCTCTCTCTCTGTTTTCTCTCAAATAAAATAAACAAAATCTTTTAAAAAATTTTTCAGTCTAACGAGTTAAGCACTATTTATCAGAAGAAAAAATTTTGAAAACTAAAGGATTTCTAAATTCTATAGCTCTTTGCAGCTTAGGATTTAAATTTATTAACTTGCCTGAGATGCTGAGAGAATTGGGTGTGCAAGCCTTTGAAAGGCATTTTATAGGGTCTTTTAACCAAACTCATTTATTTTCTACCCAAATTTTTACAAAAGCCCCAAGCATCCTCTAATTATAATTATTCTCTGTACCTCAATGTTTAACTCAATCAATCTCCTTTTCATTTCAAAGACAAGAGAGTACTTCAATATAAGAATTAAGAGGTTGTCGCCAAATTTGTTTTAAGATTTAATTTATTTATTTGAGAGAGAGAGAGAGTAAATGAGAGAGAGAGAAAGAGAGAACACAAGTGAGGAGGGGCAGAGGGAGAGAGAGAAGCGGACTACCTTCTGAGCTCAGACTACCGGGCTCCATCTCCAGACTCCAGAATCATGACCTGAGCCGAAGGCAGATGCTTAACCCACTGAACCACCGTCTTAAGATCTCATACTGTGTCAGTTATTAGAAGATTCATAACATTATTAAATAGTAACATAGGTGACTGTGGCTTATCAGACATCAAATGGTCAAATCATTTTTACACATGGTCACACCTAAGGAAATAACCTGTACTAACATTCAAATAGAAAAAAAATGTTTTGTATCATTTTATGTGACAGTCATTGGAGTGTCTCTTCAATTTCATCCACACCATGGTCTCCCTTCTTCCGTTGCACTGCCATTCCCCCTCCCCATCTACTCTGTAGTAGTTACTCTTTGTATTGTTATTCCTCTTTTGCATACATCCTGGGGGGGGGTTCCCTCACCAATTAGCCTTTTGACCTCTTTCCTCCTGATTGAGTCAGGTGCTACCCTCTCCATAGAGCTCTTCTTCGCTTCATCTCTCTCCTAGCTACATCAAACTTATTTTTTTTTTTAAGATTTTATTTATTTGACAGAGAGATCACAAGTAGGCAGAGAGTCAGGCAGAGAAAGGGGAGAAAGCAGGCTCCCTGCGGAGCAGAGAGCCAGATGCGGGGCTCCATCCCAGGACGCTGGGATCATGACCTGAGCGAAGGCAGAGACTTTAACCCACTGAGCCACCCAGGCACCCCTACATCAAACTTATTTACCTCTCTGCGTCCATTACTGATTACCAAAGTCCAAGGCACAGCTAGGGGCTGCACATACAGTGTTAAAGAAAATAGTCCCTATGTGCAAAACTTTTAAGGAAATAGAGCTTTTATAGTTCATCTTCACTGTTTTTTAGTTACATGAATAAATGAATTAATTTGGAGACTAGATAAAATCACTGTTATCACAGAGTCATAAAAAATTTACTTGGGTGAGTGTAATTATCCACCATGACTAGTGCAGCAAAGCATAAAGAAGGCTCCAAAAGCTGAAAAATTTTCCATGTCCATTGACCTAGAATCTTGAAGAAATTAAACCACATTTTCAATTAAAAGAAACAGAAAGCTATCAGAATATGAGAAAATGAACTCTTTATAAAAATTGAACGTGCTTTTTAAAGCACTAAAATAGTCTTTTTTTAGGCCATAAGTTTGTTTTGTTTTGTTTTCACCTTTTTGCGATTATATGTGTATGTCATGCTTTTAAAATCAGTGCCATATGGTATAAAAACTTGTAACTAAGAAATGAAAAACAGGTTCTAGTGTAATCACCATCATTTCAGATATTTGAATGAGGTTCTCAGTATCTCTTAAGTGTCCTTGTGCAGCAAATATGTTAAATATATTTGTCCTTTTGTCCAAAAAGAATGTGATGAGGTTTAGTTGACCAACCGTAGATATAGAAATCCATCAAAACTTAAAATAGACTAGAGAAACATACTTTGCTGGAGGTAGAATATCATAGCTATCGGTGGTAAGCACAATAATGGGCTCCCGAAGATATACAAGTCTTAATTCCCAGAACTTGAGAATATGTTATCTTCTGGAGCAAAAGGATTTTCGCAGATCTCTTTAAGAATCTTAAGACAGAGAGATTGTCCAGGTGGTGACCAGGATTTTCTCCTTGATCAAACTCTTCCTAGGCTCCTCTGAGCCCTCTTCCCAACTAAGCCTCTGTTTCTAACAGCTTGAAGCTACATCCCTAGGATGCCTCTAGCCCCCATTTAAAATGCCTGCCTGAGAAAACTCAAGCTGGCCAAATGAATTAACTGTTTGTTCCAGCCAACTCCTGAAGATAGAGCCCCCTGTCTTGCACTCTTGGTGGGAGGGGAGGAGCCTAACTTTTCAGAGGGCTAGTTAACAAACCCAGATGGTCAAATGGACCAACCTTCACTTCCTGCTTCTTAAGATTTTCATTTCCCTGACTGTGCGGAAGCCATTCCCCCCAATTTCCTCCCTCAGTCTCCCTCGAAAACCTTCAATTACCTATGCACAGTCTGGAACGGAGCTCAGGTCTTTCTCCTACCATCAGTCGTCACCGAATAAAACCTGGTTTCACTGCTTTAATTAAAGTCTGACTGCATTTATCTTTGACAGTGGGCCCGATGTAAAATCACCAGGGTCCTCATGAGGGGGAGGTGGGAAGATCAGAAACCAGAAGAGGAGACAACTGAAGCAGAGATGGTGATCAGCTGTCAACCAAGGAGTGTAGTCATTCTCTACAAACTGGAAAAGGCCAGGAAGGAGTCTTCCCTAAGGTCTTGAGAAGAAATACAAGCTGGGGTTCCTGGGTGGCTCAGTGGGTTAAAGCCTCTGCTTTCGGCTCAGGTCATGATCCAGAGTCCTGGGATCGAGCCCCACATTGGGCTCTCTGCTCAGCAGGGAGCCTGCTTCTCCCTGCCTGTCTACCTACTTGTGATCTCTGTTTTGTCATATAAAAAATAAAAAATCTTTAAAAAAAAAAAAGAAAGAAAGAAGGAATACAAGCCTATGGACCACTGGATTTCAGCCCCATAAGACCTTTCTCAGACCTCTGACCTCCCAGAACTGTAAGATAACAAATCTGTATTATTTTCAGACACTAAGTTTGCGGTGATAAGTAATAGCCGTAAGAAACTAACAAGCCATCTGTGCTACAAGATCAGCCCAAAGTGTGTTAATGTCTTATAACCACCAGAAATAGGATCGAAACAACCACCTTATGGATTTTTGTGACCATGGACAATCTGGAACTCGTAGCAGGCTGGCATCAGTACATTTCTAAGGAATATATATCTTCAAGTAGGTCTGTGATTCAAAATTAAGTATCTTTCTTTGGGAACAAGCAATACATACTGGATACCAGAGAACTTGCATAAGACTGAGCGGAACTTCTTGACAGACATACAAGGGTGAAGTCATGATCATTTTTCTCAGCACTTTTAACAAGGCTGATTCATTTTTTTTTTTTTAAGATTATTTATTTTTGAGAGAGAGTGCAAAAATGAGGGAAGGGGCAGAGGGAAAGAATCTTCAAGCAGATTACCCGCTAAACACACAGCCTGACGCAGCGCTTGATCTCATGACCCATGAGATCATGACCTGAGCAGGAACCAGCCCCAAGGCTGATTCATCTTTACTGAAATTGATTCCCTTCACAATTGCTAAGGAAAATTCTAACATATAACACACTTTCAATTAGCTCTGCTCTTGGGGGCAATATAATAAAATGATATACTGTCGGCCCAACACCAGCCTTCTTACAGAACCTTTAAAGGGCTGCTTGTGTTTGCTTGGTGTGCGGGCCTATGGAACGGAAAGCACAATGGACTCTTCTCCCAGAAACAGCATAGAGAGACCAACCAGCAAGTTGCATGTTACCTTGGTACTGGAGGCCAGATTTCAATTTGATAATTCATTTTCCCTCTCTTGAGTTTATTTATTTTTTATTTTTTTAGTATTTTTAAACTTATTTATGTGTGTGAGAGAGAGAGCACAAGCAGAGGGGAGAGGGAGAAGCGCGTTCCCCACTGAACAGGGAACCTATGCAAGACTTGATTGCAGGACTCCCAGGATCATGACCTGAGCCAAAGGAAGATGCTTAATCGACTGAGCCACCTAGGCAACCCCCTCTCTCTAGTTTAGATTGCCTACACTCTTGTATTTTGAGGTGTTTTGGTTTGTGGTTAATCTTAAGAGGCAACTATATTATCAAATGCCAATATCTGCTCCTTTCCTGTTTTCTACTTGCTGATCTGATACATTTCCAGAATGAATGTCTTTCTTAGTTAATATTGTTCAGAATAAATATCTGGCCTAAATTTGCCCATTCTTTCAGATGGCCATTCACATACCCATTGATCTCATATTTCCCTAATATTCTTTTTTAAAATTAATGTATTATTTAATTATTTAATGTATTGTATTGTAAATATAATGTATTATCTGCTTCTGGGGTACAGGTCTGTGATTCATCAGGCTTACACAATTCACAGCGCTCACCATAGTTTCTCCAATACTCTTTTTTTTTTTTTAAGATTTTATTTATTTGACAGAGATCACGAGTAGGCAGAGAGGCAGGCAGAGAGAGGGGGAAGCAGGCTCCCTGCTGAGCAGAGAGCCCGATGTGGGACTCCATCCCAGGACTCTGGGATCATGACCTGAGCCGAAGGCAGAGGCTTTAACCCACTGAGCCACCCAGGTGCCCCAGTTTCTCCAATACTCTTAAATGTATACTTTACAATCTCTAATATTTCTGGCCTCTCACAAAACAATTTTTCCAAGATACACTTATAATACAGATTGTGCCCATTTCTATTCTGCTCCATTCTTGCCGGCCACATCTGGGGGAAAGTAACTGAAAAATCACTTATTTTCGGGACTCTTCCCAGTGGTAGTCTAAGTTCAGGGATATTAACAATTCAAACTGGATGAACACTTGCAGCAAGGGAAATGGAAATTATATTTTTCTGGGAACTTCTATGTTGTCACCATTAAATCATACTGTGAAATGGTTTCAGATTGGAAAGATTCCATCTCCCGCAACATGGGCCCTGTGGCTCCAACTGGGCATTTTCCTTCAAACTATAAACTTTCTTTAGCTTATTTTACATTTCAGTTAACTTCAGCAGGCAAATGGGTAAAGAAAAATATTATGTTTCAGCTGTAAGTTTGGAAGGGATTCTGTTGTGTCCCTTGGAGGATTTTGTAATGGCAAAATTGCATTGACTGCAAACAGCCCTTCTTTTAACAGATGTGCATGATACACATGGTTTAGGAAGGAAACGAATTATGGTCTGCAATCCATTTGTAATGAAGTAACGTCTCTAAAATGACCACTGACATCCTACCTTCTTTGGTGGCAAGTTTTACAAAAGCAACAGCTCAATGAATAAATTGGTTACTTCAACTTGTGCAAGGTTTGTAACAGGTAATTCCCCCCATGAGTGTCTTAATGTTTCTTTAATTAAGGGCTGCATTCTAAATTAATTAAAGAGGACCCCGGAGGAGAAACATTGAGCTGGCAAACTTAATTATGAAGCCTTGGGGTGTAACAAGTCTCTAAAAGTGAAATTTAATAAAACTGGCTCTACCTTTAAATAAATGCAAACCCCTCTTCCAGAAAGTCGAATTAATTTGGTTACTCACCGTGTTTGGGGGAACGAAGCCCTGGAAAAAAAACTCATTCTTGCTATGAAAGAGTCTGTAAATATGTCAGAGCTAGTTTGCTAGTTTTGTGAAATAACTTTAAGGATAATAAAATAAAATTAAAATTAATTTTTAAAAATTATATGGTATGGACTTGTGCTTCTGGGAATAACAGACCAAGATTTCCACCAAAGACACTTAGAAAATCTGGACAAAATCTTTTTGTAAAAATGGCTTTGTGGGATCGGAGTTAATAAAATAGTAAAGGGTTACCAAGCTGGAAGCCAGTGGAGGACATAGGCCTGGGAAGGGAGCTGGAGTTTGGGGTCACTCTGCCCCTGGGGATGTTTGCCAATCCTGAAAGCCTCACACTTCACAGCCTCACATGGCTTGGGAAACAGAGAACGAGGTCCAGAGTCTACCAGAAGTGTCCTCCATGAACGTTCTTCTTCATTTTCAGAATGGGAGAGTTGCATCCTAAGATTGGGGTGAACTAGAACTTGAACGAGAACCTGAAGTTCAGCTTCGAATTATCTCAATGCCTAAAACTGGAATAATATGAAGAAGGCAGACAGAAGCAAACGTAAATTCATCCTGGATGAACAGAATCCTGGATTCATTCTGGTATCATCGAAAATAACCAGGCACATAAAGACTCGTGACATGAATAAAACTAGAAGCAAAAAAACAAACCAATGGGGGCCTCACACAGTGGAATTACCAGATGTGAACTCCTAAATGCTGGGGGGAAAAAGAAGAAGGAAAGGTTTTGATGTCCGGGTTATTTTGGTGAGAAACACCAAATTGTTTTTGTGATTTGGGTTTGTTTTTTTTTTAAGGTTTTACTTATTTATTTGTAAGAGAGAGAGCAGGGGGAGTGGCAGGCAGAGAGAGAAGCAGGCTCCCCGCTGAGCAAGGAGCCCGATGGTGGACTCCATACCAGGACACCATGATCATGATCTGAGCTGAAAGCAGATGCTTCACCAACTGAGCCAACCAGGTGTCCCTGAAATACCAAATTGTTAATGCATCTTTGCTTTCAGATTAGCCAATCCAGAACGCATCCCCTCAACCCTAATCCCTCCTCAGAACCAGTCAACACTAGCCCAAACACTGCATGGCTTCTTCAAGTGGTTTTCCTTGCTGATGAACTAAATAAAAAAACCTAACTTTAAAAGTGTATTTCTTGTTATCTTTGGCTGGTAGCTTTGACACAATTCAATGAAAGAGTTAGGATCATTCCCTCTGTATATGATGAGAAAGTCGTGATGGATTTCCAGCCATTGTAAACACAATAACTTAAGAGAAAGAACATGATATCTGATTTTTTTGAGAAGTGTGGGTCATCTAAATGATCTAGGGAAGTTTTAGACACTTAGTTCCTACTTATATATCTGAATAAGCTAATAATACAACTGTATAATTCAGAATTTTTTTTTTTTTTAAGATTTATTTAGTTAAGGGACGCCTGGGTGGCTCTGTTGGTTGGGCGGCTGCCTTCCGCTCAAGTCATGGTCCGGCATGCTGGGGTCGAGTCCCGCATCTGGCTCCTTGCTCAGTGGGGAGCCTGCTTCTCCCTCTCCCTCTGCCTGCCACTCTGCTCGCTCGCTCGCTCGCTCTCTCTCTCTCATAAATAAATAAATAAATAAATAAATAAAATATTTATTTATTTAAAAGAGAGAGACACGCATGCACAGGAGCAGGCAAGGGAGAGGGGCAGAGAGAGAGAGAGTCCTGAAGCTACTCCCCACTGGGCAGGGAGCCCAGCTCAGGGCTCAATCCTACAACCTGCGATGGTGACCTGAGTGGAAATCAAGAGTCAGGCACTTAACCAACTGAGTCACCCAGGTACCCCTGTAATTCGGGGATTCTTAAAGCTATATATAGCCATCAGGTCCTGGAAAGAAACAAAATAATATGACATAGACACCAAGATCTTAGTGCATCTAACACAATGTGGTCCTTTAAATTATATGCAAATTTTTAAAATTTCATATTTGAAGTTGTAATTTATCAACTGTAGGTTAAGATAAGATTTGCCCTGGCCACAAGCTCATAGTTATTTACCTACATGAATGCTGAGAGGTAATATTATTTGATTTCCATTTCCTTAACTTTTGGGGGCTTCTCCAGCTGCATGCCAGAGACAACAGTCTCATCAGTGACAGCACCAATAAAATCTGGGGTGATTTTCAGTTCATCCAGGATTGCGAATCACTAGTTTACATGTCTGTAACCTAAAACAAAAATAGAAAACCTTGTTTAGGAAAAGGAACATTTTTTTTTTTTCAGGTTAAATTATCCCGCTGTGTGAATTAACAAAATAACTGAGACCAGGTTTAAGTCACAAGGACAATAAATGTCGTTTTTATAACCAAGAGAAGAGTGCCATGTAGATCAGACTTTCCACTGTTTTGCTTTTCATTCGACAAAGACTTATTGTGTGCCTACTGCAAGACAGGCCTTGTGCCCTGGAAATAAGAGTCAACGAAGCAGACATGTTCTCTCGAGGACTTTCTGGTTTAGAGGAAGAGCCAGACATTAACCAAACAGTCATACACAGAAGTATTTAAGAATGACCTGTGACAAGTACTACGAAGACACAGTACAGAGTCCTTCGAGAAAACATGTAGGGGGCACCTGTTCTGGGCTGAAATGTCAGGGAAGTTTGAGTTTGAGATAAAATGTTTCAGTTGGAAGATTAATAAAGTGGGCAAGGGTCTCCCAGAAAAAGGAAAAAGCATGTGCAATGTCCTGAAAAAGAGAATAGGGTGATGCTTCTCGAACTTTAATATGCACATATGAGTTGTCTAGGGGTTCTTATTAAAAGACAATAGATTCAAAATGCAACACAGGATAGACATCAAATTCACGAGAGAAATTAAAAATTTAAAAATTCAAGTTAGTGTACTTAATTAATTCATTTAATTAATTTAAAAATTAAATTAAATCCTTGACCTTTATAAAGAGGTCATTCACTATCTGTTTTATAAGGCTGTGCGTAGGGCAGGGGTGCAGGTCCTAGAAATAATAGAAATGGGGGAAAAATCGGTTTTTCATGGGGATCCCTTTACTTTCATGGTCTCATTGGGAATCTCTCAAAAACTTTTAGTAAACTTTTTTCTATATTGTTATGTAAGAGATTTTAATGAATGGACTCTGCTTAGCAGTTAGTGGGTCCTTTTTATGAGATTGATGATGTCTTTTTTAAATTCTGGGAATGTTTTTCCCATTATTTAAGAATTAGGTCCACTTCAGGGGCGCCTGGGTGGCTCAGCTGGTTAAACGTCTGACTCAGGTCAGGATCTCAGGGCTGTGAGATGGGTCGTGCTGGGCTCTGCACTCAGAGGAGTCAGATCTCCCTCTCCCTTTGCCTTTCCCCGCCATCGCTCACTCTCTCTCTCTCTCTTTCTCCCTTCTCTCCCTTGCTCTCTAAATAAATAAACAAGTCTTCAAAAAAATAATGTCCACGTCATTATATCTTTTATTCCCTGTGTGTCTTTTCTGTCTCTATAAACAGTGGAAATTTTGTCTTCCATGACCCTTTCTTTCATATGGTCTATATTTTGTCCTTTTGCACTGTAGTTTAGAGAAACAATTGATATGAATTATGAACATGACAGTTTTTTTTCTCTACTGGGTCCAAAGATGCCACGAAATTGGCCTTTAGTTTTACCCGTCAGATCTTAATTTGTTCGAACTCAAGCTGATTCTGTTTTAGAATCGTAATTCTATAACTCCTTTTACATAACTCCAAAGACATCATTAATTGTATTTGTTTTAAATTCTGTTCTAATTGCTGTATTAAGTTGTTTATTCAAGTATGCTTTCTGGCATTCCCCCCCCCCCCCCCCGTGGTGTGGCGTTTTGTAAGCAGAAAGAGTTAGGGGTCCTCTGAAAAAGAAAAAGAGAAGAAAAAGCTTTCGGGACACAAAAGAAGTCATTTTAGACTCCTAGCTGTTTTTGTGATCTACGCCCAAGGACAATACTTGCAGAACTTCCTAAGGGGTGTTGGGAATTATTACAAAGGAATATAAAAACCTCGGTGCTTAAGGATTTTAAGGAAACAAGGAAAATGCAAAAAATAACAGTCTCTATAGGCAAAGAGCTAGCCTGACAGTATCCAACGTAAATCAGTAGTAAAATTCCTGGGTCAGTTTTTGCAGGAATTAAACACTCTGAGTACTCCATGACGGGATGGACTGGAGCCAGACGACTGATGATACTGACCTTGGCAGGCATTTGTGACTTGGGTCAACTAAGACCTGTACTCTGTCAGCTAGGACCGGCTTTTGCCTCAACTCTGTACTGAGGTCTCTTTGCCAAGCCCATTCATGAATATGCATGCACCCTGAGCTTAAAACTTCCCCAGTTTTGTTGGTTGGGGAGTCACAGCTTGGGAAGTTGTTCATTGTCATGTCCTTCATTTGCTGCAAATAAAAATTGCTTCCTGTGAACCAATCCCCAGGAGATATCTGTAACTCAACAAGGAACAAACTCACATGAGTTAGGTTACATTTTCTCAAATATTTAATGATATGCATTCGTGTGCTCTTCTTTGCATTTAAGAATCTCTCCTAAGCTGTTCCGTTGTATCTCCCTGGGCAGCCTGCTCAGGAAGAAGTGTGCTCTGCACTGACTTTGCTGAGAGTCCCAACCATCTTGCGCCCACAGAGGGGTGGATTTATAATTACATTTCAGATTTTTCCTTGCTTGATCATTCTTCACAGTTTCTGATTCATCCTATTTCTTTTTTTTTTTTTTAAGATTTTATTTATTTATTTGACAGACAGAGATCACAAGTAGTCAGAGAGGCAGGCGGGGGGTGGGGGAAGCAGGCTCCCTGCTGACCAGGGAGCCTGATGTGGGGCTCAATCCCAGGACCCTGGGATCATGACCTGAGCTGAAGGCAGAAGCTTTAACCCACTGAGCCACCCAGACACCCCATGATTCACCCTATTTCTGATCCCCTTTTTATTTTTGAGTTTAGTTATCTATTAATAATTTGCCATTTTTAGAGACATTGATAAGACAGAGATGTAGCATGTATTTAATCTGTGATCTTTAAACCAACTTCATAATTATTTGACATTAGTTTTTTTATGTTTGTGTTTCCTCAATAGGGCAACAATACGTTATGTAGAAAAAGTGATGACTCACTTTTTCTATAAAGATAGATGTAAAGAAGGATGGAATGGAATTCACAATCCAGAAATAGACATATACATTTATGAACAATTGATTTTTGACAAGGGTTCCAAGATCATTTGCTAGGGAAAGAAGAGCAAAACGTATAGTGCTAAGGCAACTAGAAACCACATGAAAAAAAAAATGAAGTTAGGGGCGCCTGGGTGGCTCAGTGGGTTGAGCCTCTGCCTTTGGCTCAGGTCATGATCTCAGGGTCCTGGGATCGAGCCCTACACTGGGCTCTCTGCTCAGCGGGGAGCCTGCCTTCCCCTCTCTCTCTGCCTACTTGTGATCTGTCTTTCAAATAAATAAATAAAACCTTAAAAAAAAAAATGAAGTTAGAACCCTCTTTGACACAACATGCAAAAATTAACTGAACATGGATCGGTGACCGAAGTATGGGAACTAAAATCATAAAACTCTTAGAGGAAAATGCAGGAGTAAATTTTAACTAACTTGGGTCTAGCTATGGATTTATCAACATGACACCTAAAGCAGGAGCAACGCAATAAGAAATAGAAATATGAGATTTTGCCAAGTGGAAGATTCTTGTGCATCAGAAGTCAGTACCAAGAAAGTGAAAAGTGGCACAATGGGAACAATATTTGCAAATCATATATCTGATATTAGCCAGATAATTATCCAGAATTACTCTTGTAATTCAACAATAGAAAGATAAATAACTCAGTTTAAAAAGGGGCAAAGGTTTTGACCAGATATTTCTCTGTGTTCCAATCAGGTAGAGCTGGAGGTGCGGGCGATGAAAGAATTCACTCAAAGTGGAACAAAGGAGATAGAAGTTTATTGACTACACTGTGAGGGAGCAGTGAGAGACACACTGAGAGGAGAGGACAGGGAGAGGACAGCAGAGGACAGACTGCCTGCCAGGAGTCTGTGGTGGGAAGCTAGCTTTAAAGGGGAAACTGTGGAGGGACCAGAAGGTGTGGAATTTTCCTTTATTGGTACCTGTGCCTGGCTGTAAGTAGCCCATTGGTCGGCTAAAGCCTATGGCTATTTTTTTTTTTTTTTAAGATTTTATGTATTTATGTCAGAGAGAGAGAGATAGCAAGAGAGTGCAGAAGCCAGGAGGAGAGGGAGAAACAGGCTCCTTGCTGAGCAGGGAGCCCAACGTGGGGCTTGATCTCAGGTCCCTGGGATCATGACCTGAGCCAAAGGCAGATGCTTAACCAACTGAGCCACCCAGGTGTCCTGATTGACTGATTGATTAATTGATCGATTGACTGCTTTTGTTTGTTTTGGTTTGGTTTTGATTTGGTTTTGTTGTTGTTGTTGTTGTTGTTGTTTTAAAGAGGGAGTGCATGCAAGCCAGCGGGGTGGTGGGGGGGTACACAGGAGAGGAAGAGAGGGAATCTTAAGGAGGCTCCACATCCAGCTCCATCTCACAACCCTGAGATTATGACCTGAGCCACAACGAAGAGTCAGACCCTTCACCGACTGAGCCGCCAAGGTGCACGGAGAGATTTTTATTTTGGACAAGTGGGAATGTTTTGAAACTATATAGAAGTGGTAGTTATATAACACAGTGACCATACTAAAAGTCACTGAATTGTTCACTTTCAAATGGTTGGTTTATATTAAGTGAAATTCACCTCAAAAAACAATGTTTTTAAAGCAGTGACTGATTTTCCACTTCCATTTCTGGACTAGATGGAGTAGACATACATTCTCCATTCCTCCCACTAAATGCAGTTAAAATCCCTGGATGTTATATATAAAACAAATATAATGAAACTCTAAAAGGTACAGAGAAAATGCCAGACCATGTAGGGGAACTCTGGATTTCAGAAACAACATGGCAGTGTGGTTCTTCAGTTTTCTTTTTGCTTCATGTATCTTACACTAGGCAATGGAGAAGCCAGAAACTTGGAAATCCCAACAGTACAGACAAAAAAGCCCCCAACCAACCAACCAACCAACCAGTCAACCAAACAAACAAACCAAAGAAAAGCCTCCTCTTTCTAGCCAAAGGACCAAGAAAGGGGAGCTTGGTTTTCCACCTTTAGAGCTTGGATTTCCGCCTTCCAGAGAAGCCACTCTCCTCCTCATTGAATGGTGTCAGAGGAGGTCTAGTGGAGAGCCAGGACTATCTCTACTGTGTGGTGGTAACATGGTCACCCCCTGCAGTGTCATTACGTCACATGGGGAACAGGAATGAGATGAGACCCTGCTGCTCTTCCCAGGCAAGGTGAGATTACTAGAGGTCTAGAGTGACAGGAACACCCAGTTGTAAAGCGGAGCCCTTTGTCACCCCATATAGCAGTGGAATCTGGACCTTCATACCCACTTAGCAGTAAGGGAGCAGCACCCTCTCCCCTCACCAGAGTCGTGTCAAAGAAAACCTGCTGAGACAGAAGATGAAAGTAAGATTTAGAGTTTCATGACAGAAGATCAAAATGTCCAGGTTCAAACAAAAACCACTTGTCATACTAAGAACTAGAAAAACCTCAGCTCGAATCAAGAGACACTGAAACCAAGGTGACAGAGATTTTAGAATTCTATGACAGAGATATTAAGGCAATTTGAGAACTGAAAAAATACAGGAACTTCAATAAAAAACCTGATGGATATGCTTAACAACAGAATTGAGGAGCAGAGGAGAGAATCAGCCAATGTGAAGACAGAACAATAGTATTCAATAGGACACCAGACAAAACAGACGGACAAAAAGGGAAGAGGGCCTTAGGGACCTGTGTGGGTGTAAACTACACAAAAGATCTAACATTCATGGGCGCCTGGGTGGCTCAGTGGGTTAAGCCGCTGCCTTCGGCTCGGGTCATGATCTCAGGGTCCTGGGATCGAGTCCCGCATCGGGCTCTCTGCTCAGCAGGGAGCCTGCTTCCTCCTCTCTCTCTCTCTCTGCCTACTTGTAATCTCTCTCTGTCAAATAAATAAATAAAATCTTAAAAAAAAAAAAAAAGATCTAACATTCATATCATCACAGTTCCAGAAGGAGAAGACAAAGAGAAGGGTCCAAAAAGGAATTTGAAGAAACACTGGCTGAAAATTCCCCACATTTGGCAAAGAACCAGAAACCTACAGTTTCTTGAAACTGAGTGGACCCTGAACAAGATGAAAGAAAACATAGTAGAATATCTTCCAGATATAGGCTTGGTAAAGAGTTATTAGACATGATGCCAAAAACATGATCTATAAAAGAGATGATTGATAAATTGGATTTCATCAAAATGTAAAATATTTGCTCAGTGAAAGATCCAGTTAAGAGGATAAAAAAGGCAAGCTAACGACTGAGAGAAAATATTTACTAACCACATATACTACAAAAGACACATATCTAGAATGTTCAAAAAAAAAAAAAACACCTTTCAAAATGCAAGAGTTAAAAAAAAAAAAGGCAATCCTTTTTTTGGACAAAAGACGTGATGTAGAAGAACTGACAATACTGACTCCATCTTGGCCCCTCCATCTGGATCCTGTTTGCACAATGACTTCTCTCAGGACTATTTGTTCTGGGCCCCTGGGAGATTAATACACATGCCTCAGAAATGGCCACCAAGGTGGGGATGGGGGAGGCTTGGCCTCCCAGGAATCTGTTAGAGATAGCATAGTTTTCCCTTCCTGATGCATAGCAACACCACAAGATCTAATGAAAGGCTAGCCATCACTTGGATGCATGCCAACCCTTCCAGGTCACTGCAGTCACCCTTCCTCTCCACCTCTTATTCTATAAAATCTGTGGACCAGACTTTGTAGAAAATAGCTCTGCAGTCACCCTTCCTCTCCACCCCTTATTCTATAAAATCTGTGGACCAGACTTTGAAGAAAATAGCTCTGCGGCTACATAGTTACCCTGAATAGAGCGGAGTCTCCTGCTTTGTTTTCTAGTCTCAAAATGAATACTTTATTGATGGATACTTTATTGTCCCTCCCCCACCATCTAACACATAAAACGTTATTTTGTTAAAAAGAATGTACATAAGTCAAGTAAGCACATGGAAAGACATCCAAGATCATTAGTCGTTAAAAAAAAAATACAAATTATAGGGTGCCCGGGTGGCTCAGTCAGTTAAGCATCTGCCTTTGGCTCAAGTCATGATCCCAGAACTCTGAGATCAAGTCCTGCATCGGGCTTCTTGCTCAGGGGGAAGCCAGCTTCTCCCTCTCTACCACATGTGCCCTCTCTCATGCATATTCTCTCTCTCTCTCAAATAAATAAGTAAAATCTTTTTTAAAAAAAGGTAACCATAAGGGTCAGTAGATGTAGAGTACACTCTTCACTCTGTATAATCTTTGCAATTTCCTCTGAAGCTATAATTATTTTTAAAAAATGGTGACTGTAATTTGACAGCTATTTAATTTGAGGGCACTTTAGTCATGTTGTCTAAAAATTTAGCTTAGCCCTCTGGGACATTTGGTTGAAATTTGAATGAATTACCACTAGATGACACCATAGGTTGCATAACCAAACCATCACAATCTTCCCTAAGGTTTGAAATTTATTTAAGCTTCTATTGTTTTTAACTATATCATTATTTTAGAATTTAAAAGATGGGATTCATAATCAGATAAAATGTTACTCTTTGTTGATTTTTTTTTTTAATTTTTAAGTCATCTACACACCCAACGCAGGACTTGAGCTACAACTCTGAGATCAAGAGTCACATGCTCTATGCCTCCTCTCTTTGATCTTAAATCTCATTTTAATTATGTATTAAACTTTATAGAGGGGCGCCTGAGTGGCTCATTGGGTTAAAGCCTCTGCCTTCAGCTCAGGTCATGATCCCAGGGTCCTGGGATCTAGCCCTGCGTCAGGCTCTCTGCTCAGCAGGGAGCCTGCTTCCCCCTCTCTCTCTGCCTGCCTCTCTGCCTACTCTCATTCTGTCAAATAAATAAATTTTTTTAAAAAAAAATTTAAACTTTATAGATTTTATTTATGTTTTTAGATTTTTGGTCTAACTAAGAAAAATGCTTTTAGTAGTAATAATAAAACTTTTATGCTTTAAAAAAGAAGTTTTTAGGGGTGCCTAAGTGGCTCAGTGGGTTAAGCCTCTGCCTTCAGCTCAGGTCATGATCCCAGTGTTCTGAGATTGGGCCCCACATGGAGCTCTTTGCTCAGCAGGGAGCCTGCCCCCCCCCCACCGCCTGTCTCTTCCTACTTGTGATCTTTCTCTGCCAAATAAATAAAATCTTCAAAAAAAAAAAGTTTTTAAAAGCACCTCCTTGGAGGTGCTACTCTGTGGCTATAATGAAAGATGAATAATTGCAAAAATATCACTAAAGAACTCTGAGAGATGTGAATCCTATGAGTTAAGTTACAAACAGCCTTAGATCTAAGGGATCTGCCTGGGTCTCCTCAATTTGCTCCAAGAGTCTAGAAGTGCTGTCAGGCCAAGTAACCCCACACTCACCTTTTTCTTGAAGGTATATCTGTTTTTCCTGGTATTGAAGTACAAGAGCTATTATGTGAGGTGACAAATACATTCCAACCCCAGAACTTGGTTCTTGTTACATTTTTCTGGAATGATTCTCTTGTCAGATGTCCACCCTTCACTTTATATAAGTCTCTAAAATGTCATCTACTCAGAGTTACTAGTTACTCTGAGTAACTCTAGTTTTTAGTTACTAGTACTAATACTTTGGCATATTTTTTTCCCCAGGGTAGGAATTTTGTCTAATCTATTCACCGATCCCATCTACCTACTTCAGTATGAGCATGTTAACAAGATAAATGATAAAATAAGGGAGATACATGTGATATGAGTACATAGTACATTCTGAATCAAGGTCTACATTCCCAGTAAGCCTATTCCTGATGTCTTTTTCTGACATGTAAATATCTATCAGCAGGGGCATCTGGGTAGTTCAGTCAGTTGAGCGTCTAACTCTTGGTTTCAACTCAGGTCATGATCTCAGGGTTATGGGCTCGAGCTTCTTGTTGGGCTCCACACTCACTGGGGAGTCTGCTTGAAATTCTTTCCCTCTGGCCCTTCCCGCTCTCAAGCACACACACTTGTGCACACACTCTCTCTCTCTCAAATAAATAAATCTTCAAAAAAATAATAAAATAAAAATCTATCAGAAAAACATGTCTTTTGAAACCCTTAATAGCTTAATATTTAAAATCAGTGTTTTCAATGAGTATAATTAAGCCATATTTTTAAAGGGCAAAGAATATCAAAACAGAGTAATTAGGTGTCAGTGAAACTTGTAAATTTATAAAAGATTTACAGCTTTAATTAAATTTTTATATTGACTTTACTTTATGCCAGTAAAAACCAAAACAGTTTAGTTTAGCTTGGTCTTATGAAAAACACACAAATCTTTCTTAATATAAAATAAATACAAATCAGCACTAATACTACTTTTTTCTTCTCATACAGGTAATATTATCACAATGATACTCCGTTATATTGACATACAAATTTAACACTCATGCTTAACTACCACCTCATCAATATATTCTTATTATATGTGGGAAAAATTATATTTTCAGTCATACAAATTTTTTATCTCTTTTAGGAGGTCATATGTACTCTGAAAAGTGAGTTAGCTTAAAAGAGTGGGTGGTTAAGGAGTACGTGATTTATATTCTTAGACAAAGCTTACAATTCTACCATTCAAGGAAGTTCTGAAAACACCATGCTAAATTACAGAAGGCAGACCCAAAAGGCCACATGTTGTATAACTGCAATATACAGTATCCAAAATAGAAAAATCCATAGAGATAGAAAGTAGATTCGTGGTTGCCAGCGGCAAGGGGAGGGAGAAATGGGGAACAACGAATAAATTCTAAAATCAGATAGTGGTGATGCTTGCACACATCTGTGAATACAGTTGATCATTGAACGAGGCGGGTTTGAACTGCATGGGTCCACTCACATGCAGATTGTTTCATCGAATACAGTAAATGTATTTTCTCTTCCTTATGACTTTACTTTTTTTTTTTTTTTAAGATTTTATTTATTGGGGCACCTGGGTGGCTCAGTGGGTTAAGCCGCTGCCTTCGGCTCGGGTCATGATCTCAGGGTCCTGGGATGGAGTCCCGCATCGGGCTCTCTGCTCAGCAGGGAGCCTGCTTCCTCCTCTCTCTCTCTGCCTACTTGTGATCTCTCTCTGTCAAATAAATAAATAAAATCTTAAAAAAAAAAAAAAGATTTTATTTATTTATTTGAGAGAGAGAAAGCACAAGGGAGCTGAGTGGGGAGCCTGACGTGGAGCTCGACTCCAGGACCCTGGGATCATGACCTGAGCCCAGATCATGACTGAACCTCCCAGAAACCCCTTCCTTAAGAGTTTAATAACATCTTCATTTTTTTCACTTAATGTGACTATTCATACATTTTCCTGCAGAAATATTAATGCACTTCTTTATCAGATGCTGTCCCGGACCCCGCTAGAGGTGTTACCTATTACAAAATGGGTTCACTGTTGACTTTTCTAAGGTGTTAGAAATTCCGAGTTCTTAATTCTGAAACGCATCAGGTTTCTGAGGTTTTTGAAGAACAACATAAACTTGCATTATTACTAATAATCATTCACATAATAATAAATACTGAACTTTAAATGTGGTTCCCTTCTGGGGACCAGGGCAAAGAGATGCATGTTTAATAAAGAGGTTAGGATGGCGGTATCTGGCCTGAAAGCACTCTAGATCCCCAGAACCAACAGGGACTAATGCATGATCTCTGCAGTTACCGTTACCCAAAGTTGGTTGTAAACCAGGTTTGGTACCCGATTCACAGGAGCCATACCTGTGCGGCTGACCACTCCTCCCCCTCCCATCTTTAATCTTGACTACAAAGAAAATTTATCCCTCCAAGAAATGCTTATAAGTGTTGATGTTTTTTATTTCTAAACACTCCTTTAATGGGAACAAAATTTAAAAGAAAAACAAAAATAAATAAACCTGAAAACACATTTGTACAATGAGTACTTCTGATGTAAAAATCTCCCCCATTGTTTGGGGAAAAAAAAAGCTGAAGGTTTCTCTTAATGAGAAACCAGTGAGATGAAACCTGAAATAATGGGATATCGGCATTAAGTCAATTTTTTTTCCTGTTAGAAAACAGACATTGTCAGATTATTCACTTCAGTGCTATCGTAAAACAACCTGTGGGTCTCTGAAGACTGTCAAGAGATTATTAGTAGCTCTTGGCCCTTGTTTTTGTAAAGACTAGGTTGAGGGGGGGTGGATACTAGAATAAGGTTTAGTGACAATAACAAAAATTTCAACGAGGTGAGACTTGTTGGGAGTAGAAAGATACAAAGGACCCCTGAAAATATATTTAAACCAAAATGGTTTGGGTACCATATACAAAGGCCAGTGGTTCCCGCAAATGGTCCCGGGACCAGAAGCATCAGCATTACATGCACGTTTGTTAGAAATGCAAATTCTTGGACCCCACCATGGTCTTTCTGAATCAGGAGCTCCACTCAGGGTTGGGGAGCATGGTGTTTTAAGAAGCCATTCAGGCAATTCTGATGCATGTTGAAGTTTGAAAAACCCATTGGCCTGTGCGAATGTCCCCACATATCCCAAAGTACACTGGGAAAATGTTTTTCATGTAGAAAATCAGGCTGCACACTAATTGCATCTTAAAGGCTCTGAGTAGGACTGCAGTGAAGGAAAAAAGAAAGCACGGGAACCCAGGAGGACTAAAGCAAAACATCACGGTGCCCTTGGGGGCAGTTTGTTGCTTTCCTGGAGTTGTAATTTCAGTGTGCAGAGACCAGATCTGTTTTTCCTTTAAGCACTGTAGTAAAATTTATTTTTAGTGATAATTTGTGTTCTCTTTTTGCCTTGCTGGGCAGTTATTATTGGGCACATCTGTCCGCCTTCCTGTAAGAGTAGTAAGCTGCTCTGGTCCCCAGAGGGGCCCCACATGGCTTGGCAACCTCTTTCTATGGGAAGGCTTGGTTTCAGACTATTTTCCATAAAAAAAAAAAAAAAAAAAAAAAATCAGGGATACGAGTCCAACCAGAGACAAGCTGCAAAGACTCAGAAGCTGGTACAGATGGGGTTCATTAGCAATATTTGAAAAAGAACAAAGAAAGCCAAGAGTGGAACATTCTTCTTCTTGTTCACTCTCATTCTTCGTATGATATTCTTTTGTGGTATATCAAATGCACCTGTTGCCCTTTGAACATCTGTTTACAATTAAGGAAGCAATTAATGATTGAAGAATCGGATAGTCATACTGTGGTCTCTAAAACAGAAACAAAAACAAAAAACCCATACTACTTCACACTGAGGCTCAAAACCTCAGTTTCAAACTGATCTTGAAGTAAACCATCCCGGAGGCTTCTTAAATGGAACCCTAATTGTGCTCTATTAAGCAAAAAAGTTACTTTCTGTTCTTAGCAAATGTAGAGATCAAGTTATACATTTATGCCCTATCCTCTTTTTGTTTTTAATAATTATTTCTTAAAGATTTTATTTATTTGTCCGAGAGGAAGAGAACAAGCAGGGGGAAGCGGCAGGCTCCCCGCTGAGCAAGGAGCCAACATGAGCCTCCATCCCAGGACCCTGGAATCATGACCTGAGCCAAAGGCAGACACTTAATGGACTGAGCCTCCCAGACCAGTGTTTACTCCTACGTTAGCTATTTCTTTGCACCAATATTCTCTCTCTTCTAACTTACATTGTACTGATCACGTGCTGCTTTAAATTTCTAGAAAAAATACATAAATAAAGATTAATTTGCATTCTCTTCCTCATTCTTAAAGATTAACCAAGTTCTGTTTGTTCCTTCAACATTCTTTATACTTTAGCAAATATTTTCCTGATTGATTGATAGAGAGAGAAAGAGAAAGAGCACAAGCAGCAGAGACAGAGGGAGAGAGACTGTCACAAGGAGCCCATTGTAGGGCTTTACCTCACGACCCTGATATCATGACCTGAGCTGAAACCAAGAATCTGTCGCTTAACCACCCGGGCACCCCACAGATTTGAGAATATACTGTATCTGCCTTATGCCAGGCATCAGAGATACAAAAGATTATATCACTTTTTAGGGCACCTGGGTGGCTCAGTGGCTTAAGGCCTCTGCCTTCGGCTCAGGTCATGATCCCAGGGTCCTGGGATCGAACCCCATGTTGGGCTCTCTACTCAGCGGGGAGCTTGCTTCCCCCTCTTTCTTTGCCTGCCTCTCCGCCTACTTGTGATCTATGTCAAATAAATAAATAAAATCTTTAAAAAAATTATATCACTTTTATCCTAAGTACTAATAGAAAAATTAGGTAAACTATGCAATTATGGAAAATTCAAAGTAAGTAACACAATGGTGATATGAAGAAAGGAATGTGATAAGCCACATTATCAAAACGATTTGCAATCAGATTTCATAGACAAAGACAAAGCCTTCATAGAAGCTGCCTACGTTGTTTCTTCTCGACTTAAGATATAAATTGGAAGGAAGATGAAAGATGGAGAGATGCTTTGTTTAAATTTAATATTTTAGTGGCTCAAAATTAGTGCCATCCATATGAAGATGTATTATCTATAATATGTAAGTAGCACTTTAAAAATCAAGGACAAAAGAATTTAAAAACCTGATTGAAAAAAAATTTTAAATAAAGGACAAATAATTCACACACACACACACACAAAGACATAATAATGGCTTTAAAATAGGAATGATGTTCAACCTTACTTATAATTAGAGAAATGCAAATTAAAACTACACTGAAATACTATTTGTCTTCTATGTACTGGCAAAAAATTGAAAAGCATGGCAATATATTCTGGTGGTGAGCATTGAGAAAATAAACTTTCATATATTGCTAGTGGAATGTTTTGGGGGAAATTTGGCAAATTCTAACAAAACAACATGACACTTAATTTTTTTTTTTTTTTGAGTAGTCTCCACAGCCAACCTTGGTCTTGAACTTACCACCCTGAGATCAAGTGTCACATGCTTTAACACTGAGCGAGCCGGGTGCTTCAAGCACTTAATTTTTTATTTAGTAATTTGATTTAGTTAATCCCAATTCTGGCAATTTACCCTGAAAATATACCACCAACAATACAAACGAATTATGCATAAGGTTATTCACTACAGCACTGCCTATAATTGAGAATTGCTCTAATAGAGAACAGTGGTTGGATAAGTGGTGGTACATCTGAACAATGGAGTACTACATGACTGTAAAAATAAGAAGTAAGATCTCTATGAACACTCCAGAATATTTTCCAAGATAATTGTTAAATAAAAATTCAAAGTGCAGAGGCTCCTGTGTGGCTCAGTCGATTAGATGCCTGCCTTTGGATCAGGACATGATCTCAGAGTCCTAGGATCGAGCCCCTGGTCAGTCTCCCTGCTCAATGGGAAACCTGCTTCTCCCTCTCCCTCTGCCTCTACACCCTGCTTAGGTTTTTTCTCTCTCTCAAGTAAATACAATAAATTAATAAATAAAATCTTTAAAACATTGAAGTCCAAATAAGTATTTGTAATACGAAGGGAGGAGAAATAAGAAAATATGTATTTCTGCTGCATTGTGTAAATAAACAAAAACAAAGGATGGATAACTCTGAAACTCCTAAGATTGGTTGCCTATAAGGAACAGGGATAAACATGGTGGGAAAAGGGAAAGGGATGTGGGACAAGGAGAATCCCACTGAAGTGGGATGAAATGAACCTAATAACTTTTGATGAAGCGGGAACCAAGCTAACCTAAGTAACTTTGGATAATAGTATATTTATTTTTTAAATTTATTTTAAATTTGTTTTTTATATCTTTTTTTTTTCAAAGATTTTATTTATTTATTTGACAGAGAAAGATCACAAGTAGGCAGAGAGGCAGGCAGAGAGAGAAGGGGAAGCAGGCTCCCTGCTGAGCAAAGAGCCTGATGTGGGGCTTGATCCCAGGACCCTGAGATCATGATCTGAGCTGAAGGCAGCGGCTTAACCCACTGAGCCACCCAGGGGTCCCTGGATAGTAGTATATTTAAAGAATATACTCCAGGGTGCCTGGTTGGCAATCAGTTAAGCGTCAACCTTCCACTCAGGTCATGATTCCAGGGTCCTGGGATTGAGTCATGTTTTGGGCTCCCCACTCAGTGAGGAATCTGCTTCTCCCTCTGCCTCTAACTCATTCTTTTTCTCTCTCAAATAAATAGATAAAAATATTTTTAAAAATAAATAAAGGACATACTGCGAAGTTAAAGACAAACAAAACAAAACAAAACAAAAACCTACCCAGAAACACAGCAATCAGTTAGGAGATTTGTTTTTTGTAAGGATATGGGTGAGCACTTCAAACTATTTTATGTGTATTCTAGGAGTAAGCAAATAAGCAAATATACTGTGGATAATGAGAGTCAAGGTTCTACTGTTGGAGAGACGGGTCACAAATAAAGGGTAAAGAACGGAACGAACACTGTGGTGGTGGATTGAGGTTGAAGGTCTCAGCATGATCTCACGGTTGTAACACACATGCAGATGGACAGAGAGAGACATCGTGTGTGAGTGTGTGTGTGATTTTTCCTCTGGTTCTGTCCTCTGAGAGGGCCTCGAAGCAAGGACATCCCAGCACCAAGGGGGACACCCACAGCTCAGGCTTTGATTTCTAAACGACATTCTCAAAAAAAAAAAAAAAAAAGGGAAAATGAAGAGGAGAAAAGAAATGAAAGTGACTTACAGAAATGGTTGATTTCAGGGTTGCAGGAAAAATACAATATTGAAACATCTCGCAATGCAAGAAAGTAGGAAATACTCAGAGAAATGATGGGGTTGTGTCTAAAGGACATGGCAACCAACATGGAAGGATCCCCAATGGCCAAATGTGGAACAATTTGAATAATTACATAATGATGTAATAGAGTCTAATCCGTTTAATCAAATAAAAATCCATGAGTCCATTCTGAATAAATAGGAAAACTTCTCCTTTCAGTAGAATCCCAACTAATAAATGTAGAAGGAATTAAGAGACTGAACATCACTGTTTGCCAAGAACCACTATAATAATTGTTTCAGGCAGAGATCACCAATGGATGCTAACATAGGTGGATGAAAGCCTAATGAGAAACACAACATGTGGTCTTAAATTATTTCCTCACAAGAGACTTATTAATTGCAAAGTTTGTTGGGTTTTTTTAAAAGTAATTTTACACCAGAGAAATCGAGCCCTAACCAAATACCCCTTAGGGTGATTCATGGAGAAGACTATACTCCTTCTGTGTTATTCTTGACAAAAATGCATAATCTGAACATAATCATGAGGAAAAATCAAGCTAACTCAAATCTAGAGGAATTAAACAAGATTACTGACCAGTATTCTTCAAAATTGTCAATGTCACTATATTTAAAAAAAAAAACTTGAGGAACTTTTCCAAAGCAAATAAGAATGGGGACACAGGACATGTAAATGCAATGAGTGTCTCTTGGGTGCCTGGGTGACACAGTGGTTGGCCACCCAACTTGGTTTCAGCTCAGGTCTGATCTCAGGATCATGAGATTGGGATCCCCGTAAGGCTCTGTGCTGAGCACAGGGTCTGCTAAAGTTTCTCTCTTGCTTTCTCTCTGCCTCTCTCCCTTGCTCTCACTGTACCCCAAATGAATGAATGAATGAATGAATGAATGAAATATATGATGTTAGCCTGGATCCCAGGCCAGAAAAAGGATGTTAGTGGAACAACGAAATAAAGCAGAAATAAAGTCTTTAAGTTAGATAACAGTACAAAATAATAATATTTCTTAATTTTGAATTGGTAATGGTGTAAGATGTTTACACTTAGGAAATTTGAGTGAAAGATATATGGGGAATCTTTGTATCATTTTGCACCTTTTTTAAATAGGCCTGAAATTATTTCCCATGAAAAGTCAAAAATATTTTTAAAGTAGTGATTTTTATTGATAATTTTCTTTCAGTAATATGTTGGAGTTACATGAATGTACACTTTTTTCTTCAATAAAGCTTCTTATTTTTTACTATCTTTTTTTTTAAGAGAGAGAGAGCAGTTTGGGGTGAGCAGAATTATCCATGTTAAGGAAGGAAGAAAGAAAGTTTGTCATTACTAAAGTCAATGAGTAATAAATGTAGTGGCCCACAGGCCAGAACAGAATTCTGTGGATAAAATGCAGCATATATTACTTCTTCCTTATGAATTTAACACAGAAGATATAAATATTAAGTGACTGTCGGTGACCGCCGCAAGGAGAAAAGAAGCCACAAAAAAGTAAGGAGCAGCTTGGTGTAGGAAGAGTAGAAGAGTGGGGCCATTTCAGCCTTTTATCTCGGTGACCATGGTGGGTGCATTCACCTAATCAACAAATTTCTAGGCACTGAGGCCTAGGAGAGAAGAGGACATGAGCACTGTTCTCAAGAAGCTCACACCTGGGGAGTTGGGGCTTGTTGGGGGAGGGGTAAAGGAGGAGTGATGTTGGCTTACACAGGGCTATTGGAGGACACCTAACCAAATGTCCTGCTGGTGGAAAGTTCATCTAAGTGGAAACTATAAGGGTCAGAATTCCTAACCCTACTTGAATCTTCTCCATTTGTCATTTCCTTCATGATGACCAGTTACCTCCTTGAATCTCTGTTCAACTTACCAGTCATGGTGAAGGTAGGAAAAACCTTTACTGAGCCTGAGAAGGGAAAGAACATGTCCAGGGCAAAGTGGAATTGTGTGAGAATATGGACAATCGCAGAAACCAGAAAAGGCTCAGTATGGTTGGCGCAGAACTGATAGGAGCGAGGGGGAAGAGGTGAAAATGTAAGGTGAGCAGATGCCAGAGCACGAAGGACCTTATATTCTATACTGAGCTGTTGGACATTATTCTGAGGACACGGGGGCATGGCTCTTTCCAGAGACTGATTGTATTTCAGTGTGTAAGTCCTCAGGAGTTTACAGTTTTGTTCACAGACCCTCTCTCCGTCAGAGCAACTTCCTTCTGACTAATACTGCCCCCCCCCCCCGAAATCACAGTGATCTTCCCAATTCGCCGAGTCTCATGGACCGCTCTGATGATTAGATCATAAAATCAAACATGAAGATCAAAGGAGATTGTCTTAGCTATGGAAGATTCTTCTGCCTCGCACACCAGCACTCAACAGCTCTCTCCAGGCTGCTTCCCTTCTGTTTTAGAAACTGGCTCTGCCTCTGAATCAAAGGATTTATGGTAAGTAAATATCTCCACCTCCTCACAAACATAATTGTGATGAATACTTTATTTTGTGTGTGTGTGTGATGAATACTTTAAAAAAATATAATGGGATTTCCAGTTTCCACTTCTACACGGAAGGAGCCTAGAAGTCACTCCATCCTTACAGGTAAAAAGCTAAATAGCCTAAAATATCAACTCTTTTTGGGTTCATGAGAAGTGAGCTCACAGGACAAACCACTGTGCCCCAAATGGGAAAGCTCTACTAGTGAATTCTCTCTCTACAGAGAATCGCCACTTACCAGAGCAGAAACCCTGAGCCAAAACCTCTGTGGGAAATAATACCAGCCCAGAAAAACCAGGACCGTAATTGACAAATCCTGGAGGTGCAGACTACAGGAGGTGACTAAGCTAAGGGAATGGGGGTAGGTTCCCATCCTTCTGTGAATTCTACCTTAAGGAGCTTGACCAGGTTCTCACAATAAATATTAGAGAAAAATCTTGTGCTACCCTCAGCTGGTGGGGAAAAGAAACCATTTGAAACAATTTTGAAATACACCAGAGCACTCTGTTCTCTTTCTTCCTCCCCCCTTCTTTCCTTCCTTCCCCCTCCCTCCCTCTCTCTTTCTCCCTTTTTTCTTTTCCTTCCTTCCTTCCTCCTTCCCTCCCTTCCTTTCCTTCTTTTTTTCTTTAGATGTATTTATTTGAGTGGGGGAGGGGCAGAGGGTGCAGGAGAGAGCCTCAAGCAGACTCAGCACTGAGCACAGAGCCTGAAGCGAGGCTCCAACTCACAACCCTGAAGTCATGACCTGAGCCAAAATCAAGTTGGATGCCCACCCAACTGAGCCACACAGACACCCCTGGAGCACTCTGTATGTACACTAGCTGCTCTCAGGAGAAGCTATTTAACCAGAGGGATTTTATCAGAGGCTGCCTGAGCCAGGGGAAGGGAGATACCCAACTCCAGCCTGTTCTAACCATCTCATTCCACGTATGTGTGCATTTGGGGGCGGGAGCTGGGGAATCAGGGAATCATGTGGGAAGTTCAGAGTCCAGAGGTAAAGGTTCACCAGAAGACTGTGACCTTATCCTAAGACTACAGAGCCCTTCCTCTCCCCTGAGGCCTCATCATCACATTACTAAAAGCTTATTTAGAGCAGTTCTGTTTACCAAGGACATCATTTCTGGCTATAAGCAAAAATTACAAGATAGAACAAGAGACAAAAATACAGTCTGAAGATACAGAGCAGGTAGAACCAGATACAGCAGGGATGTTAGAATTATCAGACCAGAAATTTAAAACAACCATGATTAATATGCTAAGGGCTCTAAAGGACAAAGTAGATAGCAAAGTAAGCAGAGAACTGGAAAGAAAGAACCAAAAAAAAAAAAAAAAAAAATGCTAGAGATCAAAAACACTGGAACAGAAATGAAGACTGCCTTTGATGGGCTTATGAGTAGACGGGACATGGCTAAGGAAAGACTCCTGGAGGTTGATAGATCATTATACATACACTGGGTGTATCAGTAGAATCCTTCAAAATTGTAAAGCAGAAAACAAATATTGGAAGAAAACAAAAAACAAAAAACACAGAATATCCAGAAGTATTGAGTAGGGACAGGCAGGGTTAGGTAGAGAGAGCTACGTGAGGGGCAATGCAATCAGGCCCACCAAAAATCCCAGAAATGCTGAGGCGTAATGAAACCAGAGATAAGGGAACACAACCAGATCAACTTGTTTGTCTTATACAAAGGAGAAGTAATCTGATGCTATCACTGGTGACATCAAAAAGATTTAAGTTTCCTGGTCAGTTTTCTATGAAAGACCAACCATAAAAGCCCTTGGAGCAACCCACTTGGGATCCGTCTCACGCTAGAGAGCTTGCCTTCTGTTCTCACCGTTGCTCAGTAAGTAAACTATCACTTCACTCTTTTGTGTCTGCAAGATTTCATTCTTCGACTCCACAAGACAAGAACCCTGCAAACTTGCAACATTTGGGGGCAACTACAGAAGAGATAACGTGCCCATAAGAGGAACAGGAGGAAAAGAAATTCAAATTTCTTTTTCCCCAATTCAAATTTCAAATTCAAATTGTAAATTTCCCCAAATTAATGTCAGAAACTGAACTGCATATTGAGGAAGCTCAGAGAACACCCAGCAAGGATAAATGTCAAAACAGAACAAAACAAACACACTACACCTAGGCATGTCATAGTTTAAAAAATCCTGAGAGGCAGAAAACCTTACCTACAGAGGAACAAAGAAAAGGATTCTGTCTGACTTCTTAGAACTCTACAAACAAGAGCGTGGAGTGAGAGTGCTTTGGAGGGTGGAGAGAAAACAATTTAATGCACTGTGGAATGGGGTAATTTTGAGGTTTCCAAACCGGTCAAGTGCAAAATCAATTCTGAGCAGCCCGACTGAAAAAGCATAACACCTCTCACAGCTTGATCCAAGGGGACTTTCCATTCAGTCTTCTTACCAGTTGCCACAGACACTTCATAAAATTAATCACCGGAGATGGGAGTGTTTTTCAATTTTATCTCAAGGGTGTGCTCTACTTCACTGGAAGAAAAACCCGTTTCCAACTTACCTACCAGTGGTGTAAGATTCCTTGCGGGGATGCTAAATGCTAACAACCGCCCTCAATCCCTCCAACACAATTGAAATGTTTTTCTTGTTAATTGCACAATCTAACACAGAGGCTAGGAGAGGGAGCTTCCAATCCATGCACATTCAGGAAATCAGGCTTCTTCCTTGTGGTGGCTTGACATCACCTAGGACTTTGGAGCCCTCTGCTTTGGGCCAGATGAAAAGGGGTATATATCGCTTCTGCTCGTGATCCATTACAATGACAGGGCCACACCCAATCGTATAGAATGGTAGTAAAGGGAATCCAGCTGTATGCCCAGTTTCTCCCCGTTAATTTCTATGTGAGAACTTACCTTAACTAGCCCCACATTTCTGATTTATTCCAGTAATGTTTTCGTGAGATGT
The DNA here is from genome assembly GCF_964662115.1 of Mustela nivalis. Classification (NCBI taxonomy): domain Eukaryota; kingdom Metazoa; phylum Chordata; class Mammalia; order Carnivora; family Mustelidae; genus Mustela; species Mustela nivalis. The sequence continues at coordinate 21,630,186 of NC_139035.1, forward strand.
TGTGAGAGTCGTGCGCTCTCCTTTAGATATTGACTGGATTTTGTCAAGCCTTTCACATTCATATTATAAACCTTCTAATTTATTTGTTTTCTCATAAGCTCTTTACTGTGTATATGATTTCGATATGGTGGACAAGGAAATGAGAGGTGTTGTTAAAACCTTTCGAACACATCTCCTATGTCTTTTTCTTAGCAAAGAATTGATTTTACTGATTTGTTAAGTGTTTGAGTTATATGCTACATTTTATGTGACTCAAAAGACTACTTATATTAAGCCATAAATTGAGCCTTCAACTTTCTGGCAAGCTATACGAATAGTTAAGTATTATTTGATCATATACAGATCCTAATTAGGAATGGCGGTGGAAAATGGAGGAGAGAACGAGTGAGTTGGCAGGACTTACTGAACACAAAGGAATCTCTTTTCTACTTCTTGTGAGATTGTCACAAAAGTGCACCAACTTATACAAATACTGTATGTACTGATTACATTTTTTGTGTGAAGAAAAAAAATGAAGGAGAAGAGTTTCATATTAAAGCTTGACTCTGGTTGAGGGTTGGATGGGGTTCCAGAGTGGGGAGAAACCCAGTGAGATTCTAAGATTCTAAGATGAAATTGTACAAGGTACCAGAGAACTCTTCTGATTCTAACCTACGCTTTTCCTTCTCTTCTTGAAACTCAGATTCTAACGGAAAAGGTCACCTTCTTTCACATGATCATCTGTTTAGTCTTTTTATTATCGAATTTGGTATCACATCAAGTAACTCTTAAAACTCATGCAGCATAAACAACAGTGATAATGAGAGGTCACTTTCCCTGAGTGTTCACTGCAGTTAGTATTTTCAAATGTTCCATGTGGATCACTACAACATCCTTCTAAAATTAAGTACTATTGGCACAGACAGGTTAAAAAATTCACCCAAGTTCACAACAGGGAGTAACTGGCAGAGTCTAGATTTGAGTTACTTTTTTGTGGGAATTGTCTTATAATACTCTTCCTATCTACCGGGGCACGATTCAATAGCCTTTAAAAGTTTACTACAGAGCACAGATTAGATTACAAATTCTCAGTCCCCTGATAGTTCACAATGTAACAGAATGCTTTTTTTAAAACTTATGTGGAACAAAACAAGTACCTCCTCCATTTTACCTCGGCTGTGTGTTATCATTTTGTTTACCCAGTTCCTACTAAATACGCCTACGTCTCAGGGACAATGTCGTATATTTAAATTTACAAAGTGTTCTGTTCTATCTGGATTTCCCTCCAAACTTCCATTTCCTGTGCCGTATTTTATGATTATACAAGTTAACATTCCTAATGGTCAGAAACTTGACTCGTGTCCGCTCCTGCTTGGTGTTGAATTGGTCACAAAAGAGCCGGTTTCCTTTTCCCATAGTTCAGAACTGAGGTGTGAAGCCTAGCTTAATAAATTCACACAGGCAAAGGCTGACGTTGTAATTGCAGCTATGAGTTTCCATGCTTTATTATTATTATTATTTTTAAAAGGGGGTTTTCTTTACTTGAATTGGACATTTCTTAACGTCTGAAAAAGACAGTTAAGAAAAACTACAAAAAAATATCCAGGTTAAAATATGAGAAAGAGGGGCACCTGGGTGGCTCAGTGGGTTAAAGCCTCTGCCTTTGGCTCAGGTCATGATTCCAGGGTCCTGGGATTGAGCCCTGCATTGAGCTCTCTGCTCAGCAGGGAGCCTGCTTCCCTTCCTCTCTCTCTCTCTCTCTCTGCCTGCCTCTCTGCCTACTTGTGATCTCTCTCTCTGTCAAAACAAAAACAAAAACAAACAAACAAAAAAACTTAAAATATGAGAAAGAAAACAGTCTTAGTCTTGAGCTGGGCAGAAGTTTATGATCTAATGTGATGAGCTACTCCTTCCAAGAAATAAATTAGAAGTGTACTTGATAAACTTTTATGAGGTGAAGTGCCACTTCTGTTATACCCAGCCCTTGTCTCTCAGCCCCGAGAGAAACCTAATAACCTGTAATCTTTAGTTCCTCAAAGAGTCTAATGAGTTTAGGCTAATCTAACTATGAGTTTAAACTCTCTGTTTTCCTATTAAACATCTCTACCAGGAGATGCATCATTCAGTCATTTTCTCAGGGAACATTTTCCTGGCAGCAGGCTTGAAATAAAATTTTGATTCCTTAGAATGACTTTGTCTGGGACATTGGTTGGGAGATATTTTTAATGGGACTCTGCGATTTTTATTAAAATTCAAGTTGAACTGGGGGAGGTAATAAATTTTATTAGCTGCATTATTGAATTTACTCCTTTCCTTTCCAAAGACTAGCTTTCAATAGGATGACTTTGATAGGAAACCAGAGCCTCAGGACATTGATGCCTGAGGGGAGGAAAAAGAGGGGGTGGTTGCTTAAGGGAAGAAAGTATTAGATTCAAAAGTCAGCATAATTAGAAAACCAAGAGAAACGGAACGCAGTTTGATATTAAGTAGCTCTCTCCTACTCTTTGACTATAAACCCTGAAAGTCAAGGGTAAGTTACGGAAGGTTTCCTGTTTATGGAATATTACTTATTTAATAAAACTTAACTTTAAAAAAACCTAAATTTTCCTGTACATCATTTATTGCAGGGTATTATTTGCTAATTCCCTATGTACCGTACAAGAACTAAGAAGAATGATTTAACTCTGATGTCAGCCCTCTGAATAACCGGAATAGTGTTGCCCTAGTCTATCTTGACGTGAGCTATAAAATGTATATTTCTGAAAATACAAAGATTTTTTTAAATATAAGAAAACTCATTAATGTCACAAAAATGTATTGTTATAATTATTTTTGTTATATTTATGTTTATTGTAATTATAAACTATGAATTATAACATAATCCTTTGACATACCAATCAGTCAAAAGGCTTTGATTCAAAAAGTAGAAAAGACACCTCTCCTGACTTCCTGGTTTTTCCAAACACAAACATTTGTCTGCGGAGAAAAGTTGTAGATGGTATATATTTCCAGAGGGGTGTGATCAAATGTCCAGCAGATGGCACTGTATCTAGTCAGGTCTTGGAGTGTCCTTACCGCCTTCCCTTGCTTAGCTCTATCCGGTTTCTACCCGACGATTGCTACCAAATCTAAAATGTCCATTCACAGTTCTTGTTCCTGGACTATCAAAGACGTTGGGTTGCCCCCCACCTCCAACCTTTGCATGGAACCACAAAAGATCCTGAATAGTCAAAGCAATTCTGAGAAAGAAGGACAAAGCTGGAGGTATCACACTCCCTGATTTCAAATTATAGTACAAAGCTATGATAATCAAGCCAGTATTGTATTGGCATAAAAAAGGAAACACATATCAGTGGAACAGAACTGAGAGCCCTGAATTAAACCCATATGCATATGGACATGTTAAAAAAAAAAAAAAAAAACATCTCTTTAGTAATTGCTATATGAAATGTAGACAACACAGGAAAAAGAATGGAACTAGATCACTATCTTATACCATATACAAAAATTAACCCAAAATGGGTGCAATACTTGAATGTCAGACCTGAATCATAAAATTCCTAGAAGAAAACACAGATGGTAAGCTCCCCAGCATTAGTCTTAGGGATACTTCTGTAGCTCCAACTCCAAAGGCAAGGGAAACAAAGCAAAAAATAAACAAATATGATTACATCAAACTAAAAAGTCCTTGTACGGTGACAGAAACCATTATCAAAACAAAAGGTAACCTACTCAATGGGAGAGGATTTCACAAATCATATATCCAACAAAGGATTGATAGCCAAAATATATAAAGAACTCCTATGATTCGACAACAAAAAGCCCAATTAAAAAATGGGTGAGGTTGAGGCACCTGGGTGGCTCAGTGGGTTAAAGCCTCTGCCTTTGACTCAGGTCACGATCTCAGGGTCCTGGGATGGAGCCCTGCATTGTGCTCCTTGCTCACCAGGGGGCCTGCTTCTCCCTCTACTTGCTACTCCCCCTGGCTGTGCTCTCTTTCTCTTTCTCTCTGACAAATAAATAAATAAAACCTTAAAAAATGAAAAGATCTAAAACCAGAGCAAAACAAACAAATAAAACACATAGATACAGAGAACAGATTGGAGGTTACCAGAGGGGAAGGGGGGATGAGGGGAGGGCAAAAATGGGTGAAGGGAGTCAATTGTATGGGGATGGATGTTAATTTTTACTGGTGACCACTTTGTAGAGCATACAGATGCTGAAGTACAGTGTTGTACACCTGAAACTTACATAAAGTCATATACCGGTTTTATTTTAATAAAAAAAAATGCAAGTTGAACCCAACTTTCCTTAATGCAATGAAACAGAAAAGAGATGTTCAGGTGAAATTCCAAGAGCAAAGGGAGAGGCATAGCAACTTCAGCCAGATGATATAAAGTGACCTATTACCCAAAAGTTGCTGTAGTTTGTCGACCGATTTCTCATTACCCTTTCAGTGAGTCACTCTGGCTGTCCGACTTCATTCCGGTTTGTAAAAGTGCATCACTTATAAGAATCACCATCGAGAAAGAAGGAACTGGCCATAATCCATGAACAACAAATAGCCATTCTTACTTTTTCATTTTGTATTTCAAAATTTTCACTGTTTAGAATTATTTTCTTTATATCATGATTAACTATTGTTTTCTTCAATGATAAAATAAAGTATAAACAACAACAACAAAAACCCACAATGATATCTCTCCAGACCTAAGATACCTCAACCCAGGACTCTGGGTTGTAATGTCATCTCATTATTCAGTTTCCTTAGAAGTTAAATATTAGAGGGGCGCCTGGATGGCTCAGTAGGTTAAGCGTCTGCCTTTGACTCAGGTCATGATCCCAGGGTCCTGGGACTGAGTCCCCATTTGGTCTCTCTGCTCAGCAGGGAGTCTGCTTCTACCTCTGCCCAGCTTGTGCTCTCTCTCTCTCACTCTCTCTCTCTCAAGTAAATAAAATCTTTTTTTTTTTAAAGAGTAAAGTATTAAGTAGTTCATATGTAGCTTCTGGTTTTGCCAAGGACCAACCATGACTACACAGACACACACACACACAGAGTAGACCTTCAAACAATGCGAGGGTTTATGGCACTCACCTCTATACAGTCAAAAATCAATGTATAACTTTTAATCCCCAAACCTTAACTACTAATAGCCTACCATTGACCAGAAGCCATACTGATAACATAAAGTCGATTAGTACGCATTTCGTATGTTATATGTGTTATGTACTGGATTTTTACAATAAAGTAAGCTAGTGAGAAGAAAATGCTATAAAGAAAATCATAAGGAAGAGAAAATACATTTACAGTTTTAAGAAAAGTCTTCAAATGAGTGGACCCGCACAGTTCAAATCTGTGTTGTTCAAGGGCTATATATATATATATATATATATATATATATATATATATATAAATTTTAAAGAATCTGCTTATCAAATTAATTGATATCAAAAGCCTTTGTGGACATAGCAGGATTTATTACCGTTTATGTAAGGAACAGGAAAAGGAGGAGTTGCCATGCGCACACATAGCACCAGACTTAATAAATCTCTGTTAGCCAGTTGCTGTTTATCTAAATTCCCCCTTCAGCCCCACTCTCATCCCATCAGAGATCCCATCTCTCTTCCTCTTCCCTCTGCTTCCTTCTACTTTTTATTTATTATTATTATTTTTTAATGCAGAGTACTTGAGAGCTGGCCAGCTTTTACTTTGCTAAGGGCCTGTTAAATTTTTTTTTTTTTTAAAGATTTTACTTATTTATTGTCAGAGAGAGCACAAAGCAGGGGAGAGGCAGGCAGAGGGAGAAGCAGGCTCCCCACTGAGCAAGGAGCAGATCCAGTACTGGATCCCAGGACCCTGGGATCCTGGCCAGACATTTAACCGACTGAGCCACCCAGCCATCCAGCACCTATTGAGTCTTATTTCAACAAGCCAGTCTCTCTCAGGAAGGCAAGATGGGGGCTGCAAAATGAGTCGTTGGATAAAAAATAGTAACTTTTCCAGATCGTTATGTTGCACACTCGCTTCTCTACTTTCCCATGTGAAACTAATTATTAAGATCCCAAAACAGAGCCATAAAATAGTTCAATTGGTTTTGCAAAAGTTTAAACAATTCCAAGTTGAGTTTTACTGGCATTCGTATAAATCACTGGGCTCTTTTCCCTCGGGTATGCTTACCTGCCTTCCACCAGATGGAAGATAGAGGATTCTGTGCGCAAGACTATGTCATCTATTTACACCGAGACTTATCTGTGTTTGCCCTTTCACTTCTTTTCACCGTAAGTCCCCCCACATTCCTCTTCTACAAGAAGTATGAAAGAGATAAAGGATGGCAGACAAGAAATCAGTTTTTGGCTACTTCCCTCAGCTTGACTGTCTATGCTCATCTGCTAATATGTATATCTAGTTTATACTCTGCAACTTAAAAAAAAGAACCCAAGCAGACAACAGTGTAGTTTCTTTTCTTTTTTTTTTTTCTTCTTTTTCTTATTTATTTTTTTTATTTTATTTTTTTTTTTTTTGACAGACAGATCACAAGTAAGAAGAGAGGCCAGGCAGAAAGAGAGGGGGGAAGTAGACTTCCTGCTGAGCAGAGAGCCGTATGCAAGGCTTGATCCCAGCCCAGAACCCTGGGATCATGACTTGAGCCGAAGGCAAAGGCCTTAACCCACTGAGCCACCCAGCCACCCCAGCAGAGTTGTTTCAATGCTAAGAAGACTGATTGTTCAGTTTTTGAGTTTTCGGATCATTTGATGGAAGTCACCTGTTTCCCAGCACTGTTCCTTACCTTATCAGGTTTTTATAACCTGTTTTCCAAGGCCAGGGATCATATTCACCCATTAAGTCTCCTTTCTACAAATTCATACTTGAATGGAAGAATAAATGAGGAGTGTGTGTCTTAGTACTAACTCATTTCCAATGCTGGGGATAGGAAAAAAAAATAATAATAAAGGAATTTTAAAAATGCCTGTCATATGAATGACAATTCTACATTTTTATTAAATTCAACTTGATATTTTATCAAACACTTCTTGTATGCAAGGTCTTTGCTAGGTCCGGGGGATACAAATGCACACGAGACCATTTTTTTGCCTCTGATGAATTTGGGATATAGAGAGTAAGATAATTTGCCAATAATTATCAAGAGTCATAAAGATGTTCCCACAGCCATTTGTTTTCAAGGTAAAATTCAGTACAAACGACATGAAAATAAGAAACTCAATTGTAGCATTAATCACAAGCAAAAGAACTGGAAGAACTTGTATAGAGGTCAAGAGTAGGGTATAGCTAAATAAAGATTGAAATGAAATATAATCATTTAAAATAATAATTGTGAAGACAAAATCAAAAGATTAACCCTACAGATATTCTACTCATATTTACTAAATTCAATTTCATTGTGAAAGCATGCTCAATCTCATTTGTATAGTTAATTAGACAGGTTTAAGAAAAAATATACTCTAAGAAGTATAATATATGGGGCTAGATAGGGCCAGGGAGTGTATGGAAATTAGGAGAAGGAAAGTTATTTCTTTTAAACAGACTGTAATTATACACTGTCCATTGAGAGAGGAGGCTCCATAACATAATTCACAAAGTTTTTGGGTAACAGCTCATTAAAGGCTGTGTGATATAAACATTTTCTTTGGAACCCAAAGTTTAAATTTATGCAGCTGAAGCTCAGACTGTTTCTATGACTTCTTTTTCTTCTAACCTCCAAAATACAAAAAAGTGTAAGTGACCTATATTCTCTGCACAGAACCCTTAATTTTCTTTAACGGAGAAAAATACTAAATGTATATTTTTATTAAAAAACAGCCAAAAAATAGTCTTATGAAGACCAACAGCTGAATGAAATTAAATTATGGTATCTCAAGTACATAGAGTATTACACAAGAATTAGCAGGACAATTCTATAAGTATGTTTCCTAATTCAATAAGTAAAAAAAAAAAATTAAAACTACAAACTATTGATCTGGAACATACTATTTATAAAGTACTGGGAAAGGCAGAACAAGGGTTAACATTAGCAGTCACATGTCTTCATTAATTCATTCACTCATTCACTCATGAATGAATTAATAGATTCATTCATTCATTCATTCATTCATTCATGTCTAGAGCCCCCAGAGGTGTAAAGACCTTTGGTGTCAAAGTTCATAAGGGATCAGCACAAAGGACGAAGAGGGGAGACATGTTGAATTTTATTTTCAGTTTCTGATCGGGTTTTCCATATCAGGCTCACTTAAGTTTCATTGGAGCAAATCACTGCAAATATCCTATTTCTTAATCCTTTTGACAGAAATTAGCCACCATGGCAGGGAAAGAGATTTTACAAGGATGATTATGCAATGTTATATGGATCGGCCAATACTGCATGATATTCAATCTCTTTGAAGAGCCTGGTGTTCCTGCTTTGGAATGACTCAATGAAACGTCCTCCCCATGGTCTCTGGGGAGACTTCCCTCTTGTCCCACCTATCTGTGGTTCTTCAACCACACCCAAACGTTGCTCCCACTCTCCGAATTTCCCAATTCTCGAGTATTTGTCACCCTGAGTTATGAGAACACCCCCATTCACTTTCACACACTTAAACAGTTATGGGAAAATTAGTCATGTTGTTAGCTACTGGAAAATAAATCTGTAATGATTTTTTCTGGACTATCACAGAATATGCTTCCTCGAATTCTGCAATCCAGGTGAGGTAGCCTGGAATAATCGAAATGCTATAATGATAAGAGCTAGAAAACAGAAACAGGAGGGCGAAGTGGCCAAGAGAAGAAAAACGCTAAACTGAAGTTGAACCGCAGATATAGATACCAATCACGTACAAAGCTACGCCACCTGTGAAAAAGGCTACAAATTGAGTAAGATGTAAGCCTTCTGGAACCTAAAGAAGCTTATGACCTAGTGAGAAGGATGGATATTAAGTGTGAAATGCCCACTGAGAAATACAAACATAGGTAGGAGCACAAAGTGAAGAGTGATTAACCCTGCATATGATAGCATGTGGGGGACGGAACTGGTTAAAATCGTGAACTTTGTAGTCAGAAAGGCCTGGGTTAAAATCCTTACCCTGCCATCTATTGGTTGTCTAGTTTTGTGATCTTAAGCAACTTACTATCTCAAATGCAGAATGGGTTTAATACTAATAATTATCTCATAAGATCACTGTGAGGCTCAATAAACTCACATATAGATACTGTGTAACACCGTAAATGGTCCACACATTCCCTATTGTTAGTAAGTTATGACAATGGCAGATTAGGAAAAGCCTATATCAGAATGATTATAAGGTCATTGTTTTATCTTCTATAGTTCAGTTCCATGCAAGAAGTCAGATTCTCAAGGTCCAAAAAGCAAAACAGGTCAAAAGTATGAAAAAAGATGAGCCACATCATTTTGCCTACTGTCATGGTCTTCGTCTACTGCCCCTGTTCCCAGACACAGGAGCCTTCTGAGTCCAGATTACATGTCATCCTTCTGTGAAGAATTCCTTGAGTGGAGTTAACACTGGCTCGTCCAGGTTTCCATAGCAGTTGGGGTCCAGCTCTTGAATCGTAACCATAACCACAATCATAATACCAACAATTTATTGAGCACATGTCACTACTGTTCAAACTCTTATCTCTGGTGCATCCCTACAATGCCAAATTATAATGGCAATGATTGCTCCCATTTTGCAGGTAAGGAAACTGAGCACTACCTAAGTCAAGAGAGTTATATAAGCCCACCAGGCAGAGGATGAGACTGAGATTTGAACAATGGTCTGACTGATGCCAAAGCCCAATTTTAGCTGTTCGCCACATCGCCTCCTCCTTTCCACATATTACTTAAGCTATTGGTTTAAATGTCAGGCTTCCCGACCAAAAACTCTTAGGAACCAGAGGCTTTGCCTTGCACATCGATGTAATCTATGTATCTCCAGCAATTAACATAAGAGCTGACATGTAGTGAGCCCTGTTTGCTCATCAAAAGAAATGAATGAATGAACAAATAAACCAATGAACTTTAACGCTCAAAACATTCAGTAGGGGTAACACATCTAAGTTTACACACGGCTCAACATTCATCTTGTATCCTGTGATCCTGCTAAATTAATTTTTTACAGCTTTTTGTGGATTCCTAGGATTTTCTGCATGTACATTTATGTCATCTGCAAGTAAAAAAAGTTTACTTCTCTCTTTCTAATATCAGTGGTTTATTACCAGTAGTTCATTCTTCACATTGTTGTACAGTGTCCAAATCAACTTATAGAATACAATCCCTTAAATATTGGGGAATTTCATAAGATTTTTATGTTAGGGTAATATCCAAGTTGGTGTAATGAAAAGACCCCAAATTAGAGTTTTCCAAATAAAATGAAGATTTATTTCCTCGTATGCAATTTTCTTGAGTAGTTCTGGGAAAGGGAGTGCCTGTGTGTTCCATAAATGGTACCATTCCCTAGGCTGCCATCCTGGTCTGCGGGATCCAGACTGGTCTCTGAACAGAGGAAAACAGGAAGTCCAGATGAAGCGATTTTCTGTTAGGAAAATAGGGGGGAGTTGCGCCTATCTCTTCTAGTCACATTTCACAGGAGAAAATGCAGTCACCAGGCCTCAGTAACTGAAGAGGAAGCTGGGCCATGTCATCTCTAGCTGGGCAGGTAGAAAAAGGTAGAAACACTTGGGAGCAATTATCAGCACTCTTCAAGAGTAAGTGCAGTAATACTTTTCTTACCTATTGTAAACTTGGATCAACGGAAAAAAAAACCACACCCCATTCCAGTATGCGGAAATGCCCTGAGCAGAACAGACAGAGCAAGTCTCCAAATTCTGGTGACTATTCCATAGGAGAGGCGAGCAAGTGACTCCACTTCTAGAATGCTCTAACAGCAGTGCGAGCAAAATCAGGGCAATAAAAAGCAAGCTTGCGTTGTGGTTTTCCCCTGGCATGCTGGAGTTTTTCCTAGGCTGCTGCTGGAAGAAAATGAAACACATCAAAGATGTGGAAAGATGGGAGGAAGCCATGAGGAACAGACACACCAGCTACGGGGCGAAGTGACAGCTAAGGGCAGGGATGGAGACGGAACACAGCAAGGAGAAGGCACAACAGTCTGGGATCATTTAATGCAGAGCAAATATCCCTAAGCACCCCTGAGTGTTTTCTGAAGGCCTCGCTGTGTGGCTGCCAACTACTGCCAAGTGATGTTTGTGAGGACGGACTGTGTGGCGGTCCTCTCTAGAAGATGAGGATAGGATCCCGTATTACTTAACGTCATTTCCATCTCTCTTTCCTCTCCTCTCCCCAACTCCCCTTACCAGAAACCAACCTTAGGATAATTTTTGTACCAGTTAAATGAGATGTAAGCGAATGCATATATATATATATATATATAGCTTTAATGAGAAAAAATATCTCAAAGGAGTTCCTATAACCTAATGGAATGATTGCTATGTGATCAGGAAGAAAGGTTAAATGGCCCAATATTCACAGAAGGATGTATTTAGTACAGTTTATAAAGATATAGTTAGTAGATAAAATTAAAATGCTTCCAAGTCCCAAGGGCAAACTTTACTTACCCAGATAGCCTCCTTACCCAATAGAATTATGAAAATCATGTATTGATAGGTTAAGCCTCGGGAACTTGGCATTTAATAAAGGTTTTCATTCTTTTCCATGCTTTATTATGCAGAGAAAACATAGTTGATGAAAATGTGTTAATGGATATGTTTAGAGTAATGATTGGTCATCACTGTGTGTGTGTGTTTTGTTTTATTTGTTAGTTTCCAACTTCAGAATAAAACCTGGGTTGAAGAGCAAGTGTTTCTGGAGCAGATTTCTTGATCAAGTTAAGAACGTCATTTGCCGTCAATTCAAGAATTTGTCCAAAGGAGAAAAGTGGTAGTGCAGATAGCTCTAAAAGATAGTAACGAGAAAGCAATTTATATTTTAAGATTATGTGTCTGTGTGTTTCTGATATTCTTGGTATCCTCAGCATTTTGAGCAAATAACAAGGGAACACTCTATGGAAAGTCTGACTTATAAAAGCTACAAAGCTTCTGGCTTCCTCCCTTGGCCTCAGGAAAGCGAAAAATGAAGAGAATTGGGTTCAGTTCCACCCAACAGGATCTTTTGTAGGTCTACTCTACTGATTAGTAATTTTAAGTAGCAGAAAGCATAGCCAGCCTCAGCCTCAGAGGGGGGTCTGGCATAATAACATAGAGCAAGGAGGCATCTAGGTCTCGGGAAAAAGGAGCCAGCAAGACTGGAAAGCTGGCAGAGCTCTGTCTGCCTCTTGCTGCATGACTCCTTCCTGCATTTGCACCTCTCTGTTCTCAAGGATTTTCTCTGCTTCTTCAGACAGAAGACAAAAGTTGACCTGTTAGAGGTCTACCTAGACAGACTTGTCATGTCTGAATCACAATTCCAAATTTCCAGGGTAGAAAAACATAGTGGCCCAGTTTATTTGAGGTTTCTATCAGCTCTGGAGGGTGTGGCAAAACCACATGTGTTGAAGTGGTTACAAGGGAAGATCCCCTAAAGATGGAGAGGTGGACTTATTTCGCTAAGCATGATACCCTCTGTTCCATCCACGTCGTTGCAAATAAGTCAATCGGAGAAAGACAACTATCATATGATCTCCCTGATATGAGAAAGTGGAGATGCAACATGGGTGGTTGAGGGGGTAGGAGAAGAATAAATGAAACAAGATGGGATTGGGAGGGAGACAAACCATAAGTGACTCTTAATCTCACAAAACAAACTGAGGGTTGCCGGGGGTAGGGAGAGGGTGGTGGGGTTATGGACATTGGGGAGCGTATGTGCTATGGTGAGTGCTGCGAAGTGTGTAAACCTGGCGATTCACAGACCTGTACCCCTGGGGATAAAAATATATTATATGTTTATAAAAAATTAAAAATTAAAAATTTAAGAAAAAAAAATGATGGAGAGTTGGATCCCAAAGGAAGGAGACAATTTAGGAGTGAGCAGATAGTCTCTAGACTGTCCTCTTACATTATATATTTAGCCCAGAATAAGCTTTGTGGAAACAAAAGAGATGTTTATAATCCGTCTTAACAAAGGTCACAATCTCATAAACCCACATATATACATGAAGGAGTAGAAGTTACTAGTATGATTAAGGACTGAGTAATGGCTTTGACCAAAAGGGACTGGTTATAGCAGAGACATGAGGGAACGTTCTTTATTTTTTTTATTTAAATTCAATTTAATTAACATATATTTTTTGTTTCAGAGGTAGAATTTAGTGATTCATCAGTTGCACACAACACCCAGTGCTCATTACTTCAAGTGCCCTCCTTAATGCCCACCGCCCAGTTACCCCATCCCCCCACCCGCCTCTCCTCCAGCACCCCTCAGTTTGCAGAATCATGGGGGAACTTGCAATGAAAGGACATGGGTTCAAATCTTAGCTCTGGCTCCTCCTACTTTTTATATATCCTCAACGGGTCAGGGATTTTTCATTTGTGGCCTTCATTTTATTTGTAAACCATAGAAGATTCTATTTTATTTAAAGACATTTTGTGATATTATGCTCAGTACCTACCAAATATCTACCACACTAGGACTACAGCTGTTTGGTTGGACGAGTACGTGGTTAGACCCAGAACTTCGGTAAAGCACTAGACTACGTGTTGGCAATGGAAGGAAGGCACGGGCATTGGTTGTCCTTGGGGAAACCACAGTCTGTGGCTGTCGGAGTGGGCAAGAGACAGATAATTTCCGTGAAAGGCAGTATCTTTGTTGACTATGATTCTGGATGGGACTGGGTTGATCTGGGAAGGTTTCAGGGAGGAAGTATGACACAAGCTAGCCCTTTATCAGGTAGATGGGATTTTTTTTTCCTTAAAGATTTATTCATTTATTAGAGAGAGAGAGAGCGCGCACAAGCATACATGTGAGAGGCTGAGGGAGAAGAAAAAGAACCTCAAGCAGACTCCACGCTGAGTGCAAAGTCTGAAGAGGGGCTCAATCCCACGACCCTGAAGTCATAACCTGAGCCAAAACCAAGGTCAGGCACCTAACCGACCGTGCCACCCAGGGGTCCTGGGAGATAGGATTCTAACAAGAACATTTCATATCAAACTGAGGTAAAACCTTGAACAGAGCTGACTTAACTCTGCAAGATGAGAGTTGACATTTTCTGGGGTAAGGAAGCTAAATTACTAATTTCAAAGACCATTCCCAAACATTGCAGTGCTTAAACAAAGGGGGTAAAGGAGAAATCTACACTTCTGAAGCGGCGTTTTTCTTGGTAAAGGAAGCTAGGAAATCCACAGAGCAGACCATCCACCTCTGGGCAATTAGAGCGTATTTTCGGTGCTCAGTGAAAATGCAAACACTCAAGAAACATATTATTTGGTTTAATCATGTAATTTAAGAAAATTTACGCCACAAATGAACAGTAGGTAAGTTTCAAAATCATTCTTTGTTAGATTTAGCTGTGGCGGGGGGGTGGTGGGGGGAGGATAAAAAAAGGAAGAAGGGACAGCAGCGTTTGACTGCTCTGACACTGGTGCTTTGATATGCTGGTCAAGACTTGCCAGGACTATTTACCATCTCAGAACAATTTGTTCATTTCACTCAGAAATTAGAAGTGTGTTTTGGCCAATAATTCTAAATTTATTTTGTAGTAGTCATTTTTCTTAATGGAAGTGTTTTCCAGATGTTGCCTAAGTCTAGCTGTCTGGGCCCTCTTCCAACAAATGAGGAAAGTTTGATTTCATAGGTTGTCACTGTTGATTCTGTCTAACCTTTGGACTAATTGGTTCATCCCAATTTATTTGCACTGATATATAAGACTTCCAGGACACTGGAAAAACTCATTATTGCTTTTACGGGTAAGTGTCAAAGTTAACTTGCTTCATGGAATTAAATGTGTTTTCAATTCAATAGGGATATGCTTTAGTCAAGGAGTTTGAAAAAGGTTTATAAGGATAGGAGTAGGAAAGTTTGAAAAGGACCACAGCTCGGCAGTACACCTGTTGGAAGCTCACAGATTTGATTGGAGAGTTAAGGGAAAGTTGGAATGGTCACTTCTGTGTTTGTCAAATTACACTTTACTGAAGCTGGTTCTTTTTTTTCCCAAGCTGGGATTTACACCTTGCACTGTAAGTATATGCTGTAATTTAAATAGTGTTGAAATCAGCCTGTTTTCCATTTGGGGGGATTCAAAAATATTAAAGTAGTCGATAACATGATTGAGATGGTGACTTAATGATTTTTTTCTGCATAAGATTAAATCTAATGGCTAAATATTTGTGATAGAAAATATTTGTGATCATTTTTAAAAGTCTTGTTTCAAGAGTGGGATGGTTTTATCATTAAATCTCCTTTTAAAAATTATTGACAGTAAGTAACACAAACATAAACTAGTTGTGAGATTAAAGAGCAGTTTTGATACTTTTCTTTTCTTTTCAGTGAGGGCTCGGTACCTGGAAAGAGCCATGGAGTGGAAAATACTTCCCATATACTTGCTGCTACTTTCTGTTTTCTTGATTCAGCAAGTTTCTTCTCAAGGTACCTTAACCATCAAAGAGATGTTTATTTAACAGCTGCTGCTAATCATTCTGTTTTGACCATTATGACAACAAAAGAAATAGATTTCTAAAGACATGTATTTGTTTGCGCTTAATGTACAATTTTAAAATTATGTGAAGTAGGTGTGGTATATTTATAAACATTTTGGAATTCTCACATTTTTCTGATGTCTTATGAAATCTTTTAAGTTTTGAGTTTTCCTGTAGAATAATTTTTGTGCTCCTTATTTTTATGGTTCTTCCAAAGTTTCAACAAAACACAGACACAGGATACACCTATGCTAGTGTGATAAAGTATCATGAGATGAACTGAAAAGAACAGTGTTGAGATAACATGTAATTTTCACTTCCATGTATGATAAATTTAACTAGTCTTTTACATTACATAAATTATTGATGATTTATCATGGCATCACGTATCACATATATCACATATAACTAGGTATCATGTAACAATGAATATTTACAAAGTTTCAAATGGCCTTGTATTAATCTTGAAAGTTCTTTCTTACAAGGACTAGTCATCCAGATATGGACTTATACTCGCATATATGTCATCTTATATATTATGACATTGAACTACTCAGTCTTCCAAAAACAGTCAGTCCTGGATGAACAGTCCTTCCTACTCATTTTTGAGAATGTGAAGATAAATTCAATGCAGTCACCTTAGCCCAAGTCTCTAACATGCAATCAAAGTTGATGAGAGACAATAATACCAAGCATTGGATTTTTGTTTCCTTTTTTTTCTTTTCCCCCTTTGGTAAGCAAAACAGGAGAAAAGAAAAATCAAGGTGCAGGATTATTATGGTGAAATTATATTTATAAAATAGACACTTCCAGGAAAATAGTTAAAATTCCCACCAGCCTAAGCACGAGAGATAACTGCCTGCCATGGACATAGTTTCAGAATCACTTAGATAAGACGGAAAAAACACATGAAAGCAGACGTGACTATTTAATAAGGAACGATGGCCACCGTGTATCTCTAGACTCCTCTGCTCTCTCGTGATGTATTATTAGGCTCACAACACTGAGAGCATTTCCTAAGCTACCTTTCCTCTGTAGTAAGATCAATTGTTCTCTAAAATGCTTTTACTTTCCTCTAAATGAGTGAATTTAAAATTAATAACAACAAAAGGAGGACAGTCATTTAATCTATGAAAATAATTGCACTTCTTATAAAGGTAACTGATGTCCTATTTCAGAAATCTACGAACTACAAAAGGATAGCCTTTAATGTTGTGTTTGTTGTCTGCTTGTCTTGCCTTCTCAACCTCTTCTCATTCTTTTTCCTTTATATATATAATATATGTATTTATATACATACACTATATATGCATTGTATCGTGCACATATGTATGCAAAAAGTTGTGAAGGTTGTCCTAACATTTACTATTTTCTTTGTACACAAAGACTTAAACTTCCCCGGACTCATTATTTTGAGATTTCTCCAGTGTGGTTCAGCTTCCCTGTATGGCTTTAGGATCAGTGCACCTGACGGTTTCCATTGTTACATTTTTGTGGTTATTGTCTCAGGAAGGTGTTTTCCAAGTGCTTTTTTTTTTTTTTTTTTAAGATTATATTTATTTATTTGACAGACAGAGATCACAAGTAGGCAGAGAGAGAGGAAGGGAAGCAGGCTCCCTGCTGAGCAGAGAGCCCCATGTGGGGCTCCATCCCAGGACCCTGAGATCATGACCTGAGCCAAAGGCAGAGGCTTTAACCCACTAAGCCATCCAGGAGCCCCTTCCAAGTGATTCTTAAAAACACCTTTGAGGATCATTACACTTTTGTTTGTATTTTCATTTTGTTTTACCCAGAATAACTTTGACCTTTATACTCAAGCCCAGGTGCTAATTGAACAGTTAACCTATTTTGTACTAGCTGTAGTTGTGGCTGGAAGCATGTGACTTCCTCAGCATTTAAAGAAAGCATAACTGCTTTCTTTGTTCTCAGGAACAAAAAGAAGAGGAAGCCTAGGGAAGTTGTTGCTGGCATGCTCAGCTTACTTTAAATCAACATGAGAGATGAGAGACAATGTGCTTGGGTGGACAAAGTGTGAGCTTTAGAATCAGAGATTTCAGAGTTCAGATTCTAGGTGACCATATAGTGTACTCTCCAAATCAGGACACTTCTGAGAGTGAAAGAGTTCAATAGGAATAATTAATAGGTATTAATTGACCTGTAATACATATATCCTAGAAGTCTTAACTGAGTGCCCCGCTGGTTATTAAAGCCTCTGTGTTTCAGCTTCCTTATCTCTCAAAAGGGGCTACTAATACTCTCCTGGTAACATTTTCATAAACATGAGAGAGAACATATGACTTAGTGCCCAGCACAGAGAGGCTGAATAAAGGTCAACTAGTCCCCCTCTGTGGCTGCCTCAGGAGAGCCGTAGCTGCCCCCCTTCTCCCCAGGAATGTCACCCACTTTTTGCAAAACTGTTAACTTTGCCTAATTTTCAAAAGTGTATTTACCTTCCCACTCAGTGAAGCATAAAGTAGCACGATCAAGGTCACATCAGCGATCAGGCTAAGGTCCTGTGGACCCATTGCTACCCATCATTCCCGACCTTTTCCAATGGATAAAACTCTCCCTCGCCAAGTGGCTTTATCCCCCTCATGAGGTCTCTTCCTTCCGGGGACGCGGTTTGGCCATGTTTACGCTAGTGTTGTGTAATTTTAGATTTACCGAGCTGTGCAGGGAGATGTGGGGAAGGGTATTCTAGAGACGCCACCTGCAACTGTGATTATAACTGCCAACACTACATGGAGTGCTGCCCTGACTTCAAGAAAGTCTGCACCGTGGGTAAGTCCCGACAGCTAGTGTCTCTCCCGTCTCTTCACACCGTTCCGGGAGTCCCCTCGCACCCCCTTGCTGCGCTGTTTCCACACTCTTGTGCTTCTTTTTGCTCCAGTGCGTTTCCCTTCCTCGCATCCGTGTTGCAGTGTGCTGTACCTAAGGATGGTATCAAAGGTTGTGCCTCCGGGGGGGGCCGGGGAGGGGGGCCGGGGAGGGGAGCCTGGAAGTCCGTCAGGTGCACAAGGTTGTTGATGAGTCCCAAGCAAAATGTCTTCTTTTAAATAGAGAATACTGTGACTCTGGAGTCATTAAGTAGATAGCGGTGAGTAAATACTCACTACCAATCAGAGATGTAATTGCTTGGGGTTGGGGTTCTTCGAGAGTTTCATCAAAAGAACCCATGCATATAAAATAAGCTTATCTACTGTTGGACTTTTTGATAGGAGAATGTTCTAGAGTACCTGAAAAAGGGCTCTTTAAATATGAAGCATGCGTGTTTCATGGGGAATTTCAGTTAGAACCCAAAGGCTCTGAATTGTAAAGTACGAGTGGTATTTCCCTTGAACACATTTTGGATCATTTTTTTTCAACACAGGGACGTTTCATCTCCAACTTTTGAAAATTACAATAAAGTGGTTCAGAGTTACATTCACTTTAGAATTTGCACATGAAGTTGATAAATATATTGCTGTACAGTTATGTGTCCTATAAGGTACTCATTTCAAAGAGGCCTTGGTAAGTGTGTTTCTAGCCAAGGTTTGTTTTGACACGAGCAGGTAGAATTCATGCCATGGAATTAGGCTGGAATCTTTCCACTCTACGCCTTGCTCAGTTTGTCAGATAAAAGTCTCTGCATTTTATAAATGATTTTTGAGCCTAAACAGGGACTCATCTATGTTAACCCAGCTCTTTGGGATATTGTTGTGAGATCCGAAAGTTCCTTTAATAAACATCTATTACAGAGTGGTGGTGCGAGGTGGAGGGTGGAAGGTTTCCATGCGAAGGGCTCCCCCCTTCCCATCGTGCATATGTGAAGTGACTGAGATAGCACTGGGGTGTCTCTTGGAGCCTTGGAGGGCAAGTAAAGCTTCTCTGAGTCATCATATTTCTTTCTTGACTTCTCTACTCGGAAAACCACCTGCTCTCAAAATTCCAAACGAAAGACTCAGAAATACACTTCTGGAACTCTAGTCGGCTCTCAGGTGGGAAATGGTGATCAGAACGTGGGGCTGGCCGCACATTCAGTAATCTGTAATGTTTTGTTTTGCTCTGGATAGAGCTTTCCTGTAAAGGCCGCTGCTTCGAGTCCTTCGCAAGAGGGAGGGAGTGTGACTGCGACTCAGATTGTAAGACATATGGCAAGTGCTGTCCTGATTATGAGAATTTTTGTGGAAAAGGTAAGCCTCATGGTGCCAACCCGCATCTCTCAGCATATCTCTATGCCGCAAACCTGCACACCTGCCTTAGCGTCGCTGATGATGTCTAATGTGCACTCCACCTAGGGACTTGCTTTTACTAACAGCAATTTCGTTTTAATTTTGCTTCACCAAGAATAAATTAAAGATGGAAAACCTCTTCCAACAGCACTGCCTGGCTCCGCCAGGCTCCGGGAGAGCCAGAGTTGGCTGGCTAAGGAACAGAGAGGATAGGGGCCGAGTGGACGTGCTTTTTCCTCCAGTGTGGTCCGATTTCAGGTGAAGTCAATGGTAACAAGCTCACTCAGGGACTTCTTGTCTCATCCTAATGGTGCTGACCCCACAAAGTCAGTGGTGCTTTGAGCTAGTTGTATTTTTGGCTTAAGTGTTTTTGAGTGTATATTGAATATATATTGAATAGTGTATATTAACAGAACGACACTTTCAGTTTCTCTCTAAACTAGTCAGTTTAGGAGTTAAAGACATTAAATTTATAGGCAAATTTATAGGCAAACCTATCAAGTTGTTAACCTTCTGTTGTACGTGTCTTCTGTTCTCTGCAGTCCATTGTCATCTCTATTGAAATCCCTCTGTGTGATAGAGTCAATAAAAAGGGATATTGTTCCATTTTAAAATCCTCTTCTCTAGTTATAGGTTCTAAAGGAATACTCTGAGAGTATAACAAAACTCTTCAGAGTTTCCCCCAAAATTAAATAAATAAAAATACAAAAAACCCCACCAAAAACCAAATTCCTTTCTTTTACCAAATGTTTGCTCTTAAATTCTCCTTTAAAACAATATTTGTGGAGGTAAAGGTGAAAATAAGCATTGCTTGCATAATATCATTTTATTTAAACAAGGCTGTACATCCTGCTTCTTTTGAACAGTGGGGAAATAGGGTAAAAAGCTGTTAATCAGCATAGTTGAGGGCTATTTCTTAACTGTTCAATGTTTTCATTGGACAGCATTCCAGAAATGATGGAGACTACACCCATATAATCAAAAACTCGGAGCACAGAGTTCCTGCAGCTCTCAGATGGATCTCATGATGAAGGATACATATTTGCTCAGTGCCCTGATAATTGTTTTGGCTGCAAGACAAAAAAACTAAGACTTTATTTTGGGCAGAGGATGGGTGTGGAGGAAGGAGAGTTAGAGAGTGATGAAGCATTGCAAGGAAATGTTAATAAAGACAATGCTTTATGCCACCAGGTGGCGGGTCAGATTACCTGAGGCTTATGTGCGACAGAAAAATTGATGAAGGTCATGCTTCATTTACAGAATTCACAAAGACAGGGTTTCCACTGAAAAGGATGGAACCACCCAGAGCTTCACTACTTCATGTTTTTTTTAAGAGTTTATTTATTTATTTGACAAAGAGAGAGAGAGAGAGAGATCACAAGTAGGCAGAGAGGCAGGCAGAGAGAGAGGGGAAAGCAGGCTCCCTGCCGAGTAGAGATCCAGACGCGGGGCTTGATCCCAGGACCCTGAGATCATGACCTGAGCCGAAGGCGCCCCACTACTTCATTTTTTTAAAAATAGCAACCAAATTATCTTACCAGTCACCCCTTATTTGTTTCAGGTTTGCTATAGATACTGTTTATAGGCATCTATGTATCCCCAAATTTTAACTTTTCAAGAAGTGAAGAAATGTAGGTAAGAAAACAGTCCAAGAGGTTGTTTGGCTCAAGATCACTAGCTGGTATGGCAGAACTGGTTCTCAAATTGAGCTCTTTGGTTGGGGGAGGCAGAGGAAGGAGTGTGGTCGTCAGCTCCTGGAGATTGCATTGGTCAGAGTTCCTAGGGAATGTTCGGCAAGAGCAGTGGGATTTATCAGGACTCTGTACTCAAAGCGTTCCCACTATTCTCTGCTTTCTTATCTTTCCGAAGTCCTTCTCCTTTTCTTCTGGTTCCTAACAATCAAAACATATCCCACGCCTTCTCTTCTACAGGAGAGAAAAGGTTTCAAAGATGCACTCCAAACCATTGACGGTTGCTTAACTTGGGGAAGGGCCACAGATTTTGAGAAAGGCATAATGTGAAGGTGTGAACTTTTTTCAAGAATAACTATTGATGTAGATCTTTTGTAATTAAAAAAAAGGTAAATTGGCATCCTTTGATTTAAATGAATATGAAAACAGGACAAATGTAATTATTATATTCCTCTTCCTGAGAGCACAAATACCTGTTGTTCGCAAGCAGTTATTACTTCCATCAACACAAAAACTGGCATAAGAGATGGAACTGAGAGAGTCAAGTATGTTTTAGGCCAGGAAATACCTTCAGAAATCGTAATCAGAATAAACATCTCAATTTGCAGACAAGAAAATGAAGTTCAAGAGGGAGTTAGCTCATTTGCTCAAGGTCACAAGAGTTGCATCCTGCAGGTCTAAGACTGGAATTCAGGTTTTCTGACCCTTTGCACCTTGTCATAACTTATAACAATTTCAGAACCAATATTTCCTAGCAGTGCATCTTTAGAATTCATCGCTTTGGAGTAACTAGTGTTAGGCTAAGAGCCTGCCTACGCTGGTTTTCACCAGCATTGATTCTTGAAGCCAGGTGTATCCGTGCCTTCCACAGTTAAGAGTTGCTGACGAATGTCAACAGGATGTTAATCCACCTGTCTTGCTTGGCCTCAGTGCATAATTCCCCATCACCATCTTCAAAGACTGCACCTCCACCTCCGGGAGCAACTCAAACCATCAAATCAACAACCAAACGTTCACCCAAAGCACCAAACAAGAAGAAGACTAAGAAAGTGATAGAGTCAGAGGAAATAACAGAAGGTAGGAAGATGGCAGATGTCATGAAAGGTTTTGAGAGGGATTGAGCTGTAGGTGGACTACTTTTTTATAAGACTCTTCATAGAATAAGGGAATCATGCGAGTCATGAAGGGCTCATTACACTTCTTAAAACGTGTTTTTAAGTCAAAGTTTAAGCCAAATTATAAGCCCTCAGCTGTTTATTTTTCTTGAACCAAATTATAAACCATCAGCTATTTATTTTTCTTGAACCAAATTATAAACCATCAGCTATTTATTTTTCTTGAACCAAATTATAAACCATCAGCTATTTATTTTTCTTGTAACTGAACCCAGCATGGGTGTAGGTTAAAAAAAATCAGAAGAAACAGCTCACTGGGGAAAAAAAAATCCCAGGTGATTTTCTGCAGAATAATTAGATTCTGTGAGAGAGGGGAAAGTTGAGAGAAAGTAAAATAGTTATATTACTAGTATCTACGATGAGCTTAGCTACCTTACTTTTTAACTGACAAAAGAAGAGTTGATCATATTACTGATAAAAGCAAAACAGGGAGGTTTGTAGCTCAGTAAACATTATTTCTTGCTGTATTTGGACTGGCGGTTTTCTTTTTTTTTTTGCTTTAAATTACAGTTGGTGTGATCAACCTTTTTATTTGATTTATAGAACATTCTGTTTCTGAAAATCAAGAGTCTTCCTCCTCTTCCTCTTCCTCTTCAACTATTCGGAAAATCAAGTCTTCCAAAAATTCAGCTGCTAATAAAGAATTAAAGAAGAAACCCAAAGGTTTGAGCATTGATAAAGATCAAAGACTATATCAATGCCATATTAGTAATAGTTACCTAAAGGCAATGTGTGTTGGAACAATGATTTGAGGACATTTTAGTACTTGGGGCATGTATAGATTTGTAAAAATTATTGTAGAAGATACTAATGAGAACTTCCTACAGGAAACTAGTGCAAAGCAGCTAAGAAACCATTCTTTAAACAAAGGATAAGAAGATGCTAGAGCGGCAGCTCTGGAACCACAGATGACACCAGAGATGCTCGGTTTTGGTTTTTGAGTTTAATTCCTGTCACCGATCCGTTTTTCTTTCTTCTTCTCTCTCCTTGTTCCTAATGTTATTTTTCCTTATTTTGCAAACATTTATATGCTGCTTTAAGTGCTTTAGAATATTAATCCATTAAAGTCTCATATGAATCTCTGGGAAAGCCAATATTATTATCCACATTTTACAGTTCCTTTTTATTATTTTTCTAATTAAATCATGTGTCATTCTGGCTGTGGTTTTTTTTTTTTTTTTTGGTTGTAGAGAATGTACTACAGATTAGGCTATTACCTTCTGAAAAGAGATTCCCTTTGTTCTGCTTTTCATTATTTCCTGAAATTCTAAAATATATTCTCTTTCTCCAGGAAAATACTGAATTTTGGATACTGGAGTTTTGAAGAACTCTATTTCCTGGGTGGTTATTTCCCCTGAAGCCTTTTCTTTGGCTAAATACCCAAATACATAGTCTTTGAATCATCCAAAGAGTCTTGCACACCACAGAAGTGCAGTCCGTGTTTGCTAAATGGAACTCATCTCAGTGATGAGCTCATGATATGCTCTTTGGACTCTGAAATTCACCTGTGGGGCAGCTGCTGTAAGAAATCCTGTTAAACAGGATTTCTTTTCCTGCCACGGCATCCTAATCTCTTCTCTGAATCCCCTGGTGGGCTGCTGAATTTAGGTGCGCCCAGGAAAGAGAGCCACTAACAACCATGTGTGTGGACACAGAGCTCAGTAGGGACCATGGGAGTGATTGGAGCAGATCCCTGGGGTGTAGTTGGAGAGGCCTCTGAGGCAACTGGTGTGGTAAATTTACAGGATGTTGGAACTAGATTTCCAGGGGGGGCGGACGGGTCACTTAGCAACGTGAAGTAAGAGGAGTGGAGAAAGTGAGGGGCAAAGAGCATTCTTATAGAGATGACTTAGTGTTGTTGATCATGTTGGTAATTTCCAAGTTGCCACTTGTTTCTCTCTATTAATTGTACAGACTTTAACTTGTGCTTTTCACCCCTTCTCAATAATTCCCCAAAATAGCCCAATCAGATTAAGTTCAGTAGTCACCATTGTAAAATAAATTAATAGACGTATTATAGGTTAGCAGTTTGCTTGGGATACACAGCTAGTTGATAAGGATGAGATCTTTAGGTCACTATTGAAAAGAACTACTCAAAAATAAAAGATGTGTATATTTTTTTCTAGTAACAGATGACAAGAAGGAAAAAACTCCTAAAAAGAAACCTACCCTAGAACCACCGGTTGTAAATGAAGCTGGAAGTGGACTGGATAGCGGGGACCTTAAGCTCACCCCAACTCCTGACACTCCTACTACCCAAAGCCATAAAGTTACCACATCTCCCAAGATTACAACAGGCAAACCAATAAGTCCTAAACCCAGTCTTCCACCTAGTTCTGATCCATCCAAAGAGACACCTTCAAAACCTAATAAAGAGACAATAGCTGAAACTAAAGAGATTTCTTTAACAAAAAAAGAAACTTCAAGTGGAACAAAAGAGAAGACTGTTTCAACTAAAGAGACACGAAGTGCAGAGAAAACACCTGCTGAAGATTTTGTATCCACATCCAAAGCTCCTGTTAAATCTACACCCAAAGCTGAAACTACAACCAAATCCCCTGTTCCCACCACCACCACGGAGCCTACACCCACTACCACCAAGGAGCCTGCACCCACTACCACCAAGGAGCCCACATCCACCACCCCTAAGAAGCCTGCACCCACCACCACCAAGGAGCCTGAACCCACCACCCCTAAGAAGCCTGCACCCACCACTCTTAAGGAGCCTGCACCCACCACCACCAAAGAACCTGCAACTTCTACCCCCAAGGAGCCTGCACCCACTACCACCAAGGAGCCTGAACCCACCACCACCAAGGAGCCTGAACCCACCACCACCAAGGAGCCTGAACCCACCACCCCTAAGAAGCCTACACCTACCACTCCTAAGGAGCCTGCACCCACTACCACCAAGGAGCCTGAACCCACCACTACCAAGGATGAACCCACCACCACCAAGGAGCCGACACCCACCACCCCTAAAAAGCCTGCACCTGCTACTCCTAAGGAGCCTGCACCCACTACCACCAAAGAGCCTGCACCTACCACTCTCAAGGAGCCTGTACCCACTACCACCAAGGAGCCTGAACCTACCACCACCAAGAAGCCAACACCCACTACCCCCAAGGAGCCTGCACCCACCACCCCCAAGGAGCCTGCACCCACCACCCCCAAGGAGCCTGCACCCACCACCCCCAAGGAGCCTGCACCCACTACCACCAAGGAGCCTGAACCCACCACCACCAAGGAGCCTGAACCTACCACCACCAAGAAGCCAACACCCACTACCCCTAAGGATCCTGCACCCACAGCCCCCAAGGAGCCTGCACCCACTACCACCAAAGAGCCTGCACCAACAGCCCCCAAGGAGCCTGCACCCACTACCACCAAAGAGCCTGCACCCACCACGCCCAAGGAGCCTACATCTACCACTCCTAAAGAGCCTGAGCCCACTACCATCAAAGAGCCTGCACCCACAGCTCCCAAGGAATCTGGACCCACCACCACCAAGGAGCCAACACCCACCACCTCTAAGAAGCCTGCACCTAGCACTCCTAAGGAGCCTGCACCCACGGTCCCCAAAGAGCCTGCACCCACCACCCCCAAGAAGCCTGCACCCACTGCCCCCAAAGAGCCGGCACCCACCATGCCCAAGAAGCCTGTACCCACTACCCCCAAGGAGCCTGCACCCACCACCCCCAAGGAGCCTGCTCCAGCTCTTCTTGAGACACCTGCTCCAACCATCTCAGAGGCCTCTACTACAACCACCACCATGGAGCCTCCTCCTACTACTCCCAAGAACCCTGCTGAATCAACGCCTGCAGAACCCACACCAAAGCCTCCTGAGAACAGTCCCAAGGAACCTGTTGTACCTGTAACCAGGGCTCCTGAAGTGACCAAACCTGAAATGACAACACCTAAAGACAAAACAGAAAAAGACACACGTACGAAACCTGAAATTACAAGTGCTGTACCTAAGATTACAACCCAAGAGACAGGAATTCCAACAGAAGAGACCACTGAGTCCCAAACAAGTACAACCACACAAGTAACTCCTATCACATCATCTAAAAGTACTCCTAGAGCAACAACTCCTGCACCCAAAGAAATGACTACAACAAAAAAGACAACTACAATGGAAGAGACTGTGAATAAACCTGAAGAAACCACAGCTGTGCCCAAAGATACAACCACGAAATCTGAAGTGTCAACTTCCAAACCCCGAAAGCCAACCAAAGCACCAAAAAGGCCTACTTCTACCAAAAAGCCAAAAACAGTACCGAAAGGGAGAAAACCAAAGACTACAGCAACTCCCCCAAAGATGACTACATCAACAATGCCTACATTACACCCTACCTCTTCAGAGGAAGCCATGCTCCAAACTACCACCAGCCCCAACCAGGGACTTAAATCAGAAATAGTTGAAGTAAATCCAAATAAAGATGCAGATATTGCTGGAGAAAAACCTCACATGATCCCCAGGCCCTCTGCGTTAACCCCTATATTGACCCCAGGTACTGGTACCTTGGTGAGAGGATCCAATCAAGACATCTCCATCAATCCCATGCTTTCAGGTAATAAGCATCAGTTATGTCCAGTTTTAAAACTGGTGATGTTAACTTAAATTTATCTGGGTCAGAATACCCTGAGTTAGTATCTCGCTATTGATATGTATTACCTTGCAGAGTTTTACAGCTTCTCCGTAGGTAAGCAGAGGAGTAATCACCGTAAGATTATTTGGTCTTTGAAAAATTGAGTAATAAGGAATTTAGTGCATTTGTGTCTATATGCAGAGATGGTGTACAGAATGTCAAAAAAATTTAGTTGGGAGCGTATCCTTTTTTTTTTTTTTTTTTTAAAGATTTTATTTATTTATTTGACAGACAGAGATCACAAGTAGGCAGAGAGGCAGGCAGAGAGAGAGAGAGAGAGAGAGAGAGAGGGGGAAGCAGGCTTCCTGCGGAGCAGAGAGCCCGATGCGGGGCTCAATCCCAGGACCCTGAGATCATGACCCAAGCCGAAGGCAGCAGCCCAAACCACTGAGCCACCCAGGCGCCCCTGGGAGCGTATTCTTATAAGAGTACAATGCAAGGCAAAAGTCTGCAACATTTTGCTCTTTTCCACACCAATTCCAAAGGGCAATCAGAAATGAAAAATGAAGTTTTGTGTTGGGATCAAACATCTAGTAATTATCTAATTTACATAAAGATCAGGTAACTTTGCCCATTCCAATTTTTATACATTACTTTTTGAATAATATCACCTTTAAGTAAAACAATTATGAAGCATGGCTCTTCTTTTTTGTTTCTGAAATATGCACACCTCCTACTAGCCCTTTCAAAAGCTTAGGAAAATGTGAACAGAGGAAACAGCCCTGTGGGAGGATTTGAAAAGAACATAAACTCTTTTCTCATTTTCTTTTGTATCGGCTTAATCTTTTGTTTTAGATGAGACTAATTTATGCAACGGTAAGCCAGTAGATGGACTGACTACTTTGCGCAATGGAACATTGGTTGCATTTCGAGGTGAGCTATGCACATATTTTTTCTTCTGCCCATCATTTTATTCTTGGCATTTATGAGAACCAAAGGAGGGCAGAAGCTTGGGTTGGGTTTTCTGGAGGGAAACCTGATTGATGAACTTAACTCACACAATATTTTGGAATGTGAAAGTAATTACCAAAATACAGGACTAACAGAATTAAACACATTAGAGTAACAAATATAACAGCTTGAACTGATACTATTAAATTTTTGCTTTCCTTAGTAATTAAAGTAATTAAAAGGTAGTTCAAATTTTAATTTCATATCAAATGACATGATATCCAGGTTTGTATTTGTATTCCCTGCTCTACGTTATATGAAAATAACAACTTGATTGCAACGTGTTCAAAAGTGCTACATCTTGTGGGAACCTAACAGGAGAACAGCATTTACTTCATGTTGCTTCTCTGCTGGTCCAGTCCTCTTATATTTAGATTAAATCTGAAAGGAAACAAATCATACACTAGCATGATAGAGGCCAAAGAGATTTTAGCAGTCACTGAATTATAACTTAATTCTAAAAGATAAAGAAATGGAGATAAGTGCCTTTCTGTAACTCACAAAGCCAGAAGGATCTTTCTAGAGAAACTGGAAAACTAAAATATTTCAAAGGCTATAATGAACTTCATTATACCTGAGACCAGAGAAATATCTACTCTCAGAAATGTTCAAATACTAACTTCTGTACTAATCCTCACAGTGTTGACTAAACTTGTCATATAATGTGTGTTAACACACTCTTTTTTAAAAAATGATGAACTAATTAACAATTTTTCATTCTGGTTTCTTTTGGGATAAGTTATAGTATTCATTCAGTTTGGAGGCTGATCTACCACTTTCAATTTTAGGTCATTATTTCTGGATGCTGAGTCCATTCAATCCACCATCTCCACCTCGTAAAATTACTGAAGTTTGGGGTATTCCTTCTCCCATTGATACTGTTTTTACTCGATGCAACTGTGAAGGAAAAACTTTCTTCTTTAAGGTAAGAAATCAGCTGAGAGAGATCGGCAACTAGCTATTCCTTATATTAAGAGCATAAATCAGCTTAACCTCCCCTTCAGAAGGGTCTTCGTATATTTTTTTTAAAAGATTTTATTTATTTGACACAGAGAGAGAGATCACAAGTAGGCAGAGAGGCAGGCAGAGAGGGAGGGGGAAGCAGGCTCCCCGCTGAGCAGAAAGCCTGATGTGGGGCTCGACCCCAGGACCCTAAGATCATGACCTGAGTCAAAGGCAGAGGCCCCAACCCACAGAGCCACCCAGGCGCCCCAGGTATTCATATTTTATTAAACTATTCTATCATCAAAATTTAATAAAAAGCTAACAATTGAGTAACATCAAAGACCAATTTATTCACTTAACAAAGTTAAAACTTTCTCCCTATATTTACATTTAAGAATGAATCCCTAACTTTTCTATTCCAAGATGTTAACACTATTTCCTCTGTTAAATCAACAGGATTCCCAGTACTGGCGTTTCACCAATGACAGAAAAGATCCCGGGTACCCCAAACAAATTGTAAAAGGATTTGGAGGACTAAATGGAAAAATAGTGGCAGCTCTCTCAATAGCTAAACACAAGGACAGACCTGAATCTGTGTATTTTTTCAAGAGAGGTATGTTTACAATAAATGACAAAATTACAAAACTTCTAAGTATTGATTTGTCTGAGAAATTTTATTCAGTATTTTCATTTATTAAGGAGTTTACTGTCAAAAGATCTTTAATGGCTGTAATCAAATTGTTTTCAATGAAAAAACTGAGGACAGTAAAATATATTCAGAGCTCTCAGCATGCAAATTATAGTTTCACCTGAATTTTCAGGTCATTATATAAAGGTCATCATTTACTTTCAAACAAAGTTAAATAAAAATTATGCAATTTGTTGGTTTTATTCATTCAACATTTAGCATTTAGCAATTATTTTATAACACCCTTGACTATTAGCCATTATTAATGTCTGGACATACTTTATGAGAAACACTGACCATTTCCTCTACTTGTAAAAGCTCTTTTCCACTTTTCTGGGGGATTAAGCTTAATTTTCTCATCACATGTGATTTTCTACTACATAATAGGTGGCGGTGTTCAGCAGTATATTTATAAACAGGAGCCCATCAGAAAGTGCCCTGGAAGAAGGCCTGCTATCAATTATCCAGTGTATGGAGAAACAACACAGGTTAGGAGACGTCGCTTTGAACGTGCCATAGGACCTTCTCAAACACACACCATCAGAATTCACTATTCACCCATCAGAGTCTCTTATCAAGAAAAAGGTAATGTTTCTTCCTGCGTTAAAAATTATTACACATGAAATAGACGTCATACAGTTTATCTCACAGAATGAAGCTTATTGAATATAAATAGTGACTAAATAGCCCCAATAATTTAAAACTTAGTGATTCAAAACATCAGTTTGCCTCCGTGAATGACCAGATCAACATGTACATATTGTTTTTTTGTGAGTAAAGAATGCAATTTATTCAGGTTTGTTATTTGTAATAAATGCATTTTTCAAATACCTCTTACCAAGAACATCCCATACAAATCTACAAACCTCAGCAGAGTCCTAACAGGTAGGTATTTGAACCATGTCAGAGGGGGCAAAAACTGAGGCACCTAAGTTAAATAAGTCACCCAACGTAGCAGAGCTATTCAGTGGGATTCAAACCCAGATCTGTCCAATTCTTATGGCTGCTCTTCCCCACAGCACAATCCATTTAGTCTGGTATCTTTAAATCTACAGGTTTCCTCCATAATGAAGTTAAAATGAGTTTACAGTGGAGAGGATTTCCAAATGTGGTTACTTCAGCTATAGCACTGCCTAACATCAGAAGACCTGATGGCTATGATTACTATGCCTTTTCTAGGAGTAAGTTATTAAGCAACTTCTTAGCTTCTTAAAGATGTGCTCTAATCTCTAAAACATGAATATAACTAAAGCAAAAACAAGTGTTCAATGGTGACTAAAGGTGAGAAATTAAACTATAATACGTATTCCAATTGCTCTGAAGAAGACAGAATTTAGATTTTCACTTCACTTTTAATTAAATTGAATGGGCTGTGATTAAATTCTGCATTATCCTTCATGAGATTAAAGCCTATTATGATAAATCATCCAATTATTTGAGTAAAACTGCTACTAAAACAATATTTTACATTACCTGTGGCATTTAATGAAGGTCTTGGGTGCCACAAAATACTATTTTAATCATTTCACAAGTCCTGAAGATCACAAAGAAGTTTTTAACAAACCAACTGTTTTAATTAATAAAAATTAAATTATGTTACTTGGGGCACTTTTCTTTGAAAAACTCAGAAATCTAAGTTATTCTACTTAAAGGATAAAACTGAAGTAAATTATTGTTTTTTAGACTTAGTTTTTCTGAAGCTCTTAGGTTGAAAAAGGAGAGTTGAACCTAATTTTATAGAAAGCTGTTGACAGGTCAATCTGTCAAGGCAATTGTTTTTGTTTTTGTCAGAAAGTTCAAATTAATTAATACAAATATTTCTGATATTAAAATGACTATACTCAAAGATAGTGTCTTTGAGTACAATAATCAACACAAACTATCTTTGAGTACAATAATCTGTGTAGATGATCTATAAGCTATCTTTGAGTACAATAATTAACACAAACTTTTTTTTTAAGTTCAGGTGTTTTGTTTTCTTTTTAATTAAAAAATGATTTCTCTTCTACTTAGATCAATACTACAACGTCGATGAACCCAGTAGAACAGCAAGAGTCATTACCACTCGTTCTGGGCGGAGCTTATCCAATGTTTGGTACAACTGTCCTTAGACCCATGGGCAAAGGAAGAGTCAACTAATTAAATGAAGAATGAAAAATTTTGACATTGAAATACATTTTATTAATAAAGAATGTTGAGAGAAGCATACCAATTTAAATACAAAATGTTTTTAATCTCGACAATCATTACACTAAAACAGGCTTGAGAATCTTATTCACAATTATTACAGTTTACAGGACATTTAATTAATATTTCCTCTATTTATTCCTCCTCTCCCTCCCATTGCATGGCTCACACCTATAAGAGAAAAAAATAACCAAACTGAATGCATCTTTGAAGAAGTTACCTCAAAACTGGAGTATTCACTTACCCTAGGTCACTATAAAAATTGCTTTCAATATCAAATATCTAGATATATAGATATAAAACTGTGTTAGACATTTCACACATCTTCAGTTGAAAATTATTACAATTAGATTAATAGTTTCATGGCATGAATACAATCTTTAAGGGTTACATCAGAAAACATGGGGATATTAAAATTTTTAATTTTTTTGAACTAGTTAAAGTCACAAAGCTTTACTCTGTTGTGTAAAAAGTGTAACAACAACTGGAAGGGATTTAACAAATAACTGTCTAGTACTGCAACACTTCAGCTTCTCCAAATCTTATTTTGAATTCAAGGAAGAAATGAATAAATATGAAATATAAGCACATATTCATTATATATAACTGTAGTTTACAAGTCTTTCTGCGAGAAGCTTACAGATGAGTAAATATCACATGCTCAATGTGATATGTGTAAATATCACATGCTCCAATCCTTGGAACATTAAAAAAAAAAACTACATACAAGTTAGAAGCTTAAGGATTAGAAAACTTGTCCCATGTATTGCTATCCTACATTCTATCACGTAATCAATATGTCAGAAATTTACCTCTCTGTCTGTTAAACTGACGACCACGGACACCTTGTCTCAATGTTGTCTGAAGTCTTACTCGTCTGAAAGGCTTTGGTTGACTACTGCTAGTATCTAAGAGAAAAAACCCCAAACATTAAAATATAAGCAAGCAAATAAAAAATAAGAAAAATAAGAAAAGCATTTATAATGGCAAAATCTAGTTACTAAATGAATGCATGAATAAAATGCAGAGGTGTCCATTTATTTTCAATATTTAAAAGTTGTTTGACTTTTAACAACGGACATTTAACAAACAAAAAAAGGTAAAAAAGTGAAAAAATATGCTTATTAAAAAAAAGTTCTTGATTTTTTTCATTCATTCACTGCACTCACATAATACATATTCACTTGGTGCCTATCCAGGTATGACCGTGCTAGCAGGCAGGGACTACAATAAAAAAACCACGTATCACCTCCCTCAGGAAACAAGAGACCCCCACATATAATGTGAGTCAAATCTGAATCCTCTTTCCCAGACACCCCAAATCCAATCATTAGCAAATCTTGCCAGCTCGAATTTAAATACATACTCCCAAATCTGACTTCTCAGAAAACTTCACTCTACCATCCTGTCTCAAACATCCTTGTCCTTACCTCGAATTTACAATATCCTCCGAACTTTCTCCTTGTTTCTGCTCATTGCACATTTTCAGTCTCTTGTTTACACAGAAGCCAAACTGATACTGTTAAATCTTTAAGTCAGAACTTCTCACCACTCTGAAGCCCTCTAAAAGCTTCCGAAATCCACCAAAGCCAAAGCAATTATAATGATCTACTGGGGCTCTCCTCCCTACCCCCTTCCTATCTCCTGCTAGCCTGCCTCTCTGGCCTTACTGTGCTCTAACCACACCGGCCCTCTTGCTGATCCTGAATGTACCACCTGCTGCCTGATAGATACCTGCTATAGATCTCATCTGGAATACTCCTTCCTCAAAAAACTGCACAGCTTGCTCCTTTGCCCTTTCCAGTCTTTACTTAAAAGTCATTTCCTTGGTAATACTTCCTATCAACTCACCTGGGACACGGTAGGCACTCAAATATTTACTGACCAAATGAACAAGTGTTCAGATGAGGAGGCTTACTGTTTTATAGAGATTTTAAAATTTTATTTATTTATTTGACAGAGATCACAAGTAGGCAGGGAGGCAGGCAGAGACAGAGAGAGGGGGAAGCAGACTCCCCGCTCAGCAGGGAGCCAGGACCCCGAAATCATGACCCGAGTCGAAGGCAGAGGCTTTAACCTACTGAGCCACCCAGGTGCCACTGAGGAGGCTTAGTGTTTTATATTATCAAATAAATTTAAAGACATTCTAATTTTACAGAAACTTTAAAAGGGGACAAAAACCATATTTTCTTGTGCAAGCCTTGGTAAGATGTAACATTCTACTGTCCAAGATAATTTTCACGGGATATCAGAATATAATTGGGAGAAGAGGATTTCAGCAATTGTATTATTAGTAACTGACAATTTCTGAGTCTTGCTGAGTGTAATGCATTGAGTTATATAATTTATATACATTACTTCTAATCCTGACTGCAAGACTAGTTATGATTATCCATATTTCATTTATAACTGTGCAGACATTTAAAGTTACTAGCTGTTAGTTAAGGTAGATGTGGGATCTGAATCAATGGCTATCGGCTTACAGGCTGCTATGTCTGGGAAAAGCAGCTGATAGGCAAGAGAGATCTTGAGAGAGCAAAGTCCCATGACTAAAGAAAGTAAGAACTAAGCAGGTCTTCCATAGAATGTGAAGGTTCCATGGCAGAATTTGAGAATTACTGCTATAAACAATTCAAAATAATTAGTGTGGATGATTGGTACTGTATTTCTTTAACTAATAAAAGTAATTCCCTACCTAAAAATTTTGAGACAGATAAGCTAGTATAGTGAATTGTTTAAGAGTGGAGTCTCTGAAGCCAAACTTCTTGAGTTCATATTCTTGCTTGCCCATCATTTTTTAGCTATGTATCTTGGAAAAGTTATTCACGTTTCTGTGCCTCAATTTCCATATGGGTGATTACCATATTGGGTTGATGTGAGAAGTGAGTGAATATATGTAAAAGGCTTAGCATGCTGTCCAACACATAGTTAAGTGCTCAATAAATATTATTTTTTGAAAGTACCACAGAAATAATTTTTATTGTAGAAAAATACATAAAATAATCTTTAAGTTAACTTCAAAAACTTGAAAGCCAAACTTAGAAACTGTTTAATCAGTAAATTTCAAATATTTTTTGAGTCACAGACCTCCTACCCTTCAACTCTCCAAATCAAATCTCATGTAAGAATCCTAATATGTAGAACAAATAACAAGAAACTTCTTTAAAGATACAGGAAACCTGAAGTACTGCTCCTCAGCTGCCCTCCCAGTGACCCATCCCTCACAGCCCTGTGGCACCTCTAGTACAACCGAGTCTTAAAACTACATTTCCTTTAATAAAATACAATTTCCCTTTGAAATAAACCATTTTTAATTCAGGGGAAAAAAAGAATGATTTCTTTGTTACTAACAAAATCGTCTTTTGCAAACAAGTTTGTTGTATCAGTTGTGTTGTACTCAGAGCAGGAACTTACCTACAGAAGAGCTAGATGGAGGATCCTGGCTGGTAGAAGGAAGATCTGACTCATCAGATGCCTGAACAGGTTCTTCTTCCTGCTGGCTATCAATTTCTAGGCCTGCTTCAGAACTAATACTAAGAAAAGAAAACAAAAATTGATTGGAAAATACAAAACTGATCCTGGAGGTATCCTAAATTGTTCCTAAACTTTTTCTGATACAGTTTATCACTTAAATAAAACACTGTAGACTCTTAATATTGGAAACTGTGTATTTTTTTTTTTTTTTAAAGGAGCAGGGGAAAAGACAGCTCAAACTGTTTTTTCCTTATTCCTCTTCTCACTAGGACATGTTCCAATTTTAGTTTTTATTTCCCTTCTTTGTTATTTTTTCTTTTTGACAAAGGATATAGACATTCTTGGCAATATTTGTATGAGATATATTCTAAGATTTTTGAAATCTCAAAACACTTTTCTAGGAAGGCAAAGTACTAAAATAACTCACAAGTCTCTTAAACAACCTGCCACTAACTCACCATGGGCTCTAGCCCAGATGAGACCTGCTGCAGGTATGTGAATTCCTGGCTCAACAGCTGTTAACCCCATTCAATCAAACAGTCTCTCTCCCATTCAATAAAGCACATCAAAACACAAGTAAGGGAAAGAATAGTACAAAAATAAGTTCAATCTGCTCCAGTTTTGTTATGGGCAAGCTTCAGGGCAGTCACTAGTAACACCGTCTCTGAAAGATCTCTCTCATGACTACCTGCTGAAGTTGAGACGTGCTACTGAAGGATCAAGTGCATGGGGCTGAAGTCACAGGTCAAATCCAGTCTAAACCACTTACCAGTGACCTAAGCAAGTTATTTTAACATGTTCTGAGTCTGAGCTTTCTCACTGTAAAATGGAATACTTAACAAAGATTTTGTGTAGGTTAGAAATGACATATCTTTTTATTTACTTATTTATTTGACAGAGAGAAAGAGACAGTGAGAGAGGGAATACAAGCAGTGGGAATGGGAGAAAAAGAAGCAGGCTTCCCGGTGGGCAGAGAGCCTGATTCAGGGCTTGAACCCAGGACCCTGGGATCATGACCTGAGCTGAAGGCAGATGCTTAATGACTGAGCCACTCAGGCGCCCCAGAAATGACATATCTAAAGTGTCTTGCATGCATGATATAAAATTAATGGCAACTGGTATTCTTAGCAGGGTCTGTAGTCCCCCCCCAAATTAAGCAGCACTATGTTAGAGCATAATAATGGGCTTGCTTTTTTCCCTCATATACTAGAATTGGTGTATAATTATGCAAGTAAATACTGCTTAATAAAACAAAATCTTTGAGCTCTACCTAGCAAATCTGTTTTTTACTTCTAGCTGTGCCTCTACACAGTCCAACTTTTTTATTTTGTAAAGAATTAGGTTCTGGGGGGCGCCTGGGTGGCTCAGTGGATTAAGCCGCTGCCTTCGGCTCAGGTCATGATCTCAGGGTCCTGGGATCGAGTCCCGCATCAGGCTCTCTGCTCAGCAGGGAGCCTGCTTCCCTCTCTCTCTCTCTCTGGCTGCCTCTCTGTCTACTTGTGATTTCTCTCTGTCAAATAAATAAATCTTAAAAAAAAAAAAAAAAAAAAAAGAATTAGGTTCTGCTTTGAAAGCTAAATACTTCTCTGAGACCAATGTTAGTGGTTCTTTGCATGAAATAACTCTACACCCTTTGACTTAAAAAAAAAAAAAAATCCAGAAACTTGTGTCATAAAACACTTCTTTTGTTAAACTTTGTTTATAACTGATGTGCTAAAATGCAATCAGGTCTTAAAAACTACTAGAAAATTTCTAATTTTTAAGAAGTTAATATTTCAGACATCAAGTTCTAAATGCACATAAAGAAAGAGTAAGTGAGGTTCATTTGAGAGCCCACTACAAAATGGAAAGTTAGTCATTTCCAAATTTTCACAGAAAGACTTCTTTCTTAGGGAAAGTTCAAGCAGCTACATGAATTGAAAGTTATCAGTGATTTTAAAGACATCATTTTTCTAGACTATATCATGTAATTTTCAGGGCGATAAACATTTCAAAAATTACTTGTCTGCTGTAATAACATCCAAGCCCTAAGATATATTACTATATGCAAAAATTGGTCTTCCAAAATGTATGGCTTGGTTTATTTTTGTAATGGGATACTACTAAAAATACAGCTCAACAAACTGTTTCCTGGCTAAAGGAAAACAAGTGTCAAAGTCTAAAGCAAGCAGAAATTATAAAGTAAATACTTACCCTTCAGATTCTGCCTCCACAAATACTTCATCTCCATCATCACCTGCTGCTGTTTCATTTGTGGTGGATAAAGTGCCAGTGGATGTTGTCACCATTGGAACAGACTGAGAGGCATGCTCTGAAGTATCAGACGTGGTGCTCTCCGTAAACACTGTCACTTCAAAATGTAAAGAAAAGAATACTTTAATTGGTGGTTTACCTAATTTTTAGCCAGAAGGTGTCACACAGTTTTCCATTTTACCACTAAAGCACATGATCTATGAGTCCGCCTGTGGTACCTACCTGGGGCTGCTACTTGCAGAGGAGTAGTGGGAACACTTCGGCCACCTGACTCTTCTTCATGAGCTAGGAAGAGGGGTGTTTCATACATTCCTAAACCTAAAGACAATTCTAGATATTAATGAATGAATGAAAGAACACAGAACTATCAATATGCCAGGTATCTGAAAGAAAAACATGAAATCAGTAGACACCCAACTTTGCTGAAGCCCACTAATTCGCTGATCAGGCAAAAATCAATCTCTCAAAAATTTAAACGTAATTGAAACGCATCCTTTAAGCTTACAAACATTCAGTATCCTTTGAAAAAACACCTAAAATGCTGCTCTTTACGGGTTGATACAAGCTAACTTTATTGAGTACTCAACTATGAATCTGGTACCATGGTTGAGTCTACTCACCAAAACTACAAGATATTACTCTTCCCCTTTTTCCTAAAGAAATTGGAATTTCTAGGAGGTTGATTAACTTCCCCCAAATTACAAAGGTAGTAAATAGAATTCCAATTTAAGCCTAGCTCTGTCTTCCAAGCCTTAATTGTCCTATAAAATAAAGAGCCATATAAAAATTTAAATTTATATAAAACATATATGACTTATATGAGGGCTACAGATTAATCTTTATTTGGGGGTAACAGCAGTATGCGTTCCTTACTCACTTAATAAAATGCCATATAGCTTCCCACGAATCTACCTGGTTATATGGATGCTGACTGAGGATTAAAAGGTAATTAATTCCACAAAGAGCACAATTCATGTTCAACAACCAACTACCATTACTTAATTTAGGGGTCATTTTTTTCCACATTATTTTAAGTATCTTTTTTTCTTATTTTTAATGTTTGTGGAAAACATCTAACTAGTTTTATACATTTAACTAGGAATGTTAAGTATCAAACTAAATATAAAATATGCTGCATTCCTTCCAACAGCTTTAAAATGACTCAGAGTACCTATGTATTTATATTGGTTCAAAAAATATTCCTGAATACTTAGTAGACATATGACACTGTACTAGGAGCCAAAAGAGATAATAAATGTAAAAGCTACTCTTTATGCTCAAAGAACTGAGAATTTTGTTGAAAAGGTAAGATTTATATGTAAAACAACATTGAATATGTAGTAAATATAGCTTCTCCTATAAGTCTGCATAGGAATTAGATACCAACTTAAAAAAATTTGTATTTGCTCACTTAAAAAAAATCCCACCAGAATAGCTTATTACTGAATATTCATGAACCCAGGTGATCTAAGCATTTATTAATTTACTTACCTCCTTGAGAAGCAAGCTGGCCAAGATCAGAGTGACTTGAACTTGTCTGTGGCATATCTTCAGGTGGCCCAAACCGGAATCTAGGGACACCAGCAACCTGTGGGGAACTAAAGAGAAAAAAATGAACTTAAGATAAAATTTAAAGTTAATCTTGTTTAAACCACAACGAGGGAAAACAATACATGAGAAGGAAGAATAATGATAAAGCAGGAAAAAAACCAGACTGAAGTAAAGTTGATACCGAAATCCTTATAATAATATTCTTAAAATCTGTGTTGTGAATGAATTTAATAATATTACACATGATTTATATATGTGCAATTTACATGTAACTTTCAGGTCTCTTGAACTATGCCTCACATTTCCTGAATCTGCTGGACATTTAACTTCATGTAGATACACTAAAAACAATACACATCTAAAATGAGATGCACCAGAAAAAGAGAATGAAGTCACAAGACAAAGTTTTATCTTAGCTTTCACTGTTGAGCCATAGATTAATCAAGTCACCTCTACCCCATTTCTTACCTGAAAGAGCTCACAAGATGGTTCCCAAAGTCTAGAAAAATTCTATTATTAGCTGGTTAGACACCTGTTTTCCCCTTGTTCTAATAACACTAACATCCATCTTCCCGCCCACAGCCCAGGATATAAAACAGCATTATCTCTCTTTGCCCACTCCCCACCCTACCTTTCTTCACTAGCCAGTCACTAATGTTTATGGATTTTATGTTTGAAATTAACTCTTTCTTTTCTTTTCCACATCAACATTATTGCTTTAGTTAAGAACATTCTCTTTCAGGTAGATTTTAAAACTTATTTTCTTTTTCTTTTTTTTTTTAATTTATTTTCATAAAATTATCCTACTATAAAAGAATCTTGCATTCTGAGCTATGCAAGAATCTGCCGACTGGCTGTCACTCAGAACCTGTGTCTGCTTCTGACAGGCTGACTTCCAGAAGGGAGGAACAGACAGTGATTGTAAAACTGTGTTAATCAAGATGAGTTATGGTAAACTGCACAAGTTTAAAATAGGTTTGATAGGGGCACTTGAGTGGCTCAGTCAGCTGAGCGTCAGCCTCTCAGTTTCGGCTCAGGTCATGATCTCAGGGTCATGGGATTGAGCTTCGTCTAAGGCTCTGCTCTTGGTGTGGAGCTTGTTCTTCTCCTTCCCCTCTCTCCCTGATTCTGCGTGCACATCAAATCAATAAATCAATAAATAATCTTAAAAAAAAGGTTTTGGGGTGCCTGGGTGGCTCAGTTGGTTGGGCATCTGCCTTTGGCTCGGGTCATGATCCCAGTCCCACATTGGGCTCCCTGCTCAGTGGGGAGACTGCTTTTCCCTCTCCCACTCCCCCTGCTTGTGCTCTGTCAAATAAATAAATAAAATCTTAAGAAAAAAAAAAAAAGGTTTTGAATGTCTGGCTATATGTACCATATACTACAGAACAATCAATCTTTTCCCAAGTTTGTGGAAACTTTTTCATTTACTCAATTACATCTTGGTATGCAGGTAATACTTCAGCCACAATTAAACGTGTACTTCACACAGGAAGTTTTTTTATCCTTTAAAAGTAGTCGTATAGCATAGTTAACTTAGGTTCTAGACCCAGACCAACTGGTTTAAACCAAAAAGTGCCACTTTCTGGCTGTCTGAACTTTCACAAATTTGTTTACAACTCTGTGCTTCCTAATCTGTAAAACTGAACATTAATGGTGTCCACTCTCATAGCTCTAAAGATTAAATAAACTGATTCATGGAAATGTTCAGTAAGTGTCAGGTGTTCTTTTCTAAGACTCAACTCAATGTTGTCCTCATTAAGTCGTCTCAGATTCCTTCCTCCTGATTGCTGGACTAAATCACTTCTTTTGTCTTAAGCCTATTGCTTATGCTTTTATTCTTCTAGATTGTTTGGGTAACAGTTCCTCATATGCTTGGCTTTTGAAGTAATATCATCTCATCACAATCATTACCAACACCTTCATCAACATCTGCACAGCGTTTACTATGTGCCAGGGAATATTTTAAACATGTTAGCATAAATTGAGTTCATTTAATTCTCACAACTTACATGGTAGGAATTACAGGAATTACTGTATTATTATTCCCCTTAGTAAATGAGGATACTCAGGAATAGAGAAC
Source organism: Mustela nivalis (assembly GCF_964662115.1). Classification (NCBI taxonomy): domain Eukaryota; kingdom Metazoa; phylum Chordata; class Mammalia; order Carnivora; family Mustelidae; genus Mustela; species Mustela nivalis. The sequence continues at coordinate 21,671,603 of NC_139035.1, forward strand.
CTAAATAACCTGATACACTAGTAAGCAGTACAGTATTCTGACTCTGAAGTTTGTGTATTTTTTTGTTTTGTTCTTTTAAAAATTATCTGAGAGAGAGATTGTAAGCATTGGGGGGAAGGGCAGAAAGAGAAGCAGACTAGTAGACTCCCTGCTGAGCATGGAGCCCAATGTGGAGCTCAATCCCAGGAACCCTGGGATCATGACCTGAGCTAAAGGCAGACACTCAACCGACTAAGCCATCCAGGTACCCCTGAAGTTTGTGTGTTAGCCACTCTTATTCTGCCTTTATGTTTCAAATTCCTGATGGCAGCAACTATATTTCATTCACCTTTTTTTTTTTTTTTTTTTTTTAAGAGAGAGAATGAGTGCACAGTGCATGAGCTGGGGTGGGGGGTAGGTGTAGGAGCAGAAGGAGAGGGAGACAGAACCATAAGCAGGCTCTATGCTAAGCTTGAAGCCTGACATGGGGCTCGATCTCACGACCCTAAGATCATGACCTGAGCAAATAAGAGTCAGACACTTAACCCACTAAGCCACTCAGGTGCCCCCACTTCACTCACCTTTATATAATTTTCCCCAACACTATATCCTCAACCCTCCTACCACAAGTGCTTAGTACACAATAGAGTACTCCACACGTAATGAATCTACCAAATATAAAGAAACTGACAGGGAAACAGGAAGAAAATTATTAGTCACAAAATGTGTTTCTCTTTCCTTAACTTACTGAATTGCTTCAGCAAATCCATCAGTACGATGTGGCACCACAAGAGTTGGGGTACTTGGAACTGTTCTGTCTTCATCATCAAAAAAATGCTGCTGCTAAAACAAAGACAGAAATGGGGGAATAAACAGATATGACAGAAACATACATATGAACTATACACTTATTTGCTAAACAAATGAGTCACTTTTACATAATGGGTAGATAGTTACCATGCCACCAATTCCAGGAGTCAACTGAAGTCCCCGTCCAACAGACTGCCTCCGAGTCATCTGAATTCTCTGTGTCAAGAAAGGAATTATATTTGTTTCAAGGAATCAGGCAATAA